>NC_053499.1:15104518-15744518 GCF_905171775.1 Rana temporaria | reverse complement strand
TTGCGCAAAAGTTATAGGGCCAGATTCACAAAAGAGATACGACGGCGTATCTCCTGATACGCCGTCGTATCTCTGTTTCTATCTATGCGACTGATTCATAGAATCAGTTACGCATAGATAGCCAGAAGATCCGACAGGTGTAATTGTTTTATTGTCGGATCTTAGGATGCAGTACCGCGGCCGCCGCTGGGGGGAGTTCGCGTCGTAAACCAGCGTCTGGTAAGCAAATTAGGAGTTACGGCGATCCACGCGGATTTTCACGTTCGCTACGTCGCCGCTAGTCTAGTTTCCCGTCGCAAAGTTAGTCGTCGTTTTTGGTGCCTTAACTTTACACAGCAATCGTATTGCTGTATAAAGTATGGCCGTCGTTCCCGCGTCGAAATTTAAAAATGAACGTTGTTTGCGTAAGCCGTCCTGGAATATGGAATTACGCTACGCGCATCGCCGTTCGAAAAAATGAGGTCACTGCATGCAAAGCACGACGGGAATTGCGAAACGGAGCATGCGCAGTAGGTCCGGCGCGGGAGCGCGCCTAATTTAAATGGCACGCGCCCATTTGAATTGGCCCGCCTTGCGCCGGACGTATTTACGATACACCGCCGCAAGTTTCCAGGTAAGTGCTTTGTGGATCGGGCACTAAAACTGGAAACTTGCGGGGGTGTATCGTAAACGGCTTACGTTACACCGGCGCTAATGTACCTGAATCTGGCCCATAGCGCCTACAAAATAGGGGATAGATTTATGATTTTTTAAAATTTTATTTTCACTAGTAATGGCGGCGATCTGCGATTTTTTTCAGGCCTGCGGTATTGCGGCGAACACAACGGACACTTTTGACACTATTTTGGGACCATTCACATTCAGTGCTATAAAAATGCACTAATTACTGTATAGTTGTGACTGTCAGGGAAGGGGTTAACACTAGGGGGCGAGAAAAGGGGTTAAATGTATTCCCTAGGGAGTGATTATTACTGTGGGGGAAGGCGATTGACTGGTGGAGGTGACCGATCTGTGTCCCTATGCATACCTCCCAACTTTCTGAGATGGGAATGAGGGACACCTATCAGCAAAAGTATTCAGGCATAGGACAAACCCCTTGCCACGCCCCCTTAAAGGAGAATTGTACAAAAAAGTAAGATTGGTTAAACCCACAAGTGCTTTTTTTACCACTACCATTCCTTTATATTGGCTTTTGGAATTTACAAATGCAGCAATTTAGAAACCAGATGAAAGGTTTAGCGCTGGGAAACACTTTTTTAGAGATAAAAAAAGCATTTTATATACATCTGTATAGATCAGACCAAAATGAGGGACAAATGAGGAGAATGAGGGACAGAGGGACATTGCTCCAAATCAGGGACAGTCCCTCGAAATCAGGGACAGTTGGGAGGTATGTCTATGTACAAGGGACACAGCATCGGTCATCTCTCTCCCTGACAGGACGTGGCGCTCTGTGTTTACACACAGAGCGCCACGTCCTTGCTCTGTCACTGCCGATCGCGGGTACCTGGCAGACATCGCGGCCGCCAGGCACGTGCACCGGCATCACGTGACACGGCGGGCACAGTTTTTCCCCGCTGTGTGCCTTCAGCAGCGCGCACGGGGGAATGTAAATAGCAGGACGTTCAGGGACATCCACCCGGCAGTTGAGAGCCGCGCTGTGGACGTCTTTCGTCTATAGCGCGGCTCTCAAGTGGTTAAGAGAATCCGCTAAATTTAGTGTGCTTTACAGCATCTGCAAGCTAGTTAAAATCCCATTGTTCTATAAAAGCAATCTGAAAAAAGCCATTATCACTCTGCAAGGCATATTAATTTTAGTAGACAGAGGGACCAACAAGCCTTCTTTGATCAGCCATCATGGACTCGCAGAGAGCAAGAACAATTTTTCGGATGCAAGTCTCCCGTTTGATCCATAAACTGTGCAGCGTCTTCAGCTGTCATTAGAAAAAAAAAAGCGAAAAAAAATAAAAAACCTAATCAGACTGCAGTAATATTCCGTGCTGGGAAGGAATAATGGACTTTCCGTAGCCTCGTGCTCCATTTGTCGATCAGTGAATTGGTTTATTAACCACATTCTCTCAGTTCTTCGTTTGCTGTACCCGATGACCCTGAGCAGCCTTGGCTAATCTGTGCAAGAAAAGAGGGATCAATGATATTTACATCTAGAAATTGCCACCCTGCCCATAAAAAAAAAAAAAAAAATCAGACAGCATACAAAGCGGAGGGCCGGAATGAATATGTCACAGATCTCCCAGAGGGAATTTCTCGGATCTCCGCACACGATGCAAAAGAGTTTGCTAAAAAAAAAAAATCATTATGGGATATGACAAAATAATGTAAAAAAGGAGACTGTCCGCGATCTGGTATGACAAGTGATTTATTAGGAAGGAAATGGCCGGAAGCTTTATTTACAAAATAAAATAAAACATTAAATCCGTAGTGTATTACATTTGCACAATCGGGCCTGTTTGACAGATGGGCATATGGGTAGGTGCATAAATATAATTGGCATTGCAATTTAATGTACATTCAGTGCAAAGATCCATGTCACCTTAATAAGAAACAATGATTTCAACTTTGTTTTTAAATCAATAAACTAAGTACCGACAGTTTCTATATGTACATGATGAGAACTCAAATAGATCAATATACTCTGTATTTGACTATATAATGACTGTGTGGTTTTCAGTTCCTTCTCATGAACCTTAAAGGGGTTGTAAAGGTTTGTTTTTAATTTTCTAAATAGGCTCCTTTAAGCTTGTGCATTGTTGGTTCACTTACCTTTTCCTTCCATTTCCCTTCTAAGGCCCAGATTTTCAAAGGGCTTATGACGGCGCAACGCCATGTACGCCGTCGTAAGTCCTAATCTGGGCCGTCGTATATATGCGACTGATTCTTAGAATCAGTTACGCATAGATAACCATTAGATCCGACAGGCGTAAGGCTCTTACGCTGTCGGATTTTAAATGCAATTTTTTTTTTCGCCGCTCGGTGTCGCCTCCGTCGTTTTCCCCGTCGAGTATGCAAATTAGCAAAATACACGAATTCCCCGAACGTACGCACGGTCGACGCAGTGAAGTTACAACGTTTACGTTAGATTTGCGACGCGTAAAGTTGCCCCTGCTATATGAGGGGCAACCAATGTTAAGTATGGCCGTCCTTCCTGCGTCGAAATTTAAAAAGTTACGTTGTTTGCGTAAGTCATCCGTGAATGGGGCTGGACGCCATTTACGTTCACGTCGAAACCAATGACGTCCTTGCGACGTCATTTAGCGCAATGCACGTCGGGAAATTTTAGGGACGGCTCATGCGCAGTACGTTCGGCGCGGGAACGCGCCTAATTTAAATGCTCCACGCCCTCTACCCGGCTCATTTGAATTAGGCGGGCTTGCGCCGGGGATTTACGCTACGCCGCCGCAACTTTACAGGCAAGTTCTTTGTGAATAAAGCACTTGCCTGTAAAACTTGCGGCGGCGTAACGTAAATGACATACGTTACGCCGCCGCAGATTTACGCCCATCTACGAGAATCTGGGCCAGAATGTTTTTTTTTCTTTGTCTAAATTTCTCACTTCCTGTTTCTCCTCAGTAAGCTTGCCCCCATCCAGGGCAGCCATCACAAATGTTGGGGCCCCTTACACAGCTTTAGGCAGGGCCCTCCTGGAGCAGAGAACCGGGGGGGGGGGGGGGTGCTGACAAAAAAAAAAGTGTAAGCTCTTCTCTCCTGTTCGCGAACATTTGCGGAAATTCTCGTTGGCCGTTCGCTAACGGAAAATGTTATGTTCGCGACATCTTTATTTGGCACCTGGCACAACCCCCTCATCTGGCAATAATCTAAGGCCCCTTTCACACTGGGGCGGGAGTGGTGGTGGCGGTAAAGCGCCGCTATTTTTAGCGGCGCTTCACCGCTAATTTTGTGGCGCCATTCGGCCGCTAGCGGGCGGTTTTACCATTTTACCCCCGCTAGTGGCCGAAAAAGGATTAAAAACCACCATAAAGCGCCTCTGCAGAGGCGCATTGCCGGCGGTATAGCTGCGGTGTACCATTGCTTTCAATGGGCGGGAGCGGTGGAGGAGCGGTAAACACACCACTCCTTCACCGCTCCAAAGATGCGGCTAGCAGGACTTTTTTTGCAGCCGCTGTTTCAGGTCAGTTTGCAGGCGCTATTTTTATGGCAATAGCGCCTGCAAACCGCCCAAGTGTGAAAGGGGTCTAAGTAAAATACTGCTATGTGCACATTTACCACAGGGGTGGTGGTTTTCATAACAAGAAGGTATGATGCACTTGGTGACAGTGGAATCAGGATGTAAACATTTCTAGGGGTGTTCCCTGGGGTGCAAAGCATGAAGAAAAGCATAGTTCTACACGCCAACCGCAGGGGCCAGAAATGCATTTCAACAGACACTTCCTGCCGCCATATGAGTCATTTCCACTCCGTGGGCCGCCATTTATGCGGAGACTGCTACTAGAGGTCAAAGCTCCCTATGCTCGAAAAGGGAAGCATAACTGTTAATTAAGGGGTGCCAGCCTAAAACCCCTAAGTGGCATCGGCCTGAAATCCTCCCCAACCACGTGTGCCACCCGAGGCGGACCACACCCCCAAAATGGATAAGAGTTACAAGAGCTTAGGGTGACAACCATGGCCCCCTCCACAGATACAGTGAAGGGGTGACAATGCCACCAAAGGGAAAGGGTGTGCTTTTTGAAGGATCATCAGGTGAAAATAAAGAAAAAGAGAAAACCAAGTTTTGTTCAACTGTGTTCAGCACTCCCACAATGTTGCTGAACGGTACTTCAATACCTTTATAAATAATATATATTCTTGACAACAGAACGGTAGCTGGGGAGGAAGGGACGTCTACATTTTGCCCCATGATCTGTAGTTCGGCCCCTACTAAAAATCTTGGGCCAGATTCAGAAAGGAGTTACGACGGCTTATCTCCAGATACGCCGTCGTAACTCTGAGTGTGAGGCGTCGTATCTTGGCGCCTGATTCAAAGAATCAGATACGCCAGAATTTGTCTAAGATACGACCGGCGTAAGTCTATTACGCCGTCGTAAGAGACTTATAGCCACATCCAGGCATGCATTGCCCAGATTTACCTGCTTTTCTGCCCCACCCCTTGACAATAATAATTTAGTGACTATAAAGATTGTGAAGCCTCTAAGGACTTGTCTTGGACTGCAGCAGAGTCATGCCGCGTACACACGACCGTTATCCATGTCATGGAAAAAAACAACGTTTTTCTCGATGTGATTCCTCTCAAGCCTGCCTTGCCTACACACGACCGTGAAAAAAAATGCTCTCGCAAAGCGTGGTGACGTACAACGGCACTATAAAGGGGAAGTTCCATTCGAATGGCGCCACCCTTTGGGCTGCTTATGCTAATTTCCCCGTCTCATAACTTGCTTCTGAGCGTGCGCGTTTTTTTCCCCCTCGTTAAAGCGTACACACGACCGTTTTTCACAACGTGAAAAACGACGAGAAAAAATAGAGCAGGTTCTAAATTTTTAAAGCGGGGGTTCACCCTAAAAACAATTTTTTCTTAATCTACCATACAAACGAGCATACTAGCGTCAGCTAGAGTATGCTTTTTTTTTTTTTTTTTTTGAGCTGTACTTACGGTTTAATCCGTAACTTTCGTTTCAGACTCTGGCCGGGAAATGGGCATTCCTATGAAGAGGGGTACTTGATTGATGTCCAGCTATGGCGCGTCATGCCTTCCGAAAAAAGCCGAAATAGTACGCGGACATATACGGCGCCTGCGCAGTCGGCTTCTAGTCTGATGCGCAGGTGCCGTATAGCGCCGTGAAGAGCCGAGTCCTACTCCGGCTATTTTCGGAACATGGGACGCGCCATAGCCGGCCGTCAATCATGTTCCACTCTTCATAGGAACGCCCATTCCCCGCGGGTGTCTGAAAAAAAAATTACGGATTAAACCGTAAGTACAGCGCATAAAAAAAAAAAAGGCATACTGTAGCTGATGCTAGTATGCTAGTTTGGATGGTCCAAAGTTGTGTTTTTGGGTGAACCTCCGCTTTAACGCCCATTTTTCTCGTCGAGAATAATGCTCTGGAGCCTACACACGACCGTTTTTCACGACCAATGAAAAACATGAAAAAGACTTTAAAGCGGGGGTTCACCCTATATAAAAAAAAAAAAAAAAAATGTTTCCCTCTAGCATTAAATTCGGCATAGTAGCGCGAGCTACAGTATGCCTGTCTGTATTTTTTTATCCCCGTACTCACTGTTATATCGTACATAGAAGATTCCGGGGAATGGGCGTTCCTATGGAGAGGGAAGGTGATTGACGGCCACGTCACGCTTCTCCGGAAATAGCCGAAATAGGCTTGGCTCTTCACGGCGCCTGCGCATAGCCTGTGCGCAGGCGCCGTGAAGAGCCGAGACCTACTCCGGCTGTCTTCGGGGAGCGTGACGTGCCAGAGCCGGCCGTCAATCACCCTCCCTCTTGCTAGGAACGCCCATTCACCGCGGCAGACGGAATCGTCTATGTACGATGTAACCGTGAGTACGGGGATAAAAAAATTAAGACCGGCATAGTGTAGCTTGCGCTACTATGCCGGATTTTATGAAGAAATGTTGTTCTGCAGGGTGAACCACCGCTTTAACGGCAATTTTTTTTTTATTATTTTGGGGTCTTTAAAATGTCTTCTCTTTTATAGATCCTATAAACATTATAGATCAGAGGCAATGTGCCTACAAGTGTCTAATGGGAAAACCAGCATTGGCAATACAGATAAAATGAATACATTAAATGTCCCCAAAGATGCATCTATTCAATTGTTTAGAAAAAAAAATAAAGATACAATAGAAGAAAAAAGAGCAGCTACATTGAGTTTACAATCTAGAGGGATAATATTTACATAATGGGCCCTAGCGGTCTGTAATTAATTTCTGCTTTAGTAAACTCTTAAACGCCTTTTCTCACACCAGCCTTTCCAACATATTTGTATTGTAGTAAATGTATGACAGCTAGGAAACACTTGACAGCCCTCCCCCTCCTTATTTGTGCCTTAATACAACTGTCAGTTGTGAGTTTCCTTGCTGTAATGGAAGCACTGCATGGTACGTGGTACCCGCTGCTAGTAAGCGTGAGTAGTTACATTGGTATTGACCAGCAACCTTAACTAACACTTTTGTGCAAAACTAAAATACCATTTCCTGCTGGGAGTCAGCGCAGCCTGAAATCATAATGTCCTTCCGGTCCATGTAATGGAGACTAAAAGGAATATTGATGCAGGAGGCAATTTCGTAAGCTGTGAAAGAATATATAGGTTACAAGTAAGCCAAAAGATATAGGTAGATAGATAGATAGATAGATAGATAGATAGATAGATAGATAGATAGATAGATACCGTATTTATCGGTGTATACCGCGCACTTTTTTGCCCTGAAAATCAGGGCAAAATCGTGGGTGCGTGGTATGCACCGATACCTGCTTTCCCGCGCTGAGTTTGAATACTGCGCCGACATATACCGAGCGCAGTACACTCGGGTATAGTCGGGCAGTCTCGGCTCCTTCCGCACTCACGTCCTGGACGTACAGGACGTCAGCGCGAGAGTTGCCGAGCATTGCCGACAATACACGAGTGTACTGCGCTCTGTATAAGTTGGCGCAGTATTCAAACTCGGCACGGGAAACGAGCGGGGAGGACGCAAGGACGCCGCAGAAGGATGCCGGACCCGGCAAAGAGGACACCCGAAGCCGCAGACGGACGTCGGACCCGACGAAGAGGACACCCGAAGCCGCAGAAAGACGCCGGACCAGACGAAGAGGACACCCGAAGCCGCAGACGAACGCCGGACCCGACGAGGCCGCCGATGGACGCCGCGCAAGACACCAAAACTGTAAGTACAGAAAAAACTTTTTTTCCACAGGATTCGGGGCAACTTTAGGGGTGCGCGATATACGCGGGAGCGCGCTATACCGCGATAAATATGGTAGATAGATAGCGTGATTTGAAAAAGTATTCATACATTTTTCACATTTTGTCATGACAACCAACTGATTTTATGTGATGAACCAACAAAAAGTAGCACATAACTGTGAAGTGCAAGGAAAATTATAAATGGTTTTATTTATTTTTTCAAAATAAATATCTAAAAAGTGGGGGGGGGGCATTTGTATTCAACCCCCCGGAGTCAATACTTTGTAGAACCACCTTTCGCTTCAATTACAGTTACAAGTCTTTTTCGGGATGTCTCTACCCGATTTGCACATCTAGAGAGGGACATTTTTTGCCCATTATTCTTTGCAAAATATCTCAAGCTCTGTCAGATTGGATGGAGAGCGTCTGCGAACAGCAATTTTCAAGTCTTGCCACAGATTCTCAATTGGATTTAGGTCTGGACTTTGGGCCATTCTAACACATGAATATGCTTTGATCTCCATTGCATTGTAGCTCTGGCTGTATGTTTAGGGTGGTTTTCCTGCTGGAAGGTGAACCTCCACTCCAGTCTCAAGGCTCAACACCATGCAAGCTCGCATGAATGTGTGGAGTTCTTGCGGGGAGGACCAGAGACAGCCGTCGAGGGACCCCAGAAGACGTGGATCAGGGCCACTCTGTGCAAAACGAGCTGCACAGTGGAGGTAAGTATAAAATGTATGCGCCGGTCGGAAGAACGCCAATCACTTACCCTGTGAATAGGAACGCCCACTCCCGCGGGGAATCCGGGGAGAAAATACAGAAAAAACGGTATGTACGAAAAAAAAAAAAAAAGACCAGAATAATGTCCGTGTCACAGGTCAGCTCATTGTAATGTTAGAATTTTTTCTTTAGGGTGAACCCCCGCTTTAAGCATACTACACCATAGAGGCTCTGTGTTCTCTCCGAATTTTCCTATTCATGTCCGGTTTGATGCATTTGAGTGGCCTTTACTACTGATCTTTACCTGAATGAAAGGAAGCGCCCATTAGGCTCTGCATATACTGGGACCCCCCAGAAAGGAACGCACAGGAAACCCCCCTGAGTGACCGACGCTCTCTCTTTTTCTCTGAATGCTGCTTACCTTACAGCAGTAAGGTAAGAAGTTAGTACACCTACAGGTATTACCCACACCGAAGGTCCACAACCACTGAAGTCACAGTGCCACTTGGTAAATTCGGAGAGAACACAGAGCCTCTATGGCAGGGGTCTCAAACTGGCGGCCCTCCAGCTGTTGCGAAACTACAAGTCCCATCATGCCTCTGCCTGCGGGAGTCATCCTTGTAACTGTCAGCCTTGCAATGCCTCATGGGACTTGTAGTTTTGTAACAGCTGGAGGGCCGCCAGTTTGAGACCCCTGCTCTATGGTGTAGTATGCTTAAAGCGGGGGTTCACCCTAAAGAAAAAATTCTAACATTACAATGAGCTGACCTGTGACACGGACATTATTCTGGTCTTTTTTTTTTTTTTTCGTACATACTGTTTTTTCTGTATTTTCTCCCCGGATTCCCCGCGGGAGTGGGTGTTCCTATTCACAGGGTAAGTGATTGGCGTTCTTCCGACCGGCGCATACATTTTATACTTACCTCCACTGTGCAGCTCCTTTTGCACAGAGTGGCCCCGATCCACGTCTTCTGGGGTCCCTCGGCGGCTGTCTCTGGTCCTCCCCGCAAGAACTCCACACATTCATGCGAGCTTGCATGGTGTTGAGTTCTTGCGGGCGCGGTCCCGTGATACAGCCGACGTCCATAGCCGCCGACTTTATCACTCGGCCCCGCCCCCCGGCGCACCGCGTCATTGGTTGTGATTGACAGCAGCGCGAGCCAATGGCTGCGCTGCTTCAATCAACCAATGAATGAGCCAAGAAGCCGGCCAAGATGCCTGCGTGTTCACGGCGCAGGACTTTCGAGGGGTCAGGTAAGTAAACGGGGGGGCTGGGGTGGTTGGTATTGTCTGAAGTTTTTTCACCTTAATGCATAGAATGCATTAAGGTGAAAAAACTTGTACCTTTACAACCCCTTTAACTTGTACTACATGGACTTCCTTTGAACTTCATACGTATTGTGTATGCTCACACGTCCATATTTGACAGATACTATGGCCCAGATTCACAAAGCACTTACGCTGACGTATAACACGTTACGCCGACGTAAGTGCAAATGTGCGCCGGCGTATGTGTGCGCCAGTCCCACAAACTAATATGCGCCTAAAAACAGGCTACACCCCGCCGACGTAGCTTGCACACGCCGGCGTAGGGTGGGCGCACATTTAGGCTGGGCGCATGGTGTCGCTCCCATTGATTAGCCATTCAAACATGCAAATGAGGGAAATACGGCGATTCACGAACGTGCGTGTGCCCGGTGCATGCTACGCGAAATGCGCGTAAGTTGTACGTCCGGCGTAAAGTTATTCCCCATACAGGAGGTGCAACCCGGCAACATACATGTACAGGTCTGCACCAGGGAACATAAGCCGGCGTATTGTGCGTTGGACGTGTGTCTGGCTGGGCGTACGTTATGTTCACGGCGTACGCGGTGATCCGGCGTAGCTTAGGCAGTTGTGCCGGCGTGGTTGTGAGGGGGGGTGCTGTGCTTGCGTCCACGTCACGGCGCATGCACAGTTCGTGATACGTACCTGTCTGGCGCTCGGCCCAGCTTTTGCATGGGGTCACGCCTCATTTGCATGGGTTCACGCCCACTTCCACCTACGTCGACGTGCGCCTTCGAAACCCAAGCCACGCTGGCGCAGCGTTGGGAGCACTGGCTTGCTGAATGCAATGCTTGCCTCTCTGCACTACGTTGGCGTAGCATACAGTGTGTGCTCTACGACGGCGTAATGTGCGCCCTGCTCTCTGTGAATCTGGGCCTATGCTTACATGTTTTCACCCACTATAGTCACGTGTTCATCACTTTTTGCACCTCATTGGATTTATTGTATATTTAAGCAATTTTGCACTTTACTGGATTTATTGGGCCAGATTCAGATAGAGATACGACGGCATATCTCCTGATACGCCGTCGTATCTCTGAGTTGCGTCCGTCGTATCGTATCTATGCGACTGATTCATAGAATCAGTTAAGCATAGATCTCCCTAAGATCCAGCAGGTGTAAGTGACTTACACCGTCGGATCTTAGGCTGCAATCTCGTGCTGGCCGCTAGGTGGCGCTTCCGTTTGTATACGCAAGGAATATGCAAATGAGGCGTTACGCCAATTCAGAAACGAACAACCGCCCGGCGCTTTTTTTTTACGTCATTTGCATTCGGATTTTTCCCATGTATAGTTACCCCTGCTATATGCGGCGTATCCTATGTTAAGTATGGCCGTCGTTCCCGCGTCGATTTTAAACTCTTTTGCAGAAGTCGTTCTCGAATACGGATGGACGTCATTTACGTAAGCGTCGAAACCACTGACGTCCTAGCGAGGTAAGTGGTTTGTGAATTACCCACTTGCCTCTCAAACTTGCGGCAGCAGATCTTAAATCACATAGATCATGCGGATCTAAAGATCCGCTGATCTATGTGAATCTAGCCCATTGTATATTTAAGCAATTTTGCACTTTACTGGATTTATCGTGTTTTCACATTTATTTTTTCATTTATATTTGAAAATACTATACCATATGAATTTTTAGTTTTATCTGTTTACATTATTTTTTTTTATTATTTAGTTGCTTTTTAAGGTATTTTAGCATTTCATTTCTTTGTTCTTTTTTTTACTTGTACACAATTCATGTTGATTGTTTCCCAGCCAGTTTTATGCTTTTCAGGATTATTTCACATTTAGATTCATTTAAAGGTCCCTAACAGAATATTACCGACTTGTAGTCATCCAAAACTTGAAGGCCTCTCGGTTATCAGTACTTAATTTTGCCCATGGTAACCTTCCATGCTTGACATGATAAATCATCTTCTGTAAACATGTCGGATTTATATACTTGCACACTGTTCTACTTTTTTCCCCCAGGAATTTCTCTTGTGTGTGTTGGTGTTCAGAAAAAAAAAAAGAAATCAATAAAAAATAGAATAACATTGTGACCAACTTGCTTCCAGTACAATTCTATGTCCTAGCTTAGAGCAGTGGACAATCTCTGGACAATGTGTTTTCCTAAAAACAAGAGTTTGAAAGTTCGTGTCCAAGTTTACAAAACGGTGTCCTCACAGAAACCCACTTATATATTTATTAAAGAAGATTAACTTTGCATGGTTCTGTCATCTCCTCTAAATAAGATATATTGTGGTCTATTTACCAAGATGCCTCTTACATCAAGGAGCCTGTCCACGCCGAGTTACTTTCAAACTTTCTGCAGTAGCACTGTGTTCTCTTGGGGTAATTGATTTTAGCTTGCTATAATAAAGCTTTGGCTTGCCAAATTTTGTATGGAACTTCCTGCCTCAAAGGAGAAATTAATTAATTTCTTGATTGTGCACAGACTTATATCATAACACTGCCAAGTGATATCAAACATTCCCATAGACACACTCCTAAACCTTGTGGACAGCCTTCCCAGAAGAGTTGAAGCTGTTATAGCTGCAAAGGGTGGGCCAACTCAATATTGAACACTACAGACATATAGCTGGATTCAGGATGGTGGGTGCATAGTTGCGGCGGCGTAGCGTATGGCATTTACACTACGCCGCCGTAAGTTTGCAAGGCAAGTACTGTATTCACAAAGTACTTGCCTGCAAAGTTACGGCGGCGTAGCGTAAATGGGGCCGGCGTAAGCGCGCCTAATTCAAATGAGGATGTGGGTGGCGTGTTTTATGTATATGAAGTGTGACCTGACGTGATTGACGTTTTTTAAGAACGGCGCATGCGCCGTCCCTGTACATATCCCAGTGTGCATTGCGGCTAAGTACGCCGCACGGACTTATTGGTTTCGACGTGGACGTAAATTACGTCCAGCCCTATTCACGGACGACTTACACAAACAACGTAAAATTTTAAAATTTCGATGCGGGAACGACGGCCATACTTAACATTGGCTACGCCACCTAGGGGGCATGTTTATCTTTAGGCGGCCTATCTCTTACGGAAACGGCGTATCTTTACTGCGACGGGTGGACGTACGTTCGTGAATAGGCGTATCTATTGATTTACATATTCTACGCCGAACACAATGGGAGCTGCCCCCCCGCCATCCTTGGTGAGGGAACCAGGAAGTGAAGCGATGCGCCGTCTGACTGGCTCCCGCTGTGTACTGGGAGCCGAGTGTTCCCAGAAAACAACGGGGGGCTCGACCGCGCGACTTGGGGCACCTTGGGGCGGATTGAAGTCGGATCCCAGGTTGCCCCAGTATGAACCGGCTCTAATTGTGTGGGGGGATGGGCTGCCTGGGACCACACACAGATTCATCTTCATGCATAGCAGAAAGAGAGGATCTATGTGTGATCCCCCGACAGAATGGAGATCTGCCTTGTTTACACATTCTGTCTCTACGGGGAGCGATCTGCTGATTGGCTCCACCACTGGCCCACAGATCGCAGTGTACGAGCCCAACGTACACTCACGCCGATTTGCGTAGCCGAGCCAACCCGACAACTGAGACTTTTTATTTTAAAGGTTTTTGTGCCCTATCACAGTAGGATGAGAATGTGTATGCATCTACAATTGCTAGGACTCTGTTACTTTAAATACTGTAGAGCTGCCCGCAGCTATAAAGATCAGGCTCTATAAAGAGCAAACAGCGGTCTTGGGTGCACAAGCTTTAACACGTAAACTTGCAGAAAGCTTGACGCTGATAACGGTCCTATTTAGCCTCAGAATGTGTCATGTAAGGAGAGAAAAAAAAGCATTAGAGTGACTGGCCTTCAAGATGATTTAATGTTGGTACAACAATGGAGAACCTCTGATGTGTTTTGCTCGTTCAGCACTTAATCATAAAGTAATTGAAGAGTAGCTGCTGGAGTATAATTTTTCCTTCACCTGCAGGATAACTCTTGCCAGTCCTGATGGCTTTAATCTTTACAGAAACCTGCCATGATGTAAAGATGGAGGCTTCTCTTGCTGACCGTTCCTTCTGAAAAATCTGGTTGCTAGTCATGCTCATACTCTCTCTTCAATGAGGATACTTACATAGGCCTAGATTCACGTACGGCCGATCTACGTTGCGCGGGCATAGCGTACCGTATTTACGCTACGCCGCCGCAACTTAGAGAGGCAAGTGCTGTATTCACAAAGCACTTGCCTCCTAAGTTATGGCGGCGTAGCGTAAATGGGCCGGTGTAAGCGCTCATAATTCAAAGTAGGCTGTAGGGGGTGTGTTGTATTTAAATGAGGCTTGACCCCATGTAGATGCATGGCCGAACGAACGGCGCATGCGCGCGCGTGCTCAGTATCACGTCGTATTTACACCCAAAGATACGTCGGCTCAATGCCTGTGACGTGAACGTAATTTACGCACAGCCCTATTCGCGTACGACTTACGCAAACGACGTAAAAAGATACGCTTGTTCCGACGTCCATACTTTGCATGGGATGCGCCACCTAGAGGCCAGCTTTATCTTTACGCCGGTGTATCTCTAATGTAAACGGCGTAACTAATTGCGACGGGCGCACGTTCGTTCGTGAATCGTCATATCTAGTCATTTGCATATTCTACGCCGAACTCAACGGAAGCGCCACCTAGCGGCCAGCGTAAATATGCACCCTAAGATACGACAGCGTAGGAGACTTACGCCGCTCATATCTTAGCCTATTTTAAGCGTATCTGGTTTCCAGAATACGCTTAAATTTACAACGGCGTAGATTCAGAGTTACAACTGCGTATCTACTTTTTTACAAAATTTTCAGTCTTTTTTCATTTATAGCACAAAAAATAAAAAATCCAGAGGTGATCAAATACCACCAAAAGAAAGCTCTATTTGTGGGGAAAAAAGGACAAAAATGTCATATGGGTACAATGTTGCATGACCGAGTAATTGTCATTCAAAATGTAAGAGCACCGAAAGCTGAAAATTGGTCTGGTTAGGAAGGGTGTTTAAGTGCCCAGTTGTCAAGTGGTTAATCAATCTTGTTTTTTTGTACAATTCTCCTTTAAGTGGGCGTGGCGAGGGGTGTGTCCTATGCCTGCATACTTTTGCTGATTGGTGTCCCTCATTCCCATCTCAGAAAGTTGGGAGATATGGGTCTAAGTGCGACCTTTGCGACCCTGGTAGTTTCGCCACTGGTTTGAATTGAGAGTGGATCGGGTTAGGTGAGACAATGGAGACATTTTCCAGTGGAGATTCCCTCACTTTGAAGGGATTTCCTCTCACTTGTGCCTATGGGACAGAAATTGAAGGGAAATCTCCCCTATGGGCCATATACAGCAAAAAAAAAAACATTGAGAAAGAGAGTCCCGGAGCTGAGAGTGAAGCGATAGGAGGAGGGACGGCATGACAGGGGGGGACAGTACAGGGAACCAGGGTTTAGATCAGCAGGTTGCTTTAAGGGAATAGGAGTGGCCAGGGAAAGGAGGGGCTGATGGGATAGTTGCCTGGAAGGAGGAAGTGACGTAGCATCACTCCTCCATCTTACAGCAAAGAAGAAGCGTCCCACCCTCCCCATGTTGCAGGCAGGAAGAAGGGGATGGCGGTGTTGGGTCTCTGGAAGAGGAAAAAATGCAGGAAGTTTTAAGAAAAATGGTGTACCCATAGGTGGTATGGGGGTTACGGGTACCTTTCGGTCAACGAGGGTTGACCAGGAAGGAGTTAACATGTAGGTCACTGCGGACAGGTGTACTGCCTCTGAGTCGGGGGCTTGCGACTGAGGCCGAAGTTAAAATAGTTTATTGTCCCAGTGTCCAATTGGAGTTGTGGTCTCTCAGACCACCAGGATGTTGTAAAGTTTTGTATAAAGTTTTTTAAAAACGGTTATTTATGTTGATTATGGAATTTGTTAAATAAATAGGCCGTAAGGCCAATTTTACTCCACAACGTTGTCAGTCGTTTATTGGAATAGTGGGAGGTGGGGTAGGTTATGTAAGGGGTGGTCACTAATCTGAGGATCGGTCCTTAACCTCCCTGACGGTATGATTCTGTCTGGAATTACATACCAAAAGCGGTACAATTATTTGCAAGGAAATTTGGCGTTTTATACTGTAGGCCTGTAATTCTTATGAATACCTTATTTAAATCTGACCAAACAAGAGTCTAGTAGGCATCCCGGGTATGAATTTTTTTTAAAAACAAAATTATAAATTATAATATAACAAATAATTATAAATAATTATAACAAATAATAATATAATTATAATACAAATTATTCAATAATGTAATCAAATCAAAATCACTGAAATTTGCTCAGTTGCAGAATTGTCACTGTCATTACTTTTATTTTTTTTATGACGAATTTCCCCACAAATCGCTATCGCACAATTCTGCAAGTGATTATAATTTATTATCGCTGTTTTCTAGCTGCTCTAAAACCATTTTTGACATAAAGGGACACTTTTGGTTGCTATGGACAATCTACAGTTTGCAGGCAGAAAGAACAGTTTTTATTATATAAAAGTACATGTAGGACACTGGGCAGACCACTAGGGACAAAGGGGGTGTGTATTTTTTACATACAGTACTGTAATCTATAAGATTACAGTATACTGTGTGTATTGTGTTTGTTTACTTTTTTAAATTTGGCGCCGTTCTCCGCCCCCGTGCGTCGTAACGTCGCAGGGAACGGAGCTCGGCGGCACACGGGACACTGTGAATTGAGCGAGGACCCGCTCGCTCACACATCGGGGATGCATCGCCGGATCCAGGGTCAAGGTAAGTAAACCAAGCCTGTGGATTCAGCGAGAAGGTAAGCCGCGCCGCTGCACGCTCTGCACATCTACCCCGAGCGTGACTCAGGGATACCGATAATAGCATGGAAAACCCACCCCGAGTCATGCTCGGGGATACCGCCAAGGAGGTTAACATGTCAAGGTTACCACGCTTCATTATTTTATCCAAAATGGAGAAAAAAAAACTTTTCCCTTTAGTTCTACTTTAAATTCACCCGGCATTCTCGTGGATTTCCTGCAGCAAACCGGCTCTGTGATCCTGGAACCATTTCAGTGACAGACTGATTATTACTCTGGTGGTACAAAGATTTGAAAGATATGCAAATCCATTGTGTAAATGAAAGCAAAACAGACAGCTACACAGGGATGAATGAACACTAACAAACCAGTACATAAGGTTTGCAAAGGTAAAAATGGGAAAACGCTTTCCATCCTCTATAAAAAAACAAAGGACGCCTTTTTTTCTAATGCTGTAAAGTCATTTGAATTTCTCTTAATATATATCTCTCAGACAAAGCCACACAAGGAACAAAAATGTTGTTTTGCAAATATGAATATTCACACGATGAGATCCGCCGGTATATTCATTGTCCTCTGAAATTCGCTGTAAAAAGGAACCCGGGTTTAGTAATAAAAGGTAATCGCACGTTTACTAAAAACATATTTGTTAGGACTATGTTCTACTAAAAAAACTATGATATTGGTATTCCAGTCGGCCTGCTTAATATGCAAATTGTTGGTGGTGGTACTTAATAATTCACCGAACTGATTGCATCGTTGTTATGCGATACAGTAGGTTGTAATTACAGTCAAAGGCAAACAATGCTGCAGTAGAAAGGGGCAATGGTTTGTCTTTGTTGGCAGTTCTAGATTTTAAAAATTAGATTTACAAAATATGGTGCAGAGTGATACTGTGCTCTGTGAGCCTTCGCAATAGACTTTAGCTGAAAGAAATGCATATCTGATTGGCTGCTATAGATCACATTGTAAAGCATGCTATACACTTTAGAGTCTGGGTGTCAGGGGCGTCGGGAGGGGAGGCTTGAGCCCTGAATGGGTTCCCGAAAAGCCCAGAGTCTCAGGCATGCAGTATTTAATTGTTGTCGCCGAGCAGGGACCATTTTGATCCCGAGTGCCGCCCGAGGGGACGGCCGAATGACATAGCAGGTCCCACCTTCTGGAGCCTGCAGCGCCTATGATGGACGTCCCACTGGTCCAATGCCTGGATCGTGGGACATGTGACGTCCATCATAGGCGCCACAAGCTTCAGAAGGCGGGAATTACAATGTGGCAGTCGTGACACATCCCCGCTCTTCGCTCGGTGCTCAGGCAGGTGGCTCTCCTCTCCTCCTTGGCTCCTCCTCTGGCTACTGGCTGCATATCTGTGATGATGGGCATTGGGCGAGCCGGCGCCCCACACCACACACCACAGCTGAACTGAGGTAGGTCAGTGTATGTATGTCAGTGTATGTAGGTCAGGCGGGTTAGTGCATGTAGGTCAGGTAGGTCAGTGTATGTATGAAGGTCAGGCAGGTCAGTGTAATGGTCAGTGTGTCAGGCAGGTCAGTTTAGTGATCAGCATTGATGGGCACCAGTAGGCAAACGACCCCACCCCCCAGCCCAAAACAAAGCCCGCGCCACATACACCCCCCACCGGCCTTAGACTTCGGGCAATGCCCCTGCTGGTTGTACCATCTTTTTAGTCTCAAACAGACATCATTTTGGGGGGGGGGGTCTTTCATGCTCAGGCTATGGTTTGCTTTGAAGTGGTAGCTGCAATAGTTTGAATCATAGGAAAAACTAGAACCTTTAGGGCTCCAGTGCAAGAAACCATGAAGGGCCCCCTGACCACCGGGAACCCTTCCATCAGTCCTGGGGGACCCTCCCTCTGAGCCCAAAGCCCTTTACTCTTGTCAAAGGGACCTTTATAAGCTCAGTTCACACTGCTGCAATGTATCATGTGATTTGTGACACATAAAGTTACTTGAAAATCCATTGGCATGTGACAGTTAACTTACAAAGATTATAACTCACTTTGAAATTTAGCTTTAATAATATTTAAAGTGGTTGTAAACCCTCACATATACCCAGTGAAGTGAAAAGCCTCAGATGATACACAAATCCTCCTACATAGGTTTTACTTCATTATCTGCAGTTATTTCTTCCCTAGACCCCTTCAAAAGGGCATATTGTGTTAAAAATCTTTCTTCATCAGTCAGGAGCACAGAGGAGGGGGCGGAGAGACTGCAGTTACAGTGTGTGAGAGCTGATTGGAGGAAAGAAACACCCCCCCCCCCACACACACACACAGCAGAAGAACTGTGCTGTGAATAAACAAGCTCTGTTCCGACCCCCCCCCCCCCCACAAATGTATCTCATGTGTTAGGAAAACGTGTCAGAAGTGACTTATGCTAATAACAAAGGAATGAAGCACCAGAGAGAAACTGCACTTAGAGAGTTGCAGAGAGATAAGTAAACACTACAGATATGTGTGCTTTGCTTAGATTCCCAAAACAAAAGTTCTTAGACATGGTGGCGGCATTCACTTTCATTTTTAGGAGCTGGAGCTTACAGCCATATGGTGGAAGTTTAAAGCCTGGCGTTGTGGAGCCCGGATATTGGTACTACTCTTTGTATCTCAGGAAGTTGTTGATACACCATAAAGTGGAACCTGTGGCGATACAACTATTTGAAGCCTGAAGGTTGGATAGTCCTATATCTTTAAAGGCTTGATATTTACTTCTTTAAAGGCGATGTTTTTAATTATATATTTTTTTTACTACTAATGGCGGCGATTAGCGAGTTTTTTCGTGACTGCGACATTATGACGGACACATTGGACACTTTTGACACATTTTTGGGACCATTTCCCCAGCGAAAAGTGCTATATAAATGCACTGGTTACTGTGAAAATGTCAATGGCAGTGAAGGGGTTAACCACTAGGGGGCGCTGTAGAGGTTAAGTGTGACCTCATGTGTCTTTCTAACTGTAGGGGGGCGGGGCTGGACTAGTGACGTCAGTGATTGTTGTTCAGGGTTTACATCCACTTTAATGGCTTGGTCAATTTAAGTTTAAAAAGATTTATTCAGGCTGTCACAATCCCTTAAATTGTTACCTTCAAAGGTTTTGTAACTTCTCAAATTACATTAAACGAATATATAACATTAACATATCAAACAATGTCTTCTGCATAGGTACACCATAACACTAATCATTTTAAAAGTAGGTGTGATACATGAGTATAGTCAGCTTAGAAACATCAAATCAGTATGTCACCAAGTAAATTGCTCAGAATATTGGTATAAAGGTTGGCTCGCTGCCCTAATGCACCGTAATTATTTTATAGATGGAAGAAAGCCCATTAAACATCACCAACCACAAAAAAAAAAAAAAAAATTGACTTATTAATGTATCGGTAATACACTTAATTCTCGTAATTAAACTGAATTTGGCATCTATTAGATTTTGATGAAGTATCACACCTTAATTAGATAAGATTGTAATGTTCTCTTTACCTTCGTCTAAGGCTTTGTCCTTATTGTTGTCTGACTAGTATTTGGGTCTCAGTTTAATGGCTTCCAGTTATCTTCAACAAAATCCCACGGACAAAAGTAATAAGTGGCGGCTTACCAGATCCGCCGGATCCCCACGGGGATCAAAAGGGCTCTGCACAGAGATGTCCTCAGCTGGTTCAGTACAATCCCTCCTGGTCCGCTCCTCCACTGGTAATCCAGAGAAAAAACTTTTGTCTCCTGCAGATTTTTCGGGGAGTGGGATCAGCCTCAGGAGATGGTGTGGGAACATGTGGGTAGAGAGGAAAAAAAAGCTTCATAGTGCAGTAATTTGATAAAAACTTTCACTTTATTCCACTCAATGGAAAAAGAACTGACATCTAAAAAGCTTCATGAGTTACAAAGTATCTACTTGGAAGCATAAGCAAAAAATCAAACCAGCTTCGTCTCGGGCCGATCAGCTGGGGGCGTGGTGACGTCAGCAGCTATTGCTCCACCCGACGCTGCGTTTCTCCCTATTGGGCATCGACTGGGAAAGGAGGCAGTCCTTTCCCAGTCGATGCCCAATAGGGAGAAACGCAGCATGTGATACCATAAGGACTTAAGGACTTCTTCACCAATTTATCATTTTTGTGTATTCCGTTATTGGAATAAGGACACTTTCACACAATATTTATTGTTTCAATTTGGTTGCGCACAAATCTTTCTTTTTCTTTACACATATTGCAAGCCCAATATTTAGGCTTTTTTAGCTAAGTGCAGCACCTTAATTTTTTTTTTTTCAATTTCTTTATTTTCAAAATAAATTTTCCTCTTCATTTATACAAAACATGGAAAATAGCAATCGTCTTTAACAAATATAAGTAAATAAATCCAAATACATTCAAAAGAACTTATCACAGTACAATATCTCTATTCGTTCCTCTCCGAGCACCTTAATTTATTTAATCATATTTATATATTTCTACATTTGCACATGTGCACTTTGTTTTGATGGGGATAGCGCGGATTGCCCACGCTATACAGTATTCTATGCACAGTTGCACCAGATTTTGGACTCTCCAGTTTTAGTATATCAATCCTAAGTATTAATGTGGTTTTCGTTTAAGAAAGATTTGCACATATTTTAATGACTTCAGCCAGTCCCCTAATGATGTTGTCTGTGACAAAATGCATTGGTCAGAGCCAAAGGACATTGTTTTTTAAATAACAAACATATCATACTTACCTCCACTGTGCAGTGGCCCCGATCCTCCTGTTCTGGGGACCCACGGTGGCTCCCTACAATAGATAGCCTCTCTGGGAAACTCTCTTCCAAAGGGGTTACCTTGCAGGCTCGCTCCCGTGTCATACACTCGGTGGCCTTAGCCGATTGGATTCGATTGACAACAGCGGGCAGGGCCGCCATCAGGAATTATGGGGCCCCTTACACAGCTTCAGGCATGGGCCCCCTGGAGCAGAGAACTGGGGGGGGGGGTGCTGCCGCCGCCTCAAATTGAGAAGCGGGGGGGTGCCGCAGTTAATTGAGAAAAAATTGAGAAGCCGGGGGGACGTGAATTGAGAAGTGGGGGGTAGCCATCCTTTAATAAAAACAAACAAAAAAATATATATACATACTGTGTATATATATATATATATATATATATATATATATATATATATATATATATAAAATAATTAAATTGTTTTTATAAGTAAATAAATAAAAAAAAGGGGGCGGCTGCCATCCGGGGCCCTTTAATAATAAAAAAAAAAATATATATATATATATATATATATATATATATATATAAAAGTTTTTATATAAAAAAGGGGGGGGTTGCCATCCGGGGCCCTGAGGACCTCCGTGCCCCTGGGGACCTCTGGGCCCTCTAATAAAAAAAAAAAAATATATATATAAAAAAAAAATTAATTTATTTTTTATAAAAAGGGGGGTTGCCATCCGAGCCCCATTGGACCTCCGGGCCCCTTACAGGTGTACTGCCTGTACCCCCCCTGATGGCCGCCCTGGCAGCGGGAGCCAATGGCTTTGCTGCTATCTAACTATCAAGAGCTGAGAAGCCATGGAGAGAACGACGCGGGATCGCGCCCACGTAAATTCGGGACTCAGGTAAGTAAAACAGGGGGGGCTGGACAATGCAAGGTGGTTTGCATTAAGGTGAAAAAAACACAACGTTTTTCAACCCCTTTAAGCCCACTTTGCGGTGTCTTCAATGGTATTCAAACCTTTTAAAACATGGCTGGGGTACCTCAGCGTTTATAGCCACGCCAACAAGCCAATCCCCGTTCTCCACTTGGTCTGTTTACAAAAGCAAAAGTGCGTCTGGCATTTAAATGGCTTATTAAAATGAACAGCAAGAAAACTAACTGCCAATCGAAAACCCTTGGATCTTCTCCAACAGCCATCTGCTTTTGGTTTAGGCATCATCTATTAAATATCCGTACACGGATAAAGCAAAGGTTAAAAGGAAATTTGGCAGCTGCTGTGTGTACAAACAGAAACGCTACAGATTCGGGTACCATTTGCGTGCAACGCTTGGAATTTCCTTTTGAATATCAATTATTATTATTTTTCAGGATATTACAAAAGTAGAATTTATTAGAGCAGATTTTGTTTAAAGATTGAATTTGTTTGTCTTACCAAATGTTGCTTGTTGGCTTCAACCCGCAGGGCGGAAATTGCCGTTCAGAATAGATTTTGGAATTTGGATGACAAACAAGTGACGGCCATTTACAATACTTAGTAAAAGACTGTCAATAGGATTGTCAGTGTTATTATTCTGAGCAGTATTATCAAGAAGGAGAAATGAAAGATAAGAAGAAAAAATCCATTTACTTTACATTACATTTCAATTTCTTCATGTTTTTCTGAAACATCAAAATAGTTTACAATATGAACTTTGTGCCAAAGGAAAAAAAATGTTCTTACATTTTGGGCCAGATTCTCAAAAGAGAAACAACGGCGTATCTCCAGATATGCCGTCGTATCTCTGAGTCTGGCCGGTCGTATCTATGCGCCTGATTCTTAGAATCAGTTACGCATATATTTCCCTTAGATCCGACTAGCGTAAGTCTCTTACGCCGTCGGATCTTAACTGCATATTTACGCTGGCCGCTAGGGGCGTGTACGCTGATTTACGCTTAGAAATATGTAAATCAGCTAGATACGCAAATTCACGAACGTACACCCGGCCGACGCAGTACAGGTACGCCGTTTAGGTTAGGCTTTTCCCAGCGTAAAGTTACCCCTGCTACATGGTGTCGTAAGTGTGGCGTACCGATGTTAAGTATGGCCGTCGTTCCCGCGTCAAATTTTGAATTTTTTACGTCATCTGCGGAATTCGTCCGTGAATGGGGCTGGACATCATTTATGTTCATGTCGAAACCAATGACGTCCTTGCGGCGTACTTTGGAGCAATGCACACTGGGAAATTCCACGGACGGTGCATGCGCCGTTCGTGAAAAACGTCAATCACGTCGGGTCAGGGTTAATTTACATAACACACGCCCACCTCTTCACAATTTGAATTAGGCGGGCTTACGCCGGCCTATTTACGCTACGCCGCCGCAACTTTTTTTTGAGAATACGGCACTTGCCTGCAAAAGTTGCGGAGGTCTGCCACCAAGTTTCTTGATTGATTCTGTCGAGGAAAACGGTCGTGTGTACGAGGCCTGAGTCTTTTTTACATGCCTGCCTACAGGAAGGTCCATTGGAGCAATGTATCAAGCACCAACATGACCTAGTGGTTCACCCTGTTTATGTGTAGGGCTACAGGGCTCATGTATACATATATGTATTTTTTATACATACAGTATATATTATGTTTTATATATATATATATATATATATATATATATATAATGTACATACGTATAATATTGCACTAATTGAAAATTCTAATGGCAGCCTATAATAGACATGATTGGGAAGGGGGGTCAGACGCTGTTTCCCTATGATGAAATCTGTCTACTGCGGGAATTATACAGCTGGCCCAGAGAGGTGAATGAGTGAGTGAAGGAGATGCTTTATTGCTGTATCCCTGGGGAAGATAGGCTTTCATAGTCCTCATTCATCTTCCAGGCTCGGCAGGGAAATCTGCTTCTAGTGCACTGATACAGATTATTATGTAAATGCACCATTGTAGTAATGAATTTGGATGCAATATGTACTCCCTATCAGCCATTTGTAATAGTTCAAACAATGGAGCTGTTGGTCTACTCAGTGAAACATGCTATCTTTATTCTCTCTAATGTCCCAAGTGTTTTAAGCTTGATGTAGCCAGTGTTTAAATAATATCCCTTCTGTGCTAGGCCGACACTGCAAAGGTATTTGTAGCAGGGACAACCTGTACCAACGTGCCGTAACTGACAATGATAGTAGCTCTTTCTTCCCATATTTGCCCTATTAATGTCATTATTGTTATTATTAATAATTGTTATTACTCTTATTTATTTTTGCCGTTATTGACAAAGATTAAAGTCCTTTATTCCCTTGTATTTCCTATAATAAAATCAATATTATTATTTGTTATTACTACGGTATGCATTTTTATTGTACCTAGCATTGATTAAAGCTCCCTCTACCCATTAATTCCTTTAATATTACATTGTAAAATTATTATTATAAGTGTTATTAATGATATTATTAATAATTACTAATGTTCATTTTTTCTGTAGCAGTCAATGATTAAAACGCTTCCATCCCATGGTTTCTGTATTATTATTATTATTATTATTATTATTATTATTATTATTATTATTATTAATATTTGGTAATGATAAAGGGTCTTTCTTTGCATGTTTGTCTTATAAATAATAATAATAATAATAATAATAATAATAATAATAATAATAATGTTGTTATTATTATTGATATTACTATTGTTCATTGTCTCTGAACGGTCCATCAGACCGTTCTCATCGGATGGACTGATCGTGTGTATACGGGGCTTAAATGTCTTCCTTTACTTACCTCATCCTTCCATTTTGATTTTAAATGTCCTTATTTCTTCTGAGAAATCCTCACTTCCTGTTCTTCTGTCTGTAACTCCATACAGTAATGCAAGGCTTTCTCCCTGGTGTGGAGTGTCGTGCTCGCCCCCTCCCTTGGACTACAGGAGAGTCAGGACGCCCACTAACACACAGCTCCTTTCTCAATCTGCAACGTAGAGGGCATCCTGACTCTCCTGTAATTTAGGGAATTTTTTTTTTTAACTTTACAACTCCTTTAATAGAAAAAGATAAATAGTAACTGTGGCGGGAGGGCCCGTGGAACCCAGAATCCCTTGGAAAGTTTGGGAAACTTTTGTTTCAGCTCCCCATGCACCTCTTATATCTAAGCCACCCTGTGCCATCCTGGCACAGGGTGACTGAGAAAATATGTCTTGGATTACTTAAAATGGGACAGTAATATTTATCCACAATATCTCCCAGGATATATGTAAAGACTATTCTTGGTTTGTTTGATTCTGAACTCAACATGTTAGTTGAGAGAGCTGATCACATTGGCCTCTGTACAATGTAGGAGACGGGCCGACTCCTACTGGAACTCCTGCTATTGTGAGAAGATGTCCTGTGTTTATACTTATTATAATGTATCATCTACAGTGTGAAGCTCTGTGAGAACAAGTCTGACCTGTAGTGAAATCCTGATTAATCGTAACAATGCCCAGGAGGGCATGAAGTCACATCGGCTGCTTTAAGGGATTAGTTAATTAGCTCATGTTAATTTATGTTTCTGGAGGATGAGGTAAGTGAAGGAGGACTGCACTAAGGTAAAGGAAGCTATTTAGGGAAAAAAATGTACCTTTACAACCCCTTTAAGATGGCAAGTACGTTACTGGCTTGATCATCAGGTTAAAATAAAGGAAAGAACAAGCCTAAAAAAGAAAGGAATGCAGCCACCAAATCCAAGGATTTGTAAGCTGCAACATATACATTTTTTTTTGGGGGGGGGGGTATAATTTCACCTTAAGGTTACACCCCACCAAAACTCCCATTTGCTTTCCTTTAAACTACTCCCAAAGCTGTTTTCACCAACAACGGCAGAGGCAAACAACCCCAATGAAAACAGACATTTAGTTAATAGGAATATGCAAATACTGTTACGGTTTTTGCCTTGGAGCCAAAAGGTTAAGCCTCGCGCTGCAAATGGGCGTATTGACTGCAAATACGGAAAGTCTTGTGGGGATTTTTTTTTCTGTGCACATAGAGAAAACCGCAAATAGATTTTAAAAGCGGCTCTTCAAGTTGAAGCATCCACCGGGGAGGGCTAGGTGACAGGATTCATCTTTAAATCAATCCTCCGACTATTGGCTCATCAATACATTACGTGAATGAGATCCTAATGATTTCTAATAGATAGCTGTCCCAAAACTGCAAATTCCAACCATTATCGATGTCCATCACAGCCTCTTCTAACAAGTCAGGTCAGCTAAAGTATTTAGATGACATGCTCCTCTCAGCAGTCTCATAGGTCAATGAGATCACATCGATTGGAGCTGTGGAGAATCTCTTGATTATTTTCTCAGAGGTTCAAGTGAAGAAATGCAGCAAATGGGGTCTTATTAGTACTACAAAATGAGATTCCACTGCTGGCTTCCAAAGCCCATCTGTTGGTAAGGCAGAGAAATTAGGACTAAATGCAATAGACCGCTCCACACTATGAAAGAAACTAGCTGTGATGATTTGCAAATGCACCATTGAAACATTCTTGTTCTTACAAAAGTATAACTACAGGCAGATAGTAAGAACAAAAACACCAATGAACTTAATTATGTATCTACTAAAAATCGTATTTTGAATGCAACTGTAGCAAAGTCTTTTAGCTCTTTTGGTCTGACGAGAGAGTTACCCCCCCCCCCCTGAACCGTACCAGGTGTGACAGGAAGTCAGGTAAATCTGTGGGTGTTGTCACAAACGGGACATACATTTCTGCTTTGCTTAGACAATACACTAATCATTATTAGGCGTCGGCTGCGAGAAGAGCCAGACAAGGTCTAAGGGCGTTGAAAGACTCCAGCTGTTCAGAGTGAGGCAATTAAGGCCTCTATAAAAAGTCCAGAGGGTTACCACTAATTGGCTGCTTCACTCCTAAGGCTGTGTGAGTAGGAGAGCAGTGCCAGAAGGTCTTCTGTGAAGGTGAGAAGAGGATTGATTTTTCTGTGTGATAAAAATCAAAAGACTATTGTTTTGTGCTGTATGACCAGCACTGTCTACCCAGCAGTAGGCTGTGTTAGACTTCATAGATAGGTTCCTGTGTGGAAGGTAGACGCCCAGAGTGGCTAGGATTTATTTTATGTTTGATTTTGTTTATGCTGTTTGGATGCTTGCAATTGTTTTCCAGCAAGATGGAAAAATAAACCAGAAACTATGTTTTCAACCGTCTTCGACTGCCAGTCTGTATAAATTCAGTGTGTGGTGAACCCAACCAAGGGGTCACACACCCCGCTACCGAGCTAACCCCTCACATATGGTTGAGAATGCGGGCAGTTAAAGTAAACCCAAAATGGAGGAGATATTGGAACAGCTGTAGTCTTTCAACGCCCTTAGACCTTGTCTGGCTCTTCTCGCAGCCGACGCCTAATAATGATTAGTGTATTGTCTAAGCAAGGCAGAAATGTATGTCCCGTTTGTGACAACACCCACAGATTTACCTGACTTCCTGTCACACAGGCCACATGCCCTCAATGTAGGGAGGATGCCCAGTGGTTGCGGGGGTCTGCAGGCATCGGGCTTAGCGGAATCTGGAAGCCCCCCTTTAACAAAGCGGACCCCCAGATCAGCCCCCCCCCATGTGAATTAATAACGGGGTACCATTTCACAAAAAAGTGTCAAAAATTAAAAAAAAAAAACCACAGAAGACAGTTTGGGACAGATTTATTAAAGTCCTTTATTAAAAAAAAAAAAAGGAAATTCCAACGATGTAAATCCATTCTCGAGTTCCATAACGAAAAGAAAAAAAAAGCGCTGCACTAGCTCTGCCTCCATGGGCAGCTCCCGCCGAGTGACGCGTCTACCGCTGTGACAACTGTAATATGTCTGAGGGCGGGGCCGCCTGGTTATGTGTACGGGTGACCCCGCCCCCTCTGACGCCGCGGGGGTTTCTTAGGACTAAAATTACATTTTAGTTTTAGCCCCCATTTTAGTCTTCTGCAATTGTTTTAGTTTTAGTCGTATTTAGTCGACTTAATCTCTAGTGTATTTTATGCAACTAAAACTAATTTTAGTCATCTAAAATCTAATGGGTGTAACAGAGGCGGACTGACCATTCCGGCACTCGGGCACTGCCCGAGGGCCCCATGCCACTAGGAGGCCCCATTAGGGTTGCCAGCCTCAGTAAAACCAGGCACAGTATGTAAAAATCTGTGTTTTTTTTTAAAAAATCCCAAGATTATAGCTGCCTCGCCTCTCCCGTACCTTTTCAGTGTGTGTGTGTATTCTGTGTGTATGTATACTGTGTGTGTGTCTGTGTGTGTATATTGTGTGTCTGTGTGTCTATACTGTGTATGTATACTGTATGTGTTTGTGTGTATACTGTGTGGCCCCATAATCTATTGCCTGGGGGCCCCATACTCTCCTATTGCCTGGGGGCCCCATAATCTCCTATTGCCTGGGGGCTCCATAATCTCCTATTGCCTGGGGGTCCCATAATCTCCTATTGCCCAGGGGCCCCATGCATAAGTTGTCAACCCGCCCCTGGGGTGTAATTAAATTGTAATGCATTAGTTAACATTTCTCTGCAGAGGCGCATTGCGGGCGGTATAAACCCTTTTTTGGCCACTCGCGCGGTTTAATACCGCACCGCTAGCGGCCGAATACCGCAGCAATTCCGCAGCAATTCCAAAGGTAAAAATACCGCAATACCGCCTACCCTTGTCCTGCCCCAGTCTGAAAGGGGCCTTATGCCTCGTACACATGACCGAGAATCTCGTCGTAAAAGAAACGTTGTTTTCCTCGACGAGTTCCTTGTCAGGCTTGACGAGGTTCTTGTCAAGCTTTCCTTGCGTACACACTGTGGAGACAAAATCTCTATGTTCTCAAGCACGGTGACGTACAACACGTACGACGGTACTATAAAGGGGAAGTTCGATTCCACTGGCGCCACCCTTGGGGCTGCTTTTGCTAATCTCATGTTACTGCGTGTTAAGTAAAAGTTTGGTGAGAGACTATTCGCGATTTTCTGTTACAGCGTGACAAATGTGCTATCTCCATTGCGAACGCTACTTTTACGGAAGGTGCGCTCCCGTCTCATACTTTATTCTGAGCATGCGCATGTTTCAAAGCATACACACAAACATGTTTATCATCGTAAACCAGCCCGACGAGAAACACGGCGAGGAAATTGAGACTCCCGACGAGAAAAAAGAGTGAGTAAGTGAGTGAATTACTTATATAGCGCTACAAATGCGAACTGTATCGCCTCAAGGCGCTTGGCATCCATTTTCCTTCAGTTTAACCCTCAGGATAGATGGGTCTTTAGTTTTTTTCTGAAGGCCAGGTGATCAATTTCCATTCGGATATTAGTTGGTAAAGCGTCCATACTTGAGGTCCTTGAACTGAAAAACAACGTTCTCCTTTGGTCTTATATCGGGCTTTGGGAATTTGTAATAATTTTTGGTTAGTTGATCTAAGAACTCGATTTGGTTTTTGTTGTTTTATTTTCTCACTTAAATATAGGGGCGCGCTTCCGTGTACACATTTGTGCGTTAGGCATAAGTCCTTGAAAGTGACTCGGTCCTTTATGGGCAGCCAATGGAGGGATCTCAGGGACGGGGTGATTGGTTCTCTCGTCGAGATCCACGACAGTTTTCTCGACGAAAAAAAAAAAACACACCACCGTTTTTCTCTGAAAAAAAAGCTCTGCCAGCAGTTTTCTTGATGGTTTTTGCGAAGGAAAACGGTCGTGTGTACGAGGCTATACTCTTTATGCTATATTGGAAACTTCACCTAGTTAAAAAAATTTAATTTGTAAGAAAATAGTGTGGAATCGTTGCCCATTGTAAACCTATTCCAGCTTTTTATTGGCCACTTTTGGCAATGCTGTCTTCTAATACCCTCCACTCTTACATAGTTTACACAACTTGTGTAGTTACAGCTAACATAATCCTTCACTAAACATCTCCTTTCTCCTCAACAGAGTGAAACATCATTCATCAGCTCATCATATATCAATGGAGGGTTTGTTCCATACAACTAAGCTGAAAAAAATAAATTTACATTTTTTCAATTTATGTTTCTCCAACCTCCGGGCGGTGACAGAGAACAGATGTTGTCAATACAAACAGCCGTATTATGTTGTCTAGTGACATACTTGAGTGAATATAAATATGTCCATCCACATTGTGCAAGGGCAATCTCTATTTTATCTCAATTGTCTTTCTTTTGGAAGGACAATACCATTTCAAGCTAGTGATTTATGATTCGTCCATCAAGGTTGCGTATTCTTCGCTGTTAACCCACTTGTGACCAAGCAGACATGTAGAACTTTCCTTAGTTCCCGAAAGGTCTCACATTTCTGCTTGAAATCCATACCATATAACGCCTAAAAGCCAGGGCAGGACTTAGGGTGGTAGGGGCCCCTGCGCTTGAGTGTTGATTGAAGGGGCCCCCTGGAGCCGAGAAGCAGGGGGGATCGAAGTGGGGGGGATTGAAGTTGTTGAGCGGGGGTGAGCGAGCCCGATCACAGTTGTTGAGCGGGGGGGGGGGGGTGCCGCTGACCGACGACGATCAGTTGTTGAGCGGGCGGGGGGGGTTCAATCATTGTTGAGCAGGGGGGAGGTGATCAGAGTTAGTTGTTGAGCGGAGGGCGCGGCATGATCACAGTAGCTGAGCAGGGGGCCCGCGGCACCATCACAGTAGCTGAGCGGGGGGGTGGCGATCATAGTTGTTGAGCGGGGGGGTTCTACCACTGGATGGACCTCTACAACTGCGTGGTGGCTCTTCCTGCTTCCTCCTCCCTTGGGCCCCCTATTGGGCGGGGCCCATGGGCTTGAGCCCAGTCAAGCCCAATGGTAAGTCCGGCCCTGCTAAAAGATTATCTTCAGTCATAAAGAAAGAAAAGAAAAGAAAAAAAAATGTGGTTCCAACTCTACCCTTCCAAAACCAGCCCTAGAAAATCACTGCTATTTATTTATTTCATTATTATTTCTATTCTCGGGAAGGGCTTGAATTTATTTCTGAAGTCTATTGTTGGAGAGTTTTTCTTGCAGTGTCCATGCTACTTTTTGGTGCTATCGCAGCTGCTGTCAGAAGAATACACTACAGCAGGGCTCAACAAAATCCGGGTGCCAGGTCGCAACTGCGACAAGAAATAGTGATCCTGTGTCTCCGTGCGCCCCCACCAATTGAGGTCGCGGCTTTGCGGCCTTCTGCAGGCTTAAGCTTTCTTCTGTGATCTTGTGGTGCACCATCTTGTGGTGGCCGTTGGCATTACAAGTAAAACAGCAATCCAGCAATTCTAATGTGTTTTTCACTGTGTTTTCACTGCCATCTCCTTCCCTATAATTAGAGCCCCCAAACATTATATCTATTTTTTATTCTAACACCCTAGAGAATAAAATGGCGGTTGTTGCAATACTTTCTGTCACACTGTATTTGCTCAGCGGCCTTACAAGCGCACTTTTTTAAATAAAAAAATAAGACACCTGTAAAGTCAGCACAATTTTTTTTATGTTGTGAAAGATAATGTTACGCCGAGTGAATTGATACCCAACATGTCACGCTTCAAAATTGCGTCCGCTCGTGGAATGGCGACAAACTTTTACCCTTTAAAATCTCCATAGGCGACGTTTAAAAAAATTCTACAGGTTGCATGTTTTGAGTTACAGAGGAGGTCTAGGGCTAAAATTATTGCTCTCGCTCTACCAATTGCGGTGATACCGCACATGTGTGGTTTGAACACCGTTTACATATGCAGGCGCTACTTAGAATGCGTTCGCTTCTGCGCTCGAGCTCGGCAGGACAGGGCACGTATTCTGGCTCCTAACTTTTTTAGCTGGCTCCTAGATTCCAAGCAAATTTTTCAAACCCTGCACTACAGGGTCTTTAAAGTCCCAAAAAGAGGTGCTCATGTCTTCTGGTGGTGGTATTATGACATCACAATGCGAGGAGCAGCAACAAGATAGGTCAACTGTCCTTTAGCTACTTGCTTCCCGTGCCTATTCCGACACTTCTCGCATATAAGTAAAAATCAGCTTGTATTTAGACATGTGCATTCGTTTTCGTTCTAATGCATTTTCGTCTGAATTTCTGGGGTTTTTGCGTTCGTTTTAACAAACGATAACGAACGTGCAGAATCCGAAGTCCAAAAGATGGGCAGAAAAAATGCTTTATTTTCGTTTCGTTGCAACAACAGTTCGATATAGATAGAAGATTCGACATGACAGTGACAATAGCGATCTGTGTCTATCAAACCTGCGGTTGAATGTGCTTAACCTAACTCTATTAGTACAAGATTATTCGACATAGAGAGAAAAGATTTGACATTATGGAGACATGAAGATTCGACGAAGCGGCTAAAAACATACGATCGCCGCGAGCAGACATTTCCGGTCAAATGCTCCGCCCATAGGCTATAGAAGAATTTTAATGTTGGTTGACTAGTAAAAATAATTAATAAATATAATTATTACTAGTCATACAACATTAGAATTCTACTATAGCTTGTGGGCGGAGCATTCGACCGGAAATGTACGATTGCGGCGCCGTACAGTTTAGCCGCTTCGTCAAATCTTCTTAGAACATTCGACAGACACCATAAACCTTCAATGACAAATTAGATTTTTGGACAAATGCATTTTTTAATGATTTTTTTTTATAAAAACACATTTCGGAAGTAACTAAATAAATGTATTTTTCGGACGAAAACCGAAATTTCAAAACAAAATAATTCAGTGTGCACATGTCTACTTGTAAATTTGAAAGGATATGGTCTAGTTGGTTAGAAGAACCTATAACGCCTGAGAACAAGTTATAATGTAAAAAGTAAGATAAGGGGAAAAAAAAGAATAGGTAAAGAATGAATTGAAGTTTTCTGGAAGGAATAATGGAGCAATATTTGTCGAACTGGAGCAGATGGGCATTTATAGCTGGATTCACAAAGAGTTACGCCGGCGTATCAGTAGATACGCCGGCATACTCGCTTTGTGGATCTGCCCCATTAACTTTTGCGCAAACCGATCAATAATCGCTTATTGCGATTTTTTTTTTTACCAAAAATATGTAGAAGAATACGTATCGGCCTAAACTGAGAAGAAAAAATAAAACGTTTTTTTTTATATATTTTTGGGGGATATTTATTATAGCAAAAAGTAAAAAATATTGCATTTTTTTCAAAATTGTCGCTCTATTTTTGTTTAAAAAAGGACGTCAATTTTGTTTGGGAGCCACGTCGCACGACCACGCAATTGGCAGTTAAAGCGACGTAATGCTGAATCAAAAAAGTGGCCTGGTCTTTGGCCAGCAAAATGGTTTGGGGCTTAAGTGGTTAATGCACAAAAACACAATATAATACCCAATTGTTTGGTATAATATAAAAGACGATGTTATGCAGAGCAAATCTGCGATACCCAACATGTCACGTTTTGAAATTGCGCACACTTGTGGAGTGACGACAAAACTATGATACTTATAAATCTCAATAGGCAACGCTTTTAAAGCCTTTTCAGGTTACCAGTTTGGAATTACACAGGAGTCCTGGTGCTAGAATTATTGCTTCATTATAACGTTTGCGGCAATACCTCACATGTGTGGTTTGAACACTGTTTTACATATGTGTACACAATGGCCCTGTTATAACCACTGAAACTCAAGGGTGCTTCCATTTGAAGGAAGTGTTTATGACAGCTTCTGATCTTTACTTTCCATGGGCGGAGGGCAGGGCCGCCACCAGGGGGGTACAGGCAAAACACCTGTAAGGGTCCTGGAGGTCCCCAGGGGCCCAGATGGCCCGGATGGCAACCCCCTTTAAAAAAAAAAAAAAGTTATTTTCTTTCTTTTTTTGCGGTCCGGAGGTCCCCAGGGGCCCGGAGGCCCCCAGGGCCCCAGGTGGCAACCCCCCTTTTTTTTATTTATTTTTTATAAAAAAATATTTTTTTTTTTTATATTTTTTTATTTTATTTTTTATTAAAGGGCCAATTTTTTTTTTGTTGAGGTCCAGAGGTCCCCAGGGGCCCAGAGATCCCCAGGGCCCTGGATAGCAATCCCCCTTTTAAAAAAAAATATATATATATATATGTATTTTTTATTTCTTTTTATTAACTACTTGCCGACCTGCCGCCATCGTTTTACGGCGCCAGGTTGGCTCCCCTGCGCGAGAGCCCGTAGCTCTACGTCGGCTCTCTCGCAGGATACTAGGCGCGCGCGCTCCGCCGGAGGCACGCGCATGCGCCCCCCGCTCGCCCCCGAGTCCCGTGCGCGTGCCCGGCGGGCGCGATCGCCGCCGGGCACCCGCGATTGCTCGTTACAGAGCGGGGCCCGGGAGCTGTGTGTGTAAACACACAGCTCCCGGTCCTGTCAGGGGGGTAAATGCTGATCCTTTGTTCATACAACGTATGAACAGAAGATCAGTGGTTTGCCCTAGTGAGGCCACCCCCCCACAGTTAGAACACACCCAGGGAACATACTTAACCCCTTCCCCGCCCCCTAGTGTTACCCCTTCACTGCAAGTGGCATTTTTATAGTAATCCAATGCATTTGTATATCACTGGTCGCTATAAAAATGCCAATGGTCCCAAAAATGTGTCAGAAGTGTCCGAAGTGTCCGCCATAATGTCGCAGTACCGAAGAAAAATCGCTGATCACCGCCATTACTAGTAAAAAAAAAATATTAATAAAAATGCCATAAAAATACCCCCTATTTTGTAAACGCTATAACTTTTGCGCAAACCAATAAATAAACACTTATTGCGATTTTTTTTTTACGAAAAATATGTAGAAGAATACGAATCGGCCTAAACTGAAGAAAAAAAAAAGTTTTTGGATATATTTGTGGGGGATATTTATTATAGCAAATAGTAAAAAATATTCATTTTTTTAAAAATTGTCGCTCTATTTTTGTTTATAGCGCAAAAAATAAAAACCGCAGAGGTGATCAAATACCACCAAAAGAAAGCTCTATTTGTGGGAAAAAAAGGACGCCAATTCTGTTTGGGAGCCACGTCGCACGACCGCGCAATTGTCAGTTAAAGCGATGCATTCCCGAGTCGCAAAAAGTGCTCTGGTCTTTGGGCAGCAATATGGTCCGGGGGTTAAGTGGTTAAAGGGCCTAGAGGTCCCCAGGGCCTGGATGGCTACCCCCCTTTTTATATATATTTTTCTTTATTTCTTCTTTTTTTTGTAAAGGCCCCCCCCCCTCCCGCTTCTCGTGGAACCAAGTCAGAGGCAGTAGCAAAGTCACAGAGAAGGCCTTGGTCAGCAATGAGCGGGCCGCACAGGACCAAATCATTCGTATAACGATGAGTTATATAATGAGTACACACAATGAGAATAACTTCAAGACCTTCATTTTACACTGAAAGAGCAATATCATTCTATCCTTTCTTCTTTACATCATTCTGCTCTTTCCTGTCCTCTTTCTCTCTCGTACCTTTCCTTCTCTTCTTTATCATACTTCAGCCTAATGTTGTCTGCTGAAACAAACATGGAGCCACTGTCCTCAAGCCACTGCTGTTTCCCATTCGGCTTGCAGGTTAGCATGTCAGCAGTAGTGCCGCAAGCTCCGATGATACTGTGAGGAGTGCAGGAGAGAGAAGGTATATCTAGACCAAGGTTGTTGGGAGGAGAGTTTAAAATAGGAAATACATCCAGAGCTGCAGGCCAAATATGTTCTTTTTTTTTTTCTTCCAAAGCCATCTGTATAAAAACACGTCCGCTTTTTTCCAGAGTCCTTATTCGGTGTATAAATAGCAGGGACAATACATGTAATATGGACACATAACTCTTGTAAGCCAACATTCAACCTGAGGTGGAAGAATAACAACACAATTTGGTGTTTTTGCATTGTGTTTGCAGACAATGCATTTAATGGATAGATAAATAGATAGATAGATAGATAGATAGATAGATAGACAGACAGACAGACATAGATAGATAGATAGATAGATAGATAGATAGATAGATAGATAGATAGATAGATAGATAGATAGGTAGATAGATAGTGTGACAGACTCACCTGGGACAGAGGCTTTTGGAGGGGACTGAATGCTAGCCTCTTGCCTTGCGATCATGGGCCTTGGCATTTGGGGGAATGGTGCTCTTTGTGAGCTGTATGCCTGGGACCCTGTATATGTCATTAGAGTGACTGATTCATACTATTGGGACATACAGTGTAAGGAGATGCTAATCCCATCCCCTCCAGCCATCTGTCTGTTCTCTGTGCTAATTGACCCTGCTATTGTGTGAAGATGTCCTGTGTTTACACTTATGATAATGTGTATTGTATAGCAGGTGAGCAAGGAGACGTGACGTCTACCCTGAAAGGTCATATCTATGAGTCGCCTAGTCTGGGTAAATGATTAGTTAATTAGCTCATGTTAATTTAGGTTCTGGTTACCTCCTCTTTAAACTGTATATAAGGTTGTATTCTTGGTTCTATTAAAGACTCCATGTTCAGCAGACAAACAAGTCTTGTCTCGTTGTGTGCTTGTGAGCAGCTGGAATATCTTATATCTATATCCAGACTGATAGGAAGTGGTATATGACGGAAGCACTCAAGCGGAGTGTGGGACGTTCCGTTACAGATAGATAGATAGATAGGCAGAGAGAGAGAGATAGTGATAGATAGATAGATAGATAGATAGATAGATAGATAGATAGATAGATAGATAGATAGATAGGCCGAGAGAGATAGTGATAGATAGATAGATAGATAGATAGATACATAGATTGATAGATAGATAGATAGATACATAGATAGATAGATAGATAGATAGATAGATAGATAGATAGATACATAGATTGATAGATAGATAGATAGATAGATAGATAGATAGATACATAGATAGATAGATAGATAGATAGATAGATAGATAGATAGATAGATAGATAGATAGATAGATAGATAGATAGGCCGACAGAGAGAGATAGTGATAGATAGATAGATAGATAGATAGATAGATAGATAGATAGATAGATAGATAGATAGATAGATAGATAGATAGATAGATAGATAGACAGAGAGATAGATAGATAGACAATGCATTGTAAAAAGTTAAATATATGCACCACTTGAGTAAAAGCCTACAATGCTCCTTCATTACCATTAATTTTTTATTTTGACTGACAATTACTCTGTTACTCTGTTATTCAACAAGTTAATTGTATTTTGTGATACAGATGGAGTTTTCTTCTGGTGCTATTTATTAAAGAGGATGTTAACCCCCCGAAAAACGTGGGAAAAAACAAACCTGAAAGAGAAAGGCATAATGAGCTAGTATGCATAGCATACTAGCTCATTATGTTTCACTTACCTGAGTTTGAAGCCCCCAAAGTACTCCCCGTTCGCTGATGCCATGCCCCTCCACACATACTTCCTGTTTTCGCCTCTCCGGCACTGTGATTGGCCGGAGCGGCGATGACGTCACTCCCACGCATGCGCCGTAGACATCCCCATTAATGCCATTGACAAAAACTCCACCTTTAGTGTGCATGCGCCGTTGTCTACGGCGCGCATGCGCCGTAGATATCGCCGCCTGTCATTTCTGCAAATATCTCCTAAACCTTTTAGGTTTGGGAAATATTTGTTGCACCAACAGGTAAGCCTTAATCTAGACTTACCTGTTGGTTAAAGAGGGTTTAAGGGGTTTACAACCACTTTAACAACTGCATCTTTCTTTCTTTCTTTATTTTTGTACTATGGAAAAGAAGCAAAAATTCGGAAAAGATAAAACCGTTATACTTTCTAATATAGTAAGGTCAGAGCAGAACAGTATGACCCCCCCCCCCCCCCCAATAAAAAGACCAATTTTTGCATAATAGACACCCCAAAGTCACCTCATATTTTGCCCCAGTTTTTGGGAAATGGAGAAACATGTTGGTATTGAATGGGTTAAAACATGGGACATAGTAATGGTGAACTAGATACAGCACATCAGGTTATACACATAGGCTTGGATACTCTGAAAGCAAGATACGCCTGTAAATAGGCTTTATCCAACCGACGTAAGTTTCCTACGCCGTTGTATCGTGGGCGCATATTTATGCTGGCCGCAAGGGGCGCTCCCATTGATTTACGATTTGAATATGCAAATGAGTGAGATACGCCAATTCACAAACGTAGTTGCGCCCGGCGCATTAATATACGCGGTTTACGTAAGTCGTAGTTCCGGCGTAAAGTTACGACTCATACAGCAGGTGTAAGTCAGCAGCCTCAATGCAAATGGCTGCACCAGATAACACAGCCGTTCTTTTTTTACGTCGTTTACGTAGTACGTGAATAGGGCTGGGCGTAGGTTACGTTCACGTTGTAGACAGTGATTCGACGTATCTTAGGCGTTCGTTCCGACGTGATTCTGAGCATGCGCATTGGGATACCTCCATGAGCCGGCGCATGCGCCGTTCGTTGTTCGTATCTTGATGGCGCTCGGCCCATCATTTACATGGGGTCACGCCTCATTAGCATGGCTCACGCCCACTGCCACTTATGTCGAGTTACGCCGAGGGAACCCAGTATAGATTTGGGAGCAAGTGCTTTGTGAATACTGTGCTCGCTGCTCTTCACAACGTCGGCATATCGTATATTCGATACGCTACGCCGGCATAACTATGTGCCGCTGTATGTGAATCCGGGCCGTAGGAGAGGCTTGTTGCAGAAGTTATAAAAAGAAGACAAACATTTGACCAGTGGCTTCTGGTTGCATGACTGGTTGAAATCCCCCTGAGGAAGACACGTGATCCCTGTGTCGACACACGTAGGGGAGGAGAGAGGATGGTGTAGGCAGCGGCAGCCACACAAGGAGCTGCTGACAGACAATGGCTATGTGGCTTTATCTGGTGTTTATTAACAGACTGTATGTTAGAGATTGGTCCGCTGGAAGCACCATAGGAGTGTGAGTACCTCTCTTGATGTTTTAATAAAATATGTGGTTTTATATGTTATAAGAACTATGTAGCCTGGCTGTCCAGGGGATCAGTGGTGGCTGGTGGTAATTTAATTTTTTTCGGAACGCTTCTTTTTCCAGCCAATTGGGAAATGGGTCTCCCTGATTGGCCAGGAGGAGGATCAGTATTTCAGTAGCGAATATTAATTCAATTGTAACACACCTGGGTGCGCCCTGAGCCCACCCTATTTTGAAGTCTAGTAGAGCTTCAAACCCCCCCATTGGAATCCAAGCGTCCGGAGTCCTGCATGGGGGCTGGACACATGGATGGTGAAGCGGGCATGGATGTGGGGGCATCGCCCGTGCGCCCTTAATGGACGGGCCGTCCCTGTGGAGGAGACTGATCCAAGAATCAGCACAGGAGCCTGGAGATTCATTTTCAATTGAGCCCAGGGGTGGCTCACTAGTCACCAGCGCTTATTGACTAAACTTAGTTGTGAGGTCACACACCCTAAGGGGAGGATAATATCACGGGGGGGGGGGAGTACGAGAGTGGTGGCACTTTGATCATATGTGGAGCACATCGCACAGATTAATCATTATTAGGAAATTCACAAAGGATATACTGTACATCAGGTGTGGCCAACCAGTGGCCCGTGGAGTACTCTGATGTGGCCTACGACCTCCTGCTCTGGAATGGTGGGTTGGCAAGCAAAGATCGCAGGTTGCCAACCCGCCATACCACAGCATCAGTGTGTGATAGAAAGCTGGTGGTAGAGGAAGAAAGCGGCTGCGGAGCAGAGCCCCATAAGCTGATGCTTCCTCTACAGCGCCGGCTTTTGCCACAGGCGGAGTCTATGGCAAAGTTCAGCTAACACGCAGGATAGACACAGCTGCACTCGCGGTATGAGTAAACCACAACACATCAGTGTGAAAGCAGTCTTATGACCTTTTCACAAAATCAGCCCGACCAAATGGGACCCTCAATTCACCTCTACAGAGCGACAGATGTCTGTTTACGCCCACCTACCTCCAATCCGAAAAACATTTGTCCCCCATCTGGGCAGATAGGAGGGCCTATAGAGTAGCCGTGACCTGTCATCCGTCCGCTTCGCTCATTGTGGCCCGCGACTAGTTACCAAGTTGCTCAAGTGGCCCTCGCTCTTCAAAAGGTTGCGCACCCCTGCCGTACATTGATGGACTTGTGTTTTACTAGGTACTGAAGCAGTGCACTGGAGGACCTTTATTTTGCATGTTTACTTTCACTTTATTTTATGTATTTCTGTTTTCACTATTGTCATTTATGTAAAGTGGTAATTGAATATATTATATAGGAGCAGGGTCGGATTTGCTCTCCCTGCTGCCCCAAGGCCAGGTTCCACAATGCACCCCCTCCCCGCCAACCGAACCCCCCTAAAATCAATGGAGAATGTGCGGCACGGTTAGTTCAAATATGTTTTGTTTGTTTTTTACTTTTTTATCACTTTTTTTTATTTATTTGTAGCTTGTCGCTTACTTTTTTAAATTTTTGTATCATTTTCTTATTATTTTGTTATTCTTTCCTTTTTTATTTTATTAATTTAATTATTATTTCTTATTATTTATTTATTTTTTATCAATTTTTTTTTCACTTAACTTTTTTGCTATCACACAGGAGAAAACAATTTCCTGTGTGATAGCAATTGGATGTGACATGTTCTCTTTATTGACCCTGTCACCTCCAAAACAGGAGTCCTAGCACTGTGCTAGAACTCCTGTCACAGCTGAGAAGGGAAGAGCACAGCTCTCCCCTCTCACTGTGTACATCGGCAGCAGGGACAGGAGACAGACTTGGTGGCCGGGGGAGGATGGAGTCCCGAAGATAGAGCCAGCAGAGAGAGGTATGTGGGGTGGGGGGGGGGGAGAGGGGAGAACGGACGGGAGCACATATTTTACAAGTATTTCGGCGACTTCGCCGCAATCACTTGTTAACGAGCAAGCGGATTCCCCCATAACTTACCGCCCTTAACTGTATGTTCCGGGCGTCTGGGGACTCCATGCCACTGCTGCCCCTTGGAGCCCTGCCGCCCCAAGGCCTGGCCTCAGTGGCCTTGTGGGAAATCCGGGCCTGTATAGGAGACACTTGGATGTAGGGACAGCGCATTTTCAAATACAATCTTTTACATGAATTCCAACATCATGAACACCACATTTACGGTTCCAGACATCGAACTGGAACTAGAGGAACCGTGATGATAGAATGAATATTGCTCCTTCTATAATTCACAAGAAGAGTCATGGGCGGCTCACACAAGGGATTTTGTATTATACTATAATATACACATATACAGGCATACCCCGCTTTAAGTACACTCACTTTACATACACTCGCGAGTAAGGACATACCTGTGAGTGTATGTAAAGTGCCTTACAAGTACTGTACGGACATTTTGCAGCCGCAGTAGAAGGAGCTGAAGCTCCGAGAGCATAACCCACCCTGTTCCAGTGTGCCCCTGACACCCCCACTACAGCCCCTGAGACCTCAGCTACAGCTCTTGACACCCCCACTACACCCTAGAAGTGAAAAAGGGTATTGTTTCACTTTAAGTACATTTTCGTTTTACATACATGCTCTGGTCCCGTTGTGTACTTAAAAGTGGGGTATGCCTGTAATGTAATAAAGTAAAATAGCCACCGGCATTACATTGGGATGTATAAGCTTCCAGCATCTAAATTCCACTTTAAAGTAATGATATGTTATTAATTAGCATATTATTATTATTATTACACAGAGCCGCTATCAGAGTGATAATTTCCCCCGGGTATAATTATCAGGTAACGGTGAGAATGGAAAAAAGGTCACATTCGCCTTTTTATATCACAATTAAATTAATTTGTGTCTATTACAGCAAAGTCAAACACAGGTCAGCACTTAAAGCGGCAGAAACACAAATTCTACATGAAAAAAATGACAAAAGTCCAGACGAAGGTGAGAGAGCGGCGGAAAAGCTCTGACACTTTAATTAAGTGCATCTTATACAAATGGACTTTTATTTTCATCGGATAACCACTTTTCATTAGGTGTTCTGTAAGCAAATAGAAATAGTATAATTGCTTGAATTGTTCAACTAACTTTTAATTACCGTATATATACTCGAGTATAAGCCGAGTTTTTCAGCACATTTTTTTTGTGCTGAAAATGCCCCCCTCGGCTTATACTCGAGTTACTCGAGTCACCCCCAAAGTCCTCCCGGACTTTGGGGACCCGATATCGGCTGTAGGTCCCCTGGCCCCCAAACACGGCACACATGTAGCTCCACTCTTCCTCTACAAGTGTGCAAAGTTTGTTGTCTGGGGGACCTACAGCCAGGGAGCACCAATTTTTCAAAGCCGGGCACCCCTTCCATAGACTCCCATGTTAAATGGTAATTTCTACGGTGATTTGGGGACCCAGTACCGGCCGGTCGTAGGTCCTCTGGACCCAAAACTTGGCACACGTGTTTCTCCTCTACAAGTGTGCAAAGTTTGTTGTCTGGGGGACCTATGGCTAAGGAGGACTGATTTTTCAAACCCTTCCATAGGCACCCCTTCCATAGACTCCCATGTTAAACGTCAGTCTAGTCATGGACACAGTGGGGCTTGGGCATAGTAAGGCATGGGCACAGTGAGGCATGGGCGTAGTGAGGCATGGGCACAGTGAGGCATGGGCACAGTGAGGCATGGGCACAGTGAGGCATGGACACAGTGAGGCATGGGCATAGTGAGGCATGGGCACAGTGAGGCATGGACACAGTGAGGCATGGGCACAGCGAGGCATGGACACAGTGAGGCATGGGCACAGTGAGGCATGCAGATGGACACCCTACTGTAGGCTTATACTCGAGTCAATACGTTTTCCCATTTTTTGTGTTAAAATTAGGTGCCTCGGCTTATATTTGGGTCGGCTTATACTCGAGTATATACGGTAACTATCCAAAAAATGTGTCAAAAATCTGAATGTAACTCAGAGTAACTGGAGATGGATAGACAGAGAGAGAGAGATAGTGATAGATAGATAGATAGATAGATAGATAGATAGATAGATAGATAGATAGATAGATAGATAGATAGAGAGATAGATAGATAGATAGATAGATAGATAGATAGATAGATAGATAGATAGATAGATAGATAGATAGATAGATAGATAGAATTATATACAATCATGGCCAACAATATTGGTACCCCTGCATTTCTATCAGATAATGAACCACTTTGCCCAGAAAATTGTTGCAATTACAATTGTTCTTGCCAAGAATCTCGTCAGGAAAAGCTACGTTTTTTTCCTGACGAGATTCTGGCCCCTGTGTACGAGGCTTAACCTGTAGGTGCAAGAAATAACTCCTAACCTGCACGGTTTAGGAGATATTTACAATTGAGACGAGCGCCCATGTCAATGGCGCATGCACGCTGTAGACAACGGCGCAGGCGCACTGAGCGTGCCGTTTTTGTTAATGGCATTAATGGGGTTAATGGCTTATTCCCACGCATCGGCGAGGACGCATGTGCGGGAGTGACGTCATCACCAGAGCAGGGATAACAGGAAGAAGACTTCGGGGGCTTTGATCGCAGGTAAGAGACACATAATCATTATGCTTTTCTCTTGCAGGGTTTTTTTTTTTTTTTAAGTGAAGGGTTTACTTCCTCTTTAAAGAGAATGGCATGATACTGAATGTAAAAACTCTATTTATTTAGAAAAAGGAGAAACATTCCCCCATCCAATGTATTCAGGGAAGAAGGAGATTTCCTTCCTGTTTAGAAATAAGAAATCAATGGACAGCCAGGGGAAAAAAAAAAAGAACTTTAAAATGCTACATGAAAGAAAGGAGGGGTAAAACAAGGCTGTAAAACAACATATTATATTGCTCATTTTTTTTTCCCATTTGCAACATGTATGACCTATTGGTTTTATGCATCAAAGTTGTTATTGAAAGCAAAAAATAGCAGGGGGTCGCAAAAACACAACACGCTAAAAAATTCCCAGGGCTGCTTTTCTGACATTCAAAGTAGTTTAATATAAGAAAAATACAAATGTGCTTAGGGGTAATTCAAATAATAAAATAGAGCACCACAAAATATTTGCATTTAGGCGGAAACAGTTTATTTTTTTGACGCAAGACTCTAAGGCCCCAGAAAAACACTGAGCACTTTTGAAGAGCTTTCTATTCATTTCATTGTAGAGGGGCGTTTTTTTTCACCGCCCTGCCAGCGCACTGCCCAGTGTGAAAGCATTCTTTGATTTGAATGGAAATAGGTTTTCGTGAGCTTTTCATGCACTTTTTTTTTTAGCTTGAAAGCACCTGAAAAGCGCCTCAGTGTGAAAGGTGTCTTAAAATGTGTTAACAAAAGCACAAAAGTAGATTTACTAATATGTTCTAAGTTTCAGACCTTTTCTATATGTTTGCTCTCCCCGGAGATCAAAATAGAACTAAACCCAATCACAAACATTGTTTTTTTATTTTATATTAAAGAAATTGTTGTGTCTTTATTCACTTTTTACTTTACTTAGGTAGGGGTACTATTGTGATGGACTTTAAACTAAAATGAAAATGTTATGTTATGATTAGAACTATTAAAATGTTTCTCGGTTTATATTTCTTTAATTCTTATTATATTTCCATATTCTTTTTATATATGCATATGTATGTATGAGAATGAACAATACTGCTTATTTTCCTTGAAAGCTGTTTTGTTCAGAAGCCATTTCCTCTACATTTTTCCTTCTGTTTATCGTCTTTGGAATGTGTGCTCCGGCCCATCCCCCTCATCCTGTCTTCCTCTCACCCAGAGGACTGATTGAATATTGTAACCAAAGGAATTATATGTAAAATGGCGAATGAGTCTGAAAAAAGACACGAGGGGACTTTATGTCACATGACAAGAAGGGTGTGTGCAGCTGGTCTGGAATGAACTTGTGGAATAGGAAACCATCCCTTATATGAACTGGCCAATGAGAAGCTTCATGCCAAGGACAGCCAACCAGGGGAGGAGGGTAGAGTGGTAGTGCATGTTTTGTGATTCTGTGTTTTTTTAATAAAGAGCCAGCAGGTTTTGCTCTTCCTGTTGGTATTGAAGCAGAGAGAGGTGAGATGTGAAATTTAATTTGTCTGTAGATGTGCACATATTTCACCATAGTAATTTGAATCAGACGGCAGAATGGGTAGCCCTGAGATTGTATCAGGAAATCAATTAATTAATGAGTCTCTATCACTATGTACTCCCTATTTATTCACATCGGGGGGGGGGGCTTCCAGATTCTGATAAGTCGTCCCCCCCTTGCATACCCCGACAACCACAGCCCAGGGTTGTGAGCAAGGTGCTCCTGCCCCACGGCCCTTTCCCGCTGCCGATAAAAGTGATCTTGCGGCGAATTCACCACAGAGACCACTTTTATCTGAAAGTGGACCGCCCGCTCTGGAAGAGGATACCAGGGTTATTGCAGCTAGCTGCTACCATAACAATGGTATTCCTCTTCAAAGTAGTGACGTATAACGACGGCGGAAGGTCCGGAAGTGGTTAAAGTCCATATCCATACATTGCTCAAGTATCACATCTACAGTATATATGTATGAATATACTGTATAGTGAATGGTAGAAAGTAGAAGTGAATAGTAGAAAGAGTGTTTATACATCGTAAACGCATCAAGAAAGACCTATTGTACAGATCAGTAATATAATCCCTAGCTCCAGTTAGTACTTTAAGGCTGCATTCACACCTGAGCGTAGGTCGTTCGGTCGTTTTTTTTCGGCGTTTTTTTCAGGGGTTTTGTCGCGCGTATTCATGCTTATTTGCGCGGTTGCATACAGCGTCGTCCAACGTTTTTGTACTTCAACGTTTTTTATTTTAGCCAATAGGAAAAATTATCATCTTTTCATCACTTGTTGCTATGTTGGTAGATTTTTTTTATCTTCTGCCTGGGTGAAATGTTCTATTGATTAAAGCGACAAAACGCCCGTAGCAAACGATCGGTGTCGCGCTAGTCGCTTGAATCGAGCGTTTCCATTACTTTCTATGGGAAATGGAAACGCTCAAAAACGACCAAACCGCCCGATTCGCATGTCAGGCGTTTTGGAGTGGAGATGTGAACCATCTCCATAGGGAATAATGTATTTTTCCCCCTTTAGCGTTTTTGAGCGTCACGCTTCAGGCGACAAAACGCTCAGGTGTGAATGCAGCCTTAGTAGCAGGTAGTATGGTCTGAGTTCACCCACAAACACCAGATTTTATGAAACCCCTGGCTTCATATGTCAGTTTATATAATGGGAGCGCCTGATTAATAAGGGTAAGCCAGAAAAGCTATAGTAGGGGGAGCCGTGGGTGTCCAGGGCATCATGACGGATTTCTTGGCATACAATAGAGTCAAATGTAGAAAAGTCTGGGAATTCTTCAGCAGAGATTCATCATCAATGTATCCAAACAAACATGTCATACTTACCTGCTCTGTGCAGTTGGTTTTGCACAGAGAAGCCCCAATCCTCCTCTTCTCGGGTCCCCCGTCGGCGCTGTGAGCCCCTCTGTCTTGCTGAGTGCCCCAATATCAAGCCGCTTGCTGTGGGGGCATTTCTACATGCTTGCTCCCCAGCCAACTCTCTGCATACATAAGATACAGGGGGCACGGGTTATCCCTGCCGCCTGCTTTCGACTCATTGGCTGTGATTGGAAGAAGCTGGAGCCAATGGCTGCCATCTCAGCCAATCAGGAGGGGGAAACCCAAGAGAGCCTTGGGTCTCGTGCACATTGCTGGATGGAGATCGCGCTTAGGTAAATATTAGGGGTGACTCTCCCGTAGTCCAAGGGAGGGGGCGAGCACGACACTCCACACCAGGGAGAAAGCCTTGCATTACTGTGTGGAGTTACAGACAGAAGAACAGGAAGTGAGGATTTCTCAGAAGAAATAAGGACATTTAAAAGCAAAATGGAAGGATGAGGTAAGTGAAGGAGGACTGCACTAAGGTAAAGGAAGATATTTAGGAACCAAAAAAATTGTACCTTTACAACCCCTTTAAGCTCTTTAATTCCACCCTTAGTTCATAAATGATGTGCTGCTTCTACAAAGAACGGGCACTAAAATGTTTCTCACCAGAGCAGTGTGCAGTACTGAAGAGCATGTAATAAAGTAAATGCTTGAACTACGTAGAAGTACATTATTATCGTTAATTGCTTTAAAGTGCGTTTGGAGTAGAGACTCCTTCGTCGCTACAGTAATACTACAATTAAAAATTGTGCATAACCTATATTTATGTTTAAGTATAGGTTTAGAAAGGGGATATTGTCTTCTGTATATAACTTTTCTAAATCAAGATTTGTATTTTAATCTAATGAGTATATCTTTTTTCTAGAGTAATACATTTGATAATGTAAAGAATATGTCAGACAGAGGAGGTAAGACACATACTGTGACAGTTCAAACAATGGGATGAAAAGGACTGTTAAATAAAAGGATTTGTTTTTAGCCAATGAAAGAAAGAATCAGCCATGTAATGACAATAGAGCTTTGTATGTGTATATATAGATATATCTATATACCGTATTTATCGGAGTATACCGCACACTTTTTTCCCCTTAAATTCAGGGTAAAATCGAGGGTGCGCGATATACGCCGATACCCCGCCGATCCCCGCTGTCTCCGACATCGTCCGACATTGTTCGACATTGTCCGCACTCGGCTAGGCACGGCCATACTCGGCTTCGCCCGCAGCAACGCGAGAGGAGCCGAGCACACAGGAAATCCGGCTCCACACGGCTTGCGCCAAAATTGAAAAACGAACACCGGACACCGGAGATGCTCACCTGGATGGAGGCTGCAGACAGACACGCTGGACGGAGACGGACACCTGGATGGAGGCCGCAGACAGACACGCTGGACGAGACGGACACCTGGATGGAGGCCGCAGACGGACACGCTGGACGGAGACGGACACCTGGATGGAGGCCGCAGACAGACACGCTGGACGAGACGGACACCTGGATGGAGGCCGCAGACGGACACGCTGGACGGAGACGGACACCTGGATGGAGGCCGCAGACGGACACGCTGGACGGAGACGGACACCTGGATGGAGGCCGCAGACAGACACGCTGGACCAGACAGACACCTGGATGGAGGCCGCAGACGGACACGCTGGACGGGGACGGACATCTGGATGGAGGCCGCGGACAGACACGCTGGACGAGACGGACACCTGGATGGAGGCCACAGACGGACACACTGGACGGAGACGGACACCTGGATGGAGGCCGCAGACGGACACGCTGGACAAGACGGACCCCACGCAAGGAAGCCGCAGACGAACACCCACAAGGCCGCAGACAGTGCCGGACAAGGCCGCCGATGGACGCAGGGCAAAAATATAAGTTTTCTTTTTTACCTTGCAGAACTTGGGGTGCGCGTTATGCGCCGGGGCGCGGTATACCCCGATATATCTATATATATCCTGTATATATAAAGTGCCTTGAAAAAGTATTCATACTCCAGCTGTATGAATGGCTGTGATGCCGTCTCCTGTGTGAATATCTCCTAAACAGTGACAGTTTAGGAGATGTTCACTGTACCTGCAGGTAAGCCTTACTATAGGCTTAATGTAAAGGAAAAAAATATGTGCGCTACCCAAAAACAAAAATAAGTGTAACAAAGAATGAACCCTGAACGGGAGTGAAGCAGCTGCTCAGGAATGTGACAAAACTCAGACAAATGTGGATGGTAATATAGCGCTACGTGTGAGCCAAAAAGCAATGGCTGTATACACCTAATGGGGTGTGACCATATATTGTGACACAAAGGATGTAATGGCAAAAATTGCACCACAACAAAATGTGAAATTAAAATCAATAAAGTGAATAAATGGCCATGAACGCAGCACCCACCATGGCCATGAACGCAGCACCCACCATGGCCATGAACGCAGCACCCACCATGGCCAGGAACGCAGTACAGTGCAGCATCCACCATTGCCAGGAATGCAGCACCCCCATTGCCAGGAATTCAGCACCCACCATTGCCAGGAATGCAGCACCCACCACTGTCAGGAATGCAGACTCACCATTGTCATCAGTGCAGCCTGAATAATGCCTATTCATCTGCAGCCTTGGAGGGGACAGGAAGGGGGCTGGCACGAGCGCCAAAAGATTACATACAGGAGAAACTCCTGTTTACACAGTGGCCTCTTTAATACAAGTCCCACCTCCTTTGATGGACAGAACAGTCGTCCAATGGCAGCGCAGGAGACGGGACTTTCTATTAGAGAGTCTGCCTGTAAACAGGAAAAACTCCTGTATGCAAGGCACTCATCCCATCCCTTCCAAGGCAGCCAGCATACAGTATATATCTTTTGTGGCCCTGGCGTTGGGAGATCGTTGGGGGCCACAAAAGGGTGCCCCCCCTGCCCCAAAGCACCTACCCCACCATGTTTAGGGCATGCGGTCTGGTACAGTTCAGGAGGTGGGGGGGGGCTCGCTCGTCCCTACTCCTTTCCTGACCAGCCAGGCGGCGTGCTTGGATAAGGGTCTGGTATGGATTTTGCGGGAACCCCCACGCTGTTTTTTCAGCGTAGGGGGTTCTCCTTACAATCAATACCAGATCTAAGGGCCTGTTATGCTCCTGGAGGGGAACTCATGCCGTTTTTTTATTTAAAATTTGGCGTGGATTTCCCCCTCATGATTCATACCAAACACAGTGTCTGTAATTGGCGGGAATCCAAGTCGGATCCCCGCCGCTTCTATCTCGCGCTCGCTGTAATGTGTTTTTTCTATTGCAGCGAGCGCGAGATGTCGGCACCCTGTCGCCGAGAACCAGCGATCGTGCTGGAAACAAATTCTCGTGGACAGGTACTGTATACGTCCAAATAACCAGACGGGCCGTTCAAAACTGGAACACGGGCCGCAATTGGTCCGCGGGCCAGACTTTGGAAATGCCTGATCTAGTTCCACCAATAAAAGGTAGGGGGTGATAAAATAAAAGATCGAACAATATCATATACACAATTTTATTCCCACAGTTGATCAAGAGTGAAGCCTCGTACACACGACCGGTTTTCTCTGCAAAAACCAGCAAGAAAAGTGCTTCTTGCCGAGATTTCCATTCGTGTGTACGAGGCATTCAGGTTTCTCGTCAGGAAATCTGGCCAGAATCACGACGAGAAAAAAAGAGAACCTGCTCTATTTTTTCTCGTCGAGATTCTTGTCGGCCTGTTTCCCAACGAGAAACCCGAGAGTGTGTATACTTACCTGTCGCTGTGAAAACCCGCACATGCTCGAAATGACTTTGATGCATGCGCGGTAGCTTCCACGGCATAGGTAGGGTGAAGCAAGATGGTGGCGACGGCATTGAATGTGATGAGTGCATGCTCGTCGTACGCGATGACGTCACCGCGTTCTTTCCTTTCAAGAGAACCGCGGTTCTTTTGAAACGAGAGTCTGTACACTCGGGTGGCAAGAGTTTTTTGCCAAGAATCTCGTCGGGGACAACTAGGTTTTTGTTCCTAGCGAGATTCTTGCCCGTGTGTACAGGGCCTAAGGCAAAAAAGCTGCTTAATGAGTGAAATTTGAGAGAGAAATTGTTTGTTTTTGTCATTATCTATTTTGCCGTAATGACTGCTCATCCCTAGTAAATTCTGCTTCTGTTATGCTGCTTTCAATTTAATAAGAAAATTATGAATTTCATATTGCAGAACAGTTCCCTAAAGTGTGAGAATGCATACTGGGCTCAAGAGTTTAGTACATACCAGCAATCAGCCAAGCATTTATTTTTCATTGCACCATGCTCATGTTGCCTGTAACATCTCCCCGGCATGAGGCTCGGTAGGGCTATTGACTTTCATTGCTATGCTCGAATGGTCTACCTGTTGGGAAAAAGGAATGAAAGCCAAATGGAAAAAAATGACTGAAGTCACAAAGATGCCGAAGGCAGAAAAAAATAAAAAAAAACCTGAAAATGTTACAGAACAAATAAAATGAAGGTAAATACGATGACACTTAGTAAAGTATGACGTTGCTGGGCCATGAGAGACAGTTCTAGGTTTACACCATGTGTGTCCTACACCTCTGACCAACGCACTCGCTCCTAATCTGACTACCCACCTGGGGAGAATGACGATGTTTAGCTGATTTTATAATGTCCTCTTAGCAATGACGGGAAGCTACAAACGGTTTGTCTGATCGTCTCCCGCGAGAAAGAACTGTTCCATTAAAACATGAACCCAGTAGCACCTCCACCATGAGCATCAGCAGAAGAAGCTTTGCTTTTATCACTTCTTACACTTCTGTGTTTAAATTTAGAAAGGCAAAATATTTTCCAAGAAAAAAAAAATGGAAACGTCAGCGCTAAATAATAAATGATTATTTCAAAACAGTAAAAAAAATAAGAAAATAGTAACTTTATTGATTCAATATTTAAAAAAAAATAAAAAGTTTATAGGAAGGTACAAAGGGCTTATTGATTTGTGGTTTAATAAAAAAAAAGTATAATTATTATTATTTAATAAAGGTTTAATAAAAAATATGGTTTAATAAAAATAAAATAAAAAAAGATTACCGTATTTATCTTGCTATAACACGCCTCGGCGTATAGCGCGCACCCCCGAACTTGAAGGAAAATTCCTGGAAAAAAAAAATACTTACAGTTTGGATGCCCCTCGTCGGTGTCTTGCCCGATGTCCATCGCGTCCTGCCCATCGTCTATCGCGTCCATCGGTGGCCTCGTCCGGTCGGCCGAGCCTTCCCGACTATACCCGAGTGTACTGCGTTCGGTATATGCCGGCGCAGTGGTTCAAACACAGCGCGGGAAGCGGATATCGGCGTATATCGCGCACCCATGATTTTGCCCTGATTTTCAGGGCAAAAAAGTGTGCGCTATACGCCGATAAATACGGTATGTATTATTATTATTATTATATAAGAAGTGCAGTGAGACAGACCAAAGAACAGAGATCCACTCTGCCCTTCCTGTGTATAAATGTCACTGGCAGTGAAGGGGTTAACTCTAAGGGGCGATCAAGGGGTTAAATGTTCCCTAGGGAGGTGTTTATAACTGCGGGGGGAGTGGACTGTCTGGGAGTACAGATAGATCGCTGTTTCTGATCACTAGGAACAGACGATCTCTCTACTCCCCTGACAGAATGGGGATCTGTTTATTTACATTGACAGATCCTCGTTCTGGCTCTCTGTGGATCGATCGCGAGTGGCCAGCAGACATCGTGGCTACCAGCCACAAGACTTGGCTCTGGCCTGCTATGTCCATTAAAGGGACCGCTGTACCAGTACGGTGATTTGTGCATCTGAGCCAACTGTCGCAGTATAGCTGTGGAGGCTGGTCGGCAAGTGGTTAAAATTGTAACATCACAATAAATACTGTGAACATATAAAAAGATAATATAAAAGTCTGAAATATAGCCCAAAAGTCCCACAATGAGCTAAAAGGATTTTACGTGTAATGAGAAATCAGATGTAAATGGCACTCCAGCAATCCCTTCACAGACAATAAGCGCTCACCTCAAATAAATGATCCCTGAATTACCAGCAGATCAATAATGCTTGTCCCATACAGGGGAATAACATGTGAAGCAGCAAGGGTTCCTGGATAACAGCTCAATCCCAAATACATGTAAAAATATAATACATCTAAGTGCTCTCTGCTGTTTAAAAGTGCACACGTTTCTTAAAAGGTAAAACACTCACAAACGATCCTCTTGTTATTCAGCATATAAAAATCCACAGCAAGCGCCGATCTCCCATCGGCACCATAAGACAGCAGCGGTTGACGTCAATAGATGGGGCGCCTCCTCCCGCGCGCGTTACGTCCAACGGGACTTCACAAGTGGGGTGAAGACCTGGCGGGAGGGGAGTCAGTTGGAAAAAGTGGAATTCCCCTCCCTTTGTAAAAAGTTCTCTTCATATCCTGTTTCATCCACAGGGAGAACGTAAAGGTTAATCTTCTCAAAGAGACGCAGAGAAAAAGAAAACCCAAAAATAATGATGGTTTTAACTCTTTCTCTTTAAAACTGATTTTTTTTTGCTTTACCTACACTTTAAACCAAATCTTGGGCACTTCATAACTGGCAATGGTAGTGGTGGAATAAAAGCCATGGGCTCTATCACTTACCTGGTTGCAAAGCCTGATATGTATCTCTTACACCTCTGGCTTGGGGCCCCTGATAGTGTAGACAGGAGGCGCTGGAGTACAGAGTAGCAGGAGTGCCTGTAAGGCTCTAGTAGGCAGGTGGGCAGCTGATACTGGTGACAGCAGGCAGAGTTTCAGAGTCAGGCAGGCTGGGTCATACACAGACAGGATAGGGCGGGCACAGTCAGGAGTGTGGTCAGGAAACAAGCCAGGTTTGGAACCAATCAATAAAGCAGGAGCCAATGGAGTAGACAGAAGTGGGAAGTCAGGGGGCAAGCTGAGGTCAGTGCAGGCAAAGTTCCGAGAATGGTCAAGACATGCCGGGTAAGCACTGATTCTGAGCTCTGGCTAAGTGTAAATATCCCATTTGGCTCAAACATCTGTTCTAGATGCACGTGAGCACTGGCCCACACAGAATGCGTGAGGGCTCGTGTATGCATTAGCCAGTGCCAAGTTCTTGCAAGCATGAAAGCGAACACGTTTTAGTCTGTGCACAAGTCCGACCAGAGGAAGCAATCTGGTCTAGTGGCAGGCCTTTCCTTACAGGCTACCAAAACCTAAGCTATGACTAAGCACTAGTTTCAGTGTGAAACGCGTCAGAGGTCGGGTTTTAATTTATGTCGCTGTGACTTGTAGTGCTGTCCTTTTTTTAAATAAAGGCTACAACTTGTTCAGAGTGCGGCTGTCCAGAAACAATTTTTGTTCCTGCCAGGCTACCAAAACCTTGATGGAAACACAGCATGCATCAGTGGGTACAGGGTCAAACAATGTCACCCTAGGAGAAGTAAGAGCTAACCCTGTGTAAGCTCCAACACTATTTGACATAGTTTGAGCTTGCAAGGAGTTAGTGCTCTGAAGGAGCCTGAAGAGGCAGAGAAGTATGGATGATTGAAGTTTCATAAATAGCTGGTTCTTGTTACAAAAGAACTTGTCACTGTTCTCTGAATTAGATTGAGGAAGAGCACAACACCTTCAAAATTGTACTCTCACATTTAAAAGCATTTCCATGCCTTTGTGCAGTGTTTTTCAATAAGTGTGATGTGGCACCCTGGGGAGCTGTCTGGGTTTCACCAGGGTACTGCGAACACAGGACCCAGTTGGCCCTGGATCAGTGTCATGAGTTGCCATGATGCAGGCAGGTTGGCTGGCTGGCAGGCAGCACCCTAGCAACCAATTGATTCTCTGTGGCCTGAAAGCATGGCATCATTTGTTGCTATGGTGATAGCGTGCACAAGGCAACACATAATTTCTTTCCAAGGTAGGGACCAAGCAAGGGACCAGCATTCAGGAGAAGACTGAGGTCCATCTCCTTCAGACTGCCTCCACCTCCTGTCTCCTGCTGTGCTGCTGGAGCCAAAGGGGTCGGACTCTAATATGATTTGACCTTCCTTTGTGAGGGTCCATATCTGTTGGTAAGTGGAGTGTGATCAGGTGATGGTGATGGCTTTTTCTTTCCTCTGAATCACCCTACTCTGTGATTTTGCAATTATATCTTTCGAGTATGTATCCGCATGAGATCATAACAAACCACTTGATTTATATCACTTTTGTACAATGTACAGAGTGAAACTCAATGCATTTCAAAGATTATATATCATTCCCCTTCATCAGTAGAAAGTGGCGTATTAATTTATGATATCTACAATTAAAAAAATATAGTAAGTATGAGTGCAATTGTACTACAAAACAAAAATGTTCTTCATCAATAAATAATGAATAAGCAGGCACTACTAATGATATAAACATCATGTTTACTAACCAATGAAGTTGAAGCAGGTACAGTATCTTGGATACAGTAGAATGAATATACAGTAGAGGCAATAAGCCAAAAAGAAGGAAAGTTGGGTGCGTTGACTCCAGAGGCAACCCAGGAGGTGACCATCTGGCAATGGAGATGCACAGGGGAAGAAAAGAGGCCCGTCCCACACCCAAGTCATTCGTGGTAAAGATGCTTGTGACCCAGATCTGGATATTCATAAAAAATGAAAAAAAATATATATATACATAAATTATATACAACTATATAGATCAGACCAAAATGAGGGACAAATGAGGGGAAAAGAGGGATGGAGGGAGATTGGTTCAAATTAGGGATAGTCCCTTGAAATCAGGGACAGTTGGGAGTAGACATGTGCACACTGAAATATATTGATTTTCGTCCGAAAAATACATTTATTTAGTTACTCACGAAATTCGTTTTTATTTATTTTGTTTCGTAAAAAAATGCATTTGTCTGAAAATCCGAATGAATTAAGGTGGAATCTGTCATTGAAGGCTTATGATGTCTGTCAAATGTTCTAAGAAGATTCGAATAAGCAGCTAAACTGTACAATGCCGCAAACCTACATTTCCGGTTTAATTCTCCACCCACAAGCTATAGTAGAATTATAATGTTGTATGACTAGTAATTATTATATTTATTATTTATTATTACTAGTCAAACAACATTAGAATTCTACTATAGCTTGTGGGCGGAGCATTCGAATAGAAATGTACGATTGCGGCATCGTAAAGTTTAGCTGCTTCTTCAAATCTTCTTAGAACATTCGACAGACACCATAAGCCTTCAATTGACAGATTCGACCTTAATTATGTTGAATGTTCTAAGAAGATTTGACGGAGCAGCTAAACTGTACGCTCGCGCAATCTTACATTTCCGGTCGAATCCTCCGCCCACAAGCTATAGTGGAATTCTAATGTTGTATGACTAGTCATAATTCTATTTATTAATTATTATTACTAGTCAACCAACATTAGAATTCTTCTATAGCCTATGGGCCGAGCATTTGACCATAAATGTCAGCTCGTGGCGATCGTAAGTTTTTAGCTCTTTGTCGAATCTTCATGTCTCTCTATGTCGAATCTTTTCTCTCTATGTCGAATCTTCATGTCTCTCTATGTCAAATCTTTTCTCTCTATGTCGAATCTTCATGTCTCTCTATGTCGAATCTTTTCTCTCTATGTGGAATCTTTTCTCTCTATGTCGAATCTTTTCTCTCTATGTCGAATCTTTTCTCTCTATGTTGAATAATCTTGGACTAATAGAGTTAGGTTAGGCACATTCAACCGCAGGTTCGATAGACACAGATCACTATTGTCACTGTCATGTCGAATCTCCTATCTATATCGAACTGTTGTCACAACAAAACGAAAATAAAACATTTTTTATGTCGGATCTTTCGGATTTCAGATTCTGCACGTTCGTTATCGTTTGTTAAAATGAATGCAAAAATTCCTGAAATTCGGACAAAAATGCACTCGGGCGAAAACAAATGCACATGTCTAGGATAGAGGGACATTGGTTCAAATCAGGGACAGTCCCTCGAAATCAGGGACAGTTGGGAGCTATGCCTAAGCTGAATTAGAATACTTTGGCAATGTGTAAGCAGGTTTCGGATTGCTTACTGTACAATCATGTAAACATATTATATTTCACTCAGTTTTACGGTGAAAATTCGAACATTAAGGTAAATAAGTTAGTAAACTGCATTTATTTCTGAAAATGTACTCAAATGTGGAGTTAAACTTTAAGATAAAAAATTCTACCATTTGTAATGCTAATATCCAGACAGGTACACAGGCCAAGTCTGCTGAGAACAACGTATAAAAAATATATGTAAGGACATTAAAAATTGACATAATGTTAACCATTTTACTGCATTTTAGATGGACATAATTTAAGCAAGTACCTTTAATAGACTGCTGTGGTAGCCTATGGCATGAAATACTATAAAGTGGATTTTAGAGAAAGCCTAATTTTTATTTCCATATTCATGTGAGCTCCAATAAAAAAGAAAGAGCAGACAACTGGCAAATCCTGTGGTAAGACATGTATGCATATCCCAAAATACATGTTCTGTTAAATAAATGACGGCCTGAATTATTCATGAATTATACACTATATGGTCTAAAGCATGTGGATAATACTCCAAATTACTGAGCTCAGCTGTTTCCAATGAGGAACACTTTTAGGCCTCGTACACACGATAGGTTAACCAGAGGACAACGGTCTGATGGACTGTTTTCATCGGTCAAAACCGATCGTGTGTGGGCCCCATAGGTTATTTAACCATCGGTTAAAAAAAAGCCAACTTGCTTTAAATTTAACCAATGGATTCCTAACCGATAGGTCGAAACCGATTGTTAGTAAGCACAACCATCGGTTAAAAATCCACGCATGCTCAGAATCAAGTCGACGCATGCTTGGAAGCATTGAACTTTGTTTTTTTCAGCACGTCGTTGTGTTTTACGTCACCACGTTCTGACACGATCGGTTATTTAACCGATGGTGTGTGGGCGTGACGGACCATCAATCAGCTTCATCGGTTAACCGATGACAACAGTCCTTCAGACCGCTCTCATCGGATGGACTGATCGTGTGTACGAGGCTTTAATATTACATCAACATTTAAGACTATTGTGATTCCAACCCTGAGGCTACAGTTTACTTGTGTTCCTGTACACAAAGTCAGCTCCATAAAGTCATTGTTTGATGAGTTTAGTGTGAGAAACTCAGGTGGCCATGATCACAACCCTACTGTAGAGCTTTTGGATGAATAAAAAGGTCCATTGTGATAAAGGTATTCTCATCCAATATCATTACTTAATCAATGAAATTAGGTGCCCAAAACTGTAGCCAAGGGTACCACATCTCAAATCATATGCAAAAAAGTACATTATATTGTCAAAAGTATTGGGATACTTGGCTTTACACACACATGAACTTTAATGGCATCCCAGTCTTAGTCCGTAGGGTTCAATATTAAGGTTGGCCCACCCATTGCAGCTATTAAAGCTTCAACTCTTCTGGGAAGGTTTAGGAGTGTATCTATGGAAATCTTTGACCTTTCTTCCAGAAATGCATTTGTGAGCTCAGGCACTGATGTGGACGAGAAGTCCTGGCTCGCAGTGTCCATTCTAATTCATCCCAAAGATGCTCTATCCAGTTGAGATCAGGACAGTCAAGTTCCTCCACCCCAAACTTGCTCATCCATGTCTTTATGGACCTTGCTGGTCGGAGTACTGAGATCTCCCTGCTTTGCTGATGTGTTCTGATAGGGGAATAGCCCCTTGCCAGAACACTCCGGTCATCGCTCTCAGTCATTGGCTGAGAAAACTGATCGGGAGGTGGTTGGCTGCTGGTTTTCCAGCATGCTTGTCTGGCAGAAGCTGGCCAAATGGCCAGCTTCTGTCGGACCGGCTGATATATACAAGGGCTGAATGTCCGACAGTTTCTATTGAACCGGCCGATGTCTCCCGAGATTCAGCGCATGTGTATGGGGCTTAAGGCTTCTGAAACATACATAAATTTACCAGGTTTAATACTTTTAGTCGCTTTCTCTCCTTTTCACCCAGTCATGTCTGCCCTTCGCTTTTTTTATTATTTTATTTCTTGCTTTGGGCCCTGTTTTACAGTTCCATCGCCTCACTATAAATATTGAGAAAGACCCCAGAAGTGTAGATGCTAAGCAGGGGACTCAGAAGTACAGTGGAGATCACTGTAGTAGGGGTGAAGTGGCAGTGATTTCTAGCTTCCACAGAGATCGTATCAGTGGCGGCCGGTGGTATATTTTTTTTGGGGGGGCGCCAATCCATCAATCTGCCGCCAAGCCCCTCCCCATGAGGTTGATCTGTCTATTCTCCCGCACCCCCCCCTCCCGGGCAGGCAGTCCCCGCACTTACCTCATATAGGCCCTCTGGGCAGCAGGCGGACAGTTTTTTTTCTTCCTCCTCGGGTTTGTGTCAACGCTGCATCCCCTGCATATCCTTCCTCCTCCTCCTAGGCGGCCAATAGGATTGCCTCTCCTTTCAGCCAATCGGGAAACAGGTCTCACGCTTCCTGATTGGCTTGGAGGAGAATCAGTGTGACAATAGTGACTATTCATTTGCTATTGTCACACAACTGGGTGGGTCCGGGGCACAGTGCTCTGTGCCCCTAAGCCTACCCTTTTTTGGAGCCTGCTTTAAAACATGCTTTAAAAAAACTCCCATTGCAATCCCTGCACCGGCATGTAGATTAGAGGGCCGGCCGCATGGATGGGGGGGGGGGCGGAGCCCCTGCGCCCCTAATGGATGGGCCGCCACAGGATCCTATGGCACCTGCATACTAATACTGGCCCAAGTTGTAACAATGTAAAAATTGCCATATATGTAACTCTTAAAATAGGTTTAAGTGTTAGGATAAGGTTAAATGTTAGGGGATTTGATTTTTTTTAGGGTAAAGGGGTTGAGGGGTTGAGGAATGAATAAATGTTATAATAAGAATGAATAATTGATTTGAAGGCTAGTGGTCATGGAATGTGGTGGCATCATTTTATTTCTGCTGATTAAAGTAGGATAGGTAGAAAAATAAAAGAGCATTCTTTTTCTCTTGCTTCTTTTTATGTTTTTCATAAACCTGTTATACGAACGATTGAGTGCCTCGTAGGTGGACATGAGGAATCAGTATCTGGAATGCTGTGTAATTATTCACACACCTCTGCTCAGTGAGATCCATGCTTATTGTGTCTGTTGAATATCCACTTGAGAAATGGTCATTAGCAATAAATCTATACTACACCGCAAAACTCTGCTTACGCCACCAGAATGAAGAATGACAGGAACACACGTGAGCCGAGGAGACGGAGCTGCTGGGAAAAAGTCAGACAAGAGGAATGGGTCTGCCGTTAATCTATTTCAGGTAGTGGGGAAGGATTGTATAGAGAGACAACATGCATCTTCCACGGAAATGTATTAGTGGATGCACTAATCATCCCATGTAACACCGCTAGCCTCTATTTGTCTTGGGCTGTGTCTATTTGTTACAGAACATCCATAAAGCTGGTCATCAATATACAAAGACTATTAGCGTATACCGATCACCCGGGTCTATAATACGCTGCGGGAGTATAAATATCCTCTAAAAGTGCCCTTATGATTAATAATAATTTCCCAATCAATGGGAATGTATCATGGTAACCCAAGGAACCAGCGACGTTTCACTGTCTTTATGTGGCAGAGCAAGGATTCTATAAATTAGGAAATATGTCAGTGAACATTTTTATGCCCAAGGCGCATGATCATTACCATCCATAATGCATTTCAATTGCTGAGACCAGCTTCTGATAATTGTCATTTACTCTTCGTGATCTAACCACAAAAACTGTAGACAATTTTGTTCTTTTTTTTTTTGCAGTTTTAGTCCTTTTCTACAGTTTTCAGCTTGGCGAAATTGGGAGTAAAATTTGTAGGAACCGATTTGGCAAGAACTTCTGCCTGAACCTTCACCTGCCGCAGCAGGGGCCAACTTCGTCAGGGGGCACATGCCTCTCAAATGCCCCGTTAAAAGGTTGCACCACGTCCCCCACAGACATGCTCAAAGGCTTCCGGGTGATAAGGAGTAAACAGTCCCTGCTGGTGTCCTACAAGTTGCAGGATGAGGACTAGAACAGAGCACAGGCCACCACCCCTGGCATTGATGGTATACACCGTATCCGAGCAGAGGCTGGCTTCAAGCCCACCGGAGGCTCGCCTCCTCTGCCCAGCCCTGACTGAGTGGCCCTGGCTCCCCCCTGCAGCTCCAGGCCACTCCCTGATGGTCATTTTTGGAACCCAGAGTCAGTGTAGCAGGCCCTGTCCAGCCTGACCTGCTTGGTGAGAAGAGAGTGGAGCTTCAGCCTGGGATGGGGTTGGGAGAAAGCAGGGAAGAGGGAGGGTGGGAGGGGGCCGAGTCACTGCACCATCGGCTTCTGAGTTGTACTTGCCCCCTGGGTCAAAAGTTATCAGTACTTGCAATTGGGATGTGGGTTCATTGAAGTTTATTACATGCAAAATGCTGCATTTTGCAGAAAAAAAGTGCCTGATCCTTTCCAAAAATGCAAAGGCACAAAATGCATTGATGTGAACATGTTCCAACCTTAAAAAATGTCCCTTCATTTCTGCAAAATGCATCAAAAACCGCATTAGTGTGAATAGAGCCTTAAGGCATGCATCCCTGAACGCATAAGGCCATGACATGAGTAACGCTCAGAACTGCATACAGCTATGAACATCACATGTGTATTTTAGCCTGTCATTGATTTTAACAGGGCTACTGTCAGTGAACTGTGCTCTGCATCTATGCGTCTTGGGGGCCAAAATTTGTCTGCATGCTATGTGGGCAAATGTGCCTGAGCCCTTATAAAGTGCTGTAAATCTTGCATCAGAAGCTTTCTCACAGTAGGGGAGCAGAGTGATCACCTTACTAGTTTTCTGCTGCTCCTTCATTGTCCAATCACAGGCTTTGTGGATCCTAGACCAGACTGCAGTGTCAAAAAGAGATGTCAAAAATTGGTCGGCATTTGGTTGTTCTGCCTGGATTGAAACGTAATACAAATTTTATAGGCAAGACAGTTCAAAAATATGTATTTAAACTGTTTATTTATCTGTATGCCTGGATTGCAGCTTTAATGTTTTGTCTGCTGGAGATCTTTAAGAAATCACACTAAAGAGAAAAATTCCTTGCTGCTGACCTGTACCGACTCACTCCCGAATTCTTTTCATCCTCAACCCCCCTTTGCGAGCGGTGTGGCCAGTTCACTCCAATTCAGTTCATCATATGTAGTGACACATTTCAATGCAACACTTAACTTTGCATTATCTCCAAAATAGATTAATCAAAGAACTTAAACGTTATTTCAAAGTGGGAAGAAGAACATTATGTAAAAAAATAAAATAAAAAGACTGCAAGCGATTGCTGTCATTGTGCTTTGGCGTTCCACCCACTGTGTCGCTGATTGATAGTCATTGCAAGTTGTCAGAACTCTTAAGAAACCATTGAGTTTAAAAGACAGGCAAGGGAAAAAAAAATAAAAAAAGGCTGCGCATTGAATATGTTTTTATCTCTTCAAAGACAATTGACAGACAACTTTGATCTAGTCTGTATATAAGTGGAGCTTTGAAGCATTCTGATATCTCCCACTTAATTGGGTGCCGACGTTCATTACAATGCTCCAGCTACGTTGTTCGACTCCCCTTTCAGCTAATGTTGATTCTATCTGGATTTTGTAGCAGTGACTTTCCCAAAGGCGTTAAGACCTTTCGGAAACGGGAGCCATTATTTTTTTGATTTCCAAACAGATTTCATTTGAACTTCTTTTTCCGGCTTCGTAAAATATGTTTTTTAAATGAGGTCTCACGCAAGTTGTCTTTCAATAGGAGACCGCCGTCGGCTAAGAAGAGGTATGAGAAGTGTGGAGTTTGTAAAGCTCTTCAATAACTTTAGAAATTAAATGTTGAACTTTGCAGTAACAAACTTTTATTGATACCCAATTTGTTGTGGTCAGAAAAGATACGGACTTGGGTTGGTGGGTAGTCCCACCCCACAGGTCCAGTAAAGACCTGGACCTAGGGGATGGGACTGTTAGTAATGAAGCTGTGATTGGTTTGTTCAAAAAGTGCACAGGTGCAAGTCGGAGCAGGGGTTCCTACAGGTAAAGGAACCCTTTCCTAAAAGGAATGTAGGGTGCCATTTTGAAAATGCTCATTGCCTGGATGCCATACTAATCTTCTGACTTTAACATTCTGAGTCATCAAGCCAGGACAGTTATCAATTGGTGGATAGTCTCACCCCACAGGTTCAATAAAGGTCTGGACCTAAAGAGTTGGACTTTTAGTAATGAAGCTGTGATTGGCTTGTCCAAAAGTGCACAGATACAAGTCGGAGCAGGGGTTCCTACAGGTAAAGGAATCCTTTCCTAAAAGGAATGTAGGGTGCCATTTTGAAAATGCTTGTTGCCTGGATGCCAAACTAATCTTCTGACTTCAACATTCTGAGTCATCAAGCCAGGACAGTTATCAATTGGTGGGTAGTCCCACCGCACAGGTCGAGTAAAGGCCTGAACCTGGGAGGGTGGGACTGTTAGTAATGAAGCTGTGATTGTCTTATCCAAAAGTGCACATATGCTAATTAGAGCAGGGGTTCCTAAAGGGAAAGGAACCCTTTCTTGAAAGGAATGTAGGGTGCCATTTTTAAAATACTCATTGCCCGGATGCCATACTAATCTTTTGACTTCAACATCCTGAGTAACTAAGCTAGGACAGTTATGTGAATAATAAATAAATAATTTCACAAAGTCCATCATAATCAGCCAATAGAAAAAATGTAATACATAAATAAATAGAAAACCTCCATATACATAACCCTATACTTTCTAAAAACATGGTCCAGTTTTGCTGCAATAAATGCTGGTCTTCTAAGGCAGGGGCCTCCAAACTTTCTAAACAAAGAGCCAGTTTACTGTCCTTCAGACTTAAGAAGAGCTGGGCTGTGGCCAGTGGGAGTAGAAAATGCCCCAGAGTCAGGGGCAATAAACATTGTTTCAGACTTGGTGGAGTAAAACATTACATAGTGTCTGTGGCCCTTAGAATAGTGCTCTGTCATTGGTTCTAGTGGGAGGAAAAGTGCCCCATCATTGGTGTCAATGGGAGGAATACTGCCCAATCATTTATATCAGTGAGAAAAATTCTGCCCCATCGAGTGTGTCAATGGAAGAAATAGTGCCTCATTAATGGTGTCAGGGATATTTTGTTGGTAAATTGATGGTATTTCAGAAATAGTGCCCCACTTTAAGACCCCTTTCACAATGAGGCATTTTTTAGGCGCTAAAGGGCTAAAATAGCGCATGTACACTGTATGAAATGCTCCTCCTCTGCCACCCCAATGTCAAAGCCTGAGTGCTTTCACACTGGGGCGCTGTGCTGGCAGGACGTTAAAAAAAGTCCTGCAAGCAGCATCTCTGGGGCAGTGAAGGAGTGGTGTATACACCACTCCTCCACCGCCCCTGCCCATTGAAATGAATGGGCACTGCTGCCGAAGCACCTGGAAAGAACTGTAACGGCAGCCATTGATTCCGGTGAGTTTGCATTTTACTTGATGGCGTAGCTTTACTCGTTTAGACATTACTGCTGTTATCTCTCACTGGAATGGTGGCCATTGTTATACACTTTTTTTTATCCATTTTCAATAATTTTATTAAATTTTCCGTTTTTTGTCATTCATTTCAGAATACTTCCTACAGCCAAGAGACTTCTTTGTTGTTATCTTTATGAACGCAGATTCCTTATTGGTTCTTATGTATCAATCATGTTTTAAGCGCTGTACTTTTTCCTTACAAAAAGATTCAATGATTATAATAATGATGGTGTCATGGTGATGAAAATAAAATATGAGTTATGATTTTAATAATGATAATCATAATAATAATAATAATAATAATAAAAATACCAATCATTATGCAATTTAGTAACTACAATAGACTAATATATTTTTACAAGGTAGCAGAGGACGGGATTATCTTTGTAATACTTTACCAGCCTACAAGGTTACCAGGATGTATTTGAGACACATGGTAATGTATAATAATGAAGATAATGACTAAACACAATCCGTATGTCATGTATTCAAGCTGCCGCCCTGGTTTACAAATCACCCAGAAGCGGGACAATAATTTATAGATTTTATAGACTCATTTATTAGAAGTAATTTAATTAAAGTCTCAGTTTTGCTCAGCAGCCTTATTATACCAGTGAGTGCCTGCGATAGATTGACCTTACAGTATGTTTTTTTTTTTCAAACAACCACTACAGCTACGTACCTAAAGAGGATCTCCAGCTCTGACCCCGTCAAAAAAAATAATTCAGCAGCTACAAATACTGTAGCTGCTAGACATGTGCAATGCTGAAAAAATTGTTAGTTTTGGTTTCATTCGTTATGATCGCAATTCAGAAATTTGAAATTTTGTAAATTCAAAAAACAAAAATAAGAAAGAAAATTCAAAAGAATAACTAATTAACTAATAATAACTAACTATTGAATTATAGGTATTGAAATTTCCTTTCAAATTTTGCTGTTAGTGAATATAACAAATTCAAATTTATCTGAAGTTAAAAATTATCAGAAATAAAGAATGCCACATCTAAACAAATGGAACAGAACAAATTATAAATAAATAATAATATTAATAATAATAAAACGTTTTTAATATTATTATTATTTATTAAAAAGTGAACGTATGTGCAGCGCTCAAAACATGGAAACACATATGTATACAAACTAATGTACACTGTGCAATGACCACAAAAACTAATAATAATGGAAATAAGATGTGAAATTCACACCCAAACTAAAGTCCATGTGCCATCATACAAAAGTTGTTTTAAAACATAAACATAGCAGTCTTTAAATAAACGGTGAAAACAAGTTATGTGACTAGAAGTGGGATTCCACGTGACATTAATGTTGAGGTAAGGACACAGGTAATATAACCACCACCGGTTAGTGAGGAGGCTTACCGGAGTGAGAGGACTCAAATAGGCATACGCTCAGTGAGTCAACAAGGTTCCGGGTGCAACCACCAAATTATGGGACCTCTACGTCTGGGTTCCAGATCAAGTAGTAAGGCAATCCAATTGGTCAAGAGATGTCACCAAGAAACGATCTTCAGAAGCAGCCAACTTGTCAGACCGAATCCTCTCAAGTGTTTAAAATAGCATGACCAAAAAAGAAAATACCCCACATAGTGTGAATCTGTAAAAAAGGTAAAATTTATTAAAAGAAAATTGGAAAAACTCACATTTAGAAAGTGGATCAAGTGCTTAACCACTTACCGCCCGGCCTAAAGAAAATTGACGGCCGGGCGGTGGTCAGATGAGGTGGTTAAAATGGAAGTTTTTCTGTAACGCAATGACATCAATAGGGCTCGTCCAACGCATTTCATCTAAAGAGACATCATCTGGGGGCTGACCAAACAAAAAAAAAAGATCAAGCTATGAGGGTCGTAGCTCGGCGACCTGGGGTCACAAAGACACCAAACTGAAGTCCTACTCCACCACTGGTCAAAATGTGGGGCTCCTGCCACCTATAGATCCGGAGATACTGGGCTTCTTGTGCAGCCTGTCAGAAGCTACATACAGAGTGGCCAGTTTAAATACAAGCTGGCACACTCTGTTTGCAGCAGACTGAGAGGATGAGCTCACAGTGCCTCTCCTTACTTCTTGTCAGAAGCACTGAGCTCAATGGACAGCTTGGAGCCTTGGACCAATGGTAAAGCACCAAAGGAACAAGCTGTCCAATTATAATGCCTCTCACTGCAGTGTCATAGAAGGGGGCGTGTGTCTAAAAGACAAATAACTACAAGGAAAAAACATGTGTTTATGTGTATTTACCCACAATCCCATGTTTTTCTCACACAATTAAGAGGGAGAATAAGAAGGAGTTTTTGTTTCGATTTATACATTAAGGTGAAAAAACATCAGACGATTACCGACCCCCTAGCCCCCCCCCCCTGCTTTTTTTTTACCTAAGCCCTGGAAAGCCCTGCGCCATTTACACGCTGGATCTTTGCCCGGGGTTTTCGGCTCTTCATTTGATAGATTGAAAGCAGCGCAGCTATTGGCTCGCACTGCTGTCAATCAAATTCAATGATGTGGGTGCCGGGGGCGGGGGCCGAGTCCTGCACTCGGCAGCTATTGAGGCTGAATGCAGGACTCGGGAGCGCACCCACAAGGTAACCCCCCTTGGAAAACGCTTCCATGGGGGGGTTATCTGAGGTGGGGAGGAGCGGAGACAGCCGCCGGGGGACCCCAGAAAATGCCATCCGGGGCCACTCTGTGCAAAACGAGCTGCACAGTGGAGGTAAGTATGACATTTTTGTTATTTTAAAAAAATAGAAAAACAAACTTTTACAACCACGTTAACCTCTAATAATGCCTTTTTAAAGCGGGAGTTCACCCGAATTTTTTTTTTTTTAACATTAGATTGATGCTCATTTTGTCAAGGGGAATCTGTGGTTTTTTTTAAATCGAAGCAGTACTTACCGTTTTAGAGATAGATATTCTCCGCCGCTTCCGGGTATGGTCTTCGGGACTGGGCGTTCCTATTTCATTGACAGGCTTCCGACAGGCTTCCGATGGTCGCTTACATCGCGTCACGAGTAGCCGAAAGAAGCCGAACGTCGGTGCGGCTCTATACGGCGCCTGCGCACCGACGTTCGGCTACTTTCGGAAAATCGTGACGCGATGTATGCGACCGTCGGAAGCCTGTCAATCAAATAGGAACACCCAGTCCCGAAGACCATACCCGGAAGCGGCGGAGAAGATCGCTCTCTAAAACGGTAAGTACTGCTTCGATTTAAAAAAAAACACCCGATTCCCCTTGACAAAATAACTTTTCGGGCGAACCTCCACTTTAAGCCTAAAATGTCTGATTATAATTAGTTAACATGCTAGACTGCATATAGCTTCACAGCTAATAGTGTTCCACGCTACGTGACTATACAGTATATGGAGCTATTTCATACTTAATTTTGAGTTATGTTTATAGCTGCTTTACTGATCCACTTATATTTTGTAGGTTGACTAAATAATTATAAATTAGGTTTACTATCCATCAAGCACACAAATTGTCATTCTTAACGATTGGGAACAAGAAAAGCATATTCTAATCATTACTAATCAATCATAATATTTACAACTTCTAAACATGTGAAAGATACTGTATAGTGTATGTATATATATATATATATATATATATATATATATATATATATATATATATATATATATATATATATATATATATATATATATATATATATATATATAAATAATTGGGTTTGTTTTTTTTTTGTCCTCACTTTGGGAATGACAGACTAATTAATTACACATTATTTAATATTACATTGCAAAGCTTATTCTCGGTGACCTGACTCTCAAGGTCAGCCATTGTTTTATATCGAAGGACAGAAGGCAGGACAGCTTATAAGTTCAATGTCATATTATAATTGTCAATTACCTGATGATGCTGTTGCTGAATTCAAATATGCAGTAAGCATGGCTGGCAGCATTCAGCACAAGGTGTCACTTTAAATGAAAACCTATTAACTTAGAGAGTAACAAATGAGGGTTTGGATACCTCTAAGCAAGGTGATTAGGGAGAGGGCTGAACTCAACACAATAGAAAGTGCATTGCCTGCACATAATCAGGCACATTAATGTCAGTGATCTATAGTGTTTATGCTGTTAAATAGTCCCTAGCACTTACTTAGGGGAATATATATGTATTATACAGAAATCTCATCCCCTTACTCGGGATTGTGCAATGTACAATAGGATGCAAACAATAGGAAAATGATATGTAATATTTATAATAACAATGCAAGTGTTAAATGGGAAGTGTGGAGTAATGCGCCATGCAATGCATGTATATTGCATTATTATTATTATTATTTTTATTATTATTAATATTATTATATAACATTCTATCACCACACTAACTGTTCGAATATAGAAACAGTAATCAGTAATTAAAATGGTACAATAATAATATGATGAATAATAAAAATTTCATAATTTCCACAATATTGTTGTTATTATTATTATTATTATTATTATTACTGTCTATACTCAAGTATAAGCCGACCCCGAATATAAGCCGAGGCACCTAATTTTACTACAAAAAAAACTGGGGAAACGTATTGACTCGAATATAAGCCTCGGGTAGGAAATGCAGCACCTACTGTAAGGCCCCTTTCACACTGAGCCGCCCATAGCGTCGGCGGTAAAACTCCGCTATTTTTGCCGCCGACGCTATGGGCGGATTTGCAAGGCATTTCAGCCGTTAGCGGTGTGTGTGTACTGTGTGTCTGTATGTGTATTCTGTGTGTATGTATACTATGGGCTAGATCCACAAAGAACTGCCTATCTTTAGGCAGGCGTAGCGTATCTCAGATACACTACGCCGCCGTAACTTAGAGTGGAGGTTCCTTATCCAGAAAGAATTTGCGCCGTAAGTTACGGCGGCGTAGTGTAAATGTGTCGGCGTAAGGGCGCAAAATTCAAATGGCTAAGATGTGGGCGTGTTTTATGTTAATTCATCTTGACCCCACGTAAATGACATTTTTTTTAACGGTCAATGCTTTCGATGTGAACGTAATTTACGCAAAGCCCTATTCGCGAACGTTTTACGCAAACGACGTAAAATTCGACGCTGTCCCGACGTCCATACCTAACATTGCGTACACCTCATAGAGGCAGGGGTAACGTTACGCCGAAAAAAGCCTTATGGAAACGACATAAAAAAATGCGCCGGGCGGACGTACGTTTGAGAATCGGCGTATCTAGCTAATTTGCATACTCTACGTGGAAATCAACGGAAGCGCCACATAGCGGCCGGCGTAAATATGCACCTAAGATCCGACAGCGTACTAAGATGTACGTCAGTCCGATCCAGCCCACATTCAAGCGTATCTTGTTTTGTGGATACAAAACAAAGATACGATGGCGCATTGTAGAACTTACGCGGCGTATCAATAGATACGCCGCCGTAAGTTCTTTGTGGATCTTGCCCTGTGTGTGTATATTTTGTGTCTGAGTGTGTATACTGTGTATGTATACTGTATGTGTATACAGTACTGTGTGGCCCCATAATCTCCCATTGCCCGGGGGCCCTATAATCTCCTATTGCCCGGGGGCCTATAATCTCCTATTGCCCGGGGGCCCCATAATCTCCTATTGCTCGAGGGCCCCATGAGTTGTCAGTCCGCCCCTGAAGGCATACTGTAGGGAAAGTCTGAAAGATAAGTAGACTGCCCTTTGTTTAGAAAGTTACCCTGCTTTAAAGGACGTGCTGTAAGGTCCTTCATACTGGGGTTAATTTACTAAAGGCAAACAGGCTATTTACGTTCAAATGGAAGTTTTGCTATGAGGGAATTTCCCCAAGAGCTTATTGAATATAACAACATTTCTCTTTGAAATGAATACCCAATCATATTCAAGGAAAAAAAAAAGAATTTTTGCTTGTACATGGGATGATGGGAGTCAGTAGAGTGTCACTTCATTCCCCAAACCTGGTGGTAAATTCCCTTGCAAAGTAAACAGTCTTTTTGCCTTTAGTAAATAAACCCCATTGCGTCATCTATGTCATAACAATTGTCTCCTAACTTCTAGGAGTTTCTTTTTATTTCAAGGACTTTGGTACAAAGACAAGTATGTTGTTCTGCATGAATGACAGCCACCCTAGTCACAGGTCATCTTCCGTGTTCTCCCCAGGGTGCGCCAAAGCGTGGTGGGGGAGGAAAGATCATCTCAATTAGATTGTCCTTCAGATATTTGGAAATTCCCTCTGGGTTCCATAATGGACTCTTCAGATTCCTTCCTGCGTTCCTGCGTAATATGACTTCTCTTTCCTATTTCAATGTCCTACGTAGACGCCATATGAAATATTCAGGATCAAGTGTCTATTTTCACTGGGGCTTGTCAGGCGTGGATGTTAGAGAATATTATTTCCTTTGCCTGTACATCTGGAAAGGTGTTTTTTTTTCTTCCTTTTCTACAATTGTTTTATTTGATTTATTCCCATAAAAAAAATATTTTATTCAAAGCTGAACTCCAGGCAGTCATAACAGACGCACGTTTCATTTATTTATCTTAAGTATATACTTTTTTTTAAAATTGGAGCAATGTAAGTAATTTTTCTACTGTAATTTTTCTACTGTAACCCACTCCAAAGACATGCTGGTAGGTTAATTGGCCTTAGTACGCGTATGCAGGTGTGTTCGAATGTAAGCTCCATGAGGACAGGAACTTATCTGAATGTACAATACGTACATCATCAGCACTATATTATTAATATACAGAATTTATATAGTACAGCTTGCGCAGCACTGTTACAATACCCATCCATTTACCAGTTTAAAAAAAAAAACGTTAAACCACTTAAGACCCGGACCAAAATGCAGCTAAATCCGGCCAGTTTTTGCGATTCGGCACTGCGTCGCTTTAACTGACAATTGCGCGGTCGTGCGACGTGGCTCCCAAACAAAATTGGCGTCCTTTTTTTCCCACAAATAGAGCTTTCTTTTGGTGGTATTTGATCACCTCTGCGGTTTTTATTTTTTGCGCTATAAACAAAAATAGAGCGACAATTAAAAAAAATATATATATTTTTAACTTTTTGCTATAATAAATATCCCCCAATAATATATAAAACATTATTTTTTTTCCTCAGTTTAGGCCGATACGTATTCTTCTACCTATTTTTGGTAAAAAAATTGCAATAAGCGTTTATCGGTTGGTTTGCGCAAAACTTATAGCGTTTACAAAAAAGGGGATAGTTTTATTGCATTTTTATTATTTTTTTTTTACTACTAATGGCGACGATCAGCAATTTTTTTCATGACTGCGACATTATGGCGGACACATCGGATAATTTTGACACATTTTTGGGACCATTGTCATTTTCACAGCAAAAAATGCATTTAAAATGCATTGTTTACTGTGAAAATGACAGTTTCAGTTTGGGAGTTAACCACAAGGGGGCTCTGAAGGGGTTATGTATGACCTCATCTGTTTTTTTAACTGTAGGGGGGTGTGGCTGTAGGTGTGATGTCATCGATTGTGTATCCCTATATTAGGGAACACACGATCGACGACGGCGCCACAGTGAAGAATGGGGAAGCTGTGTTTACACACAGCTCTCCCCGTTCTTCAGCTCCGGGGACCGATCGCGGGACTCCAGCAGCAATCGGGTCCGCGAGTCCCGCGGCCGTGGTCACGGAGCTTTGGACTAGGTTGCGGGAGCGCGCCGGCAGCGCGCGCGACCCCACGGCTGGGCTTAACGGGCCACGTACATGTACGTGGATGTGCCCAGCCGTGCCATTCTGCCGACGTATATCGGCGTGAAGGGGTCCTTAAGTGGTTAATTTCCATCATATACCGGAAATGTTACACTCCCATTGGTTGTGCTCTCAACCAAACTGTCAAACCATCCAATGGCTGATGTCATAACTGATCACATGTGCATCATCATGGCAGTTGTAGATTAAACAGAGGCCAAGATGGCAGCTTCCTTGGCTGAAAACGATAGGAGGGTTTACTTACACTTTAAAGGCCCTTTCACACGGGGCAGATCAGTAATGAACCTCTGCTTGCTCAGCAGGGATCGCTCCGGTGATCCCCGCTGACCCGGTGGATGACAGGAAGGTCCCCGCACACTGTGCAGGGACCGCCCTGTCTTTTCTCCGCTCTCCTCTATGGGGGGATCGGATGAACACGGACCGTCTGCCCGTGTACACCCGATCCGATCCGCAAATGGATGGAAAAATAGGGTTTTCTTCTGTCTGCAGAATCGGATCATTGCGGAACCGGGCTAGATTGGGTGTCAGCGGATGTTCAGGCCTCGTACACACGACCGAACATGTCCGCTGAAACTGGTCCGTCGGACCAGTTTCCGCGGACATGTTCGGTCGTGTGTAGGGCCGACCGGACAGTTTACTGGCCTAGCGGACAGGTTCCCAGCAGACAAAAGTTTCTTAGCATGCTAAGAAACTTGTCTGCTGGAAGCCTGTCCGTCGGACATGTCCGATGGTCAGTACGACCCATCGGACATGTCCGCTGGCCCGAAATCCCACGCATGCGTCGAAGTGATTCGACGCATGCGTGGAAGCATTGAACTTCCTGGTGCGCGCACGTCCCGGCATCATCGTCGCCGCCACGTCACCGCGTATTCTGTCCGCGGGGAATTTGGTCTGATGGTGTGTACACACATCAGACCAAATTCAGCCAGCAGACATGTCCAATGACATGTCTGGTCGTGTGTACGAGGCCTCAAAGGGACCAATGTATGTCCTTTTTTTATCCGTACACGGATGGATGAAAAAGCGGACATACGGTCCGCCCGTGTGAAAGGGCCCTTACTATCCAGGCCAAAAATTGGGACATATGTATGCCTCTAGTGGATAACAACAATATTAAAATAGAAGTATGGGTCATTTTTTTTTTATTATTATACTTACCTAGGTGGATGCTGCATTGGTCTGTTGGCTCTAATGCCTCGCACACACGGTCTGACTTTTGACTGTGAAGATTGGATGGAAAGAGGTAGGATGGGTGCAAAAGCAGCGCACAGAATTCAGGCATGTGTCAGGTAGTGGGTCTCAGACTAAAAATAATTACAAATAATTGTAGGCTCAGAAAAAGAAAACATCATTGGCTGAGCCATCTCTTTGTTATCAATGAGAGTGAAGTATAGTAGATGGCTCATCCACACACATCAAAGAATTATTGTTTTTAATTGAACTTTTGCCCTCCTCAATTAATATAATTTAATTATGTTGTTTCTGCGAATGACTCACAATTTAGTCTCTGTTCATTGAAGTATTTGTTTCATAACAACACACTAAAATAGACTACATCAATATATTGTTTGAAATGTTTGAACTATAATGTTTGAAGTGATAATCAGTGATGCTATTACAACATTTATGTAAACATAATTTGTCTCTAAAAAGGTCATTTTTTGTGTTAAATAATTTATAAAGCTTATTTGGGTTTTGCTACAAACTCCAAACTTCAGACCAAATATTTTTTTTGTTTCACCCCTGTCAAGTTTTTATTGCATTAGAGTGATATCCCTTTAGTAATAGTAAATCTCTCCAGTGGGGATACAGATCACAACTAGGGATGAGCTTCAAGTTCGAGTTGAACTCATGTTCGACTCGAACATTGCCTGTTCGCCGAACAGCGAACGATTTGGGGTGTTCGCGGCAAATTCGAAAAGCCGCGGAACACCCTGGCCCGGATTCACAACGGAGTTACGACGGCGTATCTCCGGATACGCCGTCGTAACTCTGAGTTGCGGGGTCGTATCTATGCGACTGATTCATAGAATCAGTTCCGCATAGATTTCCCTAGGATCCGACCGGCATAAGTGTCTTACACCGTCGTATCTTAGGCTGCATATTTACGCTGGCCGCTAGGTGGCGCTTCCGTATATTTCTGCGAGGAATATGCAAATTAGGTAGTTGCGCCAATTCAGAAACGTAAGTCCGCCCGGCGCATTTTTTTACGTCGTTTACGTTAAGCTTTTTCCGGCGTAAAGTTACCCCTGCTATATGAGGCGTATCCTATGTTAAGTATGGACGTCGTTCCCGCGTCGAATTTTTGAAAAATTTACGTAAGTTGCGTAAGTCATTCGCGAATAGGGCTGTACGTAAGTTACGTTCACGTCTAAAGCATTGACGATTTGTGGCGTAATTTCCAGCATGCGCACTGGGATTCTTTCACGAACGGCGCATGTGACGTGGTGTCACACTAAATTTAAATAAAACACGCCCACATCATCCACATTTGAATTAGGCGGGCTTACGCCGGACCACATACGTTATGCCGCCGTAACATATGGCGCAAGTTCTTTCTGAATACGGAACTTGCGCCCTAATTTACGGCGGCGTAACGTATCTGAGATACGTTACGCCCCACGGATAGATACACCAATGTATCTAAATCCGGGCCCCTGTTTTTTCTAGAGCCTGAAAAACGTCATTTTTTTAGAACCCGAAAAATGATCGTGTGTACGCGGCATTAGAGATGTTACAAAGGGAAAGTCTACAAGCTTTTGACAGTGATTGGATTTGGGGCTGAAAGGACAGGTCAGAGTCTAGGATTAAACCTAGTACACTGGCATGAGGAAGGGGGGGGGGGTGGATAGTTTTGATAGTTGCGTTATTGATTTTGATGGAAAAGTCATAGGGGGGGGGGGTATGGGCAATAGCAAGTACAGTAAAACCTTGGATTGAGAGTAACTTGGTTTGAGAGCGTTTTGCAAGACAAGCAACATTTTTAAATACATTTTGACTTGAGAAACAAGCAATGTCTTGATATACAAGCGATGTCTTGATATACAAGTACCGTCATGTCACAACTGAGTATAAAAGAGAAGAGAGGTGCCTCTAAGTGTAGCAATATGGTTACATTTAATGACAGTACAATATTTAGCAATGTTTTGCTACACTTAGGCCTCGTACACACGACCGAGAAACTCGACGGGCGAAACACATCGTTTTCCTCGTCGAGTTCCTTGTGAAGCCGTCGAGAAACTCGACAAGCCAATTTTCTCCATTCCCGTCGAGGAAATAGAGAACTTGCTCTCTTTTTGGCTCGTCGAGTTTCTCGACAGTTTCCTCGACGGAAATGTACACACGACCGGTTTCCTCGGCAAAAAAATATCTCCCAGCAAGTTTCTTGCTGGTTTTTGCTGAGAAACTCAGTCGTGTGTACGAGGCCTTATACGCTGGATTTTGCTTCTAATCTCCTTCCATTTGTGGATGCACATTTTATGGTTACACATTGCTATAATCTTTTTATATGGCCTATAAACTGAAAGACTTGGTTGTGGAACAAATCATCTGAGTTTCCATTATTTCTTATGGGGAAATTTGCTTTGATATACAAGTGCTTTGGATTACAAGCATGTTTCTGGAACGAATTATGCTGGCAATTGAAGGATTTTACTGCATAGGCTGCCTATTATGTGCTAGTGCTGTCACATAATTTTTCTTTTTTTCCTGGTTCGCTGTCAATTTGTCTACAGCTTTCCGTAGGACGGACAGACTCTCTTTAAATCATTTTAGAAAAAAAACTTGAGCGGCATACTCATGGGAATACTTATTGCTAATCTTTATAAATTGTAATTTGTGCTTGTTCCCTTTTCTGCCTTTTTTTTTTCCGCTACAGCGGCCGCAGAAGATGGAGCGTTGGCCTATAGACCTGTTAATATTGCTGCAGCTACCAGAAGCGTCCTAGTTTATCGGGCCGGCAAGGAAACTGACAAATTACTGTACTGCTGGAAATCATCAAATTGGAGAGTAAATGTATTCTGCTGACAGTCCATGGGCAATGCACAAAGCTGCTCCAATTTTATAGTCAGGAGGTTAAATGATGTTTTGCACAAGCATAGACTATGCGTCTGTTATGGAGTCTTGCATACTTACTATGGATGCATGGAAGAAAAAAAAGGAAGAGAGATTACAGTTGTTCAAAGCTGTGTGTGACAATGGAAATGTAACAAACTCTTTACTTCCTTTTTGTATCCTTGGCTTATATGAATACTCCAAGAGAGCTGAATTTATTGAGCTTATTCTATTAATGTAGATGTAAACCCAATCATTAAAGTCTTTAACCACTGAAGACCGGAACCATTATGCAGGTAAAGGACCTTGCCCCTTTTTGCGATTCGGCACTGCGTCCCTTTAACTGACAATTGCGCAGTCATATGACATGGCTCCCAAACAAAATTGGCGTCCTTTTTTCCCCCACAAATGGAGCTTTCCTTTGGTGGTATGTGATCACCTCATGCAGTTTTTATTTTTTGTGCTTGGAAGATTTGGAAGAAAAAAAACAATATTTTTAACTTTTTGCTATAATAAATATTCCCAAAAAATATATATAAAAATATTTTTTTCTCAGTTTAGGCCGATACGTATTCTCCTACATATTTTTGGTAAAAAAAATCTCAATAAGCATTTATTGATTGGTTTGTGCAAAAGTTATAGCGTTTACAAAATAGGGGATAGTTTTATGGCATTTTTATTAATGTTTTTTTTTTTACTAGTAATGGCGGCGATCAGTGATTTTTTTCATGACTGCGACATTATGGCGGACACATCGGACACTTTTGACACTTTTTTGTGACCATTGTCATTTTCACAGCGAAAAGTGCTATAAAAATGCACTCATTACTGTGAAAATGACAATGGCAGTGAAGGGGTTAACCACTTGGGGCACTAAAGGGGTTAAGTGTGTTCTATTGTGTGTTTCTTACTGTAGGGGGGCGTGGCTGGATGTGTGACGTTACTGATCGTCGTTCCCTATGACAGGGAACAGACGATCAGTGACGAGCCACAGAGAAGAACGGGGAAAGGTTTGTTTACACTCACCTCTCCCCGTTCTTCAGCTTCTGTGACCTGATCGCGACGTATATCGGCGTTAGGTGGTCCTTAAGTGGTTAAAGCGGAGTTCCATCCAAAAATGGAACTTGCACTTTTTGTAAACCCCCCCCCCCCCATCCGGTGTCACATTTGGCACCTTTCAGGGGGGGAGAGGGGTGCAGATACCTGTCTAAGACTACAATACACAGAATACACTCCTGCGGCAGACATGCCCCTACCTGAACCCCCCGCTGTCTTCTGAGAAACACACTGTTCCCAGGAGAGAGCAGAGACCAGCGACGGCGCGACACGCTTCGTGCGCATGCGCAGTAGGGAACCAGTCAGTGAAGCCGCAACGCTTCACTTCCCGATTCCCTCACCGAGGATGGCAGCGGGTGCAACTGAGGGAGGAGCGATTGCTCAGCCTCGGCTGCCGACTTTGCGGGCGCGCTGGACAGGTAAGTGTCCATATTTTAAAAGTCAGCAGCTGCAGTATTTGTAGCTGCTGGCTTTTAAAAAAAAAAAATCGGCGGAACCTCCGCTTTAACCACTTGACCTCCGGGAAGATTTACCACCCTTCGTGACCAGGCCATTTTTTGGAGATACGGCACTGTGTTATAGACATGTGCAGAACGAAAAAAAATGTGTTTAGTTTCATTTCATTTCGATTCGTTATTTACATAAACTGGTTTAGTTAAATTTGTTTAATTCATTTTCAGAATTTGTTTTGTTTATTCGTTTTCAAATCAATTCGAAATGTTTTCGAATTCATTCTGAATTGTTTTCAAATTCGAATAGTTTTCCAATCTCCAAAGAGAAGTGAAATAAGACTAGGTTCCCAGATGGAATGTTCCTAGTCTTATCTCACTTTCAACTCTTATGGATATTTTATCCCTTGATTACAGACCCCATTGGGAAATATCACTCCTGTCTATTACCTTGGACACATTAGGGAAACTGGGAATCTGTGTTTTGGGGATGCTGCGTGTGCGCCCAACTGGTTCGGGGCTTCTGTCCACCTCAGCTCCCGGGATGGAGCACTAAGACGACACTCTTCAGAACCAGGAAACACAGTGCCATCAGTACCATCCATTTTCTGGCATTCCCACTGGCAACTATGTCAGTGCCAAGCCACGTAGTGACATAGTGGCTGATGTGAGAAACCACAGTGGACAGAGGGAAACGAGACATCAGACATACCTGTGACAGACCTACTGTAGGTGACCTCGATATTGTGTCAATCTCGCTCCCTTTCTCTGCGAGATTGACCACCTACGAGCCCCATCGTGGGAGCCAGCGCCAAGGCGGCTCGCCGCAATGGGGAAAAAGCCGTCATAGAAGCGACTGGGATCCGACTTGGATTCCCGCCAATTCTAGCTGTGGCGTTTGGTATGTATCATGAGGGGGAACTCCACGCCCAATTTTAAATAAAAGAACTGCATGGGTTCCCCCCCAGGGGCATACCAGGCCCTTAGGTCTGGTATGGATTGCAAGGAGAACCCCCTACGCCAAAAAAACGGCATGGGGGTCCCCCACAATCCATACAAGACCCGTATCCAAGCATGCCGCCCAGCCGGTCAGGAAAGGAGTGGGGATTAGTGAGCGCCCCCCCTCCTGAGCCGTACCAGGCCACATGCCCTCAACATGGGGGGTTGGGTGCTCTGGGGCAGGGGGAACCCTGCGGGCCCCCACCCCAAAGTACCCTGTCCCCATGTTGATAAGGACAGGGCCTCCTTCCGACAACCCTGGCCGTTGGTTGTCAGGGTCTGCGGGCGGGGGAGCTTATTGGAATCTGGGAGCCCCCTTTAATAAGGGGGCCCCCAGATAACGCCCCCCACCCTAGGTGAATGAATATGGGGTACATTGTACCCCTACCTATTCACCTGGAGAAAAAGTGTAAAAGAAAATAAACACACAACATAGGGTTTTAAAATAATTTATTAGTCAGCTCCAGGGGGTCTTCTCCGCTCTCCGGGGGGGTCTTCTCCACTCTCCGGGGGGTCTTCTCCACTCTCCGGGGGGTCTTATGCCATCTTCTTGCGTGATTATTTATATAGGCCTCTTATGATGTCACAGTCCCATCATGCTCCGGGACCGGAGCATAATGGGACTGTGACGTCATAAGAGGCCTATATAAATCATCACGCACTGATGTCTGTCTGTTGTCTGTAAATGAGTCTAGTATAACTTCTAGTGCCGCGTACACACGACCGTTTTTCGCAATGTGAATTTTTTTTTTATCTCATTAAAAACGATCGTGTGTGGGCTCCAGAGCATTTTTCGCGACGTTAAAAATGGGCATTAAACATTTAGAACATGCTCTAAATTTTTGCGTTGTTTTTAACGTTGTCGTTTTTAACCTTGTAAAAAATGGTTGTGTGAGAGCTTTAAAAACGTGAAAATAATGTGCATGCTCGGAAGCAAGTTATGAGAGGGGAGCGCTCGTTCTGGTAAAACTAGCGTTCATAATGGAGATAGCACATTCATCACGCTGTAACAGACTGAAAAGCACGAAGACTGAAAAGCGCGAATCAGCAAAAGCAGCCCCAAAGGTGGCGCCATATGAATGGAACTTCCCCTTTATAATGCCGTCGTACGTGTTGTACATCACTGCGCTTTGCTAGAGCATTTTTTTTTCACGATCGTGTGTAGGCAAGGCAGGCTTAACAATAATCGGGTTGAAAAAAAAGTGAGGCAGGTTCTGTATTCAGAAAGAACCTGCGCACTAAGTTAAGGCGGCGTTGCGTATGTGGTCCGGCGTAAGCCCGCGGAATACAAATTTTCCATGCAGTGGGCGTGTTGTATGGTAATGAAGGCTGACCCCACGTAAATGATGCATCCTAGAAGTTATGCGGCGTATCAATAGATACGTCAGCGTAACTTCTTTCTGAATCTGGCCCTTTGTTTTTTCTAGACCATTAAAAATGGTCGTGTGTACGCGGCATGAGAGTCTTTCACCCATTGTTGGTTGTGCGAATTGACCCTGCAATTATATGAAGGAGTTCTGTGTTGATATGTATGATAATGTGTATTGTAGTTAGGGAGTCACATCGGCTGCTTTAAGGGATTAATTAATTAGCTCAGGTTAATCTATGTTTCTGGTTACAGGTGTATTGTTAGAGTAATATGAGCAGGAGGGGGGACCTCCTCCTCAACTGTATATAAGACTTGTATTTGTATATAAGACTTGTATTCTGGTTCTAATAAACAGTACATGTTCAGCAATCAAACGAGTATCGTCTTGTTTGGTGCTTGTCAGAGGTTGGAATCTCTGATATCTCTATTCAGACTGGGAGGAATCGGTATATGACGAAAGCACTCAAGTCGAGTGTGGGGCGTTTTTCGTTACAATACCTATGTCCAAATCTGAAGTTTCTTTGGTGGCCTTACTCTTTAGCAGAGTGACAGACAGTTTTCCTGTTTTTCCAGTTTTTGCTAGTGAGTTTTTTTTTTCTTGGGAGTGATCAGCCAATCAGCACTGTCCGGACAGAGGGTCAGGGGTCATGTAGCCTCAAAGGACAGTCAGAGGAGAATGAAAACTTCTCTTACAAGCTTTAACCAGACACTGATAGAAGGCACAGGACTGCTATATACTGCTTATGAGAAAAGGTATTTAGCAGTTTATATTTACTAAAATAATTGCATTTCCATGTTCTGTGTACTGTGGGAGACCAGATATAGTGACTGCATGCTCCTGGGTTTAGTAACACTTTAAGATCTATAGATAAGCAGTATCTGATTATTGCATACATTCAGCCATGACTGGTTATCTGAGTATTTTTGCAAATGAATTATATTATGTGGTGAGCAGAACTAGCCTTGAACCCCTAACAAAGACTAATATTCAGCTTCCATTGAGATATTAAAGATCCAGATATCTGATCAGATTGTGTTTAGAAAAAAGTAATTCAAAACCGTAGATATACAGATAGGACACAAAGGGAATATTACCTTTGGTAACTTTAATAAAACAAGATTGACAAGCTGAAAAATATCTAACCCCCTGATCTCTTCTTTTCCTATAAGAATCTAGAAAGAACAAGCAAACAAAAAAACAAATAACTGTAATGCAGAGATAATACATAAATAAGAGAATAAATGTCACATATTCAAATCTGGCAAGAACATATTTAAAAAAAGCAGGAAAAGTATTTATGAGAAAAAAAAAAAAAAAAAAAAAGGAAAAGTAACATAGTGTCAAGCCCTGTACACACGGCCGGGAATCTCGTCAGGAAAAAAACGTTGGTTTTCCCAACGAGATTCCTGGCAAGCTTTCTTGCTCCCAAAGTGTACACACACACTATTAAAAAGAACCGCCACGGTGACGTCATCGACTATGACGAGCATGCGTTTGTCACATTCGATGTCATCGCCGCCATCTTGCTACACCCTACACTATGCCTTGTAAGTTACCGCGCATGCGTCAAAGTCTCATTGAGCATGCGCAGGCTTACCGGTGCCAGGTAAGCATACACACGCTCGGGTTTCTCGGCAGGAAAACACACGAGAATCCCGACGAGAAAAATAGAGAGCAGGTTCTCTATTTTTCTCCTCGAGATTCCCGGCAGTTTTCCCGACAAGAAACCATACACACGCACGGTTTTCTCGGCAAAAAGCTCTCCCAGCAGCTTTCTTGCCAAGAAAACCGTGCGTGTGTACAAGGCCTGACTTTGAAGATCCAGTGTAGATTGGTTGAGCTTGTCATCTCATTGACATTCACTACAGTTTCTTTAGGAATGTGTTCGCCATCTTGACAATCTTGGCATGGTGCTAGATGGCAAGTATCAGTCACCATCCAGAAATCGCAGGGCATTTCCTGGGAGGGTAGGATAACTAACCATGCTGAGGTGTTTCCTGGTACGATTTATTGCTCCCTGGCAAGTGTGTGGCACCATAAGGTGAGATTCTAGCTACGGTACTTAATTAAAAGTTAACGCTATGATAAAGAAAAAGCTGCTTCCAATATAGGTAGATAATGATATACACACACCCAGGGCTTTTTTTCAGCAGGAACGTGGGGGAACGCAGTTCTGGCATCTCCAGAACTGAATTGCAAAGGTTGCTGGGGTGTGCTGGAGGATCTATTGATGCTGGCTGTTGAGGAATCTATTGTTGCTGGAGGGGATCTATTTTTGGGGAGGACTTCTGTTGCTCGTGGGGTATCTATTGTTGCTGAGTGTGGGTCTTATATTGCAGGGGGGGGGGGTCAATCATTGCTGGTAGGGATCTACAGTTGAGAGAGGGGTCCTTGTGGCTGGCTGCTGGAGGGTCAATTGATGCTATGGAATCTATTGTTGCTGGGGGTGGGTCTTTTGTTCCAGGGGGTCAATCGTTGCTGGGAGAGATCTACTGTTAAAGGAGGGGTCTAATGTTGCTTGCTGCTGAAGGGTCTATTGATGCTGGCTGTTGGGTATGCATTGTTGCTGGAGGGGATCTATTGTTGCTAGATCTATTTTACTGCCTTTCTTGATATCATTAACAGATTCCATACAAAGTACTTGATTCTGTATTCTCTTAAAGGGGCAGTACTGGGAGGTGGGTAAGGGTTGGACCCAAGGAACGGTGCTAGGAAGTGGGAAAGGGGCAGAGTGAAGGGGTGACTCGGAAGGGGGGGTTCCTGCACCTTCTGAGAAAAAAAGCCCTGCACACACCTAACAAAAAAATGTACAGTCATGCCCAAAAATATTGGCACCCCTGTATTTCTGTCTGATAATGCACCACTTTGCCCAGAAAACTGTTGCAATCACAAATGTTTAGGCATTCTTATGTTTTTTTTGTTTTTGTTTGCGATGGTATGACACAAAAAAGTGGAGAAACAAAAAGCGAAACTGACGCATTCCACGCAAAACTCCATAAATGTACTGGACACAATTATTGGCACCCTCAATTTCATATTTTATAGAACAACCTTTGGAAAAAATAACTGAAATCAATCGCTTCCTGTAACCATCATTGAGTAATTTATACCTCTCTACTGGAATTTTGGACCACTCTTCATTCGCCAAGTGCTCCAGGTCTCTCAGATTGGAAGGGTTCTTTTTTCCCAACTGCTGTTTTGTGATGCTCTTTGTGATTTTTGACGTGTGCTTTGGGTAATTGTTCTGCAGTTGCGCACAGTGGACACAGGAACATTAAGATCTCTGGAGATGGACTTGTAACCTTGAAATTGTCCATGCTTTTCAACAATTTCTATTCTCAAATCCTCAGACAATTCTTTGCTGCTCTTTCTCTTCTGTACTTTCCTGTCAGAACGGGGATCTGTCTTGTTTACATAGGCAGATCCCCGTTCTGCCTCTCTGTGGCCAGCGGACATCGTGTCCACCGGACCCACTGATTGGCTCCCCCTCTTGTCAATCAGCGCCCCCGCTGTCTATTGCATTAAATGACGTACAAGTACAGCAAGTGGTTAATTAGTACAGTTTTTGTCTAAACTAATTGGAAGAGCAAGACTATGCATGCTTGGAAATGAAAATATACATTACAATAAAATTCAACACATTACATAATTTCTGAAGTTGTATTCTGTCGTACGAGAAAAGTTGGGTTACTTCTTCATTTTTCGAGATGAGACTAGCATGCAAAAGTGTGCGAGGCTTTAGACCAGCGGTTCTGGGTCTGGATGTAGCCTCTTTGCTTGCGTCTATCCAGCCCTTTATGGGGCACCAACTCACACCAGTGGTGGGCAGGGCTGATCCTAGGCAGGGTGCACAGGGTGCATTGCACCCAGGCGCCTGCAGAGGTGGGGGTGCCGAAGTGCCAGAGTTCTCCCCTCCCTCCTTCTCTCCTTGTTTGTGTCCGTCCAGAACTAGTGTTCTGAGCATAGGTATGTGTCCGTCCAGAACTGATGTGTGAGCATAGGGCAGCCCGTCCAGCCTGGCAGTGCTCAGGGGAGGGGCCGCTCCTCTTCCTGACATGAGAGTTCTAGTTTTCAGTGGCTGCTGAGTGCTGATGGGAGTCTTGGATCCCACACTGTCTCCACCAACTCCAGTTGGAATGCCTCCCACTCCCATCTCTATCTCAGGCTGCACAGAGAGAGAATCGAGGTGAGTCACAGTGTTCAGTGTGCTGTGTGCTGGGGGATGGCATCACCAGCATCCCTTTACATGTGCTCTGGGCTGCCCCTGCTCTAGATATTTTATGGCATGATAGATTGCATAGGATACACAGCCCCTGCCCATTCCTGCGCCTAGTCCATCTACAGATGTGATGTATAAAGAGATGTAAAGGGGAGGGGTTAGTAAAATGACAACGCCCATGTGGGGGCGCCAGAAATATTTTTGCATCCAGGCGCCTATGACCCTAGGATCGGCCCTGGTGGTGGGGCACTATTCTGCCCATTGACCAATGATGGGGTGCTATTCCTCACACTAATATCAACAATGGAGCACTATTATTCCCAATGATACCAATGATGGGGCACTGTATACTCCCACTGATGCTGAGGCATTTTTTACTCCCATTGGCCATAGTCCAGCCCCCCTAAAGTCTGAAGGACAATAAATTGTCCCTTTGTTTAGAACTTGGAGACCCCTGCTTTAGACTATGGATGCTCAACCTGTGGCCCTCCATCTGTTGTGAAACTACATGTTTCATAAAGCATTGCAAGGCTGACAGTTACAAGTGGCAGAGACATATAGGACTTATAGTTCCGGAACAGCTGGAGGGCCACAGATTGAACACCCAAGCTTTAGACAAGGGATCTCCAAACTTTTCAAACAAAGGGCCAGTTTATTGTCCTTTAGACTTCATGAGGGCCTGATTGTGGCCAACAGAGGCAGAAAATGTCATAGGCCCATCATCAGTGAAAACAATTATGGCCTCTGGGTTGGTAGTCAATAAAAGGAGGAGTAGTGCCTCAATTAGTAGGAGGAATAGTATCCCATCATTGGTATCAGTGGAAAATATAGTGCCCCATTGTTGGTGTCAGTGGGAGGAATAGTGCACCAAGGGCCAGATAAAGGCTAGCAAAGGGCCACATCTGGCCCTCGGGCAGCAGTTTGGAGACCCCTGTTTTAGACTGTTTACTGAACCGGAGTGGATGGGTGAGAGGTGTGTGTCTTGCTGCCATGCACTGATTAAAGCAAGAACCTGTTTACATTAAAAGTGGGGTAGGGCTACACATCAGTAGAAACATTGAAATCATCTTAGTTTCTCCTTCCCCATTGACTTCAATGCATTTCCCCAAAATGAAGACATTTTGCCAATATCTTTAGATCTTTAAAGAGGAAGTAAACCCTGACAGGGGTTTACTATGTCTCCCTGCAAGGGTAAACATAATGGGTTTCTAAGCATCCCATAGTAGCCCATTATGTGACACTTACCTGCAGTAGAAGCCTGCAATGTCGCCGTTTTCCTCCATGGCAGCGAGCGTCCATCTTCACCCCTCTTCTTCCGGGGGCTCTGTGACTGTTCGGAGTCGCGTGGCGTCATTTACGGCATGACAGCATGACCCCGGCTTGAAACGGCACAGCGTGCCCTTTCAAGACGGCGCATGCGCAGAAGAAGGCGTTGCTCAGGGAAATTGCAAATATCTCCGAGACTGTGTACAATAGGTCTTGGAGATATTGCAAGCACCTACAGGTAAGCCTTAATCTAGGCTTACCTGAAAGTGTAACTTGTCCCCAAGGGTTTACAACCACTTTAACTAATATTAGAGAGAAATTAAAACTCTTCTCTAGTAATTCATAACTATGATATTATAGAATTTAGTATTTTTCCTCATTTTGTTTTTATAGAGTTCTCCTTCAAATGTCTTCATTAGCGGACATGGTTTTTCATTTTTTTGTGCTCTAATTGTTATTAGCAGATATTTTCTAAAAGCCGGCTTGGGTCTTCATAATCCAGGTCAAATAAAGAGAAAATAAACACATACTTCTATTAGCAAGGCTTAATTTTTCTGGAAACTGGGTTAAACCAAGTTCAACTAGAGCACGGGGAAATCAGCGCCGGAATAAAGCAGGAGACGACGCGGAAAAATGACTTTGTGCGACTTACTTTTGCCATTTAAAACATAACAGATCATCAGCCTTGGCGTGTTTGCTATAAAACGATGCTAACTAGCTTCTAGAGGAACATTAGCCTGAAACTTGGCATTATTAAAAGACAATCTTGAATTCCGTCTTTATTGCTGTCCCAGGAAAATAGAGACGTGCAAAGTTGGACAGCCCGCTGTTTAACGCATACAGTGGAGCTCGGCTTAGCATAAACATTTCATTCCAGCCTATAAAATTTGCATAAATGTAAGTGTTGCATTAGGTCGGTCGCCGCTGCTGCAATTTCAATGCCAATAATGCCGGACTCTTTATTATAAGCTGAATTTGATACTTTGATGTTAGTAGTGGAAGATAATAATTTGCTTTTTTATAGAGGATCAATAACACTATAATTGGAAAAGTCAAGAGAACATTTAATAGACATGCACAAAAAATAAAAATAATGAGAACCAGTCACAAAAAGGCTTATGCAAAAATTTAAATATTCAGTTTTAGGTCTTATTCACACTAGCGGTTGGCAGGTTTCGATATTTTTTTATTGAGATAAGAAAAACATAGGGTACACAAATGAAAGTTGAGGCAGAGGTATCCACCCAGAACCCAGAGGTTCTCAGGTCAGGAAAGTGTCAAGTCCAGTGTAGGGAGGAAAGACAGAAATGAGGAGAGTTAGCAGAGAGTGATAAAAGGAAGATTCTAAAGTTGGATGACCAGACAAATCCCCTGTTCCTGGGGACAGTCCCCGGGTTTGAGGACTCTGTCCCCGGACCAAGTCTGTCCCCGGTTTTGTCCCCGGATTGGATTTGAATGGGGCTGGGGCAATTTCAAAGAAAGTCAGTGCAGAATTTATAAAAAATTAAAAATCTGAATTACACACCTCCGCTCTGCCGCTCCAACTAGCTTATGGGGTGTATTATTTTCCATTATCTGCATCCCTTTCTGATGATTGTGTGCTGCTCGGAGCGGAGGGAATATTTCTTCAGTTTCGGGTGCATGCCCATTCAGCTCTACTTGCATGTTCTTCTGCCTTGGCTCAAGTCGCGGGCAGCCGCCTGCTTATCTCCTTGCCTTCCCTGGTGGAGTGATCTTCCTCCGCTCCCCAAACAGTAGTAGCCGGGGCCCAGAGCGTAAGACTTGACAGGATGTGAGGTGGGCGGTGACGGGCAGAGAGTCGCTGATTGCTTCCATTACTAGTAAAAATAAATATGTCCCCGGATTTTATTTTAAAAATCTGGTCACCTTATTCTAAAGTAGACTTATGAAGGTATTGTAGATACCTAATGGTACAATAGGGCAAGGGGTTTGCTTGTGGTTCTGTTTGGTCTGAGACACAGGAAGGTATGTGTCCCACATATTGGGTCTGTCAAAGAAGACATCACTATAAATTACTAAGGATAATACTTTTGGGGTGTGCTAGCCATGGAGACCATTGCGCTTGGAACTTATCTCCAGTCATGTTTGATTTTGTAAAGAGAAATTCCATGCGACAGTGGTCATTGATGGTAGAGGTGAGGGAGCATAGTGTTGGTGGAAGTGAATCCTACCAAGCTCGTGCTAGGGTTACATGTGCTGCTATCAAGATATGGGTTATGATGGGAAGAGATGTTGTAGGCCAATGAGAGGAGTCTAGACCAAACAGAGCCCAAACCCATGATTTTTACAGCCCCTCAGTGGCTACCCCATTTAGCTGCAGAGGACAAGGGGTGGGCAGGAGGGTCAGCTGCCCAGGACACAGCAGTAGGAAAGGGCCCCCCCTCACCACATGCAAGCTTAACATCAGTGGTTAGAAACCAGGAGACTACAGCTTTATGTCTGCTCTGACAGCTACTCCTGCCATGGTGGGCTCCAGCATGCCCGCTCTCCACCCCCTCTACCCACAACTGCCACAAAAACACACTGTGCATGTGCAACTGCCTTCTAGCCACAAGTAACCAAGAAATTGGCCACATGTGGAAAGTGCACACTCCATGCCACCCATAGACAGCTGGAGCAAGGAGGCAAAGAATAGGCACATGGTGGTATACCCATTCTACTGCATGCACTGGGGGGGGGGGGGGGGGTTTGCAGTTCTACATCTTTGTGCTGGATGAACCTGTTGCAGTAGGTGTACACATGCAAAGCATCACAGATTATTGCTTTTGGCAGGCATAGTGCCCGCCAAATGTGACTCATTCAATTAAATGGAGCCACTCTGCAAGCCCCCCTGTGGGTGAATGGTCAGTACTCGGTTAGTACCGCACTCCCACCCCTGCCTAAATTTGCCATTTGTGCAGAGAATGGACCTTACCACTAGAGACATCACTGCTTCTCTGCTTAGTGCTTCCTGTCAGGTAAGTCATCACCCAGGCGGCATGGTGGGTCAATAAGCAATTGAAGGGGTGGGAGACGATGGGAGCTTGGTTGAATATACTCTACAGGCTGTGGCATTGTGTCATCCCACCCAAACACATAAAGACACTGCCCCCCGAAGTCTTACCCTGGGTACAAGACTTGTTAGTGTTATTAAATTGCAGCATAGGAATATTAGATCTCCTGCTCTACAGATAGGGCTGTGTTTTGTGGCAGAGCTCAGTATGCTCAGAACTGGGTGGATATTTATTTAGCGGTTTGCTGGAGTGCAGCTTTAACTTATTTTTTTTTTTCTGGTTTGTTCTTTAATTTTGTTACTTTGGAAGTCATATACTTATAACATAATATGCAATATAGTGTATAGGTCTAATAGATGGGAAGTCTACAAAAATGATGAATATACAAGCACAGGGAATCCCTATGGCAAAGCAATTGCGCAAATAGCAAAGAGCAGCAGATTGAAGCGGCATGTGCAGAAAGAGAATTCGGACAATAATTAGAGAGGGGTCAAGGTTAATCTAGCAATCAATAGTCTCCAGTTACTGTGAAGGCAAATTGTTTGACTGTATACAGCCTTTCCTGGAAATTTTACTTTCAAGTGGCCCTTTAGGATATGAAAATTGATTTACTTACTTTCTCTGAGGGAGTTATGGGGCCAAATAACAACATAAAATCATGTTCTGCAGCATCCACACTTACCTTTCTAATAGGAAAAAGGATAAAATGTCAACATTAACAACATGAGCAATGATAGGCGTCAAGGACACCAATTAAAGTAGTAAAAATGTATGTTTACCCCTGGGCAGACAAGGAAGATATCCAGGTGACATTATGGGCTACCTCATTGGGGAATCCTTGGCTTTTTGTGGAACTAAAATGAAAGGATATTGGGTGCCAGTCACTTTAGAACATTTTAAAGATTTAATCAGCACAATAACCCCGGAGAAAAGGTCACAGGTTACCACAAAACAGGCAAAAATAATAGCAAAGTAAGTAGCTGGCTCTTTAAAAATAGCCAAGCAGAAGATCCTACTCAATCAATCTCAGGTACCTTATCAAATCAGCAGTAAGAACTTCTTACACCCAGAAAGCTGTGTAGAGTGGGGCAGCGCCCCGGCCAATGAGGAGGAAGGGGGTGGCACCAGTAGGGAGAAAACCATGGCTGTCTTCAGCAAAAAAAAAATCTGGCATTGGAGATACAGGATGGGCCTGGGCAGAAGTGCATGGAGTACACTCCAGAACACTCGTAAGCACAAAATCCCACTCCTAAGATGCTACTTAGGAACTTCCCACTCAGAGTTTGTTGGTTACGAGGATGCTAGAGGCCACTTTCATCCTAGCAACATTTTTTAGTTGCCTGCATCTACTTTGGGAGATTTTCCTATCGGAAATTCCATTTGTCTGTATGGAATTCCGACGGAGAAAAAAAAACATGCATGCTCGGAAACAATTTGACGCATGCTCGGAAGCATTAAACTTCATTTTTTTAGGCTCGTTGTAGTATTGTACGTCACTGCGTTTTTTGACGGTCGGGAATTTGGTGTGTCCGTGTGTATGCAAGACAGCTTGAGCGAAATTCCGTCGGAAAAACCCATCAGAGTTTATCCCGACGGAAAAAAACGGTTGTGTGTACGCGGGTGGAGAGCACCGATTTTTCAAAGCCGGGCACCCCTTCCATAGACTCCCATGTTAAATGGTAATTTCTCTGGTGAATTTGGGGACCCTGTACTGGTCGTTCGTAGGTCCCCTGGATCCCAAACTTGGGACACATGTAGCCCCATTTCTCCTCTACAAGTGTGCAAAGCTTGTTGTCTGGGGGACCTACAGCTGGGGAGCACCGATTTTTTCAAAGCCGGGCACCCCTTCTATAGACTCCCATGTTAAACGTCAGTCTAGGCATGGGCAGGCATGTACTGGCCATTGGGACTACAGGGAGTTTTCCGGTGGGCCGATTGCTCAGTGGGCCGGTTTCGGTGACAGCCTGTCAAAGTAATGGCTGCGCGGCCCATTAATTTAAGCACTGCTGTACTGCCTATAAGAGAAATAAAGTAGAACGGCTAATGGCCAGTGAATGGGGGGGCTTGGGTGGCCATCGAGGTTGGCTGGCCGGTGGGGCGGGTTTGTCCATCTGGCCGGGACAGGAGAGACCTGTCATCTGCACTGCCCATCACCTCACTTCATAATGCCCAACCCAGGTAAACCTCAGCGCCGCTGCATTGCTGAAAGGCAGCCAATGGCTGTGCAGCAATGCCGGTTTCTGAAATTCCAGCCAATGAGGCTGTAGCAATGTTCCTGAATGTCGTTAGCCCTCCCACTTTGCTTGTTTTTGTGCATGTTTGTAAAATTAAAGTGGGCTGGTCTGGATGAAGTCCAGGGCCAAATTTTTGTCCCAGTCCAGCCCTGGGCATGGGCACAGTGAGGCATGGATACAGTGTGGCATGGGCACATTGAGGCATGGGCACAGTGAGGTATGGATACAGTGAGGCATGGACACAGTGAGGCATGGGCACAGTGAGGCATGGGCACAGTGAGGAATGCATATTTTTTACTATTTTGGGCCAGTTTTCATTTGATTATAAAAAATAAATAAAAAATTAGGAGATATCCATTACCATTTACCACCAAATGAAAGCCTAATTTGTCCTGAAAAAAAAATGCAGTATAATCCACCTGGATTAACAAAGTGGTTGTGATGATATGTGCAGTTTTACTAACACATGTCAAAGTTGCAAAATTGTGCTTAGGCATTAAGATTTTTTAGGCGTGAAGTGGTTAAAAGTCGTTATATCAATTGTTGGTGTTTTAATATCCATCTTAATTTAACTCCAAACCCGATACTTAAAGGTAAAATGTGTTATAACATATTCATTACTTATATTGTGTTTTAAATAGAGTTTCTTTCTTTAACTGGAGAAGGTAGAAAATCCATAATTAAAAGCGATAGTTTCTCATAGAGTGTCAGCCTGTGTTACCTGCGCCGTTAATGAAGCTAACAAAAGAAAATAATGATTCTCAAATGCATCTTATCTTGTTACAGACAGAATAATTATCACAAAAAGAAAAAATGAATCTGCCTTTTTTTCCCTCAATTAACACAATGCATTTGCGCTTTAACACGCATGAACTTTGGTTCGGTAATTAAGATCCAGGTATATCATTATAATGGCCATGCTTTAAAACCATTATATAAAACGAAACATTTATGCCCATAAAAAGTAATAAAGATGTTTTTTTTTATTTATTTATTTTTTTAATTAGGATTTTTTTTATTTTTTTGTCAAACTAATCAGCTTGTAAAAGGTTAGCGGTTCTTAAGAAAATAAAAGGTAATTTTGTTTAAAAAGCCTTCAGGGCTTGGAACCAATTACACAAAGGTAGCTCAGACATTCATTATGGCATTGATCCAATCTCGAACAAGTGGGATCTGCAGAGAGCATCATGATAATGTTATGTGCAGCTCATTAACCCCTCGCTTGCCAATGTTTGCAATACATGGCGCGCTGAACTAACTTTGGCTTTCTTCTTATTGACTATGAGCAGCAATGAGCGATGGCGGCTAATGGTAAATTACAGGTGTGAATAGGCATTCCATTTAACTGAACTTTAACAGCATTTTTTTTGTTTTACTTTGTTTGATCATTCTACTCTATATATGTCACGTACCTGGTAGGAGTCTGATATGATGAGGTCGGCCTCTCTTGTATCTCCAGCCCAAGCCACACTGAGAGTGGGACAGATGGCGGCTAGGGTCAGGAGGAACACGAGTGCCTGTAAGTGTTGCTTGCAGAACCTGCAAGTGAAGATGTAGGCTTGGAGACACGGGCAGGTCAACAGGCACAGAGCACGGGTAGTGCTCGAGGGGCCAGCCGAAGTTAAGGGGAACTCCAACCAACTTGCAGGTTCTGGTTTAACAGCTTGCTGGAACTTCCGGAAGGCAGAGGTCAGAGGAATAGCCGGGTTGGTAAACAGGCGGGCAGCAGGGTACCAAGTCATCAGCAGGAGCTGGGTCAAGTGGGTAGCCAGGTTCGGTAATGGGTAGGCAGCAAGGTACAAGGGAGTCAGCAGGAGCAGAGTCAACGGATAGCCGGGATCAGGAACCTAGTAATCAGAGAGGTATCAGAGTCCAGAGGCGGTGTCAGGGAGAGCCAAAATCAGCAACGGGAACCAAGAAGAACACAACAGGAGTTAGAAAATCAGGGCACAGCTGAAGACCAGTCAGCACTGTTTGTAAGTCAGAGCCCCTTTAAATAGGCAGACTGGCGCCAAGAGAGATTAAGGACGTGCTCCTGCGCGTTCACGCTGTCCGTTGTGCACGCGCATACGCAATAGCGTTCTGGAAAGGCTGCTGTGTCCCGTGCGCATGCGCGCCAGTGTTCCGAGGAGTCTGCCGTTATTCTTGAATGCGCGCATGTAGTTCTCTTACAATATAGTTTGCGGATGCCTGACTATCAAAGTACACCAAACGGCCAAAGGAGTATGAACACTTTTCTAAATGCTTCCAGTTCAGATGTTTTCAGTGCATGGTACTGTTAATGTGATTATAAAATCCACATTGAAAAAAATAAAAAAATAAAAGACCTGCATGACAAAGGCAAAATGAGATAGTATGCATAGCATGCTAGCTCATTATGTAATATTCACCTGGAGTTGAAGCCCCCGCTGCGGTGCCCGTACACAGCACCGGCCAGCGTCATCACTCCCGAAGTTACTTTCGGGTATCGCAGGCACCAGTGCTGTAAATGGCCAGAGCTGCGATGACGTCACTCCCACGCATGCGCACGGGAGCTGCTGGTAACGACACACTCACTGAAGCAACGGCACACTCACTGAGCTTATGTGGCACCAAGCTATCTAATCTACACATAGAGTTAACCACCGGAAACTTATGCTGAAAATTGTGCACAAATGGTGCTTGACCCCCTATAGACTTTCTAATGTGTTTACCAATCACTTTCCTCTATGCTGGAGAGATTGTGGTTCCACTAGTTCCTTCCTTAAGTCGCACCTTGTGGTACTGCAAGACCATCAAGTCTTTTTGGACACAAATCTTCAAGCTAATATCTGTCATTATCAATCAATGCCTACCTCCTATTTTTTCTTAGCTATCCTACACTTTACTATTACAGACTTTTCAATTAAATATCGCACAATCCCTCTACACATTCTACTACGGCTAAATCTCAAATAACTCGTAAATGTTCTTTTTTTTTTTTTTTACCAAATATGTTTTATTGTAAGAAATTGTATCAATACACAGTTTCCAACAAGCAGAAGGTGATTAAACATGATTAAAGTATACAGACTGGGTATAACATTACTCATGAAAGTATAGCAAATCAGGTTTGATAACCATTGGTCCCAACATTCACCAGGGGTCTGCGTTTGGCTTTCATCCTAACCATGAGATGCGAAGTATGTTGTAGAGTCATCACTTACTTCGCAATCTAAAATCTGTCTGAGTGGGTTTGCGTAAATATATATATTCCTTTCTCTAATTAGGTGAGGAAGGGTTAGATCCATAAAATGGGGTGAGATTGTGGGGGAGGCATTCCTAACTGGTCGGCTATTTGGTGTTGGATGTGTAATAATGACGGTAATGGTGTTCTCATAATCTGCCAAACCTCACAGAGGTCATTAGAGATGTTACTCTCCAATGTGCTTATGAATGCATATTTACGGCTAAAAGCAACACCATTCCTACTGTGACGGGGGGCCCGTGGAACCCAGAATCCCTTGGAAAGGTTGGGAAACCATTGTTTCAGCCCCCCACGCACCTCTTATGTCTAAAGCCTCGTACACACGATCAGTCCATCCGATGAGAACGGTCTGATGGACCGTTTGCATCGGTTAACCGATGAAGCTGACTGATGGTCCGTCGCGCCTACACACCATCAGTTAAAAAAACGATCGTGTCAGAACGCGGTGACGTAAAACACAACGACGTGCTGAAAAAAACGAAGTTCAATGCTTCCAAGCATGCGTCGACTTGATTCTGAGCATGCGTGGATTTTTAACCGATGGTCGTGCCTACTAACGATCGGTTTTGACCTATCGGTTAGGAATCCATAGGTTGAATTTAAAGCAAGTTGGCCTACATGACCTACCCACAAATGCAGGTTTACTCCAACTTTATCTATGTCTTCTCTGTACTTAGTCACAGTGACACATCCAAGCCAAAGAACACGACAAGCAATGCAGCACGCGTCCGTCAAACCTTCATTACTCGGGTTTTAATAGACTCATGTAAATGAGCAATATAATAAAGCACTGCAGAGCTGATAGATCATCACAGTTAAGAGTTAGTCATAGAAAATCCATATTCTTCATAACTTCAATGAAAGTAAAGGTTCAGATCTAATAAATGACAGCTTTCGCTGTTCTTATTTATCTGTTCCTGGAAACACATATTGGAATATGAAGGATATACTGACATGTTAACATTTCTTATTAACTGCTGCTTATTAAGGGGAATCTAGCTTTTTCAATAAACTCCTGGCAATCGATGGCTTGCAGTTTGTGTCTGCTGACGGTAGCCTCTATTGTCTATTCCACTTCGACCGTGATCCTTTAAATAACCAATAAAAATATAACTGACCCTTTTGTAATTATGCAAGTTGGTTGAGGTCGAGACTGACGGGAGAGTTTATTGTGAAGCACTGGGGGAGGGATACAAGGCTCCTGGGTTTTTGGTGGAAGAAATGTTGCATTGTATGCAGTGTGTGGCAGTATATGGTGGGGGTAACCAAATTAAAGTATTCAATTCTCATCAAACATAAAATCATTTTTGAAATCGGCCATTACTGACCTGAACTGCAGGCATTGTGGCGCAATTATACCCCAAAGTTCACAGCAGAAGTACTGAAGTCATTTAAACTTTAACCACTTAACCCCCGGACCATATTGCTGGTCAAAGACGTGGCTCCCAAACAAAATTGACGTCCTTTTTTTCCCACAAATAGAGCTTTCTTTTGGTGGTATTTGATCACCTCTGCAGTTTTTAGTTTTTGCGCTATAAACAAAAATAGAGCGACAATTTTGAAAAAAAATGAATTTTTTACTTTTTGCTATCATAGATATCCCCCAAAAATATATAAAAAAAATGTTTTCCTCAGTTTAGGCCGATACTTATTATTTTACATATTTTTTGTTTAAAAAAATCGCAATAAGCGTTTATTGATTGTTTTTTTGCAAAAGTTATAGCATTTACAAAATAGGGGGTAGTTTTTATGTCATTTTTATTCATATTTTTTTTTACTAGTAATGGCGGCGATCAGCGATTTTTTTTCGTTACTGCGACATTATGGCGGACACTTCAGACACTTTTGACACATTTTTGGGACCATTGGCATTTTTACAGCAATCAGTGCTATAAAAATGCATTAGATTACTATAAAAATGCCACTGGCAGGGAAGGGGTTAACACTAGGGGGTGGGGAAGGGGTTAAGTATGTTCCCTGGGTGTGTTCTAACTGTAGGAGGGGGGGCCTCACTAGGGGAAAGGACTGATCGCTGTTCATACATTGTATGAACAGACGGTCAGGCATTTCCCCCCTGACAGGATCGGGAGCTGTGTGTTTCTGTAATGAGCAATCGCAGGTGCCCAGCGCCGATCGCGCCCGCCGCGCACGGGCTGCGTAGAGAGCCGACGTATAGCTACGGGCTCTCGCGCAGGGGAGTCGACCTGCCGCCGTATAACTGTGACGGCTGGTCGGCATGTAGTTAAGCTGCATTCACAATATAGAAATTTTGTTGTTCAATTTCCTTTAAGCCCTGTACACACGATCGGTTTGTCTGATGAAAACGAACCGATGGACCGGTTTCATCGGACAAACCGATCGTGTGTGGGCCCCAATTGGTTTATTTTCCATCGGTGAAAAAAAAGAGAACATGTTTTAAATTTTTCCTATGGCTAAAAAAACAATAGAAAAAAACGATCGTCTGTGGGGAAGTCCATTGGTCAAAAATCCATGCATGCTCAGAATCAAGTCGACGCATGCTCGGAAGCATTGAACTTCATTTTTCTCAGCACGTCGTAGTGTTTTACGTCACTGCGTTTGGACACGGTCAGATTTTTAACCGATGGTGTGTAGGCAAAACTGATGAAAGTCAGCTTCAACGGATATCCGACGAAAAAATCCATCGGACTAGATTCCATCAGATATCCGATCGTGTGTACAGGGCTTAAGATTTACTTTCAATTATGTGGTGCAAGGGCCTGCCTGCTTGCATACATTTTGAAAGTGTTTAGGTTTGACCTCATATTATATGGTTTTGGTAAATTTAAAGGAAAGTTGTAGAAGAAAATTGTATAAAAGTTGTTTAGTATGTAGCAGTGCCTTATCCATGCGTCCGGCCCCCGATCTACATACAGCAAGTGAGCATATTCGCCAGCACACCATGGATCAACACTTCCGTCCTAAGGTATCTTTTATTGAGAAAGATCACAGAAGTAAGTGCAACGTTACAGAGCCGCGCAGGGCCCCTTCGTCAGGAATGTGTGACAAAGGGGCCCTGCGCGGCTTCTGAAAGTTGCACCTATTTCTGCGATGTGATCTTTCTCAATAAAACAAACCTTTGGATGGAAGTGTTGATCTATGGTGTGCTGGTGAATATGTTCACTTGCTTGATGTTTCCAGGACCCAACTGGTAATCGCTACAGCACCCATCATTTTAGGAGCCATACTTTCCAGGAACATGTGTGATCGGAATATTAACAAGACTGATCTACATACAGGGTACCGGACTATGGATTCCGATGGGGGGGGGGGGGTTTGAAGCATGTGATTAAAGCCAGAGTCCTCGAAGAATCTCTTCCCAAGCCTTGTTGGAGATGTCCTGTCCCCACTTTGTTCTGGTGGGCAGATTAAATTTTTGTAAGTACTGGAGATGAGACCCTTGGTAGAGTTTGCTTGAACTACTCTATCCAACACCGGCACCAGAGAAAAGCAAACAGGTGAAGAAGAAAAGTGAGCATGATATAAATTTTACTGAAATCACCCAAGTTATCCCTAAGGCCCCTTGCACACTGGGGCGTTTTTCATGCGGTACAGCGCTAAACATAGCGCTGCTATACCGCATGAAAAATCATGCCCTGCAGTGTTCAATGTGAAAGCCCGAAGGCTTTGACATTGAAGGCGGTGCGCTAGCAGGAGCGCACCAAAAGTCCTGCTAGACGCATCTTTAGCGCGGTATAGGAGTGGTGTGTTCACCGCTCCTATACCGCGCCTTCACATTGAAATCAATGGGAAAGTGCAGTAATACCGCCCGCAACGCGGGCGGTATTAACCCTTTTTCGTCCGCTAGCGGGGGTTAAAACCTCACCGCTAGCGCAGAATATCGCGGTAAATATGACGGTATAGCCGCGCTACAAATAGCACGGCTATACCGTCACCGCGGCTCCACGCTGCAATGTTAAAGCAGCCTAAGAGTCTGTTCACACAGGGGCAACACGACTTCCAGCACGACTTTGGGAGGCAACTTGTAGACGAATTGAGTATGAATCATCAGGCAACTTACAAGGCAATTTCAAGTTGACTCCAGGACAGTACAAGGCAATTTTAAGTCGCCTCCAGGACAGGAGGCTTTGCAGTGGCCAATCAAACAACAATCAGCTCTGGGGGAGGGAGGGGAGGAAGGGGTTTGCCTGAGAAATGTATGTTCTCTTCCTGTAAAGTTGCTTCAGTTAAGACAGTGATCAGACTTCTGAGGCGACTTCCATTGAAATCAATGGGTACAAGTTGCCTACAAGTCAGATTGAAGTAGTACAGGAACCTTTTCTGAAGTCGGAGCGACTTCTGTAGTGTGTATTAAGACGGCTCCATTCACTTCCATTGATTTTCTCAACCACACGACTTGGGGCGACTTGGGACAACTTCAAGTCGGATCCCAGGTCGCCCCTGTGTGAACCGGCTCTTAAAATTTACAAACAAAAATCAAAAACAAAACAAAAACTATTTTTAAAATGTTTTAAAATAATCCAAGACGTAAACCCTACACTACAATATGATAGAGTTGGTCTTTAAAAAAAATCAAGAATTTAGCTCTCTATCAAATCTTGAAGAGAGGTAGAAGAATGTAGGAAATCCTTTGATATGATATATGATTATTCAGTGTGTTAAATGTAGCATCACTATCATATTGCTTGTATTGTGTGTAATTAGAGATGAAGGGAACACCTGTAATTCATGTTGTTGCCTCTTTTGTCAAAATGATGGAATGTTCTGCAAGAATTCCATTACCATAAGTGGATATTGGAAAAAAGCAAGGAATTTATCACCAGTGTTACCACATGTGATAACTCATATTTAACCTGCCGCTTAGTGTACACTAATTGTGTGCAGAGTCAGCACTGATACCGTGTAAGCTGTATAGTTTTTCGCTAGAAGCAAACAGAATTGCTAAAATTAAAGGAGGACTGCACTAGGAAATTGCTTGTATATAAGAAGAGCAATGTAAGCTAGGGATCAAGGGCCAAATCCACAAAGACCCGGCGTAACGGCGAAATTCTAATTTAAGTTACACTGCCTTAAAATTTCTACCTAAGTGCCCGATCCACAAAGCACTTACCTAGAAATTTCTGGCCGTGTAACTTAAATTCCGCCGGCGCAAGGCGTTCCTCATTTCATGGGGGCGATTCCCATTTAAATGAGGCGCGCTCCCACGCCGGCCGTACTGCGCATGCTCGTGATGTCATTTTCCCGACGTGCATAGCGCGAAATTACGTTACGCCGGGCTTTGTGGATTGCGACGGGTCAATAAAGTTGCGTCGGGAAAAAAAAAAAGATACGACGCGAAAAAAAAAATTCAAATTCGAAAAAAAAACGCGTCGCTAGACAGAAGGGTCTGTTTTTACAAGGTGTACTAACTTTACACCATGTAAAAGCAGACCTAATTTTGCGTATGCAACTTAATACTTACGGAGAAAAAACGAAGCAGAAAAGCTTTGTGGATCTCCGTAAGTGCTAATTTGCATACCCGAGGCGGCATTTCGACACGAAATGCCCCCAGCGGCGGATGCGGTACTACTAATTCAATTACACATGCCGGATCTTCGTCCTAACTATGGAAAACTGATTCTGTGGATCAGTTCCATAGTTAGGACCAGGGATACGACGGAGTAACAGCAGTTACTCCGTCGTATCTCTTTTGAGGATTTGGCCCCAATTTCTTTAAAAAAAAACAATGTATGCATGCAGGGCCATTTTTGGGCATAGTTAATGTGGGCCAAGGCCTAGGGCGGCAGGGCTTCCAGGGCCAGCACACAAGCACCTAAGTTATTGACTGGCAGTAACACATTTCTAAAGGTTAACCAGTTCAGATCTCACACATGTTTACTCCTTATGGACCAGAGCAGTTTTTACATTTCCACTAAAATCAGTATATGCAGTAAAGCATGCTTGTTATACTCACGTATAGCAGCATGCTTGTATATACGTGATCCTGTGCAGCATGGCCACATAGGGTGATTGGCAACCTGGGGGTGATCAGGGGGGTTGGCAACCGGGTAACCACTTCTGGAGCGCCACATGACTATATACGTCACCACTTTGAAGCGGGATATCTCTGTTATGGCAGCAGCTAGCTGTCATAACCCAGGTATCCATCTCTTCAGGCGGCGGTCCGGTTTCCGATAATGGTTGTCTCTGTGGTGGATTCGCCGCAAAAATCACCGTTATCGACGGAGGGAGAGGGCCCCCCTCCTGTGCCCTCCGTCGCTTACCAGAGATGTCGGTATTGGCGGAGGTGATCGGGTCCTCTCTGTGGCTAGGTATGGAGATGAGTGAAGGTAACATGGCCCCTACCCGTCTCCATACCATAGCAGGGTCACTTCCGCCCATAGCTCTTAAAGGGATATTTTTTTTTTTGCCATTTTTTCAAATGACTACATTTTAATTTTTTTTTGCATTTTAGTCCAAATTTGAGATCTGAGCTCTTTTTGACCCCAGATCTCATATTTAAGAGGACCTGACATGTTTTTTCTATTACAAGGGATGTTTACATTACTTTTAATAGGAATAAAAGTAAACCAATTTTTATTTATTTTTTAAAACAGTGTCAAAATAAATAAAATAAATAAAATAAAATAAATAAAATAAAATAAATAAAATAAATAAAATAAATAAAATAAAAATGTTTTTAAAGTGCCCCGTCCCGACGAGCTCGCGCGCAAACGCGAACGCATACTTGAGCAACGCCCGCATGTGAAAACTGTGTTCAAACCACACATGTGAGGTATCGCCACGATCGTTAGAGCGAGAGCAATAATTCTAGCCCTGGACCTCCTCTGTAACTCAAAACATGCAACCTGTAAAATTTTTAAACTTCGCCTATGAAGATTTTTAAGGGTAAAAGTTTGTCACCATTCCATGGGCGCAATTTTAAAGCGTGACATGTTGTGTATCGATTTACTCGGTGTAACATTATCTTTCACAATATAAAAAAAATTGGGCTGACTTTACTGTTGTCTTATTTTTTAATTCAAAAAAGTGTATTTTTTCCAAAAAAGGTGCGCTTGTAAGACTGCTGCGCAAATACGGTGTGACATAGAAAGTATTGCAATGACCGCCATTTTATTCTCTAGGGTGTTTTTTTATAATGTTTGGGGGTTCTAAGTAATTTTCTAAAATAAAAAAATGTTTTTAATTTGTAAACAACAAATCTGAAAAAGAGTTTCCTGACTACAAGGTAGTGGTCACAGATCTTTGTAAAAAAAAAAGAAAACCTTTTACCAATCTACGTATATTGGCCCAGATTCACAGAGAGCGGGCGCACATTACGCCACCATAGCGCAAACAATGTACGCTACGCCAACGCAGCGCAGAGAGGCAAGCATGGAATTCACAAAGCCAGTGCTCCCAAAACTGCGCTGGGTTTCGAAGGCGTACGCCGGCGTAGGTGGAAGTGGGCGTGAGCCATGCGAATGAGGCGTGACCCCATGCAAATGATGAGCCGAACGCCAGAAAGATACGTATCACGAAATGCGCATGCGCCATGACGTGGACGCATCCCTCTGCGCATGCTCACAACCACGTCGGAACAACTGCCTAAACTGCCTAAACTACGCTGCATCACTGCGTACGGCGTGAACGTAACCTACGCCCAGCCAGACACGCCCAACGTAAAATTAGCCGGCTTGTGTTCCCTGGTGTAAACCTTTGTACCTCTGCTGCTGGGTTACACCTCCTTTATGGAGAATAACTTTATGGCGGACGTACTTACGCGCACCTCGCGTAGCCTGCGTCAGGCGCACGTACGTTCGTGAACTGCCGTATTTTCCTCATTTGCATATTTGAATGGCTAATCAATGGGAGTTCCACCATGCGACCAGCCTAAATGTGCGCCCACCCTACGCCGGCGTAGGCAAGTTACGTCGGCGGGATGAAGCCTGTTTTTAGGCGCATCTTAGTTTGTGGGTCCGGCGCACAGATACGACGGCGCACATTTGCACTTACGTCTGCGTATCTTGTTATACGTCGGCGTAAGTGCTTTGTGAATCTGGGCCATTGTCTCCTTTCTTCTCAAGTACTAGAACAGTTCATACCAAGAAAAACATTTTGATTTTATTTTGATTACTCTTGCAAGGTTAAAGGGGTGGTTCCCCCTAAAACACATTGCTAACAATAGATTCGTAAGACCCGTTACACTGCGGGTAGGCTGGCTTTTTTTTTTTTTTTTTTTAGTACATACTGATATCTCCCCGTCTCGTTCCTTGTCGGTGGGCGTTCCTAGTTGATTGACGTTCCTCGGACGGGCGCGTACGTGACGTCACGACTTTCCGAAAGAAGCCGAACGTCGCTGCGCATGCGCCGTATAGAGCCGACTCTATACGGCGCATGCGCAGCGACGTTCGGCTTCTTTCGGAAAGTCGTGACGTCACGTACGCGCCCGTCCGAGGAACGTCAATCAACTAGTTCCGCCCACCGCCTAGGGACGAGACGGGGAGATCTCGGTATGTACGAATAAAAAAAAAAAAAAGCCAGCCTACCCGCAGTATAACGGGTCTTACGAATCTATTGTTAGAAATTAGTTTTAGGGGGAACCACCGCTTTAAACTCTGATCAATTAGCTAATTAATAATACAGATCTTTTCAGCAACTTCTGCAGACATGTTTAGGAAAAACTGTACAGAGTCATTAAAACTTGGCAGATCCATAGCACAAGGGCCTCGGGCTCCTTTCAGAGAGCACAGAAGCAGCAAGGAAAAGTCCGCTTCAAGAGATGGAGGGAAGACTGTGCGCTCATCAAGGCAGAAATGTAGATCTGGGTAATGACAATGCGGACACTTGTACGTGTCGTCTTCCCTAACATTATTTTAATGATCAGTAATTGATCACTTCAGCAATAGGGCAGCACTTTGTTATTTCAAGGTAATGCATGATCTGAAATCGTTCGTCATCATTACTGTATTTAAGGAGCCTTGGGGTTATGAAAGAAGAACATGGGCATTACTGAAAAATATATTTTAAAGATAAAATGTTTTTTGGATTTATAAAAATGTTTTTTAGTGTTATGAATGTTTACCAATGTACAAGTTAAAGCGGAGTTCCGGCCACAATTTCACTTTTTATAAATATAAATACCCCTGTAATACACAAGCTTAATGTATTCTAGTAAAGTTAGTCTGTAAACTAAGGTCCTTTTTCTTAGGTTGTTACAGCATTTAGACACTTTATAAAATAGAAATTGACTGGGGCCATCTTAAGTGTGGGCATCATGAAGCCAGACTGTATGACTTCCTGGATTTCAGCCTTGCAGATCAGTGCTGCACAAGCAGTGTCAGATCAGGTTTCAGCACCTGTGCTGTCCAAGTCACATGATTCTTTGAGACTGGGGAGTGCACAGACTCCTGGAAAGTTACACCCACTACATTCCCAGGAGTCTGTGCGGTGTAGGTTAGGAAGCATTAAGCACCTAGGTGCAGGAAGTGGGAAGATTAACTATTCTGCCTAGCAACAACACTTTGATGGCATCTAAAAAAAAAAAAAAATTCTTAAAGGACTAATGACATTTTTTTAAAACTACTGATGTAATGTTATATTTATGGGTGGAACTCCACTTTAAGGACCTTGCCCCTTTTTGCGATTCGGCACTGCGTCGCTTTAACTGACAATTGGGCGGTCGTGCGATGTGGCTCCCAAACAAAATTTACCTCCTTTTTTGCCCACAAATAGAGTTTTCTTTTGGTGGTATTTGATCACCTCTGCGTTTGTTTGTTTTTTGCGCTATAAACGAAAATAAAGCGACACTTTAGAAAAAAATTCAATATTTTTTACTTTTTGCTTTAATAAATATCCCCCAAAAAATCTATAAAAAAAAACATTTATTTTCCTCAGTTAAGGCCGATACGTATTCTACATATTTTTGGTAAAAAAAAATAGCAATAAGCGCCTATTGATTGGTTTGCGCAAAATTTATAGCGTCTACAAAATAGGGGATAGTTTTACGGGATTTTTATTATTATTATTTTTTTAACTAGTAATGGCCGCTATCACCGATTTTATCGTGACTGCGATATTGCGGCTGACAGATCGGACACTTTTGACACTATTTTGGGACCATTGTCATTTATACAGCGATCAGTGCTATAAAAATGCCCAGATTACTGTGTAAATGACACTGGCAGTGAAGGAGTTAACCAGTAGGGGGTGAGAAAGGGGTTAAGTGTGTCCTAGGGAGTGATTCTAACTGTGAGGGGGCTGGGCTACATGTGACATGACACTGATCACTGCTCCCGATGACAGGGGGCAGAAGATCAGTGTCCTGTCACTAGGCAGAACAGAGAAATGCCTTGTTTATAAAGGCATCCCCCCGTTCTGCCGCTCCATGACCCGATCACGGGACACTGGTATACATTGAGTCCGGCAGTCCGGCGGGCACGGCCACAGAGGTTGCGATCACACGCCCGCTAGGCGACAGATTGGCTGCCCGTAATTAAGTAATTAAGCACTAAGTTCTAGTGTGAAACGCGTCAGCTTGTATCCTGTTTGCTGTGGCATGTTTCCCGTGATTTCATTTTTACAATTATGCAATATTCTTTGGGAGTGCAGCTGCCATCCCCGTTCATTTTTGTATATGTGTGTTAGGCAAGTAGCTAAACTTCAAACCAGATTTGCCGAATTGATCCTAGGCCAATTCACCTGTCACTACCCAAAGTGTATTTTATTAGACCTCCTTGAGTTTGCAAGAGGGGGAACTTCATGGACACGTGTTATTTTCTCAACCTACCTGAGCACACAACCCCTTAAAAAAAAAGTCCAAAATACTGGCAGTTACTATGGTGTAGGGCAGGCGAGGGCAAACTCGGCCCTCCAGCTGTTTTGAAACTACAAGTCCCATGAGACATTGCAAGACCCTGACAATCACAGGCATGACTCCTAGAGGCAGAGGCATGATGGGATTTGCAGTTTCATCACAGCTGGAAGGCTGAGATTGCCCACCCCTGGTGTAGGGTGACCACGTGTCTCGGATTGCCCGGGACAGTCCCGCATTTTGCATGTCTGTCCCGGGTCCCGGGCACCTTTATTCCAGGACAATACAGTGTCCCAGAATGAAACTGACACAGCCACCCCCACGGGAACTATCTGATGCCCTCAAAAAAGGCCTCCACAGGCCTAGGCCGGCCAGGACAGGTACTGTCAGTGAGTGAAGTGGTGATGCGGCGGCCTTTTTATGGGCGATCAGTGTATCTGGGTAAAGCGCGCACCCGCCGCACCGGCTGTGCTGTGATTTGGCACATCACGAGATGATTTTTGGGAGGAGGGGTCCGTGAATAGCAGTTTGGAAATGTGGTCACCCTACTATGGTGAGCTTTCTTATTGCGCTATACATCTATTCCTGGAAGTCTACTCAGACCTGGAATGATGTTCTAAGAACACTTCACTCTCCGTTTGCCATAAATTTCATTTAGTGCTTTGATATTTTGATTTCCGAAGTCAGACCTACAGCAACGCAAATGCTGGAGCCGATAATGTCAGTGCCTTCATTTGTGTTCAGCAGCAGTACCAGAAGCAAGAAGGGGAGAGGAAGAGAGAAAATATGATAAACAGCGTAAATCCCTTAATTTATCAGTTTTACGGCAGATGGCCAGATATATTCCCATCCGTGGATGGAGCCAGTTAATGTCCCGGATTTTGTAGCTATTGTGTAAAACGCACCATTGCCTCTAATTTTCTCCCTGTACCTTCTTTAAAGGTAGCTCTGATGAAGCCTAAAATGTCCTTCATTTGGCGAGTGTCATATTTGTGTTCCTGGAGGGCACGGTAGGGTCTCATCTGCATGCTGGTCAGGAGACGTGTTAGTTTAGCGCAGATGACATCCTATTGTTCGTTTGGGATTTTATGCACACATGCCACTTTGTCTTTTCATTCCCTTCGCCTCAGGGATTACATCGCCTTCCTCCCAATTCTTTGAGATTCTCTCGGAATCCAAGAGGCAAACAGACCTGTTTGTTAACTAAATCCTTGGATGGCGACGGGAAAAAGCCGGTGTCTGTTTTTTATTCATAGCAGATTGTTGTAAAGGGCCGCTCCAGCTAAACAGCGAAGGAATATAAAGAGGAAAGCTATACATCAATATTATAGGCCGTGGTTTACCTGCCAAGTGATGTGTAGAGTAACACATGCAGTTATGTCATCTTCTCACCACCAATGGTATAACTATAACCCCAGCAGACCATGTCACTGTTAAAGGGGTTGTAAAGGTACAATTTTTTTTCCTAAATAGCTTCCTTTACCTTAGTGCAGTCCTCCTTCACTTACCTCATCCTTCCATTTTGCTTTAACCACTTAACCTCCGGACCATATTGCTGGTCAAAACCAGAGCACATTTTGCGATTCGGCACTGCGCCGCTTTAACTGACAATTGCGCGGTCGTGGAAAGTGGCACCCAAACAAAATTGGCGTCCTTTTTTTACCACAAATAGAGCTTTCCTTTGGTGGTATTTGATCACCTCTGTGGTTTTTAGTTTTTGCGCTATAAACAAAAATAGAGCGACAATTTTGAAAAAAATGAATATTTTTTACCTTTTACCATAATAAGTATCCCCCAAAAATATATATATAAAAAAAATATTTCCTCAGTTTAGGCCGATACGTATAAATTGTTTCATGAATTTAAAAAGTAACAAAACAGTAAAGTTAGCCCAATTTTTTTGTATTATGTGAAAGATTATGTTATACCGAGTAAATGGATACCCAACATGTCACACTTTAATTATGCGCACACTCATGGAATGGCGCCAAAATTTGGTACTTAAAAATCTCCATAGGCAACGCTTTAATTTATTTTTACAGGTTACCAGTTTAGATTTACAGAGGAGATCTAGTGCTAGATTTGTTGCTGGCACTCGCGGCGATACCTCACATATGTGGTTTAAGCGGCGTTTACATATGTCGGTGGGACTTACGTGTGCGTTCGCATCTGCACGCAAGCTACCGGGGACAGGGGTGTTTTAATTTTATTTTGTAATCTTTTACTTATTTTTTGACTTATTTTTTATTTATTTTTTACACTTAAAAAAAATAAATAAATTCTCTTTTATTCCATTTACAAGGAATGTAAACATCCCTTGTAATAGGAAATGTGTGTGACAGGTCCTCTTTATGGAGAGATGCGGGGTCAATAAGACCCCACATCTCTCCTCCAGGCTGGAAACCATGAGATCGGTGAAAAAAAATTCACCGATCTCATGAATAGTTGCTTACAGCCGCAATCGCGGCTTTGTTTACTTACGGGGACCCGGGCGTGACGTCATCACATCGCGCCCGGGTCCTCCGACGGTCATAGAGATGACTGGTGACCATCTGGTCACCAGTCATCTCTATGCTTCCTGCGAGCGCCGGACGATTCATTCTCCGGGCCCCCGATGGCACGGGAGAGCCCGGAGAAGCACCGGATGGCGGCGGGAGGGGGGGGATGTCATCTGTGGACGTCAAATGACAATGGGCCAGTACAGTATTGAAGTGGTTAAATAAGATGGCCAGTTAGGGCCTGGCTGTTGTATTTTCAGCAGTAAGAAGCAGCACCCAACATAAAGAATTGTAATTTCTCTAAATAAAAAAATAAAAATAAGAAGGAACAACTTTGGACAGATATATAAAATTGGTTGCGATGAAATCTAAACATAGTTTCAATACCTAAAGTCTAAATCAATACCTTGTGCAACTTACAGAATATCATTGTAGGCAGTACTAGTTTGGACAAGGTCACATCCAGCTGTACTTATATTAAAAAAAAAAAAAAAAACACAAAAAATCATCTTGTTTTATGAATCGAAAGAGAAAAAAACTGTAAATCCACTCCTGGCAAGACAAGCAGAAAGGAATCTGTGGAATAAAAGGTTTCTGAGTAGTGTTTGAAAGATATACCATAAAGTCAATGCTCTGTATACCCACAAGCACATAGATAGGCACTTCAAAAGATATTGCTTCAAATAGAAAAAACATCAGAAACAAATAAAACGAGTGAGAGTAAAGAAAGGACGAAAAAATTATAGGTGAGTGTGTCATATGTAGGTTTATGTTTGTCTATAGATACAGTACTGTGCAAATGTTTTAGTCAGGAGAGAAAAAATGCAGAGCATTAACCCCTTCCATACAGGGCATTTTCACCCCCTTCCTGCCCAGACCAATTGTTAGTTTTCAGCGCTGTTGCACTTTTAATGACAATTGCGTGGTCATGCAACACTGTACCCAAACTAAATCTTTATGTTTTTCTCCCCCCACAAATAGAGCTTTCTTTTGGTGGCATCTCTGCAGTTTATTTTTTTGCGCTATAAACAAAAGAAGAGCGTAAATTTTTTAAAAAAACACAATATTTTTTACTTTTTTATTTAATAAATATCTAAAAAAAAAAAAAATTAAAAAATGTTTTCCTCAGTTTAGGCCGATACATATTCTTCTACATATTTTTGGTAAAAAAAATCGCAATAATCGTATATTGATTGGTTTGCGCAAAAGTTATAGCGTCTACAAAATAGGTGATAGATTTATGGCATTTTTATTTTATAATTTTTTTTACTAGTAATGGCGGCGATCTGCGATTTTTTATTGTGACCGTGACATTGCGGCGACACGTTTTTGGGACCATTCACATTTATACAGCGATTAGTGCTATAAATATGCACTGATTACTGTGTAAATGTGACTGGCAGGGAAGGGGTTAACGCTAGGGGGCGCTGAAGGGGTTAAAATGTTACCATAAGGTGTGTTCTAACTGTAGGGGGAGGGGACTCACAAGGGGAGGAGACCGATGTGTGTTCCTCTGTACTGGGAACACAGCATTGGTCTCCTCACGTCTGACAGGAGGTGGATCTGTGTGTTTACACACACAGATCCACACTCCTGCCGTGATCACCGGCAATCGCGGCTAATGGGCCCTAGATTGCCGGGAACAAAGGACGTCATATGACGTCCACCCGGATCGAGGGAGGGTTCCTGCCGGCGTCATTTTACAATGCGCCGGTAAGGAAGGGGTTAAGAATGCTTTCAGAAATAGAAGTGTTAATAGTTTTTTTTTATCAATTAATAAAAAAAGAAAGTAAACAAACATTTTTGAAATGAAAATCAAATTAATATTTGGTTACATAGTTAGAAATATAGCCTCTGAAGGTAGAAATCCATGACTACTTTAATAGGTTGTACCATTATAGCCGCAAAACTAGTCAAGATGATTGTCGTGACCCTCAACCCGCTGTTCTTTTCCTCCTTTGGGGATTACTATATTGGTGTTGTGTATGGTCGTTATTATTTTAATTTTGTACCCCTTGTTGTGTCTTATTGATGCTGTATTTAATAGAAAAAGTTTTCTACATCTGTTATTGTACACTTTGGCCCAGATTCTCAAAGGACTTACGACGGTGTAGTGCCATGTACGCCGTCGTAAGTCCGAATGAGAGCTGTCGTATCTATGAGACTGATTCTTAGAATCATTTACGCATAAATTCGGCTAAGATACGAGTGTCGTATCTTAGGGTGCATATTTTTGCTGGCCGCTAGGTGGCGCTTCCGTAGATTTCCGTGTTGAATATGCTAATGAGCTAGATACGCTGATTCACGAATGTACATGCGCACAGCGTATCAAGATACGCTGTTTAGGTAGTGCTAAAAGGTAGACATGTGCACTGCCAAAAAAAAAAAATTAGTTTCATTCGTTTGTTTCATTTTTCGGGTCATTCATTATGATCACAATTCTTAAATTTGTACATTCGTAAAAAAGGACATTCGTAAATTCATACATTCATACATTCGTAAATTCGTACATTCATACATTCATACATTAGAAAATTTGGAAATTCGAAAACCAAAAAATTTGAAAATTCGAAAATCTAAAATAATAACTAACTATTAAATTATAGGTATTGTAATTTCCTTTATTGTGTGAAAGTTCTATTGATGCTAATATGTGTTGTGAGTTAACACACTCTAAAGGTCAGACGTCTGACTTATGTTCACTAAAGGAATGTGTATTGTGTAGCAGGTGAGAATAGCTTATCGCAGAGTCAGAAAGTCTGTCTAAGATGTGGATTGAGGGGGACTCGTTAGCACCCATTGTGTGATATTGTGGGTGGAGTGTGTCGTTTGATTACTGCAGCATGCTTTCTAACTGTATATAAGAAATCTGAGTTTACCATTAAAGTCATTCTGTTTGGAACCAGATAACAGAGCTGTGTCTCGTTATTCTGGGGAAAATCCAATGGGTCCTGTCTGCTGGATTGTGGTGTGTCGGAAGCTGTCTTGGGTTGGTGGAATGGAATATCGTAACGACGTTAACCCCTGACCTTTACACTTTCAAATTTGGCTGTTAATGAACGTAACAAATACGTATTTATCCAAAGTTATGAATTACCTAAAATAACAAATGTCGCATCTAAACTAATGAAATGTTTTTATTATTAATATTCTTATTTATTATTATTAATTCATTACGTTCCATTAATTTAGATACGGCATTCGTTATTCCGGAAAATAATTTGTAACTTCGGATAAATTTGTATTCGTTACGTTCACTAACAGCCAAATTTGAAAGGAAATTCCAAAACCTATAATTTAATAGTTAGTAATACTTTAAGTTATTATTAGGTAATTATTATTTCAGATTTCCGAATTTACTAGTTTATTCATTTACGAATTTACGAAAAATGGGTGACTTCTTTAGGAATTTGTGTTTTGTTCAAAGTGACTTCAGAAATTCAGAAAATAGAGGTCCTGAGTCTTTCCTGATCTAAGGTGTGTTCATTGAGCTGTCTAAGTGATTAATACATACATATGGCCTATGATCTCAGACTGAACTGCATGTGAGGTGACTGTTTTGAGGCTGAAATCAAGATATGTTCAATAATGAGGTCATCTGCGGACAAAACACTGACAAGGAGAGCCTTAAATGAACTCTCTTTGTTTTCTATCAATACAAGTACTGTATGTTCTTAATGAAAAACGTTTTCATAATTTTTATGCATCATCTACCTTTTTTTTTTTTATACAGTTTTTATAAAAAAAGAAAGTAAAAAAGAACAGACATTTAGGTCACAGCATCTGAGTCAACATGAAAGTGTGCCAAATATAAAGAAGAGATGGATACTCAAAGTTAATAAAAAGAACAGTCGGGTTACATGAAACTATAAGTATAGCCTGTTTATATGTAGACAGTTTGAATGTCAAACTTGATCACCATTGAAATTAATAGCAGCTGAATTTGTCAAATTAAAAATGCTTATTTTCTGGGCCAACATGGAAGGGGTTGCTTCCCTGGAGATCATGTATACATAAATAAAAATAATTAAAATGTTCCATGTACAGTAGGGAGCAGTGATTTTTTTTAAAAACAATTTAATTTTCCCTTCTGGCTTCTTTTTTTGAGGCTCCATTTACACATAATCAGGGCTCAAGTCCTGCGGGAACGCGTGGGAACGGTGTCCCTGCACTTTTTTCACAGCGGGAACGCAGTTCCCTTTGCAGGACTAGAGCAGCCGAGCCGCCCGAGCCGCCTGAGCCAATCCTTCACTAAGTGGCGATGCCCAGCTCGAATCACTGTCAGGGGCAGGCGAAAAAGTTCTTTCTAAATCCCGCGATAACTTGCGGCAGACTTCCGCAATGTCTCCTGGGAACAATGACAAAAGCTCCCAGGAGACATTGCGGCATCGAGGAAGTGACGGAATACCCGCACACTACCCGATGAATCCATATACAGGAAGCGGCCAGTAACATAAAGGATTACTAAGGTACAGTGGATCGAAAAAAAAAAAAAATGCGGTTTAGTAATTATGCATATGAGCGTATCATTTTTTTTTGGTGGGGGAGTGGATCTTGGGTGGGAGTTCCCACACTTTTTTCCCCAAGACTTGACCCCTGCACCTAATGCCGATGCGGCTCCCAGCAGGGGCCCAGTGCGTCCTGGTTCACCATTTTAGGTCCGATTTCAGCCCAAATTTTTGGCTGAATTCAACCTACAACGGACCGAAAGATGCACAGGGCTCCTGTGCAAATAAGCTATGATTAAGCCCTAAGGACTAATGTGAAATGCGTCAGCTGTGTGTTCAGTTTTTGCTGTGACTTTTTTATTCCTTTTTTTTACCAGTAAAGGCAATTTTTTGGGTGTGCGGCTGTCCAAACACATCCTTGAATTTTCGCTCCTGTGCACATTTGCACCGGAGCCGCATTGGAGATATGTAAACCGGCTCCATAGAGGGCCATTCAAAATTCAAATTCTCCTGGTATTGCGTATTGGATGCGGAGATCCCGCATCCAATTCGCAAAAGTGTGAACCCAGCCTGAAAGACAGAACAAGACACAGATCCCAAAGGATTTTGAGGGAGGCCCCTATAAACCCACACCAGACCCTGAATCCAAGCATTCTGCCTGGCTGGCTAGGAAGCTTACGAAGCCTGTTAACAAAGGTCCTAAAAGCCTGGAGATGACATGTATCTAACCCCCCCCCCCCCACACACACACACAAAATAAAGAATGGATAAAATAATATATTGTAGCTTACCAGTCTTTAGATGTGATGGCTGCATTGCTTTTCTTTTTTAGGCTCCCCCCCCTTTTTTTTACACAATTCAGCCATGTTCACACTTCCTGTACCAGGGTGACAACCAGGGGGCACAGCTATGGCCGGTGACTTCCTCGTTAGCCTGGTCAGGGAACCTGGGGAACACGAGGTGGAGGAGGCAGGCATGAGGTCAGCAGAGGAGACGGGCACAGCTGGGGAGACGGACGAGGCAACGGGGGTTAAGATGAGGTTGCCGGAGGAGGCGGGCACAGCTAGGGAGGCAGAGGAGGAACTGGGCATGAGGTCGGCAGAGGAGGAGCCCCGGGCATGAGGACGGTGGAGGAGGCGGGCACAGCTGGGGAGGTAGAGGAGGCGCTGTGCATTAGGGCGGTGGAGGAGGTGGGCACAGCTAGGGAGGGGGAGGAGGCACCGGGCATGAGGTCAGCAGAGGAGACGGAGGAGGCAGAGATGTAGCTGCAGTCTGGTGAATCCGCTTTCTGATCCCGTCACCTGCGCGACCCTAGGCAAGACTAGTATTAGTCATTCCTAGGGCACAAAATAGTTCAGCACCGGCCCTGCTGTCAATGTATATTAATCCTACTGTATCAGAACAACAGAAACAGGAATGGAATGCAGTAACCTTTCACTCTTCTACATAACATTGAACATACCTCCTAACTTTCTCAGATGGAAACGAGGGATGCCTATTAACAAAAATATGTAGGTATAGGACACACCCCCTGCCATACCTTAAAGGAGAATTATACAAAAAAATATTTGGTTAAACCCACAAGTGCTTTTTTATCACTACTATTCCTTTATATTGGCTTTTAGAATTTACAAATGCAGCAATTTAAAAATTGGATGAAAAGGTTAGCGCAGGGAAACACTTTTTTGATACATAAGTAGTACATTTTTTATACAACTATACAGTTCAGACCAGGACACGTGAGGGACAAATGAGGAAAGAGGGACAGAGGGACTTTGTTCCGAATGAGGGACTGTTCCTTGAAATCAGGAACAGTTAGGAGCTATGCAATGAAGGGTGGGGGTCTGTAGCTTTTAGTGATAACTAGAACCAATGTAACTGGTAAGATAGCAATACAGGCAAAGATTACAAGAGATTATCAAGTCACAAGATTTCTGGCAGCATCAACAGGTATTTTTTTGCACTCATCAAACTTTAACCCTTGGTAGGTGACAGAGGCTCACCAGACACGTGAAATCTAAATGGCAGTTGATCTAACCTGAAGCTCCCAAAGATGGACATGGGCCAGGAACCTTTATGGTCCCAGTATACTTTGCCTCAAACTGACATTAGGTTGTGGCCCTCAGGATCACTCCACCAAGTAGGTGGCTGGGGCAGAGAGGCTACAGTGCAGAGACTTCACAGGGCTACAGATGAGAGAGTAGTCAGGCCTGAGAACAGGTCTAGGTAGACCGCAGCAAGCAAGAGCGTAATCATGTCAATCCAGGCTGGCAACCAGCAGGCAAATGACAGGTAGGTATTATAGCTCTTTGCCATGAATCAGACTGAGACAGAAGTGCACTAAAAGTCACACGTTTTAATAAAATGGTAAAATGGTACAAACAAAGCAAACGTAGTCAAAACATAGCCAGGGTTCGGTAACCACAGCGGGTAGTCGGAACAAGCCAGTGAAACAGGAATCCAAAGATCAGCGTAGTAGAGAGAGCAAACAGGATCAGGAACCAGGAGGGAAGTTAGCCAGGCAAAGTCTTTAACAGGAAAACACAGCAAAGAGTATTCAGATATATTGACCAGGCGAAGGCACAGAAGATCTGATCTAGGCAGTTTAAATAGCCAGTAGGGCTAGCTGACAAGCAGGGAACAAAGACCAGGTGAGTTACTGTGGAATGAAGAGTACTGGCAAGTAACCGACAGCTGAGCACTAGAGCTTTGAGAAAGAAGGGCTGAGCCCAGCCCTGACACTCTTAAACAATCGGGTAGCTGGCTACTTTAAAAACTGATGCTTAAAGTGGGGTTCCAATCACATTTTTCAATTTTTAAAAATAATATCTTTCATCAGTCAATTCTATATTACAAATAATTAGACTTACTGTGTCCAAAATCGAAGCAGATTGCCAGAGTTTTTCAGTAAAGTGACTTGTATAAAATCGTTGCTGAAGTTGTCATTTTGCTTGTGGGCATGTGAAGCCCACAAGCACTTATTTCCTGATTACCGCTGACCAGCGGTGACGAGCGGTGACCATCATGCACCGCCTGTTCCGCCCCAATCTCGCGCATGGGCATTGTAAGCACAACGCATCGCCGTAAACATCTCGGGTTGCCATCGCAATGGGCGGCGACGTCGGAAATGCCCGCCTCGTTGTGATGGCAACGATAAAAACACAAATGGTGTTCCTGTCTTGAAGTCCCGCGATAGCCCAAGGGGAAGCGCACTGCATCCTGGGAAATGATGACACACATTTCCCAGAAGCATTAGCATTCTGAGGAGCCGAGGGAGCTGACGTCAGGATCCTAGGTGAATCCGAAGGCAGATTTCGAGGGGACCGCATAGCAACAGGCATTTCCAGGTGAGTAAACATTATTTTTTTATTTAGGTATAATGTGCACTATAAAGGAAAAAACATTTTTGGATGGAAACTCCACTTTAAATACCCTTCCTTGTTAGATGATATGCCCTGCAACATTACTGGGAAGCTGTAAGCCCTGGAGGTGGTGGAAATCCAAGAAATCCTGGGAATCCTGGGAGACCTGGCATGAATCCTGTGAGTACTGGAGAGCCTAGGAATTCTAGAAATCCTGGAACAAATGGGTACTGTCTGTGATACTTTTTTTAAAAATTTGCACTAACATCCACATTTTCAAGACAAGCTTTCGGCATGTACCAGCTCCTGGGAGTCTTGGAGATCCTAGGATTTATGGAAATCCTGGAAGACCCAACATAGATCTTGTGAGTACTGTAGATCCTAGGTATCCTGGAAATCCTGGAAGACCTGGAAAGGATTCTATAAATCCAGTAACACTGAGGCCTCCTACACACGACTGAGGAACTCGTCGGGCGAAACACATCGTTTTCCTCGTCGAGTTAGGCTTGTCGAGGAACTTGACAAGCTTGCTTTGCGTACACATGGTCAAGACAAAATCTTCTCGTTCTCAAACGCGGTGAAGTACAACACATACAACGGCAGGGGAAGTTCGATTCCACTTGCACAACTCTTGGGGCTGCTTTTGCTAATCTCATGAGTTTGCGTGTTAAGTAAAAGTTTGGTAAGAGACGATTTGCACTTTTCAGTCTGTTACAGCTTGAAAAATGTGTTATCTCCATTACAAATACAACTTTTACTCCGTCTCATACTTTATTCTGAGCAAGCGCGGGTTCCTTAGCATACACACGCACAAGTTTCTCGTCAAAAACTAGCCCGACGAGGAACACGACGAGCAAATTGAGACTCTCGTTGAGGAAAAAGAGAACTTGCTCTCTTTTTTGCTCGTCGAGCTCCTCGACAGTTTCCTCGATGAAAAATGTACACACGACCGGTTTCCTCGGCAAAAAAGCTCTGCCACCAAGTTTCTTGATGGATTCTGCCGATGAAACCGGTCGTGTGTACGAGGCCTCAGGTTAAGTTTAAGTACTTCATCCACCCATGCATCTATTTCCAGAGCAGGCATTCCTACAGCAAGCCCAATTACAACTTTCCGCCGGCAGCGTATGGCAACTAAGACTAAATCCAGATTTCAGGTAATTGGGCTGGCTTGGTTGAAATAAAAATGATTTAAAGATTTTTGAAGGAATGTATAAGTGATTTAAAGGGTGTTCTTATATCGCCTGCCTGGAGTGTCGGAATTGTTGCTTTTTACCGCAGTTCCTGATCATCCTGACGTTATTTCGCTGCTTGATGTTTGGATGAGAAGATTGAACTTTTAGCTTAGCAGCAGGAGAAGTGCCATATATCCGCACAGCCCCATTCTGTCTAGCCTCGAACGGGTTATCGCATAATTACACAACCACGGAGAGTTCTGTTTCTTAGACCGGGGGCTGTGTCTTTGCCAGGCACTGATTAAGTACCTTCTAAATTACCAAGCAAAATGGATTATTTGATAAATGATTGCAATCAGGACGATAATATATAATTCTGATTAATCAAGGGAGTTTGATTAATATGGGTGTTGATCTTCAAATAATTCCTGGGAGTACTGAGAAACTGCTTACTGCCATTCAAGTGAAGTGTGAATCAGTGGTTCTCGGCTGTGTGAGACATCAGCGAAGGGGAAGGCGCTTTTGCTGCAGATTGTTGCAGTGTTCAGCCAGGGGTTAATTTAGTGCTAGGGGTAAGATGAAGGCAAAGTCTAGGATTTAAGCATTTAAATAATAATGTAGGTATAAAAAGAAAAAATATTTACAGACTTTACTGTTACTGTACATATGAGATAACACATCCAATTCATAAAATTGAGTTAAATAGCAAATTAAAAATGTATGTGTTGCCAAAACATTTTTGCCGCTTTTTTTTTAATAGGTAGGAAACGGTTTAAAGGGGTTGTAAAGGTTAATTTTTTATATTCTAAATGGGTTCCTTTAAGCTAGTGCATTGTTGGTTCACTTACCTTTTCCTTCGATTTCCCTTCTAAATGTGTTCACAGCGTCTCCCCGCAGGGATGTAGTCCTTAGGAAGGGGGCGAGCATGCTGACTAACCCCCAGCCAGAAAGGCTCGGATGACGGTGCCAAGCTTACTGAGGAGGAACAGGAAGTGAGAAATTCAGATAAAGAAAAAAAAAACATTTAGAAGGGAAATCAAAGGAAGAGGTAAGTGAACCAACAATGCACTAGCTTAAAGGAACCTATTTAGAAAAAAAAAAAAAAACAACTTCTACAACATCTTTAAACCCTTGTCAGTTTATATTTTGCTTTATGTGTCTGATTGGGGTAATTTCTCTTTTTTATAATTTCCAAAGATGCAACAGGAAAAAAAAAGTGAGAGAGAATTTCTCTCTTAGGTCATTGTTACTACAACAATAGAAGATTTTTTCTCTCCTCTTGTTCTAGCGATAACTGTTAAACTATGGGTTTCCCCTTTTTTTTTTGTGGCAATGGCCCCCTGCACAAATAGAAAGGGTGAGTCCCCCAGCAGAAAGACTATCCAAAAACAAAAAAAAAAAAAAAGTTTAATTATACTTCAACTTTAAACTTCAATTTAAAAGCCTTACTAACCTACCCTAAGTTTTGGCTACCATGGCTGCTGTACAGGCAACCGTCTCGAATTCAGCCTTTCTCAACCAGGGTTCCGAGGAACCCTAGGGTTCCTCCAGAGGCTGCTAGGGGGTTCCTTAAACAATGAGCAATTACTGCCTCTTAGATAAAGTCCCAATGACAACAATAATCTTTTTAGCCATCTTTAAGAGGGAGATTCTTCCCCTGACTTTAAATTCAAGGTACAGCCTTCCCATTGACCATCCCACTAATGTATCATAAATTGTGGGTACGGTAATTATTTGCAGGGGTTCCCTGAAACTGCAAAGCTATTTAAAAGATTCTCCTGTGTTTAAAAGTTTGTGAAAGGCTGTGTTAATGCAAAGCTTCCTAATACTCCTATTTCATTGACCAAAGTTCAGCCTAACAACAAATTGACGTGTGCCTCGATTTCAAGCCCTGATGATAAGGAACTGAAACCCAGCAAACCTTTCTATTATACTCTTTTATTATTTCTGATTATAGATACAAAGGCCAAATTTACTGTAGCTTTCTTGTCTTTTCATAATATTTGCATCCCGTAGATATTTATTTATTTTTTATCACTTTTATTCCTATTACAAGGAATGTAAACATCCCTTGTAATAGGAAATGTGTGTGACAGGGTCCTCTTTATGGAGAGATGCGGGGTCAGTAAGACCTCACATCTCTCCTCCAGGCTGGAAAGCATGAGATCGGTGAAAAAAATGTCACGATCTCATGATCAGTGTTGCTCACTAGCCGCAATTGCGGCTTTGTTTACTTAGGGTACCCGGGCGTGACATCATCACATCGCGCCCGGGCCTCCGGCGGTCATAGAGATGACTGGTGACCATCTATGCTTCCTGCCTGTGCCGGACGATTCCTTCTCGATGGCACGGGAGAGCCCGGAGAAGCACTGGATGGGAGGGGGGATGTCCCCTCCCGCCGCCTATAAGAACGATGAAGCGACCTCGCCACTATGATCATTCTCATGGTGCGCGGGCTGAAGACATGGATATCTGAATGATGCCTCTAGCTGCACCCATCATTCAGATATCCCCCCGCAAACCCAGGACGTCATATGACGTCCACCCAGGATGGGAGATCCCATCTGTGGACGTCATATGACGATGGGCCAGTATTAAAGTGGTTAATAATAGAGCACTTACCTGTCCTGGAGTACAGCGATGTCGGCACCGCAGCTAATGTTTCCATCTGCCTTACGGCTTCACGCCGGGAACCCTACTGTGCATTTGCGAGGCTCTTCTCCTCTCTCCTACTGGCCTAATGGCAGGGGAAGGAGGAGGAGGGAGTCGTGACCTCAACAGCCGTGGCTGTGGCTCCTGGAAGTGGGAACAGGATACCTGTCAAATAAAGGTATCCTTTAACCCCCCCCCCCGAAAGGTGCCAAATGTGGCACCGGAGGGGGGGGAGGAGACAAATGAGCGAAAGTTTGACTTTAAGGAGATTCACCCTCTCTATTTGTCCTACTTACCATTATTATTAAAAATGAAAAAGTATAACAAAAAAATATATGAACAAATTAATGACTAATTAAAATTCAGACCATGTTTGGAGTGTATATCTTTGGGGATTTTATACTGTGGACAGGAGAATTTACATTAATGATGGGCAATGGTTTTGAATGTTTGGGCAGACTGTGGAATGCAGACTTTCTTTTCCGGCCCGTTGGCCTAGTGTGTGATTGTGTCAGGGGGAGAGGCGATTTCTCACCTGCCCGGCACTGTTTAAACTTTGTCATTAACAGTATATGGTTTCTGTAATCTCCTGGTGCCTCTGTTCTGGCATATGTAAGGTACTATTTTCTTTGTTCTGATATTTTGTGACTTCCAGGTATGCTGATATATATTTTTGTATCGCACTTTTATTTTTGGCACAATAAACCATTTTACTGATTTAAAAAAAAATGAAAAAGTAAAAGAAAATCCCAATTTTTCCCCAGAAAATAATAGCTTGGAAATCTTCCAATGGGAACAATAGTTCTGGTGAACTAGGGGGTCATCAAGAAATTCCTTTAATTTGTAGGGATTTCCTCTCACTTCCTGTTTGGCTGTGGGACAGGAAGTGAAGGTAAATCTCTGCAATAGAACACATATGGCAAAATAAAAATCTAAAACAACTCTCCCTTGCTTCCCGAAAATGTAAAAAAAGAAAAAGCTGTGCCTACTGTATACTTCTACTTTAAAAAAACACTAACGTGCTTTTTTGCTGCTTGTGAAAGTTTACTCTATTATCTGTCTTGAGACACAACAGGAGGTAAGAGGAGATCTCATCAAAGGGAAATCCTCTCTTTTCTTTCATCAGTATTTTTTTTTTATTAGACAAGAAAAGCATTCTTACATTTTTTACAGTTGTGTAGTTACAGAAGAGAAGAACAACAGACATTACGTATAAGATATAGAAACAAACACGTTGTCTACAGCATCTGGGGGTCGACTGTCAGACTTTAAAGGGTCACTAAAGGAAAAAAAAATGTTTTGCTGAAATGACTGTTTACAGGGTATAGAGACATAAAAGTTAACTGATTCCTTTTAAAAATGATTACAAATAGATAAAAATCAATCATATAATGTACCTGCAGGTTAGTTTCACTTTTAAACTGGTTTAATGTTCCTGTGAACTAGAGAGACCCACAGAACAAAAGCAAACAAATCCAGGGCAGTGTTTTGTTTTTAAAATGAATCTGATTGGTTCTGAGGAGTTTTAGACACACAGTAATGACAGCTTAGACCACCGTGAAAAGCTCCCAGTACTGTGGTTATAAGGAGCCAGACAACCAGGAAGTGTGGAGATCACAGCAGAATTACAGCAACTTCAAAGCAAAAACGAACAATAAGGACATGAAACCAGTACTGCAGTAAGTTAAAGGAAGCTATTTAGCTAAAAAAAAAAAATTCCTTTAGTGATCCTTTAATTTAAGAGGAAAATATTTATGTCTTTACAACCCCTTTAAAGCAGAGTTATGCCCAAATTATTATTTTTTTTTTTTAAATCAGCAGCTGCAAAAAGTGTAGCTGCTGACTTTTAATAATCAGACACTTACCTGTCCCATGGTCAAGCGATGCGGGCGTAAGAAGCCCCCGCTCCTCTCCACATCACAGGCATTCTTATTGTGGGCGCTTGGCTGTGGCTTCACAGCCGGGCACGCACTGCGCATGAGCACTGTGAATGGCCAGGCAATCTTCTGGGACCTGCGACACGTGTCCCAGAAGATTGCAGGGAGGGAGGGGGGAGAGGTGAACTTCCTTCCGGCGCCGTGGAGCCATAGGAGGAAGTGGGAGTTGGATGCCTCTAAAAAAAGGGTATCCGCCCCCCCCCCCCCCCAAAAAAAAAAAATTACAAGCCAAATGTGGCATGTCAGGGGGTCACCATCACTTAAGATAGGAAATTCCATTTTTGGGTGGAACTCCGCTTTAAATAAAAAATACATAGTAAAACCAAAACTGGGAACTTCCCACCCCACATGTAAGAGCCCTGGGGGTCTCTGTGGCCAATCACCAAGCAGCAGCAATGCAACATGGAAAATATGGGGGGTGTAAGTTATATGCCCCTTCATACTTTCCGAGGTGAAAAGAGAGGCAGAAGAGTGAAGAATTAACTTATTCAGATGGGGGACATTAATTGGGGGACATTAATACAATAAATACAGTTGAACAGTTATTCTAAACTTATATGCGCCAAAAGTTTATTTTTCATTGTAATAGGATGGGAGAAAAATTATAACTGCTACCAGGTTTTTTAGGGCCATCTATGCCTCTTCAGGAAGATCTACTTTCATTTTCTGTCCTGTAGATTCAACGGGAAGTATAAGGATATCTATTACGTCACAGGCAGGCTTTACTATTGGTGTTTTCCGTATTCCAATTTTTTTCCAATTAAAAAAAAAACAGACATAGATTATCCCAATTTTTAGCTTACATGTTTGTTATTACAGTTCTCCATTAAAGTTTCTACATCTGCTGTAATCCCTCCTGAAGCAAGGATAGGCATTTATGCAAAGCTCAGAGTTAAGCTGCTGTATGTACAAAGCTTTTTGTTTCCTTGTCTGTTCTGTCCCCTGGGAATATATGGTGACAGCTTCTTAACGTTACAATAATGACGGGTTAATTAACTTTGGAAGTCCAATGATCTGCAATAAATGTTGCAATAATGCAAAAAGAAAATAGGCGAAGAAACATCAGAAACTAGACATTTTACACATACAATACAAGGTGGCAATCTATGTAGATATAAGAAAGCATAATGTACATAAATATTCCCCTTTAAGGAGGATGTGGCATGAAAATAGACTCAATCCCTATGTAAAATCTCTGTATAAAAAAAAAAAACCTTAGTAGTAAAAATGGAATGTAAATAGGAAATTGGGACTTTGTGTGAGGCAAATGGCAATTTGACTTTATGAGTTTAATTAACATAAAGAGGGTATACAATCGCACTCAATATGAATAACATTAAAAGCCAATGCATATAAAATAATTGTTGAATAAAGTACAGCTACATAAACACATAAAATTAGATGATACAACTTCATAATCCCGTTCACTCATGTATATACAATCTTTGCAACGAAATAGCAGCACGTTCCAGTTACCAAAGTAAGGACTGAATACTCTGTATCAGAAAACAGTTAATAAAATTGATGATAAAAAGTTACAATGATGACTGACTAAAAAATGGTTGCATCCTAGCAAAATCTCAACGCGTTTCGTGTAAAGACACTTCATCAGGAGAGGATGCATCCGTTAGTCTGTAAAAAAAATATTTATAGATACCAATAAGTTCTGGTAAGAACTCCAGCCTCAAGGGAGAGGAGATGAAAATTAATGTGGTCTGGTTACTTACATTGGCCTGAAAAACAGAGGTATATGATACGGCTGGGAAGGAACCGCTAGGATAGGTTGTCTGTCAGGGCAGCTGAGGAAGCTAAACCACGTATGGGGGGGGGGGGGGTCCGAAGGCCCAAACACAAGTCCCCAAGGACTTGAGTTCTCCATATAGTGTATGGGGTAGCACAAGATATGGCTCCACAGGGAATCTGTAGAAAAAGGGTATAATATGAAGAACTCTCAAATAGTGATGATAATGTAAAGCAAGTATGAGCCCAGTAGCCACATGTTGTGCTAGAGTCATATGCCAGCCTGTATGCCACAGGGAGCGATTGTACTACCTATGCTTGTGAGTAGTTCTTATTTATTTTACCTTTTTTAAAACTTTGTGGGATAATGTACTAGACCAGTGCACCCTCTTTATTTATTTTTTCTTCCAATGGTTTGAGAACAACCTCAGTCCTAGAGGGCAGGAAGGTTTCAAGAGAATTAACCATGCGTGCAATGGAGTAATACTTCCTATTGGGTTATCTCACTCATGCGCAGGACACAATTGCTGAAGTTTGAGCTTTCATAGACCCTGGTATATAGACCTGTACCTTTAGCAATATGGCAAGGTTTTGAGGACACACTTCCTGGGCTTCCCCCTGTAACCCTACTACACCCGATAAGTCACTCAGTTTTTTGCTAGTGTCCTAAAGTGATAGGCAGCTCCACCTTTACAAAGAACACACTTCTAGCTTAAAGGGGTTGTAAAGGTTCGTTTTTTATTTTCTAAATAGGTTACTTTAAGCTAGTGCATTGTTGGTTCACTTACCTTTTCCTTAAATTTCCCTTCTAAATGTGTTTTTTCTTTGTTTTCTTTGTCTGAATTTCTCACTTCCTGTTCTTCCTCAGTAATCTGTCCAGTAAGCTATTCTAAATAACTTTCCACCGCTCAGATGATGGTGGAAAGCTTACTGAGGACAAACAGGAAGTGAGAAATTCAAACAAAGAAAAAAAACATTTAGAAGGAAAAACAAAGGAAAATTAGAAAAAAAAAGACAAACCTTTACAACCCCTTTAAGTAACTTTATTATTTTATCTTTTGATTCTTCATTCAACTCTCTAATCAACTTCACTATCTTCTTTTTCAATGGTTATTATAAATTGTTTTGGTAAAACAATAAAGAACAGTTGGTAGAACAGCGAACAATTCTTGCTTGCAGATAAACAAGGGAACAAACAGCCAAACAAACAAGTGTGGGGCTTAATGCAGACCCAACACGCAGGCTAGGTCTGTTATGTGCCCCCCCCCTCCCGACATATCTAGAATGTGAGGCAGGGCAGTAACCAACGCTGAGATACTGGCAGAACGTTGAATCTATCTGTACTCTACGGTGCAACAGGGACCAAGTTGTGTGTATGCAAAACAACTTGGTCCCGGTTATACATAATTGCTAAGGTAGGACCACAGCAAATTAGTCCAGGTGGCATAGTTACGTATTAGGTAAGATTTGTTCAGCATTAGTTTGACATACCTGTCCCCTTGTCAGAAACCATGAATCAGACAGAAGTACAGTTAAATCACACTTGTTTAATAATAATAATAATAATAATAATAATAAAAAGATAAACAGAGTAATCATAGTCAAAACATAGCCAGAGTTCAGGAACCAGATCGGATAGTCAGTGTCATGAATATGCATCAAGCCTGTCTGCCTACCTGATCTCCATGTGTTCATTAGAGGCAGATCCTGCTCTGGTTCCCCTTTTTATCACTTCCTCTTCCTGTATGGCTCCACCCTAGTCCATCCCAGGAAGCCTATATTAACCGTTGCTCTACAGGTCTGCAGTGCTGTTCAACAGTGTTCCAATGCTCAGTTCCTGTCTGCAGTGTTTTGCTAGTTCCTGGTTGCAGAGTGCTACGATCATCTTCCGTGTACCGTTTTGGCTTGTCCCCGACTTCCCTGTCTGCCTGTGCCCCTGACTATTTGCATGTTCCACGGTTATCCTTGTCTGCCTGTTGCCCTGACCTCGGCCTGTCCATCACCACTGTTTGTCCTGCTGGCTGCTTCCCCCTTCTCCCTGCGGAGTGTGACTTGAGGAATCCCGGGAACGCGACCTGGACCCAGTTGCGGCCAAGACCATCCCTACCACCAAGGGCTCTGGTGAATACAAAACTGGGTCTTAGACTCCGCGCCCTGGGTGATCTTAGGTTCACGCTTCGTCTCCGCTAGCAGCAGTCGGCCATAGGATTCACCACCCTGTGGTGCATCCCTGACCCCTACGGGGTGCACTTGTCACCTGGCTACGGGTGACCTGACAGTTTGAACAGCCATGAATCCGGCCGACATGCCGCTCCCCGCAGATGATCCATTACAGTGCATTGTTCGCAGACTCGAGACGCATGAAGCTAATCAGGATCAGGTGATGCGTTTCCTTCAGGATCTGGCTTCCCGCTTTGATCAGCTTCAGACCTCGCTGGGAACCCCGAATCCGCAACCCCAAGTACAACCAGCAGCTTCACCTGTTGCACCAGTCGCAGAGTCGCATTCACTGAAGTTATCATCTCCAATCCGTTTTTCTGGAGACTCCAAAGCCTGCAGGGGATTCCTTAGCCAATGCACTATTCATTTTGAGCTCCTGCCCCAGTACTTCTTGTCTGATCGGGCCAAGATAGCCTATATCATTTCTCTCCTCTCCGGGGAAGCCTTAGCCTGGGCTGCCCCTCTGTGGGAATTGAATGATCCAGTGGTTTCTAGCCTGCCTGTTTTCTTGAAACTTTTTCGGAATATCTTTGAAGAACCGGCTCGTGTCTCTTCAGCAGCCAGCGCCCTTTTACGTCTCCGCCAAGAATCCCGTTCAGTGGGACAATATTCTCTTCAGTTCCGTATCCACTCAGCTGAACTGAGTTGGAACAATGAGGCCTTAGTCGCAACCTTTTTGCATGGCCTATCTGATAGAGTGAAGGATGAACTAGCAGGAAGAACCATCCCCACTGATCTGGACGGAGTGATCTCCTTGTGTAATCAGATCGATATTCGCTTTCAGGAAAGGACCCTAGAAAAGCGACGCCAACATCCCTTGGCCCTTATTCAGCCTGAGCTCCCCTCTCTTCGACCCGTGGAGCATCCCTTGCCAACTGAGGAACCCATGCAGCTGGGTCGGACCAGGCTATCCCCTGAGGAACGTGCCAGGCGCAGAACTCTAGGCCTGTGTCTATACTGTGGGGGCAAAAGTCATTTTCGTGACACTTGCCCTCTTCGCCCCGAGAAACGCTCGGGTTCAATACATCTGGAAGGTGGAGTATTGGATCCAAAAATATCTCCTTCACCTTCTCGTCTTTTTCTTCCTGTGTCCCTTCATTTTGGTGCTTCTTCTCATTCGGTCTCGGCATATCTGGATTCCGGAGCCGCTGGCAATTTCATAGACTGGGAAATCGCATCGTCCATGAGACTTACCCTTTTGCCCCTTACCACACCATTGGTGGTCTCGGCGATTGATGGCACTGTTCTCCCGGGGGGTCCTATTCGCTTCCAGACGGTCCCTGTTAAGATGTCAGTAGGCACACTTCACCAGGAGTGGATATCCTTCCTTGTTCTACCTAAGACCTCAGCTCCTATCGTTTTGGGTCTTCCTTGGTTAAGACTCCATTCTCCTCACATTGACTGGACTGCCGGACAGATCCTGGCTTGGGGTCCCTCCTGTTCCACGTCTTGCCTACCCAAGGTTGCCCCAAAAGAGAAACTTCCTGTTGCCACCATTCCAGAATCTTTTGCTCGTCCCACCACATGTAGTGATGTCCGGAATGTGTCCTGCAATAGTCAGGCTGATGCACTTTCTAGCCAATGTAGCACTCTGGATGAGGAGCCCGTCTGTGAACCTGAGCCGATCATTTACTCCAGTTTACCGTTGACTGTCCCTAAAACGCACAGCCAGGCTAACTTGTCTGCGAGTTCTGCAGTCACTACGCCTTGTGATGCGATTCGGGTAATCACTACACCTAAATATGCTATTCAATCGGCCTCTGCATCAGCTATGCCAGGTCAGCCCATGCCCAGTGAGCCTCCTACCTTCTCTTGTTCAGGCCCTCCTGCAACCTGTCTAAGGGGCTCAATCCATCCTTTGGATAGATTGCCATCGTCGGCCAAATGGGGTTTTCTACCTTGTTTTCAGGGCTCTCTGCATTCTGCTGGTTTCCCTGCTATCCAGCTTGACTCCTGTGCCCTGTCACCTTCTAACCAACCTGACTTCAGGGTTCCTCTGACCTCTGCCCAGTCTGATGGTCCTGTGCTTAATCCCCAGTTCATCTTTAAGGGTCTGCTTGATCCTCCTCGGATTCCTGTTGACCCTCTCATGCCCGTACTTATTCCTAAAAGGCCTTTGGTCCTCAATAAATCCTCTCCTCCTGTCCCTACTTCGGTTCTGGTCAATGAGGATACTCAAGTTCTGGATTCTCGTCTCCGCAGAGGCGTTCTTCAGTACCTTGTGCTTTGGAGAGGATTTGGTCCTGAGGAGGCGTCTTGGATTTCTGCATCTGAGATCTTTGCGCCCCATTTGTCGAAGAGGTTTCTTCTGGGATTCCCCTTTAGCCCTGGCTCCAGGCTGGGGAGGGGGAGGGGCCTTAAGAGGGAGGGTACTGTCATGAATATGCATCAAGCCTGTCTGCCTACCTGATCTCCATGTGTTCATTAGAGGCAGATCCTGCTCTGGTTCCCCTTTTTATCACTTCCTCTTCCTGTATGGCTCCACCCTAGTCCATCCCAGGAAGCCTATATTAACCGTTGCTCTACAGGTCTGCAGTGCTGTTCAACAGTGTTCCAATGCTCAGTTCCTGTCTGCAGTGTTTTGCTAGTTCCTGGTTGCAGAGTGCTACGATCATCTTCCGTGTACCGTTTTGGCTTGTCCCCGACTTCCCTGTCTGCCTGTGCCCCTGACTATTTGCATGTTCCACGGTTATCCTTGTCTGCCTGTTGCCCTGACCTCGGCCTGTCCATCACCACTGTTTGTCCTGCTGGCTGCTTCCCCCTTCTCCCTGCGGAGTGTGACTTGAGGAATCCCGGGAACGCGACCTGGACCCAGTTGCGGCCAAGACCATCCCTACCACCAAGGGCTCTGGTGAATACAAAACTGGGTCTTAGACTCCGCGCCCTGGGTGATCTTAGGTTCACGCTTCGTCTCCGCTAGCAGCAGTCGGCCATAGGATTCACCACCCTGTGGTGCATCCCTGACCCCTACGGGGTGCACTTGTCACCTGGCTACGGGTGACCTGACAGTCAGCCAAGACAAATGTCATAGAGCCAGAGAAGAACGTAGTATAACAGCAAGCATGATCAGGAGCCAGACGGGATGTCAGCTGAGCAAAGTCTTCAACAGGAACACAGGATATAGTCTCTGTGATGTTGACCAAGGTGAAGGCAGAGAGCAAGTGAACTGGAAGTCTTTAGTAGGCAGGACTGGGGAGCAGGATCATCAACAGATGACTCACTGTCGAGAGATAGGAGCTGGCATTTAGCCGACAGCTGAGCAGCCAGCTCAGAGAAGGAAGGGCTGAGCCCAGCCCTGACACCCCTATAGGGGACTCTATTCCCAACAATATACCCAGTAGTGTCCCGGTTAACTGAAGAGCAGAGAAGTGAGGAAATCATAGAAACACAATGCCAGAGGTAAGAATGAAATAAAGATATGGTAGAAGAGAAGGAGAGAGAGAAGAAAGAAAGGTGAGTCGATCCAGGAATACGTGGTTGGTCATCCGAGTAAACAGCTTATTTGAACCCGGGGCCTGTAGGTGTGTGAGCCAGGGGGATCATAATTTTTTAAAAAGAGGTTGTTAACTTCACTATCTTCTAATACAACAATAGAAGCAGTGCAACTGGATTGATGCAACCTTGGAAAAACCTTGGGAACCATACCTGGATCTAGGAGGTTCAGCTAGTAAGAAGATTCAAGCCTAGAAATGGACTCAACACACACTGATAACATTATTCGCTTCAAAAGGATCTCTTTTACATGTAGAACTAGAAAATTATTGTAAAGTGGGATAACATCTAGCAGCTGAAGCCTCTAGTGTATTTTTACACATCTCGCAGAGGGCAAGGCTGCTGTAATTGCTCCATACTATGTAGAAATAGGATTATTAGAGTTGCTGCTGCTGATCAGCCAAAGCAATGCATTCCTTTAATGCATTTTTCATAGCAGTCACGCTATAATGAGAGTTGTTTGTGTTGCAAAGAGCTATTGATGACTGCTCCATGTTTCACTCTACCTGTTTGTTCCGCTTGTGTGGCTCTCCCTATAACCGTTATTGGACACGGCTCTTCCTGCGCCCATTAACAGGGCGTGCTTTATTACAGAAATCCTTCTTGATTGCTGAGGATCGAGCCTATTGGCATGTTAGGTACTCGGGTAATAGATATTGTAGCTCGCAAACAGGATATCGTGTCAGAAATGCCGTTGGCCATAACATTCATTACGCTCGATCCGAGGCCAATCCATTTGTTTCCATAGCGTACACATGGCGCCGGTGCATGTCCTTGAAGAAGTCATTTTCACCCTGCTCAGGTCAGGAGCTGGAAATGCTGAGACAGATTTTCCTATTGCTAGCAGAAGAAAAATAAACACTGCAAATCGGTCTTTAGAATTTCATGTTTACGGCAATTAATTGCAATATGTAATCAATGAGCAGTTGTTAACGCTATATTCAAACACGGTGTAATTACATGCAATCTTCTAATTCCTCTTTATGTTAAAGTATTAATTACTGAATATTTAAAGCAGGCCTCCAGGCAAAACAACCAAAACACCCCCTTTAGCGTTTATGAAAAAATCATTAAATGTAGTTTAAAGACTGCTACTAGATCCGCCTGAATTATTATAATATCTACCCGAGCTGGCACAGAAGAAGACAAGCCAACGATGGCCATAGCCACAGCAGTATTCTAGCAATTTCAACAGGCTTTCTCCTACCAAAGCTGCTAAAACAATCAAGGCAATGAACCGCTGATAGTATACATATGTATGTCTATGTGGAAGGGATGGCAGTAAGTTGAGTTGATCCAATTTAAGCAATGGTTGAGATTGGTTTAAATTGATACAAAATTGCAGTGTGCAGGTACATCGTAAGAGTGGGATATTACATGCTGTGAGAAACTTTGTCTATATTCCATTGCTCAGTGCTTTCATGTTAACATATTTTAGGTGCCAGAAGCTAGGTTTTTGGTGATAGTTATCCAGTAGAAAAAAAAGATATAGCACTACATCTATTATTTATATCCCTGGTTCTCAACCTGCTGCCCTTGATACACTATATTATCAAAAGTATTGTGACACCTGCCTTTACACGCACTTGAACTTTAATGGCATTCAAAGTCTTATAGGTAGATTCACATAGATTGGTTTAAACTTGCGGCGGCGTAGCTTAGCGTGTTTAGGCTACGCCGCCGTAAGTTAGCTAGGCAAGTACTTGATTCTCAAAGTACTTGCCTGCTAAGTTACGGCGGCATAGCCTAAAGCGGGCGGGCGTAAGGGCGCCTAATTCAAATGTGTGTAAGGGGGCGTGTTTTATGTTAATAGGGCTTGACCTTAAGTTTTTGACGTTTTTTTTAACTGCGCATGCGCCGGGCGCCTACATTTACCAGTGTGCATTGCAGCTAAGTACGCCACATGGGCCTATTGATTTTGACGTGGACGTAAACAACGTAAATCCCCATTCACGGACGACTTACGCAAACAACGTAAAAATTTCGAATTTCGACGCGGGAACGGCGGCCATACTTAACATTGGCTAGGCCAACTAGGGCCTAGCTCTAACTTTACGCGGCCTATCTCTTATGTAAACGGCGTAAATGTACTGCGGCGGCCAGGCATACGTACGTGAATCAGCGTATCTACTAATTTACATATTCTACGCCGACCGCAATGGAAGCGCCACCTAGCGGCCAGCTTCAAAATTGCAACCTAAGATAGGCCGGCGCAAGCCGTCGTATCTTAGATATGTTTAAGCGTATCTCTGTTTGAGCATACACTTAAACATAAGTCGGCGTAGATTCTGAGTTAGGGCGGCTTATCTACTAATAAGCCGGCCTGACTCTTTGTGAATCTACCTATTAGTCCGTAGGGTTCAATGTTGAGTTGGTCCACCCTTTGCAGCTACACAATCTTTAACTCTTCTGGGAAGGCTGTCTATAAGGTTAAGGAGCCAGAACCGCATTTGTGAGGTCAGGTTTGGTTCGCAGCAGAATATGCGGACAGGCAAAAGATTTGTCAGAACACGCGAATACGTTAAAGTCTATGGGACACAAACATGAAAAATGCTAGTTTTAAAGGCTAATATGAAAGTTATTGTCATAAAAAGTGTTTGGGGGCCCAGGTCCTGCCCCAGGGGACATGTATCAATGCAAAAATACTTTTTAACCACTAGCCGAGCAGCCGCCGTATAACTGTTATACGGCGGCAGGTCAGCTCGGCTGTGCGAAATCACGTAGGTATATGTCATTTCGCACTTCAGACATTAGGGGCGCATGCACCCCGCCTGCTCGCCCCTGGTGCCGACGAGCGAGAATCGGGAGCTGTGTGTGTAAACCTCAAAAAGTGGCCCGGTCATGGACCAGCAAAATGGTCCGGGCTGAAGTGGCTAAAAAAGGTTGTTTTTTTGGGAGCAGTGATTTTAATAATGCTTAAAGTGAAACAATAAAAGTGAAATATTCCTTTAAATTTCGTACCTGGGGGGTGTCTATAGTATGCCTGTAAAGTGGCAAATTTGTTCCTGTGTTTAGAACTGTACCTGCACAAAATGACAGGAAAAGGAAACAAAGTAATTTTAAACTACTCACGGCTATAATGGATTGTCTGGTCCCTGCAATACAGATTAAAGTCATTGAAAAAAACGGCATGGGTCCCCCCCCCCCAGTCCATTGCCAAGCCCTTTGGGTCTGGTATGAATATTAAGGGGAACCCCAAACCGAAATAAAAAAAAAAAAAATTGCGTGTTGGGGGTCCCCCCCAAATTCTATACCAGGCCCTTCAGGTCTGGTATGGATATTAAGGGAAACCCTGTGTTAATTATTTTTTAAATGGGGTAGGGGTCCCCCTCAAAACCCATGCCAGTCCCTTCAAGGCCTGGCTCGCAGTCTCCACTCTATTTTATCCTAAAGGTGTTCTATCGGGTTGAGGTCAGGATTCCGTGCCAGTCAGTCAAGTTTCTCCACTCATTTATGTCTTTATGGACCTTGTTTGTACACTGGTGCGCAGTTATGTTGGAACAAGAAGGGGACATCCCAAACTGTTCCCACAAAGTTGGGAGCATGAAATTGTCCAAAGTGTCTTGGTATGCTAATGCCTTAAGAGTTCACTTCACTGGAACTAAGGGGCCAAGCCCAACCCCTGAAAAACAACCCCACACCATAATCCCCCCTTCACAAAACAATTTTGACCAGTGCATAAAGCAAGGTCCATAAAGACATGAACGAGCGAGTTTATGGTGGAGGAATTCGATTGGCCTGCACAGTCCGGACCTCAACCCGGTAGAATACCTTTAGGATGAATTAACCCAGGCCTTCTCATCCACATCAGTGCCTGACCTCACAAATGCGCTTCTGGAAGAATGGTCAAACATTCTCAAAAACACACTCCTAAACCTTGTGGTCAGCCTTCCCAGAAGAGTTGAAGCTGTTATAGCTGCAAAGGGAGGACCAACTCAATATTGAACTCTACAGACTAAGCCTGGGATGCCATTAAAGATCATGTGTGTATAAAGGCAGGCATTCCAATACATTTGGTAATATAGTGTATATGATGTGCAGCTCTTGCACATGTTCTCAGTTTCGTATTGTCTTCTGTAGCTATGCCCAGGCAAAAAAACACCTCCCAGGGAACTCAGTTAACCCCTTGATCACCCCCTAGTGTTAACCCTTTCCCTGCCAGTGTCATTTATACAGTAATCAGTGCATTTTTCATAGCACTGATCATTGTATTGGTGTCACTGGTCACTTAGGGACAGATTTGTCTGCCGCAATGTCACTGTCCCGCTAAAAATCACAGATCGCCGCCATTACTAGTAAAAACAATAAAAAACCGCTATAACACGCTATAACTTTTTATGCAAATCAATCAATATTCGCTTATTGCCAAAAATATGTAGCAGAATACATATTGGCCTAAACTGATGAATAAATTAGTTGTTTTATATATTTGTTTGGATATGTATTATAGCAGAAACTAAAAAATCTAGTTTTTTTTTTCAAAATTGTCAGATTTTTTTTGTTTATAGCACAAAAAATAAAAACTGCAGAGATGATCAAATACTACCAAAAGAAAGCTCTATTTGTGGTGAAAAAAAGGACATCAATTTTGTTTGGGTACAGCGTCGCACGACTGTGCAATTGTCAGTCAAAGCGACGCAGTGCCGAAATGCAAAAAATGACCTGGTCAGGAAGGGGGGTAAATCCTTCTGGGGCTGAAGTGGTTAATCTGCAAATTGATCTCAGAGTTATCCATTGTATAATATTGATGATTTTTTGTTTGGGGTGGAGGGGGTTGTTATATATTGGAATTACTATATTCCACTTATTAATATCTATTTTATGTGGTTTACCATTCATGTGTGTAGCTTCTTTCTTTTCTTTTCTTTTTTTTTTTCTATTAGCAATATTATATTACAGAGACTTGGTCTATTTACTGCTTATAAAGAGTTGTTTATTGTGTACTACCCATTAAAGTGTGTCTATTTGTGTGTTCCTGGGGACAGACAAGGTACAATAGGACACAAGTCCCCTGAGATAAAGGAACATTTTGTTTCCTCAACCATAGTGATGACATATTTTAGTTTATTGAGGAGATAAATAGATTTTATTGCTTTTAATCATATGGTAATTTCTGTGAGTAAATCTTGTGAAATATTATTATCTATGTAATTTGTTGGTATAATAAAACTGTTAATTCTATTTTATATTTTTGGCTGGTATGGCTTAATTTCTGAGGTCTTTTGAAGGAGTTTTAAAATCAAAACATTTCTGCATAATTTGGTGTCGTTGGTGTAAATTTAGGTTTTCTTAAAGTGGGAGTAAATGCCCATCTCTGACTTTTACCAATACTGTAGGTAAGTCTATAATAAGGCTTGCCTATAGGTGCTGTAAATATCTCCTGCAATGTTCCTCCACCCGGGCCGTTCCTTCAGAACCTTCTGCCGTAAACAGTAGCTGTATGCACAGTAAGTATCTCCTAAACCTGTTGTTCTCAACCTCAGACTTCAAGTACTCCCATGGCCATGTTTGCCGGTTACGTCATATGACGTCCTGGACTTTGAGTGGGGATATCTGAATGATGGGTGCAGCTACAGGCATCATCCAGATATCATCTTTTTCGGCTCGCGATTCCCTGGACTGGAAAAAAATTATAGCGGCAGTTTAGCCGCTTGATTGTTCTTACAGGTGGCGGGATGGGACCACCCCTTCCGCCGCTGCCCTCCGATGCTTCTACCCTCTCGCCCTTGTGTTCGGCGAGATGAAGAAGGAATCCACCAGCGCCGGAAACTGAGCATAGAGATTTCCAAGAAACAAATGGTTCCCGCCAATCTCTATGGCCTTCGGAGGCCCGGGTGCGACGTTATGAAGTTATGTCCGGCCCGGCGAAAGTAAACTATAATTGATCTCGGATACCCTGGCTGGGCACCTCTGCCAGACCTGTGTCTCCTGTTCTCCAAATGCACCCACAGCCGGCAGACTCACAATAACCAGCCCTTAACCCAACCAATCACGAGGCAAACCACACAGTTGTTGAGGGTTAAACATGCAGAGCATAAAACTGTTTATTAGATACAGAACATACACTTTTAAACACAGTTAGGGACACTCCCCTTAGCCTTGTCATAGAGGGGGTAGGGGACAAGGAAGAACCAATGGGAACTCAACACTTATACTTTGAAACAGGAAGTACAATTGAAACACATAAAGGGATTATGACAAGCAGGCAGTTTATGCATACTAGCACATTATGACATTGCCTTTCAGGGAACAAACAAATAAGTGGTTTACTACTGCTTTAAAAGAGAAGCATGACAACAGCTTATACTTCTATTGTGAGTTACAGGTGTGCACTTACTTTTGCTCTCCCGTGACTCAGAGTCAGCTGATAGCCGGCTATACCCACTATCAGCTGACAGGGCAGAGCTCCAGGCTTGGAAAGGATCCCTACGATATTGTTGGAATCCACTGGACTGCCTGATTGAAAGCTGAGAGGACAGCTGAGAGCCAGAGCCAGCTCTCTATGCTATGCATACTAGCTTATTATGCCTTTGTCTTGCAGGTGTTAATTATTTTTTTTAAAGTGGGTTTACACCCACGTTATGGCAGCCCATTGATGAGTCTTTTGAAGAAAAAAAAGGATAAAAAAAAAATATCCTCAATTCCCCCATCTACAGACTCGATGTGGATGGGGGAATCCTCCCGCTGAGCTATTGTATATTGATGGTGGGTAGGGTTCCCCGTCATCAGGGTCTGATCAGTGCTACCGGCAACAGCGAGCAATGCTAATCAAGCGCGGAAAGTCCGACAGGGCAGCTGTAAAGAAATCCAACAGTAGTAAATCACAGAACTCATACATAGAGCGACATTCAGAAAGTCCCCACTGAACCAGCTGAATTTCGATCTATGTATGGCCAGCTTAAGCCTGAAGTTCACCCTAACCAAACTAATCAAACTAATTAAAACCTAAAAAGAACAGTTTTGGCAATACAGGTGACATTTTTATAGAAATGTTGGTAATTTTCCATCTTTTTCAATTGAAAAAAAAAATGCATGAAATGAAATCATCTATAGCAGCTTCCATTATACAACTGGTTATAATTGGGATGGAAATTGATTAAAACGAATCATATGCCAAGTCATTTTAGCTTACATCACCACACAAATCCGTTGCGTCCTTTGCAACAGTAAATTGTCACAATGGATGGCATATTGCTACAGGCCACTTAGTTCCATGTGATTTTCTTTTACTAAAAGATGGGCGCCTTCCAGAGTTGTCACAATTTTGCATGAACGTGTATGGGTATAGATGGGTAGCGTTAGGATCTAAAATGATCCACGCAGCCTAAGTTGACACGGATGGCTGATCTAATGTTGTTCTCGTGATTTTAACCACGCTGAAATAAAGAAGAGATTTTATGCGCCAAGTCGTTGAGCGCTGATGGTCATCGGTTCACTATGCACACAGCATTTAACGGCAATTACAATAGGACATTAACTATAGATTTAAAAACGATAATATTGCAATGAGCTTAGCAAACCATCAAAGCAAACTATTAGCCAGCGTCACATTTTTCCATAATATCGCTGTGAATTCTGAAGATTACCTACCAGGATTCCAGCTGTTTTGGGCTACAAGTCTCAGCGTGCTCCATAGGCCAATGGGCTTCGGCTTAAGCCTGTTCTAATACATCAAGCTCCTGTATGGTAAATCCAGAGTAGCATGAAATAGACGAGAGAGATGAGGTGGGAATTGCAGGCACCATGCAGTAATAGATTCATTTTCATACATGAACGAGCTTGGCAAGGATGAATATCCTATACTGATGTGTGCTAACCTGGGATTTCATTCATCCTGACAGAGGCATGCAGATGTTTTAATTGCCATGATGCAGAGTTTGTGTTACGGTGAACATAGGGAGAACAAAATGTCTTTATATATTTTTGTTAAAGGTAAACAATTGTCAAACTGGATACTGCTGTATGGAAATACATGGTGTGGGTGCAGATGCAGGGTTCACTAGACAAGCCAGCTAGCGGAGTGGATACTATGGAACCTCTTCTGTGTAAAATCTTCTCGTCGCCAATACATTGACCATTGTGTAGCCAGGATCTGGCTAAATTACCTGGGGACATTTGCAACGGTTGCTCACAGGGAGACTGTTTCCTCTAGTGTTCAGTGCAGGTCCTGTTTTCCACTTCCTGAATGCAGAGCAAGTGAGGATTTGTGACAGAAGAGCAAAGGATCGTGAAACATGTAGTTAAGAAAGCCCAGTTTTCATTGAAGCTGGACCCCCTTATCACCTAGTGTAACAGCTCTGGTGAACGGAGTGAACCACAACTGCGGTTAGCAAGGCTTTCAATGCACTTCCTTATGTGAGAATTCAGTATTGGGCCCCAGGCGTCACGCAAACAGGAGTTTGGGGGTTCTCTACATCATCTCTCTCTCACATAAAGAAAGGCGTTGAACTACTAAGGTTGGACGCATTACAACATGCGACCAGAGCTAAGCGTTTAAAATGATAGCATACACTTAAAGATTCCAATGCACTTCTATATGCAAGTGATTATCAGTTCGGGACCCCAGGCGTCACTCCATTGCAAACAGGAGTTTGGGGGTTCTCTACATCATATCACTTAAACATATAGAAATGCATTAGGCCACTAAGGGAGTAGGTATGAAATACCTCAACCCTTAGCATAGAAAAGTTAGGGCGAACATGTTCAGTAACTTAGGGCATGGGCCCATAAACAAGTACAAACTTATGTCAAGCACGTAGTAAATAGGATTTATGATGGCAACTAATAGTTGCATAGGAGAGGCAAATATAACTCAGGTAATTTGAGTATGTATGTCCCTTTAAGATACTCTACAGCGGACTAGCAGTAACACAACAGTCAATCCCAAGCAGTATGTTAGAATCTAGCAAGCCAGAGTTAAATAGAGCAATTGTTTAGGAGCAATATATGTAGCAGATCTTTCTATAGTACTACAAGTGAAACAATTGCTACTTATCCGTTTGCAGGGCTTGAGTGTAGTCCAGAGTATTGCAGCAAGGGAATCGTCTATGGAGGGTCTCCTGGTGGGGGATATCTTGTGGTGTCCACAGCAGCTCATATAAAGTTGGCAGCGCAGATCCAGGTGTGGATGGTACCCAATTAAGGGAGAGATGGTACCTGTAGTTTTAAAATAGCCAAGCCGGCTACGGCCGACAAAAATAGAACACAGTTTCTATGTTAAATTGAATGCCTTTATAGGCAGGTAACAGGTGCAGTGCATCAGCACTGAATCGAGCGCAGCCGCGATGTGCAGCGCTCTTCCGCGTTCCAAGCTGGAACGCATGCGGCGCCAGGCGATGAAGTCATTGCGTGGTCACCATAATGCGTTCCAGCGGATTTTCTGGGACAGCCATGCTTTTTACTAAACTGTCCCAATATTTTTTTCCCGGGAAGCGTTCCAGAACCTATACTGTGCCCTCCAGATCCCAGTGTTGTGCCCTCCTGACCCCCCCCCCCTGTAATGTGCCCTTCTGCATTCCCCCTGTACTGTGCCCTTTGTGTTGACTAGTCTTTGATTTATGGAATGTGTTTCTGTTGTAAAATCGATTTTATTGAAAGTACTAATGAATATATGTTTACTTCTATCAACTATTTATACTTTATTTCTTGAAAGTAGGTGTGTAAATTGGGGAAAGCTGGTGGGGCCCCAGAGTATTACTTTGCCGAGGGGGCCCATGATGCTATTAAAACGGCCCTGGGGTAACCCCCCCAGGAGAGCGCTTCTCCTAGGGGGCTCTCTAATGCGGGGAGGAGTCGAGAGAGCCACTAGGGGACCCCAGAAGACCGGGTTCAGGGCCACTCTGTGTAAAACAAGCTGCACAGTGGAGGTAAGTATGACATGTTTGTTATTTAAAAAAAAAATGAAACTTTAGTATCACTTTAAGTACTGCTGTTTGTCACCATGTGATTGTGTGCAATTTTAAAGCATGACATGTTATGCATCTATTTACTCAGCCTAATATAATCTTTCACATTATACAAAAAATTGGGCTAACTTTACTGTTTCTTTTTTTTTCCCCATTAACCACTTAAGGACCTTAGCGCCCAGAAGCGATTCAGTTCGCATGTGTTGCGCTCTATAAATTTTTCATTCATTCATTCATTCAAGGACCGCCTAACGCCGATATACGTTGGCAGAATGGCACGGCTGGGCACAGGCACGTACAGGTACGTTGCCCTTTAAGTGTCCAGCCGTGGGTCGGCCACGCTCGCGACCCGGTCCGAAGCTCCATGACCACGCCCGCGGGACCCGCGGACCTGATTGCTGCTGGTGTCCCGCAATCGGGTCACAGGAGCTGAAGAACGGGGAGAGGAGAGTTTAAACAAACCTTATATTGACTTACTTGTAAACTACTTTACTTGTAAATAACAAATGTCAGAAAAAGGCCCGATCTTAAGCTAAACTCGCAACTTTTGACATGACATGAACAAGTTTAATACTATATGAGATTTTAGTTATTGGGTTTACATCTGCTTTATGTTTTCCAGCTTAGTTGTCCACTTGTTCCACTTACAGAGTTTCTAAAATTATCTGGCCTTATACCAATCCCAGGGAACTAACAGCCATGAATGGAGAAAGCATAAATTTTCCCAGCCCTGCCATTTATAAACGTTGTTAGTATTTATTGTTCCAGTTATACTTGCTTTAGAAACAAGAAAGATATGGAACATGCTGACCGTAAAACTTCCCAGCTTTACTTATATACAGCAGATTTATAATCCTGGGTCCTTAGGGAAAGTTTGATGACGGGCAATTTATAAGCCGTATCTTTAACCCCCGGCCAGCAGGCCTCTCTATCAACATTACCTATTAACGGCACCTTTATTCGGGCGTTTAATGATCGCCAACGCCAGATGCAGGTGAGAGTTAAATCTCCATTTTTTGACTCGCTCTTCTCCCCCCCCTGCTGATATTTGAATTAAACACTGGAATGGACCGGCTTAATTTTAGAGGGAACACTAAGGGTTCTCAAACACAGCTTCGGGGAGAACTCACTGCGGTGGAAAACCAAGAGACCTAATTACAGTCTTTGTCTTTGATTCACAGAGCCTCTGGTGGATATACAGAGGGAAAATTCTGTGTCTTGTGCGCTCAGTGATGTTCTGTCATTTCTTAGCCGCTATGCCGAGCGTCACGCGGTCAAGGAATTGTGGCATTGGGCGCCGGGGAGGCTCTTTGTGATCCTTTCCAGGAAAAATAAAATTGCTTGTTAGAATGAATAAAAAGGAAACGTATTGATACAACTTGAAAAAAAAAATCATTTTCAAGGTTATGTGCAGTGCATCTGTGGTGAGACGCATGCATGTGTCACCATTGCTAGTTCTTGACCAGCTGTCTCTGAATTCTATGGCCTGATTCACAAAGCACTTGCGCCGACGTATCTTGAGATACGCTGTCGTAAGTACAAATGTGCGCCGTCGTATCTATGTGCCGACCCACAAACTAAGATATGCCTAAAAATAGGCTTCATCCGACCGACGTAACTTGCCTACGCTGGCGTATCGTGGGCGCATATTTACACTGGACGCATGTGGCGCTCCCATAGATTTTCTATTCAAATATGGAAATGAGGGAGATACGCCAATTTACGAATGTACGTGCGCCCGGCGCATGCTATACGCGGTTTGCGTAAGTCGTATGTCTGGCGTAAAGTTATTCCCCATAAAGGAGGTGTAACTCAGCAGCAGACATGCAAAGGTCTGCACCAGGGAACTCAAGCAGTCGTATTTTACATCGTTTACGTTGGACATGAATATGGCTGGGCGTAGGTTACGTTCATGCCGTAGGCAGTGATCCGTCGTATCTTAGGCAGTTTTTCCGACGTGATTGTGAGCATGCGCACTGAGATGCGCCCACGGGACGGCGCATGCGCAGTTGGCGATACGTATCTGTCTGGCGCTCGGCCCATCAGACCAAAAAGAGGGACAAATGAGGAGGAATGAGGGACAGAGAGACATTGCACTAAATCAGGGACAGTCCCTCCAAATCGGGGACACTTGGGAGTTATGGAATAGTGCCCCAAGGGCCAGACAAAGGCAAGCAAAGGGCCACATCTGGCTGCAGTTTGGAGACAACTTACCTAGATGAATGACATGCATTTTGGCCGCTGTGCCTCCTGGGACATGAACGTCACATATCCCAAGAGGCATAGTCCTTCATTAACCACTTCTAGTTGTTATACTTGGAATGATGCCTGCACCTACAGGTATCATTCTGGTATGTATTTCTTCAGTAATGCAGAGGTGATCTGAGTGGCTATTTAGCCACTCGATCACCTCTGAAGGAGGTGGAAGGGGGTTCCAACCCCCTCCCATAGCTGTCGCCATCTCTTGGGCTCTCTGTTCCTATTGTGGAGGTCAGGAGCGATGTGACCAGCGGCGATGGCTGCCCTGTACAGAGAAAGAGAGGAACTGACGTCATTGCCCTCTCTCTGTAACCTTGGTGTTCTCTCTCACTAAAAACAAGCCAAAATCTCCAACCACGTCATTTCCGGTGACTATCGGGGACTCTCCAGCAGCAATAATTGGATAATTGGAGATTTCCACAAGATGGCTGTTTTCACAGAACAGCGGCAGTGTATACACTACGGTAGACAATATAATAAGTGGACATTGTTAGTCCGGCTGTTAATAACCAACAACATGGCCGCCACCAAGGCAGTGACAACTTTTTCCTCCTTACCCGCTCTTCTGTGAAAACGGCAAACTCCTGATGTGCCGTAGTATATACACTGTTCTGTAAAAACAGCCAACTTAGCGAACTCTCCAATTATTGCCGATTGAGAGTCACTGGAAGTGACATGGTTGGAGAGTTTGGCGAGTTGGAGTTTTCGGCAAAACACCGGAAACCGGGAGAGACGAGTTATGTCATCACTTCCGGTTTGAGCTCTTTGTTTACCTGGCCAGGGAAGCAGCCTATGAGACCGATCTGTGCCTGATGAGCTGCATAGGAAGCCAAAGGAAAGATCTGGGGACTAATAGACCCCAGAACTCTCCATAAAGAGGACAAATCATGTCACAAGAGACGTTGTTCATTCCTTGTGATAGCAATAAAGTTCATCCAAAAGTGTAAAAAAAGAAAAAAATGTGTATAAAATAAATACTAAAATCTATAAAAATGTAAGCATCCCCGTCCTACGGTGCTTATGCGCTAATGCAAACGCATACGTTGCTCCCACACACATATGTAAACGGTGATCACACTGCACCTGTGAGGACACACTGCACCTCCTCTGTAACTCCAAACTGGTAATCTGTAAAGGCGTTTAAAGCTTCGCCTATGGAGAATTTTAAAGCACCGCAGTTTTCCGCCATGCCAAGGGCAGATGCAATTTTGAAGCATGACATGTTAGGTATCTATTTACTTGGCATAATATTGGTGTCAGTGGAAGGAATAGTGCACCGTCATTGGTGTCAGTAGGAATAATAGTGCTCCATTGTTGGCGTCAGTGCCCCATTGTTAATGTCAGTAGCAGGAATATTGTCCCATTGTTGGTGTCAGGGGAAGGAATTTTGTCTTGTATCAGTGAAAGAAAAATTGCCCCAAGGACCAGATAAAGACAAGCAAATGGTCGCATCCTGCCAATGGGTGGCAGTTTGGAGACCCCTGTCCTAAACCATAGGCTTTATATTCTTCACAAGCACTGGTCTCTCCTCTTAGGCCTCGTACACACGACCGTTTTCCTCGGCAGAATCCATCAAGAAACTTTTTTGCCAAGGAAACCGGTCGTGTGTACATTTTTCATCGAGGAAACTGTCGAGGAACTCGACGAGCCAAAAAGAGAGCAAGTTCTCTATTTCCTCGACGGGAGTCTCAAATTGGCTCGTCAAATTCCTCGTCGGGCTGGTTTCCGACGAGAAACTCGAGCATGTGTATGCTAAGAAACCCGCGCTAGCTCAGAATAAAGTATGAGATGGGAGTAAAAATAGCATTTGTAATGGAGATAACACATTTTTCAAGCTGTAACAGACTGAAAAGTGCAAATCGTCTCTTAACAAACTTTTACTTAACACGCAAACACATGAGATTAGCAAAATCAGCCCCAAGAGTTGTGCCAGTGGAATCGAACTTCCCCTGCCGTTGTATGTGTTGTATGTGACCGCGTTTGAGAATGAGGAGATTTTGTCTTGACAGTGCGTACGCAAAGCAAGCTTGTCGAGTTCCTCGACAAGCCTAACAAGGAACTCGATGAGGAAAACGATGTGTTTCGCCCGACGAGTTTTTTGGTCGTGTGTATGAGGCCTGATACTTATTGTAGTGTCAGGTTGTGCCATTCCACACTCTCAGGCTTTACTCCAGAAGCTCCATAACCAGGAAAGGAAAGAAGAAACTTTCCCAAACATCAATCAGTCACATGTAGCTGTAAGAGAACCTGTCACCTCTTTGCAGTTAGAGTTCTTTGAACTAAGCTAGGTAATGTTGGCGATGCACAAACTACAGTCAGCGAAACACATTTCTAAAACATTCTTTTATGTATATTGTCGCAACTCGCTGACTCATTGAATACATCATATGACAGGCTGGAACAGTGGTACAGTGGTTAAATGAATCTCATCTTTATGTTTAACAGAGAGTTTACAAACATTACACAGGTACAATGATAACAGCCACAATAGGAATTGATCCAAATGAGACCTGTCCATTTATCTTCTCTCTTGCAGCTTTCCTTGGCGGCATATTGTACAATTTTCGAAGCAGGGTCAGCATTTCCTACAGACTACTAAAGCCATTTATCAAATCCTAGGGAAAAAAGCATTACTCCTAAATTGTTCTGCTTTCTTGTTTTCATTTTTTTTTTCTATATGCATACAGTATATCTGCTTACCAATAGTCCCTAATTTTCAGGGTTTTTTCAAGATTCTTAAAATTACTGCATTTATCGGCATATAACACGCACAGGCGTATAACACACACCTTTATTTTAAGAGTGAAGTTTCAGGGAAAAAAAATACATTTTACTTTAAGAGCTTTGAAACAATATAAGGGTCAATGCCCATCAATGCAGGCTGATCTATTCCCAGTTTCAGCCTCAAAATTGCCCATCAATGCAGCTTGATCAATGCCCATCCACAGCCTTACAATTGCCCATCAATGCAGCCTGATCAATGCCCATATGCATCCTGAAAATTGCCCATCAATGCAGCTTGATTAATGCCGATATGCATCCTCAAAATTACCCATCAATGCAGCTTGATCAATGCCGATCTGCATCCTCAAAATTGCCCATGAATGCAGCTTGAACAATGTCCATCCACAGCCTCACAATTGTCCATCAATGCAGCTTGATCAATGCCTATCTGCAGCCTCACCATTGCCCATCAATGCAGCTTGATTAACGCCTATCTGCAGCCTCCCCGTTGCCATGAATGCAGCATGGTCAATGCCAATTTCAGGGAGGGGGGGCGGGATGATAGACAGAACTTCTGGTGATAGACGGAACACTGGTCCAATGCCGGCCCAGGAGACGGGACTTCCTAATACAGAGGCCACTGGAGTAAACAGGAGCTTCTCGCTGTATGTAATCGGACGGCGCTCGTCCTGCCCCCCTCCCCGTTCTCTCAGAGACAGCCCAAATTGCAGTATCGGCATATAACACGCACACACTATTTGCAACCAATTTTCAGGGTGAAAAATGAGTGTTAGGCCTTGTACTCACGACCGGATCTGTGCGCTGGAAACTGTCTGCCCGACAGTTTCCGGCGTACAAGGCTGATTTGTGTTTTGTTCCGCTGGCGTGTACACACCAGCGGACCAAATTCCCGTCGTACCGGAACGCGTGCACGTAAACTACGTACGACGTCACTATAAAGGGGAAGACCAAAGTTAATGGCGCCGCCCTCTGTTCCTCTTTTGCTAGTTACGGGTTTGCTCGTGTTAGTGAAGGTTTGGTTAGAGCTGATTCGCGCTTCTCGGTCTCCAGGCTTTGACAGCGTGTATTCACGGGTTCAGTGCGTGTGCTTGCGGGAACGTAGTTGTCATTCGGCTATAGGCAAGCAGGTTGTTTCTGCTTTAGCAGTTGCATCCTGTGCGCTCGTATCTGTTTGTCACGCGTTTGTCGCAGGTAGTGCTGGATTTGCGAGTGCTTTCTGTTTCAGTGTGTTCTTGACTGACCAGCCGGCCGGTTTGAAGCCATGATGGAGCAGCAGCGTCAATTTTCGCGAGTTGGTGCTGTTTATGGGATGGCTGCTGGATATGTTCATTTGTCCAGTACTTTGGCCAGAAACAGGGGGCGGAGGCGTTTCTGGACCAAGAATTGGTTGCGCCAGCGTGACCAGTTCTCACATATGCCTCTGCTTAGGGAACTCCAGGAGAATAATCCTAATGACTTTAGGAATTTTCTCCGCATGACGGACCCCGTATTCAACCGTCTGCTGGATCTTCTGTCCCCCTATATCACGAGGCAGGACACTGTGATGCGCCAAGCCATCACGGCCGAGCAGAGGCTTATTGCCACGTTGCGGTACCTGGCGACTGGGAGGAGCCTGCAGGACCTCAAGTTCTCGACAGGCATCTCTCCGCAGGCGCTTGGGGTCATCATACCGGACACGTGTGCTGCCATCATCAAAGTTATGCATGAGGAGTATATTAAGGTAAGTTTCCTGGCTCTAATAATGTGGCCAACTAACTTTATTTTTATTTTCCCAGATATGCTGTGTGTTTAACTAACGTTACCTTTTCTCCCTATGCATGTTGATATCAGCTTTACATGTTTTATTCTTGGCCTACCTGCAGATTTGTCCCTTACCCAATATTAACCTGTCCAGCATGCTATCCTAGGGACAAACCCACCTTGCCATTTTTTAAAACAGGACTTTTTGGTTTTTGTGTCCCCCCCCCCCCTTCAAACTTTTATTGTCCCCATCAGAGGGCTGTGGAGTCTCTTAATGAAGTGGCCCTATATATTTCATTTCCCAAATTCTCCATGCACATTTTTCTAATGCAATTTTAATACTGTGAACTGTCACAAGGATGCTTGTAGGATGTATTTGTTACAAAGTACTAAATCTCTAATTTTGTTTGTCCCCACAGCTACCCTCCACACCACAGGAATGGCAGTCTGTGGCTTCCCAATTTGCCCAGCGGTGTGATTTTCCAAACTGCGGTGGAGCAATAGATGGGAAACACGTCCGCATTGTGCCCCCCACCCCGCTCGGGGTCGTACTATTATAATTACAAGGGTTATCATAGTATTGTGTTGATGGCGGTGGTGTCGGCACAGTATGAGTTTCTATATGTGGACGTGGGGAAGAACGGCCGGATGTCTGATGGGGGAGTGTTCGCACGGACTGATTTCTATGATCGTCTCCAAGCTGGTGGTCTGGCATTGCCACCAGATGAAGATAATGTGGAAGGACTTCCGTTTGTGTTCCTAGCGGACGAGGCTTTCGGGCTTGGTCCTCACCTCATGCGGCCTTTTCCCCAGAGGACCCTCACCTCAGAGAGGAGTGTGTTTAATTTTCGGTTGGCCAGGGCTCGGAGGGTAGTCGAGAATGCCTTTGGGATACTCACCAACCGGTTCCGCCTGTTCAGGACATCGATACATCTGGCGGAATATAAATTGGACACCGTTGTATTTGCCTGCTGCATTTTGCACAACTTTTTACGCAGGCACTCCCAGACGTACCTACCCGACATCGGTTCTGAGGCAAGACTACCCTCAGATCCCCTTCCCGGGCTGGACACTGGTCGCGCTGGCTTGGCCCCCCAATCAGCTCGTGAGGTACGCGACAAATATGTTGAGTACTTCATGGGTCGGGGGGCCATTGCTATGCCAGATCATATTTCTTTCTAATTCGGCCCCCAAAGAAAGGAATATTCTAAAAAATAATAAATAATTAGACCATTGGACTTTATACAGTTGTTTGTCATTAATGCTTTTTCTCTTTTTCTGTCTTCCTGGTTCTCTAACTAACTTCTTCAATTGTAATGCATAATTGATTTCTCCACTTTTAGTAACTAACCACATTTTGCACAGTATTCACTCATCTACAAACAGGGTATTGAGTCTAGAAATAAGAAGCAACTCCATTTGTAAATTTTGAGGTCAAGTATTTTAATTTTTGCTTGTTCATGACCCCAAAAATTATTTTATACTTTTTTCATTACTCCCTGCTTTTGTACTTAGGAGTCTAAAAATTTTTTTTTTATTTTTGTTTTTTTTCAGGTAATTCAACCAAAAATATTATGCAGATTATACATTTATTAACAAGTTCACTTTGTTTTTTATCAAATATAGTTAGATTTATTTTTTACATATATATATATATATATATAGATTATATTTGGTGGGGTGTTTACCGCTTTAATTTTTTATTTGGGCATATTTTTTATGCACAAAAAACAATAATTTTTTAACCATTTTTTTTTTTTTTTGGTGTGTTTTTCTAAAAGTAAATTTTTAGGTGAGAATTTGGAGTCAAATCTCTACTTCACTAAATTCAGTGATTAGAGAGATTTATAATTCTATATATATATTTTTTAAATTTTTTGGCGTTGTTTATTCTTTATGGTCTAAACTTTATAGTATCCCAAAATGTTCAACATGGTCAAAAAGTAACAAAATCCAATTACAAAAATATAAAAACTCACAACAGCAGTCAGTCATGGTGTGCTTTCACACTGGAACACGCCAAAATTGGAAGATACACACATTCAGTGCAAACTCGCCAAATGTCATTGGTTCAACAGACAAATGGCCACATGTGCTATCTGACATCATGGGTGATCAATGTCTGTGTTTTGTGGGAGCAAACCCTTCCTCTCAACTACTTGAGGATGGAGGAGGGGGTTGGACCCACAAAGCACAGACATTAGATATTCTGTGATGGCAGATAGCACATGTTGGCACACTGTGTGTGTATCTTCAAATTTTGGCGTATTCATTATTAAAACAGTAAAAATGTTTGTGGGGGCGGGGGATGGGCGGGGGGTGTTTCAGTCTTTGACACGGCCCATCATGTCAATAATGTTCTTAAAATTAGATTCGATGACCATCATTCTTTGCCGCATATTGTCCATTTCCGTGCTGCATTCCAAAAGGACATTTGTTACATTCTGTTCCATGAGAAACATCCTTTCACGCATATTGTGCATTTCAGTGCTGCACTCCATTACCTGCTGAATAATTATAGCAGCACTTGCACGTGAAAATATTGGCACACCATCCTCCTCCCCTAAAACCCAAAAAAAAAATGGCATTTATAACATTATTTTTCTATGAGGCCTATCTACATATGTTTTTTTGAATCAAGCTAGGGTGACACTGACCTGATGGGCTTCTCCTTTCCACCTCTTCGACATCTTCTATCACTCCTCCTTCTTCCACCACCTCCCCATCATCTTCAATCACTCCTCCTTCTTCCACCACTTCCCCATCATCTTGGACTCCTCCTTCATCCATCAATCCACCTTCTTTCAATTCGCCAAATTGTTCTTCCGCCACTTGCCCTTCATCTGCTATGACTTCTAAGTCCAAAATTACTTCTTCCTCCTCTCTTCCTTCCTCCTTTCTTCCTTCCTCCTCTCCTTCCACATCCTCCTCTCCTTCCACATCCTCTTCTCCTTCCACATCCTCTTCTCCTTCCACATCCTCCTCCTCCTCCACATGTTGAGATGGCAGATTTTGGCCTTGTCTGGCCCTCTCTGCCTCCTCCAAATGCTGGCGACTTCTTTCCCCTGAAATAAACAAAAAAAAATGTAGACTCATCAGCACACAGATATTGGAGAGCATAAATCGCACACATTGCTTAGAAGATGCTTTCATTTAGTTACTTTTATCTTTCACCAAACCTACATTTTGCAATTACTTCTATATGGCAAGCTCTGATCCTGCCCCTTTTTAGCAAAGTGACACACATGGATGTCCCCCCTAAACTGTATTTCTGGGAGACCCTACCAAAACCCATTTTTGATTTGGGGAGACACAGGTGCTCTGCATTGCAGATGTGAAAACATCTGCTTTATTACCACTGTTTTTAGAATGAATCCTGTTTGCCTTTCCCATTCTCATACTTTTTTTTTCTAGAACTAGCTTTTACACAATGTTTACAAACAAAGTTTTTTGCCAGTGAGCCATGTCCAGGTGTGTTGTTCCTGGAATAACCGAGCCTTTCTGATAAACTATGTGATGTTACGTTGTTTACTAAGAACACTGTTTGTAAATATGTAGTTATTTATGTCCAAAAAAATAAATGACAACATGTCTTTAAAATTACAAGCAGGCCAAGGAGGCAGATGGTGAAATATACATGGCAACACATTATTGCAGACAATCACCCACCCCCCCCCCCCCCAACCCCAATATATATTTACTTACTTTTACGCAGAATTTTCAGTATTTTCTTCATCTGATGTGGCTCCCTCAATTTTAAGTCTGACCATCGTTTCCTCAGCTGTTCCTTGGACCTGGTGATCCCAAACATCCTCTGCATTCTCCTCGCCACCTTGTCCATAATATGTGCCTTTCGGCGGTTAGGGGTCTTGTATGGCCCTAATTCACCATCATAGTCCTTTTTTCGCATGATGTAAACTAACTCCACCATTTCCTGGAACCGCATATTAGTGGCTTTATATCTTCTTTTCCTTGATCGGGACGTCCCTGCCTCTGTCCCTTCACTTGTGGCATGAGAGCATCGTGCCCGCTCGTGTGACATCGCCATCTTTCCTTTCCCACAGAGATTATGGGCGTGGAAAAGATGAATTCTTACGCCATGGGCGGAGAAGAGGGCGGCGTTTAATACATACGCGGAGTGTAGAGAATGCAAACAACGTGTTTACGTCCGTTACGCGGAGAATCTTCGAGCGCATCCAGAACATACACAGTTAACGCCATATTTCCTAAACTCATTGATTAGGGGCCTCGCAAAGGTGACGAGGGCGGGGTTTCATAAATACGCGGAGTGTTTAAAAGGTTTACGCCGTGATTACGCATCTTACGCGGTAATTAGGCGAGCGTGAGAAACGAGGAGCGAGAGACAGGAAGGTAAGGAAATTAAAAATGTGATCAGCAGAGGCCTTGAAAATGTAGACACATGGGATGGGGGTTTGGGCTGTTGGTTGCACCCTTTTTAAGCTATTCTGTCTATGGGGTACCACAATGTTATTTTGGTATCCAAATGCTTTTGGACACCTCACAAAATAGAGATGTGAACAATGCTGTACCTCATTGACAAGTTTTTGAATGGTGTATTCAGATCAGGCAAAGTATTGTTCAAGTGTTGGTTGTACAGAGGTCATTAGGAAGTGTCTTTTATGTCATCCATTGTCAGGGGCATGAGATTTACACATGAAAGAGTGCCTAGATGAAAACTGTCATTTGTAAGCATTGTTTAATTTAATATATTTAAAATATTTACTGCAATGTGAACAATGGCTCTGCATCTAGCAAATCAATGTTTGGTACAAGCAATGCGGCCGAGCTGCCAATCATTGTTTAAACAAGAGAGACTGTGTTTGGAATTAGATATAGGTAATAAATTTGAAGACACATATTAGATCAAGGTCAACGCTGATCCTTTGGAATATTTATTTTTCTGTGGTTTATGTTTTTGTAATCTAGACTCAAAAAGAAATATAATTTTGAAAAAATTACAATGGACCTCCTACAAAGCAAGGAATCTATAGAGGCCTTACTTCAAAAATACCAGGACACGCCCATCCTGTGGAATTCTAAGCACTCTTTATATTGCAATAAAGAGGTACGAGCGGCAGCGCTAGAAGAGCTAGCAAATTATATGCAAACTTGGGTGCCAGGATGCACTGCCAACATGGTGAAGGATAAACTTGCCAACCTCAGAAGCACATACAGGAGAGCATACAAAGCTAATAAAATCAAAAAATCGGGAGCAGCAGCAAGACAAGCAAAGGAACCCAAACTGTGGTATTATAAACAGATGGCTTTTTTGCGGGACGAAATGGAAGGCAGGAAAACGATGTCTAGTCTTTCTTCCAACCTTTCCTCCATGCTACCTTCCAGCGGACATTCCCCAGATGACCACAGCCCTGCAGAGTCGGAGGAAGAGGGCCTGGCTGACAGAGATGCAGATCTGCCACCCTTCGATGAGGAGGTATAGTAGTTTCCTCTATATTTATGGCGTAAATAATTCTTGGTGGATTAATGATTAGATATTGTAAAAAAAAAAACAAGCTGGGAAAAAGCAAACAAAAAGTTGTACAGACAAATAGGTGTCAGGGATGACAACTGCAGGGGTCAGAAGTAGAGTGTATTCAAGTAATAATGAACAGAAAATACTGAACGAAAAACATGAAAATGAGTGTGGTTTTATTTAGCGAAATTGTAAAAAAATTCTTTTTTTTTCCACACAGGAAGAAGAGATCAGCCAGGAGGTGGCAGATCCTCAGGTGTCTGTCAGCCAGGAGGAGGCCGGGGTCAGTGGCAGCCAGGAGGAGGCCGGGGTCAGTGGCAGCCAGGAGGAGGCCGGGGTCAGTGGCAGCCAGGAGGAGGCCGGGGTCAGTGGCAGCCAGGAGGAGGCTGGGCCCAGTGGCCTGCAGCAGGTCCACCCGGCCAGGAGAACCACCACCAGCCAGTCTTCTCCCCCCCAGGTGAGGCCATCAGGCCGAAGGAGGCAGTTGAGGCCTGTGGAGGAGGCAAGCCTCCGCATGATCCAGGAGGCAAGCGCCATCATGAGGGCCCCCCTCAACCCCACAGAGGCCTTCAGTGCCTCATTGGCCCACGATTTAAATGAAGGGGAGGAGGACCAGAGAAGACTGGCAAAGGCCCTGATGAACCAGGTCCTTTGGTGGATGCAGAGGGGCCTGCTGACCCCAGACACTGGGCTATGTGACCCGGCCCGGCTTGCGGAACACCATCCTCCTGCTGCCACATCAACCCCACCTGCAAGACCCCGTGTTCGATCCGCTGGAAGGCTGCCTGGAGGGAAGGCTGGAAAGAGGAGGAAACGTTGATTTTCTGCCTTCCATTTCCTTCCACATAAAGGACATCTTGTTTGTACTACCACAGTTTGGGTTCCTTTGTTTGTGTGCTGCTGCTTCATATTTTTGTGTTTGGCTCCTGAGGCTTGGAAGTTTATCCTTCACCATGTTGGAAATGCAAGTTTGCATATAGTTTGCTATCTATTCTAGTGCTGCCGTTCTTTTTATTTTTTGTGATGACATTTGCCAGAATAAAAGGCTTTTTGCTTTCATTTGAAAACATGTCTATTGTTTGATATACTGTGGGGATTATTAGGCAGCAAACCTTTAATAAATATACAATGGGTAATTTACAAAGGACACACTCCTTGGGGGGGGGGGGGACATTTGGTGTGCCAACATGGTTTAATATTCTCTAATGAAACACCAAAAAAAAAAAAAAAATTTAAAAAAACATGTAAAAAAAAAATAGTTTAAATGGTGACATAACTATAAACAAAAAAATACATTAAAAAAATGCACATTCCTTTACAAAAATGACTACTCTAAATTATGGAGGACCACCAACCAAAACACACGTCTGGCATAGAAAACATTATTAAAGGATTACATCACAAGCAAGAAATGTGACATTTCAGTATGGGACAACTCTATTGAAATTGCATCAGAAAGAGAACGGGGTTATTCTAGCAAGAGAAGAATTAATAAAACGAGGCTTTAAAATGTGGTTTAGTGCGCCTTTTTAAGACATTGTTCTCTTGCTAGAATAAAAGGTTTCTAATGACGAATGTGCCATATCCCAAAGAAACGCGAGTTTTACCTGAACGAGCGCTCCCGTCTCCTCATTTGGACTGAGCATGCGCGGGGTTTTTGTACGCTGCTTTTGTGTACAGACGACCGAACATGTCTGACGGACACGATTCCAGCAGACTGTTTTAAAGCAAGACCAGGAAACAGTTGTTCGTTGGAAAACGGTCTGGCCGACGATTGTTTGCTGGAATTCTGTACGTTACTGCCTACACACGAACGAACATGTCCGCTGAAACTGGTCCGCGGACCAGTTTCAGCAGACATGTTTGGTCGTGAGTACGAGGCCTTATATGCCAATAAATACAGTATTTGCCAGGGTGAACCAAGGTTCAGAGAATAATTAAAAGGGTTAATCTGGGGTTCTGGAAATGATTTCTATGGATGGTCCAAGATTCTGAAAATAATTTCCAGGGATAGTTTAAGGTTCTAAATTGTATTTTTAAAGCGGATGTGCCATGGGGAAAAAATATTAAAAGCCAGCAGCTACAAATACTGCAGCTGCTGACTTTTAATATTAGGACACTTACCTGTCCTGGAGTCCAGCGCTGATCGCAGCAGAGCACGAGCGATCGCTCGTCTCTCTGCTGCTCCCCCTGCCATCCACGCTGAGGGAACCAGGAAGTGAAGCGCTGCGGCTTCACTGCCCGGTTCCCTACGGCGCATGCGCGAGTCGCGCTGCGCCCGCCGATTGGCTCACACGCTGTGTGCTGGGAGCCGAGTGTTCCCAGCACACAACGGGCGACAGACGGGAAGTCAGAAAAACCAGTCTTTTGCCCGTAGCGTGTGGGCGGAAGTGGGTGCAAATACCTGTCTTTAGACAGGTATCTGCACCCCCCTCCCCCCTGAAAGGTGTCAAATGTGACACCGGAGGGGGGAAGGGTTCCGATCAGCGGGACTCCACTTTAGGGTAGAGAACCGCTTTAAGAATGGTCTGTGGGGTTCTAAAAATGTTTTTCAGGGATGGTATGAGGTTCTAAAGATGGTTCCCAAGTATGATCAGAGGTTCTGAAAATAATTTCCAACTACAGTCTGAGGTTTTGCAAATGATTTTCAGAGATGGTCCGTGGTTTTGAAAATGATTTCCAGGAATAATTGGAGGATTACAAATTATTTTAAGGGATAGTCTGAGATTCTGATAATGATTTGCAAGGATAGTCTGAGGTTTTTAAAATAATTTCCAAGTATGTTCTGAGGTTCTGCAAATGATTTCCATGGATGGTTGGAGGTTCTGAAAATGATTTTCAGGGATTGTCTGAGGTTCTGAAAATGATTTCCATGGATACTTGGAGATGGATTTTCAGGGATGGTCTGAGGTTCTAAAAATGATTGTCTGGGATTCTGAAAATTATTTTCAGGTATAGTCTGAGGTTCTGTAAATGATTTTCTGAGATTGTCCTTGGTTTTAAAAATGATTTCCAGGAATGGCTGGAGGACTAGAGGCCAGCATTCAGTCCCCTCCAAAAGCCTCTGTCCCGGCTAGGTCTGTCACAAATACATATTCATAATAAATAGGGCAATCCAAAACCACCCCATATTTATTTCACCCAGCTTATGCTTATTTTTATTTCTTTTGTTTTTGGCTGGAGTTCTGCTTTAAAAGTTGACTGGGGTGAAAAAATGAGTACATTTCAAGTTTTAGAATTTCTCTGTAACATTATCTATTTATAAAGCAGAAGAATGAATTCATCCCTCTCCTTTTGTTAGAAATATGAACCGATCTATAGTGAATAAAGTGAAATAAAGCCTTGTCAATAACAAAGTGATCGCAGATTATCATATATAATTTTCCGGCTCTTGTAGCGGCAGGTATTACGTTAAAACACCAGCGTCATTTTCTTTGAGGCAATTCAGCTGGAAACTGACATGCTACAATCAGATGAAATTACTCTTGCATTTTCTCGTCGACAGCCCTTTCCTAAAGACATGCTTAAAAAGCCGACATTAAAGGTTATTCAGCCTTTCTTAGAGCTACATTTGAATACCAAAGTAGCTAATGATTATGGGACTGAATCAAGTGCGGTCTGGAGGAAAGCAGGGCTATATTGCTTGAGTGCCAAGAATCACTGAATTAGATGTTGATGTCAATAATATATCACTGGGCACAGACAAAAAAAAATATCAACAAACCACATATTAATGCAAAAAGAAAACAATATATATTTTTTTCTTTTTTTGTTGGGTAATCTGTGAGGAATTGAATATTGCACTATTTTTATATGCTTTCATCCATGGGTTCATGAATGAGAGGCTCAGCTATGTGATGAAATGAAACAATGAGTGCTCAATTCATACAGCTCAGATAGAAGTTTATCCGGGGGATTCAATAAAAGAAAAAAAAATATTGCCCTTGGTTTGGCAGTTTTAGGATTTAATAACATTTGAAATTACGTAGAATGAATTTCTGCACAGATCACCTAAGCCATGCGAAGGGTGGTGGGGCTACCATTGATGCTTCCTACCCTCTCTGTCAGGGAACTTCTGTGAGACGTTTCGCACACAGGCGTGCGCAAGCACATAACCTTTGCCATACAATGGCACACAGGCGCACGCATGCGCACACATGCACACGCGCACACTTACGAGCCTAATTATGTTTGGCGCCAGACAGCCTATTTAAAGGGAGTCTGGGCTCTTGTGCTTTGCTGACTGATCTTCAGCTGTGTTCCTGAATCCTGCTCTGATCCTGTGTGTCCTCCCAGTATTTAGACCTGGCTTGCTCTTGACCTTGGCTCTGTGTTCTGTTCCTGTACTGATGCCCATCTCTGACCCGGCTCCGTTCCTGACTCTGGCTCTGTCTATGACTTGGTACCTCACTGTCCGCCTGCTGACGAACCTGGCTATCCCTGAGACCTTGCTCCTGTCTATGTTCCTGGTTGCTGTTAACTCTCGGTTACCTGCCTGGCTGTTACCTGTTCTAGCTCAGCTCACCACAGTCTACTCCAGGCCGCTGAACCCTGCCAAGCTGTTCTCCCGGGACCTCCTGCTCCAGGCACTCATGTCCCTCTTGTCCTTCGGCTTCCTCTGTCTCACCTTCAGCAGAGCCAGGACAGGAGATATAAGAGAGGCCGACCTCATCAAATCAGTCTCCCATTCGATCCCTGACACTCTCTTTCAGTGTTATCTCAAGTAGTCTGCCCTCTCCCATGCCCGCCATCTGTTTCCATGTTACACACTGATCCAGGGCTGCTGTTAGAAACCATAGGACCCCGTACAGTCCACCTGACCTGCTCTCAATCATAAAGCAATCCCTGTACACCCTGCAGCAACTCCTTTCTCTCTGCAGCAAGCAACTACAGTTGCAATAAAAAGTATGTGAACCCTTTTGGAATGATATGGATTTCTGCACAAATTGGTCATAAAATGTCATCTGATCTTCATCTAAGTCACAACAATAGACAATCACAGTCTGCTTAAACTAATAACACACAAATAATTAAATGTTATATTTTTTTTATTGAACGCACCATGTAAACATTTACAGTGCAGGTGGAAAAAGTATGTGAACCCCTAGACTAATCACAATTTCCATAGCTAATTGGAGTAAGGTGTCAGTCCAATCAATGAGATTAGATTGGAGGTGTTGGTTACAGCGGCCCTGTCCTATGAATAAACACACACCAGTTCTGGGTTTGCTTTTCAAAGGAAGCATTGTCTGATGTGAATGATGCCTCGCACAAAAGAGCTCTTAGAAGACCTACGATTAAGAATTGTTGACTTGCATAAAGCTGGAAAGGGTTATAAAGGTATCTCCAAAAGCCTTGCTGTTCATCAGTCCATAAGACAAATTGTCTATAAATGGAGAAAGTTCAGCACTGCTGCCACTCTCCCTAGGAGTGGCCGTCCTGTAAAGATGACTGCAAGAGCACAGCGCAGACTGCTCAATGAGGTGAAGAAGAAACCTAGAGTGTCAGCTAAAGACTTACAAAAGTCTCTGGCATATGCTAACATCCCTGTTAGCCAATCTACAATACGTAAAACACTAAACAAGAATGGATTTCATGGGAGGATACCACAGAGGAAGCCACTGCTGTCCAAAAAAAACAATGCTGCACGTTTACAGTTTGCACAAGAGCACCTGGATGTTCCACAGCAGTACTGGCAAAATATTCTGTGGAAAAATGAAACCAAAGTTGAGTTGTTTGGAAGAAACACACAACACCATGTGTGGAGAAAAAGAGGCACAGCAACATAAAAATCTCATCCCAACTGTGAAGTATGGTGGTGGGGGCATCATGGTTTGGGCCTGGACGGATTGCTATCATCAAAGGAAAAATTAATTCCCAAGTTTACCAAGACATTTTGCAGGAGAACTTAAGGCCATCTGTCCACCAGCTGAAGCTCCACAGAAGATGGGACAACGACCCAAAGCTTAGAAGTAAATCAACAACAGAATGTCTTAAACAGAAGAAAATACACCTTCTGGAGTGGCCCAGTCAGAGTCCTGACCTCAGCCCGATTGAGATGCTGTGGCCTGACCTCAAGAAAGCGATTCACACCAGACATACCAAGAATATTGCCAAACTGAAACAGTTCTGTAAAGAGGAATGGTTAAGAATTACTCCTGACCGTTGTGCACGTCTGATCTGCAACTACAGGAAATGTTTGGTTGAAGTTATTGCTGCCAAAGGAGAGTCAACCAGTTATTAAATCCAAGGCTTCGAAAAAAAAATTTCCACCTGCACTGTGAATGTTTACATGGTGTGTTCAATAAAAACATGGTAACATTTAATTCTTTGTGTGTTATTAGTTTAAGCCGACTGTGATTGTCTATTGTTGTGACTTAGATGAAGATCAGATCACATTTTATGACCAATTTGTGCAGAAATCCATATCATTCCAAAAGGGTTCACCTATTTGTTATGGCAACTGTAAGTCTCAGCATCAACAGGCATTGATGGTCGCTGGTAGGATGCATTGATAGGCGCTGGTAGGCTGTATTGATGGTCGCTGGTAGGCTGCATTGATGGGCACTGGGAGAGGCTCTGGAGAAGTCCTAAAGGCGAGCATGGGAGGAGGAAACAAGGGAGCTAGAGAGCAGGAGGTCCTGGGATGAGCGGAGGGCACGATTTGGGCGATATCTGAAGATGAGTTTGGTGACGTAGCTGGGGGCGATGTTGTGGATGGCCTTGTATGTTGTGGTTAGCATTTTGAATTTGTCTAGTTGTCTTGTTGTTAAGCCATATAATTTTTTAACAGGCTGGGTTTTAAACTTCATGCTCAAGCCTAAATCCTATTCTATACTTTTTACGTCTGGGTCATCACCACAAATTTCCCAGCGCAGGTGGCCCCACACAATGCTACCAGTAGTAATTCTCTCAGGGTCTTTTGAGCATATAAGCCCCACCAATAGATTGAAGTAGGAATTCCCCATAGTCAACAACATTCTTTAATGTCCTTTAACTACTTGCCAACCAGCCACCGTCATTTTACGGCGGCAGGTCGGCTCCCCTGTGCGAGAGCCCGTAGCTATACGTCGGCTCTCGCGCAGGCCAACTCCCGTGCGTGTGCCCGGAGGGCACGGTCGCCGCCGGGCACACGCGATCGCTTGTTACAGAGAGGGGACCGGGAGCTGTATGTGTAAACACACAGCTCCCAGTCTTGTCAGGGGGGAAATGACCTATCGCCTGTTCATACAATGTATAAACAGCGATTTGTCATTTACCTCAGTCAGTCCACCCCCCCTTCAGTTAGAACACACCCAGGGAACATACTTAACCCCTTCCCCACCCCCTAGTGTTAACCCCTTTCCTGCCAGTAGCATTTTTATAGTAATCAATGCATTTTTATAGCACTGATCGCTATAAAAATGCCAATGGTCCCAAAAATGTGTCAAAAGTGTCCAAAGTGTCCGCCATAATGTTGCAGTACCAAAAAAAAAATCGCTGATCGCAGCCATTACTAGTAAAAAAAATATTAATAAAAATGCCATAAAACTACCCCCTATTTTATAAACGCTATAACTTTTGAGCAAACCAATCAATAAACACTTATTTTTTTTATTTTTACGAAAAATATGTAGAAGAATACTTATCGGCCTAAACTGAGGAAAAAAAATGTTATTTTATATATTTTTGGGGGATATTTATTATGGTAAAAATTGTCGCTCTATTTTTGTTTATAGTGCAAAAACTAAAAACCGCAGAGGTGATCAAATACCACCAAAAGAAAGCTCTATTTGTGGGGAAAAAAGGACGCCAATTTTGTTTGGGAGCCACGTCGCATGACCGCGCAATTGTCAGTTAAAGTGACGCAGTGCCGAATAGCAAAAAGTGCTCTGGTCTTTGACCAGCAATATGGTCCGGGGCTTAAGTGGTTAATGTCCTTTAATGTCATGGAGTTTAAGCATGACCTGTTTACCTGAAACTGGAATAGAGCAGCTGAAAAATCTGTATAATATATAGAATAAAAGATCCTTTATTACATGCTGTTTTTCTTTTTCTCATTAAACAATGGCTGAAACGACATGGATCAATATCTGAGGCTCATAAACGCAGAGTTTTATATTCCTTCAGACAGACGTTAATTATGCCGGGGTATTTTGTACCGTGTGTGACAGTCCATAAACAAATCTGCCGTTGACAGTTTCCTTCTAAAAAATAAATTGTGCCGTTTTATCATTCCATAGAAGAAAAAGTCAAGGCGTCAACTCAGAAAACCCTGAGAAGTTTCCGAAACAAACTTTTGGATAATATATAATAGTTACTAGATTCACAATTTACAATATGCAAAGGTTAGTTTTGTCTAGTTACTTTGTATATTTTAATGTAGTTCTGAAAGCTAATTTTAAAGTGGTTTTGTACTTTTTTGCTGAAACTGGTGCTCCATGACTGTGGTCACATGACCTCAACCTGAAAAGAAGAGCAGCTAACTGGCCAGCTCTGTGACAATTCCAGCAGCAGAAGACCACAAGAAAAGCAAAGTAAAGCTGGAGGTGCAGGGGACATATAGGAAGAGGGGATTCAAACTGGGATCAGGAACAAGATGTAGGAACAAGGCAGCAGGATTCAGGGTATAGACAGAAGGCAATGATAAATAGCAGGAAATGATAAATGGTTAGCAGTATCTGACAGCAAACAAAACATAGACATGAGAGGCACTAATAGAGGAGGAACTAAATACCCTCCAAGTAGCCATCACCAGGTGGAGACTGATTACTGGAAACTGCTGGCTGCTGGGGAATACACACTGGTGCACACCAGAACTAAAACCACCCTCTCTGAGAAGCACAGTGCCACCAGCAGGTGATCTAGGTTCTGACAAATGGATGGTTTTGCTTACTGCCATGATGATTGTCAGGTTTATCATCTAAATTAAGACGCTGTCCATGTCCATCCCTTTATGACTACAGTGTCCTCATCTTATGATGGCTCCTTCCAGCAGGATAATGCACCATGTCACAAAGCTCCAATCATCTCACCATTGCTCAATGAGGTCCCTGTACTCCAATATCCTCCACATTCACCACATATCATCCAATAGAGCACCTTTGGGATGAGGTTCGCATCTAGGATGTTCAACCGACAAATCAGCAGCAACTGTGTAAAGTTATCATGTCACTATGGACCAAAATCTCTGAGGAACGTTTCCAACACCTTGTTGAATCTATGCCACCAAGAATGAAGGCAGTTCTGAAAGCAAAAGGGGACCCAACCTGGTACTAGCAAGGTGTACCTAACAAAGTGGCCAGGTGAGTGTGTGTATATATATATATATATATATATATATATACACTCCGTATTATATACCGGTATACTTTATATCACATGTGTCATACACAAGGCCCGCGAGCCAAATGCGGCCCTCCATGCTATTTCATGTACCCCTGGTTTTCAGCTGAATCGTGTTGGAAACTCTCACAGATCCTTGCCTGCCCTGCACTCATGGCAGAGACAAGGAAGATTTAGATGGCACGTGCAGTGTGGGATGGGGCATCACATGGCAAGCTGTACTGTGATCCCCATATGTGCCCCGGTGCAAGGATTCCAATCAATGATTTTCACTGCCAGGAGGTACTGGAGCTGGGCCGGGTAGGTGAGATGCAAGGAAACTTTTAGGGGGAGAGGAAATGTGTACATAGGTGGGGAATGGGGGAGAATAGTTCAGAGGTCAGAGGAGGAGTGGAAGTGATATGTGGACAGCCAAGAGAGCTGAACCCTGCACATTGTGCATAGCACACCCCTAAACCCTGCACGCTATATGCAGTGCATGCCTTAACCCTGCACTCTGTACATAAGGCATCCCTGAACTCCACATATAATGCACTTATGGAATTTATTGCCCCTTTAAGATCCTCCCACTGTTGCAATTTGGCCACATCCACCGCTTGATACGGTTCATCAAAGGAGAGGATAATATTGCAGATACAACCAGCCCTTTGAGGGCAACTATAATTCTGATGCCCCCATCAGTGAAATTGAGTTTGACACCCCTGCTCTATATTAATACTCTATATTACCAAAAGTATTGGGATGCCTGCCTTTGCACGCACATGAACTTTAATGGCATCCCAGTCTTAGTCTGTAGGGTTCAATATTGAGTTGGCCCACCTTTTGCAGCTATAACAGCTTTAACTCTTCTGGGAAGGCTGTCCTTAATGCAGTAATACCTATTCACTGAAGGCTAAAATTCATAACTCCCCATCACTGAAGGTCCTGGAGTGTTAATAAAAGGAAAGGTCACTGCTGGCTGGAGTGGCATTGTGTGCAATGGTTGTTGCCAGGAAGCTACAGAAGCTGACCATTCTAAGGCATGATAGTGTATGGATTACATTTTTTCTACAGTAAGGGATGGTCAGAAAGAAAACATTGGTAAATACCTTTTTACTTATTATATTTATGCCTGAATTTTTTATTTTGCTGTGAGTTTTCCTTTAAGCACGCAGGGATCGGTGACGTGAATACAGGTGTCGTAGTAATGTCTTAATATCGCCCTGCGCAATAATTACTTGCCATCTCATCTCTCCCCTGCCTCTTCCTCCCCGCTCCAATGTTCAATTATTCCTTCAGCCTGCTCATTTCTATCCACTATCCCCAGGCACGGGGTGGTAAATGCCTCTCATTCAGCTTCCCACGAGGACAGGCTCATTCATTGCTGTCATTCAGCCCAGTGCCGTTACTCAGCACACAGAGCTGCTCCTTCAAAAGCATCTTTATTTCACTGAACAAATCTCAGCAGTCATTGCTATGTGAATTAAAGGAGAACTCCGCTAAGCAATACTTGGGTCTAAATAGATCAATAAATAGATCACTGCAATGCCTAAAGTGTATTTAAACCCAAGAACAATACTACTATAATAATTATTATTATTATTATTATTATTATTATTATTATTATTATTCAGGATTTATATAGCACCAACACTTTGCATAGCACTAAAAATTTAATATTTTGCAGCATAACTATTCTTAGAGTTTTTTTTTAAACCCAAAACCCAAAAAATTATATATTGCAGCTTACCGATCATTAGATATAGTGGTTGCATCCAATCAGTTTTCTTTTCTTTGGCTTTTTTACCTTGTGATCTGGTCACAACCCCAGAAAATGGTGCGGCACTAAGACAGGAGGATGTCAGCTTTGCTTTGCAAGCATCGGGGGATTTTCACCTACCACCAGTGGATGGGACTTCAGTCTCCACTGGTATACCCCAGGGATGGGGGCCAGTTGGCCCAGATCCCCAACAGCATGATGGACTGAGCCCAGTCACCCTGTCTTCTCTCCAGCGGCTGAAAGGACTACAGGGAGAAAGGCCAGTACAGGCCTCTCCCCAGCGGCAGGCATGTTCTCTGAGAGAGGCAGAGGTTGGCTGGGTGAGTAATGCCCTGTTTGGAGCAATTTATTTGGGGTACGGTATGGATACCAGCATTGGAGGACTGGAACTACTGACTAACTTCGGAGTCAACCCGTATGGGGTTCCCTCCTGTGTCAGTCTCCCACCCAAAAGGGGAGAGATGTAACGGATTTTTATATATTTCTTTCTGCGCAAATACTGTGTGACATAAAAAAATGAAAGACCCACCAATTTATTCTCCAGGGCCTCTGGTCTAAAATATATATATATATACTATACATAATGTTTGGGGTTTCTAACAAATTTTCTAGCAAAATGTGCAAAAAGTGCTCTGGTCAGGAAGAGGGTAAATTCTTCCGGGGCTGAAGTGGTTAAGTTAAGTTAAGTGCATTGAGGTCGCCTTGTAAGTTGGAGATATCCTGTAAGGACATTATATCACTGCATAGTTTGGTGTCATCTGCAAAAACTAAGATGGTACTTTTAATCCCAGACCCAATATCATTTATAAGTATATTAAAAAGTAAAGGTAGGTTTTATTGTTGTGATAAGTAAATCAGTTGGCTGAATTGCACATTTAAAAATGTTTGAATCGCCTGAACATACAGTAGGTATTCAGATAATTTGTGAATCATCATCGCCCGGAACCCTGTATTGCATCTTTCTCTATATTTTAGACCGTGCTGCATGCAAATTTGCAGACAAAGTGGCAATTCTCCATATTCGATCCCCACTACAGAAAATACTTCCATATTCCATAAAAATTCGACAGGCAATTACAGATAATGCACATTCTTCTAGCTAGTAAAATGCAGACAAAATACCAACATTTCACTGAATCTCCCGGGTAAGTGGCCCTTTTTTTAATTTGAGTATATATAACATTCAGCTACCTGATCCCCAGCTACTGAATATTCTGTCCACCGCCTGTTGTAATTATCTTCCAGCTATTTGGTGTCCTCATAGTGTCACATCATTCTCCCCCCTTACCCAGGACTGCACCATCATTATCACTGCGGATGGGCATTAGAATGCAGCCCGATGACTTCTGGACTGATTGAAATGTATAGATCCAAAAAATGCAAAGCAGCCCTTGTTTAGATTCTAGATAACCTTGGACATCCTTTGCTGAACTCCCGATGTATCATCCTGAAGATGCCAGTGCTAAATATAATAAACATATTTTGAGCAAAAATCAAAACAGCATGAAGAAAAAAAAAGAAAAGAAAAAGAAGTACAGTGCACCGCTGTAGACTGGACTCAACAGCAGAAAAAAAAAAAGGTTAAAAATTTTAAAGACTAACACCAACCTAAACATTTTTAGTTTTGGATATAGAGAGAAAAGATAAGAATTTCTGTTAGGTCCTATTTCTATGTCATTCCTATAGATAATGAGGTGAAATATCTCTTCTTAGCTCACATTTATGATTATGATATTTTTTTTGCTGTTCATCCAAAAATGTCCTCACTGTTTGTGTTATTTATGATGGTATGGCATCAATGTCATCGGAACAGTGGGCAAAGGGAAAAATCTCCCCAACAGGAATGCAAACAGCATTAAAGACTTTGCTGTTAATACTTTTCAATGGTGGCCCCTTACCTTCTTTTCAGTGGTGGACCCTTACATTTTTTTCAGTGGTGGACCCTTACCTTTTTTTCAGTGTTTCTCTCTATGCTGTAAAATACCTAGTTGATCCTGCCTGTTTCTGTATTCCACTTAGTGTGCCGACCACAGTAATCATGGCTGCTGATCCATGATACTCTGGTACAGTTGACATGCCTCCATCATTCCGCAGTCTTTTGCCTAGTACACACGATCGCTTTTTCCCGACGGTCGGGAAAACCGAGAAGCGGCTCGGTCCCTTTTCCCCTGTACACACGGCCGGTTTTCCCGATTGGAAAACTGCCAGGAGAACTTTGGTCAGGAAAACCGTCCATGTGTATGCTCCCTCGCAGTGTTTCCCATAGGAAAAAAACTGCCGTGATTTACGGTGAGAAAAAAGAGAACATTTTTAATTTTTTAAACCTGGTGGGAAAACTGCTAAGGAGCATACACACAGCCGGTTTTCCCAGCCAAAGGCAAACAGGGCAGTTTTCCCGACAGGAAAAACGATCGTGTACTAGGCATTTCCCTTCTTCCCTGTCTGTCAGCTTGGGAATCTGTGTGTGTGAGAAATCTCCTCCTCGCTATTCCGCTGTGGCTGTAAAATCACTAATCACAAATCCTGGAATCCCCTCTGTTACAGCAAGATATACCGTGCAGTGTCTGTTTTAAAAAAAATCAGAGCGCCGCTGTGCACTCACGTAACCTCCCGCTGCTCTCCTTACTGGCTGATGTCAGGGAAGAATCTCAGCCCCTCCCACTGTAGTCCTCAGATCGGGGAAGGAGAGCATCGGGAGGTCACGAGACCGCACAGCGGCGCTGTAAAATAAGGTATTTTGTTGCAGTTTTTAAGAAGCACATACACTGCACAGATTATATGCAACAGAAGAGATTCCAGGATTTCTGATCGGTGACTTTAATTTTCTGACTAACGTTCCAATTGAAACCAACACTTTCCCTGGAAATCTGTAACTTTGCAAACAACCAATTTTAGCAAATAAGACTAACAAAATGTCATAACTTCATTCAAACTGATTAATGTATAAAATATGAGAAAGCGAGGGGATTTCTTAAAAAAAAAAATCTTGGAGCTTCCCGCATTTTATATTTTAGTGTCTTCCATCGCTAATTCCTATTACCGGCTCATTTGAAGTGCTCAGCTTATTACTTCTCATAAATAAGACCGACATGGTGCTAATAGGTTTATAATGAAAAATAAATAATTTCCCCATTATTGTGAGAGTTCTCATTTGTTTAGGCATAGTCAAAATCTTCATTTAATTGCTAATGTACATTCCATAACAGACTTAGGGATTTTATTATATGGTGTATGATCAGTATAATTTTCAGGCGCCATATGTAATAGTGCTGTAATTACATTCGAGCTGGCGCCTTTATGAGGAGCTGCAGACGTGTTTTCCTAATGCTGACTATTAAAGTGTTTGGAAAGCCAAAATCAGATTTTTTTTTATATTTGGCATATAGCGTTTTCCTAAGCAAATAATTCTTTAACAATCTATTGCAAAGTCTCTTACCTAAGGTTTCTGGCCAGTTACAGACTGACAACAAAAGTCACTTCCTTTTAATGTGTTGTCAGCAGTGGCGGGTGGGCAATAAGGGGCGTGGGGGGGCACCGCTCCCCTAATCTCCATGCACCGGCCCCTAATCTCCATGTGGGGCATTGGACACATAGATTTCTACAAACTTTTTGTTTTTAAGCACGTGATTAGAATCTAAGGCTGCATTCACACCTGAGCGTCGGTCGTTTTTTTTGGCGTTTTTTTTTGGCGTTTTGTCGCGCGTATTCATGCTTATTTGCGCGTTTGCATACAGCGTCGTCCGACATTTTTGTACTTCAACGTTTTTTATTTTAGCCAATAGGAAAAATTATCATCTTTTTATCACTTGTTGCTATGTTGGTAGATTTGTTTAATCTTCTGCCTGGGTGAAAAGTTCTATTGATTAAAGCGACAAAACGCCCGTAGCAAACGCTCGTTGTCGCGCAAGTCGCTTGAATCGAGCATTTCCATTACTTTCTATGGGAAATGGAAACGCTCAAATACGCCCAAACCACCCGATACGCATGACAAAAAAGGGTCCGGAACTTGTTTGAGCTTAAGGCATTCGGCGTTTCGGCGTTCGGCGTGCAGATGTGAACCATCTTCATAGGGTATAATGTTATTTTTCCCCTCCAGCGTATTGTAGCATCGTGCTTCAGGCGACAAAACGCCTAGGTGTGAATGCAGCCTGAGGCTCTAATTGGCTTAAAAAAAAAGATTGGGCTGGGGCGCAGAGTAGATATGTACACTGCCCAAACATGTGTTAGTTTTCATTTAATTCGTAAATTCATAAATTTGAAAATCCATAAATCCGTAAGTTCGTATATTTCTAAGTTCGAAAATTCATTACTTTAGTAAGTTCATTAATTTGTAAATTCGAAAAATTCGTAAATTTGTATATTTCTAAATTTGAAAACTCATTACTTTAGTAAATTCATAAATTCATTCATTTGTAAATTTGTAAATTCGTAATTTTGTAAATTCATAATCCAAAAATAAAAAAATAAAATCCAAATATTTGAAAGAACAAAAATCAGAAAATTTGAAAGAATAACGAACTAACTAATAATAGCTAACTATTAAATTATAGGTATTGGAATTTCCTTTCAAATTTGGCTATTAGAGAACGTAATGAATACCAATTTATCCGAAGTTACGAATTATCCGAAATAACGAATCCCGCATCTAAACAAATGGAACGTAACAAATTAATAATAAATAACAATAATAAAAAGTTTTATTATCATTATTATTGTTATTTATTATTATTAATTCATTAGGTTCCATTTGTTTAGATACAGCATTTGTTATTTCGGATAATTTGTTGTTGCTTTGGATACATTTGTATTTGCTACGTTCGCTAACAGCCAAATTTGAAAGGAAATTCCAATACCTATAATTTAATAGTTATTTATTATTTCAGATTTTCGAATTTTGGGGTTTTCAGATTTCAGAATTTCAAATATACAAATTTACAAATCTATGAATTTACGAATTTTCAAATATAAAAATTTATGAATATTCAGAAACATTTGTTAATGGCTTTTCGACTTCTTTTCGTTAATTCAGATTTTCCAAATTAAGGAATTTGTCTAAATTTGTTAAAAAACTAATTCTAAACACAACAAATTGCACGTGTCTAGAGCAGAGCACTGTGCCCCGAGCCCACCCACTTGTGACATTAGCAAATCACCATTTTCTATTGTCTACCTGCTTCTCCTTGCGGCTCTATCAGGACTGGAAGCAGGTCTTAAGACCGGATTGGCCAGGAGGAATAGGGACCGGATTGGCCGGGAGGAGAAGCGACCTGATTGACCGGGAGGAGAAGCTGCGGAAGTCGGGGAATCAGGATGGGGTAAGTGCAGGCATGGCGGGGGGGTTTGTCCCTCCATCAAATGAAATGGAACACCAGCTGCCATTGGTTGTCAGGCCACTGTATGCGCATCCATTTGCTGTTGGACAGTCCAATGACCAACTGAAAGTATATCCAAAACTTATTAACTTATTAACCTTCAACTCTTCTGGGAAGGCTGTCCACAAGATTTAGGAGTGTGTCTATGGGAACGTTTGACCAGAAACCCATTTGTGAGGTCCGGCACTGATGTTGGACCAGAAGGCCTGGTTCACAGTCTCCACTCTAATTTGACCCAAAGGTTTTCTATTGGGTTGAGGTCAGGACAGTTAAGTTCCTCCTCCCCAAGCTCGCTCATCCTTGTCTTTATGAACCTTGTTTTGTGCACTTGGTTGCAGTCATGTTGGAACATGAAGGGGCCACCCCCCAAAATGTTTCCACAAAGTTGGAAGCATGAAATTGTCCAAAATGTCTTGGTATGCTGACGCCTTAAGAGTTCCCTTCACTGGAACTACGGGGCAAAGCCCAACTCCTGAAAAACAACCTCACACCATAATCCCCGCTCTGCCAAATGATTTGGACCCTAGGCACGGGTTCTGGCAGTCTATAAACAACAAAGAAAGGCGCTACTACCCAAACTCCTCCTGAGCTGTTGGGTGCAGAATGTGCAGTTGCTCAGCTGCCAATGTGATGAATAGATAATGGACAATCCACAACTCATACATGCTCTTTAAATCAGTCCAAATTTATTGTATCTCCACAAAAGATAAAAGTACAGCAGAGGTAGACGTGTTTCAGCCGCAACGGCCTTGTTTGCAAAGGTAATGTCCTGGCAGCCCTTTTAAGGGTCTTGACTGTTGGGAGGCAGAGACGGACCTCTCGATCATGTGATCACTATGATTGGCTGGCACAGTAGACACATGATGGGCAGTAGATCCCATTGGCTCCTGATCGATAACAGTGACCAAGAGTTGTCTGTGACAGCTAAATCAATGTGCTGGGAAGGTGCGAGTGAATGTGCTTACAGCACAAAACAGCACGCTGGTTGGACACTGGCAGGAAGAAGTTAAATTCACCAGAATATTCTGAAGAAAAATCCTAGTTGAACAGTAGGTTCTTCTTAGGATGGAAATATTAGAGTCACAAAATATATAATTTTACATAATAACCCCTTAGAGCTGTCAGTTTCACTCAGCGTGCTTGCTAAGGGCTATCTAATTCTTGAGGTATGAACTGAACAATACAGTTAAGAGGCGGAAAAAAAAGGGCTATTTTAGCCATGCTGTCCTGGAGAAAAAAAGGTGAGCTTGTTTTTACCAGCTTGAATGATAGAGGGGAAAACTGGCCCTGGGCTGTTTTGATTTTAATGAAATGGGCCACCACAAGAGGCCACTTTTTCACTAAAGGGAGCCAGGCAGCAGAGCCTGGGGCTGATGCGACTCTCTTACAAAGCAAAGTTGTCAATCTTTTTCCTGTTTCATACAATATGCTCTAGCAAGCAGGGACCATGATATAGCACATTAATGATTTTTTTTCCATAGGCCCCACGATAACTGAATGCTAAGGGAGGGTCACTAATAATCTGACACAGAGGTCTTTAAGGTGCAAGCATATGACAAGCTGGGTGATGTGGATACAATGATGTGACAGTGTAGAAACTGGTACATCTATGTCAGGATATATTTCAGGAGTCAGTCTACAATATGTTTGTTGGCACATTTTGAAGTGTAAGTCTGCACAAAAAAAAATCAACACACCGTATATACTCGAGTATAATCCTACCCGTATATAAGCCGATGCACTTAATTTTACCACAAAAAACTGGGAAAACTTATTAACTCGAGTATAAGCCTGGGGGGTGGGAAATGCAGCAGCTACTGATAGGAAAAGAGGGTCAACAATGCCCATTTGCAGCTTCACTGTGCCCATTTGCAGCTTCACTGTGCCCATTTTTAGCTTCACTGTGCCCATTTGCAGCCTCACTGTGCCCATCTGCAGCCTCACTGTGCCCATTGCATGCCTCACTGTGCCCATTGAATGCTAAACTGTGCCGATCTGCATACCTGATCTCTGTGTCATGCAGTCAGTCGATGGCCATTCAGTGTAACAAAGCCCCTCCTCCTCCTCCTCATTCGTGATAGACCGAAATGCTCAGTTTCCCAGAAGGGAGTCAGCATTCAGTGTTCCGCCTATCATGGACATGGAAGAGGAGGAGGCGGGGCTTTTTTACACTGGACGGCTGCCATCTGACTGCATAACACAGGGGCTGATCAGGTATGCAGATCGGAGAGACTCGAGTATAAGCCGTGGGGGGCTTTTTCAGCACAAAAAAAAGTGCTGAAAAACTTGGCTTATACTCAAGAATTTACGGTATCTTGACAATGCACAGTTGCCTATGTTATCTCTTAAAGAAACATGTGATCCCGCAGCTCTGGCTCCCCTGTCAGTGAAGGAGAGAGAAGGGAGCACCAACAATGGATGAGCCCTGGGAGCCTACCGGTGATGTCATGGCTCTGGGAACTCACAGCCATTGTCAAGCACCCCCTTACATAGGGGAGTTGAAGCTGCAGAATCACCCGATAGGACTGGAGCAATTAAAAATAGGTAAGCACCTTAACCTTTTTTTATATATACAGAGTATGCAGGATAGGTAGGAAAAGGGGGAGGGAACATTTTTAAGAATAGTTAGTATTAGCGTTTGCTACCACTTTAACTTCCTGTTTAAGCGACAACGCTACCTCTGCTGCACTAAAATCCCAAGCCCTGACCGGTTCTCCCCAACTGAACCATAGGAAACCTTCTATCCTTTTATCGCCAAACCCATAATGGATGGGGGTTGAAATAAGCATCACACTTCAGTTCAATGATGCAAAGAGCAGTCCATCATCTCTAATCTCATTGAGGACAACCCATATCCTGAGAAGGAACAAAGTGGAAGAGACCCTTGGATACTATGTGACTCTCCTGAGGACTTACATACCACCCTGCTTGGCAGACTTCAGAAGAGGAGGGTGGCTGCAGGTGGCTGAGCCTTGGGTTGGCATTTAAGGTCACTAAAATATACAATATTGGAGGATCTGGATTTATAGTGATTTTATGGAAATATTGTGTGTCATGGTCTTCTTAGAGGACTAATATAAATGTTGCCTACCATGAGACAAAAATAAAGAAACAGCGCTCTATCTTTTTGTTTCTTGTTATCCCTCCAGTGGTTGGCAGCTGCACAGGGTTTTAGCCCATTTTACATCTCTCAGGGTTTGTATACCCACATATACAGCAGTTTTTAGCGCTTAAGGAACTTTGTGTATGGTTGCCTACTATGAAGCTTAGATATCTCCAGAAAGAGAATAAAAGGGAGGAGGCCCCAACACCGGAGAAGGAGAAAAATAGTGGGGGACCCTTCATGTTATGTGGCTGTCAGGAAGATTTTGGGGGAAAAGGTAAGCGTAAAGTTAAAAAAAAGCACATATAGGATAGGAGGGGGCTGTAAGGGGGTTGGGGCTGAGCCTTGAGTTTGCATTTAAAGTCATTCAAATATACCATTTTGGGAGGATCTGGCTTTTTAATGGTTTTATGGAAATATTGTTTGTCATAGTCTTCTGTGTGAAAAGTATGAGACACCACTCAACCAACCTGATCCATGTTATGTGTAAATAACGGCTTCAGCTTGCACTGCTCCACTGACCATGCCCTCTGAATTGTTTTACCCCACCTACAGGTCTTTGACCTCTATTACTAAGCCCCTGTGGGCCTGGGAAAAATGTGTGGGGTGCCATGGAGTGGCTCTGTAGCGTATGCATGTATTTGCAAATGTTTGGAAACAAAACCCCTTTTTTTTATCGCAATCTGTTAGACAGGATAATTAGGTTGGTTGCAGGCTGGTTGGCAAGTTGGGGTACATATTCGCCAGCACACCATGGATCGACAACTTCCGTCCAAAAATATTTAATGAAACAGATCACATCACAAGGGATAGTGCAACGTTTCGGAGCCACGCAGGGCCCCTTCGTCAGGCAGTGTTGCTGGCAAATAAGTACGCTTGTTTGATGTTTCCAGAACCCAACTGGTAAGCGTTGCAGCACCCACCATTTTATGTGTGCAATAGGAAAATGTATCAGACTGGTTAGCAAGTTGAGCTGGGAATTTTCTTGGGTTTTGGTTGACATACATCGCCCTTCCATGTGCTCCTTGTGCTCTATGTGCTCCTTGCTGGGAAGCCCCGTTATAGTTGGGGGTAGTGGCCAGTAGTGGTAGTGTGTTTTATTGTTTAGTTACTTATTTTGATTAAAGTGATTTATCATTATCATTGTAGTTTTTTTTTTTTATTATTTTCTTGTTTTTGAAATCTGTGGAATATGATCGTTTTTTGTTCTAGGCCAGCATTCAGTAGTGGAGACACCAATGACAGACGCAGCAGAAGTATTCATCCTGTCATTTTCAGGTTATAAATGTAGGCAAACCATCTGATTGGCTACTTTAAGCAACACAGACACTTCTGCATACCAGTAAGCACTATCATCTTTCTACATCAACGCTAGCCAGCCATCTGCCTTCGCTAGGCGGCGTTAACATACATCTATTACAACAGCGGTTTTACTGCAGTATATGAAAATGGAATGCTGCCCAGGGGAGCTGAAAGGGATGATTTATAGATGAATGCTGCGTTTTGATTTTTTCATGCAGTAGGAGATGAATTATTAAGAGTGAAAATCTGTGATTTAAAATAAAAAATCATTACTTAAAAATATTTGCTCAATATTGGATAGTATAATTCTGCCAAGTGAAGGCTTCATGGGAAATGTAACTACAAGAAATGTTACAGTGGTTCCTTAATTGTACACTATACTTTACAATGACTTTTGTAAAGCCATGTTAACTCAGAGAGCACACCCCAAGGTGCCTTCAACTCAAGAATCCTTTTATGGACTCATGATCTCTTTATTCTAACATCAATAGTTGACCTTAAAGGCTTAACCTCCTGTTTCTGCTCTGAGCCACCTTTCACTCTCATCTTCCTTGGGGGGGTGGAGTCTGCTGAGGCATCTGTATTCTTAGAAGACCCATATAACCTGCTCACTATTGCATGTGTTGGTAGCTGATTTCCATTACCCAGTTGAATGTACAGGCTCATGAATTGTAACTGGTATAACTTGAAGGTCACATGTGGACCATGCTTGAAATATGACTTTACTGAACCTCATCATTAATAGTCCACTATCCAACAGGTAAGTAGAATAGTTTGGCATTTCTGTATTAATTACCAACCTAAAAACTCAGCATTGGTTGAAGATGGCATGGGATGTCGCAAAGCAACCAGGAAAATACCCAATATTCTTAGAGCTCTGCCCAGATCATCTTCCTTGGGGGAGCACCTGTCTTCGAGAGAAGTCGAGGCAAGCCGAGAGGAGCCAAACACACAGGAAATCCGGCTCCTCTAGGCTCGGCCAAGGCGCCAAATCCAAAAACAAACACCACTGCAACCCCGGGCAAGGCGCGGATGGACTCGCAGACGGACACGCTGGACGGAGACGGACACCTGGATGGAGGCCGCAGACGGACACCTCCAAAGCCGCAGACGTACACACACAAGGCTGGATGGACTCCGCGCAAGGTAGCCACAGACGGACACCCACAAGGCTGGATGGACCCCGCGCAAGGTAGCCACAGACGGACACCAACAAGGCTGGACGGACCCCGCGCAAGGCCGCAGACGGACGCCGGACAAGGCCGCCGATGGACGCAGGGCAAAAATGTAAGTTGTCTTTTTTTTTCCTTAAACTACCTTTCTAAGCTTGGGGTGTGCGTTATTCGCCGGCGCGGTATACCCCGATAAATATGGTAATTATTTACTTGCATCTGTAAAGTTGCCAATCCCTGTAAAGGGGTCAGAGAACCTAAAATAAGAGATATTAGGCTTCTAATGGCCTGCCTGCTTGGCACAGAGAAGGCCACACTCTATGCTTGACCATGGTGCTCTGGATTATCCTACCCTAAATGGTCCGTGGATCCCCACATGGTGTAAAATTACAGTTTTTTTACACCAAAAAACTGACTGCCTGAAACAACAGAGATTTGGAGCTGTAGTACCTAAAGTTCTTTCTACCTTATTCTAAAGAAGTGGCCATCTCTGCGCCACAAACTGCGTTGGCAGTGTTTTATCTATACAATAAACATATACTTTATGAAAAGACAGTTTCAAAACTCATATTTTAACAATGGGATCCTTTGGAGAAAAAAGGCAACAATTTCAATTTCGTAGATTTGAATGGACAAATCCAAATCCAAATTTTAGTGTTATGTATAAGTGGTTAAGATTTCCAAAAGGCTTATTGGAGAAAGGGAGCAAAGGCTGTTTCAAAAGCTGTTTATGCTTCATATCTGCTCCTTCTGCTCCTTCTGCTCCTTCTGTTGCATAAGCACCCTTAGCTTAAAGGTCCCACCGTTCCATTTTAATGTTCTGGTTTTTCATCTTTTTTTTCAGCCTTATTATCTTGATTATCATGAGGCTGCCATTCTGCACACTTTTGCATCATCTGCTGCTCTGTAACACGCACTTTTTCGATTCGGAGGCTACAAATCTCAGAGGTTTGTAAAAAAAATCTGCCAAACCACTACTGATCAGACTTCTTTGAATTTAGATTATCTCTAATTAGCAGCATTGAGATAAAGAAAAAAAAATGTGAAGACAGTATTTCATGGAAAAAATGAAACAGAATACTTGTTTATGATACATAGGAGTTTATTTACTAAAGGAAAATCCACAAATCCACATGATTGTCTCATGAATATTGGTGATATATGCACAGAATGGTTTAAATTTATGAGGTACATGCCATACTACATTAATTAATCAGAACATTTTTAGGTAGGATAGCGCTGCACTACTATTGTTTTATATAGAAACAATGGGCCGGATTCAGAAAGCCCGGCGTTACTTTGTGCAGGCGTAGCGTATGTCAGATACGCTACGCCGCCGTAACCTAGTGAGGCAGGTTCTGTATTCAGAAAGAACCGGCGCCCTAAATTACGGCGGCGTAGCGTATAAGGGCTGGCGTAAGCCCGTCTAATTCAAAATTGGAAGATGTGGGCGTGTTTTATGTTAATTCAGTGTGACCCCACGTAAATGACGTTTTTAACGAACGTCGCATGCGCCGTCCGTGAACGTATCCCAATGTGCATGCTCCAAATTACGCCGTAAATAGTCAATGCTTTCAACGTGAATGTAACTTACGCACAGCCCTATTCGCGAACGACTTACGCAAACGACGTAATCGGCCGAAAATTTGGCGCTGGCCCGACGTCCATACTTAACATTGGCTACGCCTCATAGAGCAGGGGTAACTTTACGCCGGAAAAAGCCTTACGTAAACGACGTAAAAAAATGCGCCGGGCGGACGTACGTTTCTGAAATGGCGTATCTACCTAATTTGCATATTCGACGAGGAAGTCTTGGGAAGCGCCCCTAGCGGTCAGCGTAAATATTGCACCCTAAGATACGACAGCGTAGGAGACTTACGCCGCTCGTATCTAGGCAACATTGAGGCGTATCTGATTCTATGAATCAGACGCCGAGATGCGACGGCCCGCATTCGGAGTTACGACGGCGTATCTGGAGATACGCCAACGTAACTCCTTTCTGAATCCGGGCCAATGTCTTTAAAATATTACACACACAAAATGACTAATGCCGCGTACACACAATCGGAAATTCCGAGAAGAAAACTGTGTTTTTTTTTTCGACGGAATGTTGACTCAAACTTGTGTTGCCTACACACGGTTACACAAATCTTGGCAGAAATTCCGACCATCAAGAACGTGGTGACGTACAAGAGACGTACAATGAGCCGAGATCAATAAAGTTCAATAGGCAGTTCGGTTCTTCTGCTTGATTCTGAGCATGCGTGTTTTTTATGCGCTTCGGAATTGCATACAGACAAGCGGATTTTCCGATAGGAATCTTTTACGTCGGAAAAATAGAGAACCAGCTCTCAATCTTTTGTTGGAGGAAATTCTGACAGCAAAAGTCTGATGGAACATACACACGGTCGGAATTTCCGTCCAAAAGCTCACATAGGGCGTTTCTTGTCGGAATTTTTATTTTTGTATACGCGGCATTACACTAAGATCATCTGTATTTTTCCTTTAATCAATTATTTACAATATTCAAAGCAGAACTTCAGAATGTATTTTTTTTAAGACTCTCCCACATCCTGTATTAAAAAATATGGCCAAGCTATACTTACCCTCCAGTGCTGTCCATGTCTTCCTTTTCCATCGAAAGCCAACTGTCTTTTTCTCAGTTAAATGACAACAAGCATCATGCACCCACTTACTTGTGTTGTGCTGTCCATGAAACACTCTCTGGGCCTATGTTATCCCACAGCTTGGGCTCTCAGTACTCCCTGACTGAGCAGTGCTCACACATAGCCAAGGAGAAAAGACCTAGAACCTAGAAAGGAGAGGAAGGACCAATGATGTCACCAAACTAACCAGAAGACTGCAGGGAAAAAGGGAAGTATAAAGTGTAAATTTACGTAATCACACACATTTGGCTCACAATACTCCAAAACTGAGCAGCACTCACACATCATTAGTCGACGAGGAAGACCTGCTCCCCTTCCATCACCTAGAAAGGAAAAGAAGAACACATGACATCATTGGGCTAACCAGAAGACTGCGGGAAAAGGTAACTATAAGGTGTCAATAGCACATCCCCTAAGGGGACATCATCACGCAGCTTGGGCTCATAGTACATACAGTACACATCATAAGGTAAAGGGGAAGACCTGCTCCCCTTGCATCACCTAGAAAGGAAAGGAAGAACCCATGACATCACTGAGCTAACCAGAAGACTGTAGGGAAAACATAAGAATAACTTGTCACTGACACACACCCTGAGGATACGTCATCACACAGCTTGAGCTCACAGTACTTCTGGATCGAGCAAACCTCACATGCCATTAGTCCAGGAGGAAGGACTACTATCCTGTCATCACCTAGGAAGAAGTGGAAGGATCCATGATGTCACTGGACTGACAAGACTGTTTATATAAAGGTAAGTATAAGGTGTCAATGACGCACGCCCTGAGGGTATGTCAGCATTCAGCTTGGGTACACAGTACTCTCTGTCATGTACCTGATTGTAGAGCCCAGTATTCAGAGGAAGGCCTCTCTTACACCTCTGGCTCGAGAACCCCTTATAGAGCAGACAGGGAGCTCGGGAGTGAAGAGTGGCACAAGTGCCTGTCAGGATCGCTGATGCAGGGGCTGGTCAGAATTTCTGATGATGCAGTGGAAAGACTTTCAGCAATGAAGATCGCTGGGACAGCTGGCAGGCTGGAGACAGGCTCAGACCGGAAGCAGGACTCAGCAGTCAGTGAGGAGGTGTTCTGTTAATCGGAACATAAACAGGTACAGGCAAGTCGGGTTATACACTAGCGGACAGATCAGGAACAGGTGTGGTGGCTGGAGCAGAGTCAAGGTACAGGCTGAGTGGGTAACAGGCGGGCTGCAAGGTAACCAAGGGAGAGACAGGAGCAAAGTTAGGACAAGCCGGAATCAGGTACAGGCGGAAAGCAGGAGTAGTCAGGGTCACAGGGAATGCTGTAGACCAGACAGCAATGAACCTGGGAACCTCCTTTGAATAGCGCTTCTGGCACCAAGAACGATCACAACGTGCGCACACGCACTGTCATTGGCACATCTGAGGTCGTGCGGCTCCTCTCATTGGGAAATAGTGCACAGATGTTCTTCTGCTGTTGACATTTTGATTACTGTCTTGCCCTTCCTGACACTCCCAGACTGAGAAGGGCCTACATGTCATTAGCCTATGAGGAAGGACCCATCATCTCATTAAAAAAAAGTTTTTAGTTAGTTTTTGGGGGGTGCTTTGGCGAGAAGATAGTCTGCCGGATCATGTGTCTTTAGTTCTACCTTAAATTAATGACAAATCAAACAGGGAGACCTAATTAGACTCCCTTGTAATGATAGTAGCAGGAATGTGGAGTTGGGAACTCCAGTATCACCAGTAGGAGGTGGGTAAAAATGTATCCAGCCAACATCCACCTAAAAAGTCATATTCATTTTAGATGAAATTACCTTTTAAGGTGGATAATCATTATGCTGCTGGCTACGGTGACTTGCCAATGCCGGAATCAATTCTACCCTTCTAGACTGCTGTACATCACTGTGCATTGTAGACATTCTTGCCAGGAAACAGTAAAGATATCTGCAGTGAAATAGACCGTAAATCTCTCCTCAGCTTTATTCATGGACTCTCTGGTACCTTATGTCTGGATTTATAGTATCTATTTCACTCACAATCACTTATAGATCTCAGCTTACAAACAAACCTCATCAAAAGCTGAGCAAGGTCAGAAATCACCACATTAGATTTTTTTATTCCGCTATAATATTACAAATGTGATTTTTCCTGAAAGTCTAGGCATTGAGTGATGGGTCCGAGTTTGGTAGGGGACATTAAAATTCAAGCTGTTATTTTTCTGCACGCAAAGTCGAGATAAGAAAAGGAGCGAGCACCAGCTCCTCCATGCTGCCCAGGTGGCTGAATACGTTGAATAAGGTGGCTTAGGTCTAAAGATAAAATGACTAAACATTAAGAAATAAAAGTAAATGTTGTAAAAAGGAAACCATGACTTTATGATGCTCTAAAATAATCCAAAAAGGTAATAAAGTTGTGTTAAGAAGTTGGTGGCAGATTAAGCGGATTGGCAGCCTGTTGGGGACAAAGTCACAGAGTCTCCTTGAAGTGCATCTAACCCAAACACAAAAAATTAAAGGTAAACTCTGGGGGGAAAGTTGCACTGAAAGAGTTAAATGCTCACTTTTGTCTAGGGCAGGGGTCTCCAAACTTTCTAAACAAAGGGCCACTTTACTGTCTATCAAATTTTATAGGGCCAAACTGTGGCCAGTGGGAGAAGAAAGTGCCCTGTGTCAGTGGGAGTAAACAATGCCCCTTCATTGGTATTAGACAGAAAAATTGTGCCCCATCATTGGTATCAGTGGGAGGAATGGTGCCCCATCATTGGTGATAGTGGGAGGAATGGTGCTCCATCAATATGTCAGTGGGAGGAATGGTGTCCCATAATTGGTGTCAGTGGGAGGAATGGTGTCCCATAATTGGTGTCAGTGGGAGGAATGGTGCTCCATCACTATGTCAGTGGGAGGAATGGTGTCGGTGGGAGGAATGGTGCTCCATCACTATGTCAGTGGGAGGAATGGTGTCAGTGGGAGGAATGGTGCCCCAGCATTGGTATCAGTGGGAAGAATACAGCCCCACCATTGGTATCAGTGGGAGGAATGGTGGCCCATCATTGGTGTCAGTGGGAGGAATGGTGCCCCATCAGTGTTAGTGGAAGGAATAGCGCTCAATCATTGGTATCAATGGGAGGAATAGTATGCCATCATTGTGTCAGAGAGAGGACTAGTGCCCTATTGTCAGTATCAGGAAATGTTGCTGACAGTGGGAGAAATCATGCTGCAAGGGCCATATAAAAGCAAGCAAAGGGCCACATCGGGCCCCCGAGACACAGTTTGGAGACCACTGGTCTAGGGTATTATTAAAAGTTAGTTTTACTTGCCCTACCCCTTTCTACCCCAGCGGCTGGTGCTCTCCTCATTCTTCTGATGCTCTGGGTTATGAATGGGCCATCAGCGTCCTCACTTACAACAAATGACTGTATTGTACATGATGATGCCAGTATGCCTGCAAGAAACAGAATACTGAAGAAAGCAGCTTTGAGGGAACCAGCCACTGGAGGAGAGGAGGAAGCTTGTGAGAACAAAGGATGAGATAAGCAAACTGCCTTTTGATGGTACCCTAGAGAAAAATGAGCATCTAACATTTGCATGTAGATTAGGGCATGTATTAAAGGGGGGTGGCGCCCCTGCGCCCCTTATGGATGTGCCGCCACTGCTTATACAGTAACACACATGTAGACATTTTAGCGAACCCAGAGCACCCTGACAACCCCTACAGGGAGTACAGAGGTGACCATACCTTAAACACCCAAGTGATCAAGCGATAAGAACTAGCAATAGCAAAAGCTTCCGAGTCCCACCATACCAAATGCTGCAGTTGGGCTGCGAGAAAATAAATTCTCGAGTTAGGGGCTGCTAGTCCCATGGCATTCACTTTAATGGTCTATTAAAGATTACGGAGCTACATTAGTGTGTAACGTTTATATCGGTCTGGAGTTCAACTTTAATTTCGTGAGAGCCCGGAGGTCTTGAAGCTTGCATAAGAAAAAAAAAATCTAGTTTTCATGGATTTGTACCAAGTAAGGTGAACTGGTAATTTGTCATTAATGACCAACGTGTTTTTACAAATCATTTATTCATACACAAGTTGTTGCCAGGATAAATCACTTTACTTAATGCATTAATTTTATAAACAGGAAATGCACACAGTCATTATTTATCCTGGTTTGCCCACCTAGGGCATGTAGAGCCGATTGTCTGTCTTTGTTAAACAATAACTACCTGACCGCCAATAAACAAAATAGTCAGCATGAGCCGGTTGGAATACATCCTGTTGCCAATTAAAACTCATTGAATCTTCATAAAAGAATGTTAATGACTTATGCAAACAGACAGAATAGGTAATGTATGGGATTAAATGTACGTAATAACTCATTTGTCGAGGAATAATGTACAATTGTGCAACATTTTTTTTTTCTTTGTGCTGCCACCTACTTACTAATTGTCCCCTAGGAAATCTTTGGACCATTGAGCTCTATTCTTTCCAGCAGTTGGACTTCTACTTTGGTTCTTTGTCTAGTTTTGTTTTCTTTATTGTCTATTTTGCGCATTTCCCAACTGGCGTTCACCGACAGAGAAAAGCAAAACCACCGTATTCTGTCTTTGGAAACCTGCTATCACAAAGGCTTCCGTTGCTCTATTTCCCAGTGCTGCTTGCTGGCTTTCAGCCTCCAGCTACTTTACTGTGAGATGTTATGGCTTCTGTAAGTACCACTTTTCCCAGGGAAACTCTGTATTTGGGCAAAGGTAATTGTACAGATCCATGCCAAACTGTGCTCAGTCTTGAAGGCATCAGGGATATAAAACACATTTGTGGTAGTTATTCATGAAAAACATTCTTCGACCCCCAGACTGAAACCACGGCCACATATGTGTGAACCAAGCCTTAAAGTGGAGGTTCACTCAAAAATTTTTTAACATTACATTCTGCCGAGTTGTCCTAATGACAATCGGCTGTTTTTTTTCCCGTACATACCATATTTCACCGCCGCTTCCGGGTATGTCTTCTGCGGGACTGGGCATTCCTATTTGATTGACAGGCTTCCGACCGTCGCATACAGCGCATCACGAGTTGCCGAAAGAAGCCGAACGTTGGTGCGGCTCTATACGGCGCCTGCGCACCGACGTTCGGCTTCTTTCGGCAACTCGTGACGCGTAGTATGCGACGGTCGGAAGCCTGTCAATTAGATAGGAACGCCCAGTCCTGCAGAAAACATACCCGGAAGCGGCGGTGAAAATATGGTATGTACGGGGGGAAAAAAAAACCAGCCGATTGTCATTAGGACAACTCGGCTGAATGTAATGTTAAATTTTTTTTTTTTTGGGTGAACCTCCACTTTAAGGCTTGGTTCACACATATGTGGCCGTGGTTTCAGTCTGGGGGTCTGGTGAGGTTCTGTTCACTGGTTCAGATGAGATTCAGGTACACATTTTTACCTGAAATCGCACCTGAACTGGACTCAAAAAGTGCACAAGACCCTTTTTGAAACTGCACCGCGGCCGCCTCGCTCATGTGTGAACCAGCTTCATTGAAAGCCGGTCCAATAGACATGTTATGCGAACTGAATGCAGTTAAAAATGCATCTAATTTGCATATACACTGTATTGCCAAACATATTGGGTAGGGATGAGCAGCAGAACATGCGAACAGGCAAAACATGTGTTTTCGAACACGCGAACAACGTTAAAGTCTATGGGACACAAATGTGAAAAATCAAAAGTGCTAATTTTAAAGGATAATATGCAAGTTATTGTCATAAAAAGTGTTTGGGGACCCGGGTTATACCCCAGGGGACATGTATCAATGCAATTTTTTTTTTTAAATGCCTGTTTTTTCGAGAGCAGTGATTTTAATAATGCTTAAAGTGAAACAATACAAGTGAAATATTCCTGGGGGGTGTCTATAGTATGCCTGTAAAGTGGTGCATTTTTCCAATGTTTAGAACAGTCCCTGCAATAAAATTACATTTCTAAAGGAAAAAAAGTTATTTTAAACTACTCGCTGCTATAATGAATTGTCGGGTCCGACAATACAGATAAAAGTCATTAAAAAAAACAGCATGCCCCCCCCCCCCAGTCCATTACCAGGCCCTTTGGGTCTGGTATGGATTTTAAGGGGAACCCCGTGCCAAAATAAAAAAAATGGCGTGGGGTTCCACCCACAAAACCATAACAGACCCTTATTCGAGCACGCAGCCTGGCAGGCCGCAGAAAGAAGAGGGGGGGAGAGAGCACCCCCCCTCCTGAACTGTACCAGGCCACATGCCCTCAACATGAGGAGGATTTCCCCATGTTGATGGGGAAACGGCCTCATCCTCACAACCCTTTCCTGGTGGTTGTGGGGGTCTGCGGGCAGGGGGCTTATCGGAATCTGGAAGCCCCCTTGTACAAAGGGGACCCCCAGATCCCACCCCCCCCTATGTTAATTGGTAATGGGGTATACCATTTCACCCAAAACAGTGACAACAATGGTAAAAAAAAGACACACACACAGCTTGGGATAAGTCCTTTAATAAAAAAGAAAAAAAAATGCCAGCATTGTAATCCTTCCACGACCCACCGATACACGCCGCCACTATCGATTCCGCCTCCATGGGAGACACCCAACGTCACGTTGAGGGCATGTGGCCTGGTCCCCTCTGATCTCGATAGTCCATATATAAGAGGAGCAGGTGGTACAATGGGTGATATGGAAATTTAGTGGTAATATATCCAAGACCCTTTAACTACTTCTTATGTAACTGGCAAGTAGATGACTGGTTCCAATTTGCCATCTCTTCAGCATAACCGAACCCTTAGGCCGTGTACACACGATCAGTTAAACCGATGAGAACGGTCTGATGGACCATTTTCATCGGTCCAAACCGATCGTGTGGGGGCCCCATCGGTTATTTATTCATAGGTTAAAAAAAAGCAATATTGTTTTAAATTTAACCGATGGATACCTAACCGATAGAAAAAAAACGATTGTTTGTAGGCACGTCCATCGGTTAAAAATCCACGCATGCTCAGAATCAAGTCGACGCATGCTTGGAAGCATTGAACTTCATTTTTTCAACACGTCATTGTGTTTTACATCACCGCGTTCTGACACGATAGTTTTTTTAACTGATGGTGTGTAGGCACGACTGACCATCAGTCAGCTTCATCGGTTAACCGATGAAAACGGTCCATCAGTCCGTTTTCTTTGGATGGACCGATCGTGTGTTTAGGGCTTTATGGGCTCACTTATCTCTTCAAAAAAAGTTTGCGTGCAAATAAAACATAATGTATAACTGTAGAGGTCCTCTAAGAAAAATAAAAAAATAAAACATCTACAGCTTTCAATTTTAAAAATATGGTTTTGAATGAGACCTTTTAACCACAACTCATTCTTAGCTAAAGCGTACCTTAACACAAAAATCACTATAGCCCATTTTATAGCCAGTGTATGAAAAGAGGGCCGTAAACCGTTTTACAGCTCAGTAAGAGATTTTATTGCCGAACACTACTTAGCGAACATGGCCTTGCCCACAGAGCAATGGAAGAAAATGAGAAATGGAATAGTAAAATCCTGAACAAAGCCACGTGGAGAAAATTTGATTTATTCCAAAACCGCTCATTAAATTTCAGCTTTGCGTTGCATGAATACATTGGTCATCCTATATATATATTTTGCTAATTGGTCTCCCAAGTCAATCATATCTTCCAAACGCAACAGCAATTTTGTGGAGTGATTGATACTCCATGCTTCAGTGTTGTTCTAACAGGCTGTAAGAATCCAATCTTCCTCCTCCACCTTCAGATAAAAGTGATTTGATGTTGTTTCCAAACTTTCTTGTGGGCAGCCATAAAATTTGCTGAATTTATGTATTGCTTCATGGTCACCTTTATTTGAAAAAAGGAATTTTCATGACCCTTTTTCCCCCCACAGTCTTGTCCTTCAAAAGCTTTATATCACAAATTCTTTATTGCCTTGCTGTGATTCTGGGACAGCCTCAATACTTTAAAGAATTAAAGGGCAACTCAGGAGAAACAGCTCAAGAAGAACGCAACTGTTTATCTGCCACGTGTGGAAATTCCATATCATTTAGAAGTGTAGCTCACATGTGTCCTAAGGTATATCTGTAGGAACATTATGGAGATGGTTTTCTACTGGGTCAAGTTTATATTGCTGCATGTGTCCCCCATTGATGAGATTCACCCCTTTATTTGTACTGCTGATCATTGTTCGAGGAAAATCCAAACTTATGGAGTTGTCCAAAGGACAAGAAGTAGTGGAAAACTGTCCAAGAGGAAATTTTCCCTCACTTTGGGAGGTCTCCTTTAAATTCCTGTTGCATTTCTAGGTCTGGATATGAAGGCACGTTTCCCCCAATGGTCATAGCCGTCTTTACCGCAGGGCAAAAAGGGGCAGCTGCCCAGGGCTCTGTCAATCTTTAGGGGCCCAATTTACGCAGAGCTGCCCCGTAAGCCGCTGTCCACCCGTCGCCTGACTGCACTTTCTGCGCACAGAAGCCGGCACCCGGCCGGGCCTGGCATCGGCGCACTGTGCAGTCTCTGCTGCTGAATATTTTCTCTAGCAAGGAGAGAGGAGTGGGCGGGGCCTTGAGCTCCACTGACGCTCTGACCCCGCCCTTTGCCATGAATGGTGTGTGCGCTACACGGTGGGAGACCTCGGGGAGGTAGGAGTCGGACTGCGCAGTGGAGCCGAAGCAGAGTGGGCGGGGGGGGGGGGGGTGGCCAAGAAAATGTTTGCCCAGGGTCCAAACCATATTAAAGACAGACCTGCCAATGGTACACAGACAGCAAAAAATAACCTGTCAGAAGATTTAACCCTTCCCTACTTTATACAAAACAAACAAAAAACGTTTGGGCTATGCAAACACTTTAATAGTATTTTATGAATTCAACATTATACAGTTTCAAAAAATCTATTCCTTGCTGATGCACCTTATGCCTTGTACACACGATCGGGTTTCTCGGCGGTCAAAAGAACGCCGGGTAACCCGACGGGAAAACCGAGAACCGGCTCGGTCAGTTTTCCCCATGTACACACGGCCGGTTTTCCCGACAGGAAAACTGCCTGAGAACATTGGTCTTGGTAAACCGGCTGTGTGTATGATCCAGAGCAGTGTTTTCCCATAGGAAAACTGCAGGGGGGAAAAAACGCCGCGATTTGCAACGAGAAAAAGAGAACAAGTTCTCATTTTTTCGCCGCAGTCTTTTTGTCTGGAAAACTGCTGGGGAGCATACACACGGCCAGTTTTCCCGTCGGGAAAACTGGTCGCATGTACAAGGCATAAGAGTAGATCTAAAGACTCATCTATGCCAGTCTAAACAAGTACTACATCCAGTTACTATGTATTGCACAAGGCTATAGTATATAAAGTATTTATAATGCATCACAAAGGTGTTCTATTGGGTTAAGGTCAGGACTTTGTGCAGGCTAGTCAAGTTTCTATGCAGTTCCTAAGAACATCCTATATATTAAGATAAAAAAAAAACTTCTGTGTGCAGCAGCCACCTTCAGCCCTAGGCCCCCCCTAATGCTTACCTGAGCCCCATCTCTATCCAGTCTACTAATTGGCTGAGGCACAGCAGTGGCACCCCCACTGCTGTCAATCAAAGTCAGTTAGCCGATCAAGAGAGAGAGGGGGTGGGGCTGAACCGCAGCTCTGTGTCTGAATTTGGGGGCACTCAACAGGAAAGAGGGGCCAGGAGCAGTGAAGAGGGACCCGAGAAGAGGAGGATCCAGGCTTCCTTTTGCAAATCCACTGCACAGAGCAGGTAAGTATAACAGGTCTTTTTTTTAATGAGACTTTACAATCACTTTAAGGTGATTGTAAAGGATTTTTTTTTTTTAAATAACAAAGATGTCTACACTTGCATCGAGAGCCCCCAATTTACTTCTTCTTGGGACACCGCTGGCACTCCTGGCTCCTTCTCTCTTGCTGGTGCCCCCAATAGGAAGCCGATTCCCATGGGGGCACATGTGCGAGCTCGCTTCCATTAACACAGACAGCCAGACTTGGCCCTGCCCACTGCTTCCTCATCACTGGACTTGATTGACAGAAGCAGAAGCCAATGGTTCCCACTGCTATCGATCTGCTCAGGGAGAAGGGACAAAGCCAGGAGAGCCGCAGCTTTAGTGTTGGATCGTGATGGAGCTCAGGTAAGTAAGAGGAGGGTGGTCTCTAACACAGAACGTTTTTTACCGTGGGGATTTAGAACCAAGTGAAAAATCCTAGCGATAAAAACGGTTTCTTGGCCTGGTCCTTGTCTCGATGGTGACACCCGGTAGGGTAAAGGAGGTGATGTCAACACAAAGATAATTCTGTTATTTCAGCATTCTTTATTCCTGGTGGAGTGAATATTTTATGTGCTCATAACTCTGCAATGTATGTGAGTTTTAAATCTTTAAATAATAATAAAAAAAAATGTGCTGTTCTGCACTTTCCTGTTCTCTTGTCATTATTATACATGCAGGAGAAGTTTTAATACATGCACATGAGCTAGACCAGGGGTGTCCAAACTTTTTTCAAAGAGGGACAGATTTGATGAAGTGAACATGCGTGAGTGACGACTATTTTGCCTGACATTTATGAACCATTACAATTCCCAACAAGAATTCTCTTGCCTTTGTGGCTGTGTGTGGTGAAGAGATGAGCTTGGGCGTGTTACTTGGATATACTGTATACATTTATTTTGTGGCCCCAACGAATCCCAGAGTGCTGCTCAGGACTAAGGATGAGCTTGGGCGTGTTAATTGGATATACCGTATTTATCGGCAGATAACACGCACGGGCTTACTATTGCCATGAATGCAGCCTCACCATTGCCTTGAATGCAGCCTCACCATTGCCATGAATACAGCCTTACCATTGTAACCAATGCAGCATCACATGTGCCATAAATGCAGCCTCACATGTGCCATAAATGCAGCCTCACATGTCCCTGAATGCAGCCTTACCATTGTCATCGGTGCAGCCTGATTGATGCCCATCAGCAGCCTCGGAGGGCAGAGGAAGGGGGCGGGACGAGTGCCGACAGATTACAAACAGGAGAATCTCTTGTTTACTCTGTGGCCTCTTTAATACAAAGTCCCACCTCCTATGATAGACAGAACAGTCGTCCAATGGCATCCCAGGAGATGGGACTTCCAATACAGACGCTGCTGAGTAAACAAGAGATTCCATTGCCATGAATGCAGCCTCACCATTGCATTGAATGCAGCCTCACCATTGACATGAATACAGCCTTACCATTGTAACCAATGCAGCATCACATGTGCCATAAATGCAGCCTCACATGTGCCCTAAATGCAGCCTCACATGTGCCATGAATGCAGCCTTACCATTGTCATCGGTGCAGCCTGATCGATGCCCATCAGCAGCCTCGGAGGGCAGAGGGAGGGGGCAGGACGAGTGCCGACAGATTACAAACAGGAGAATCTCTTGTTTACTCTGTGGCCTCTTTAATACAAAGTTCCACCTCCTATGATAGACAGAACAGTCGTCCAATGGCATCCCAGGAATGCGGCACCTGTAGCCCATTTCCTGCACACGCCTGTACACGGTGGCTCTGGATGTTTCTACTCCAGACTCAGTCCACTGCTTCCGCAGGTCCCCCAAGGTCTGGAATCGGTCCTTCTCCACAATCTTCCTCAGGGTCTGGTCACCTCTTCTCGTTGTGCAGCGTTTTCTGCCACACTTTTTCCTTCCCACAGACTTCCCACTGAGGTGCCTTGATACAGCACTCTGGGAACAGCCTATTCGTTCAGAAATTTCTTTCTGTGTCTTACCCTCTTGCTTGAGGATGTCAATGATGGCCTTCTGGACAACAGTCAGGTCGGCAGTCTTACCCATGATTGCGGTTTGGAGTAATGAACCAGGCTGGGAGTTTTTAAAAGCCTCAGGAATCTTTTGCAGGTGTTTAGCGTTAATTAGTTGATTCAGATGATTAGGTTAAGAGCTCGTTTAGAGAACCTTTTCATGATATGCTAATTTTTTGAGATAGGAAATTTGGGTTTTCATGAGCTGCATGCCAAAATCATCAATATTAAAACAATAAAAAGGCTTGAACTACTTCAGTTGTGTGTAATGAATCTAAAATATATGAAAGTCTAATGTTTATCAGTACATTACAGAAAATAATGAACTTTATCACAATATGCTAATTTTTTGAGAACCACCTGTATATACACATACACACGGATATGTGTCTGAGCTTTGGGGTGCACACACCTATGGATGGGCATTGTTTACCCACTTCCCGACCGCCTCATGTAGATATACGTCGGCAGAATGGCACGGACAGGCACATCAACGTACCTGTACGTGCCTGTCTAGACGTGGGTCGGGGGTCCGATTGGGACCCCCCCGCTACATGCGGCTGTCGGATCCCCTCGGGGAGCGATCCGGGACGATGGCGCGGCTATTTGTTTATAGCCGCTCTGTCGCGATCGCTCCCCGGAGCTGAAGAACGTGGAGAAGCGTATGTAAACACGGCTTCCCCGTGCTTCACTGTGGCAGGGTATCGATCGAGTGATCCCTTATATAAGGGAGACTCGATCAATGACGTCAGTCCTACAGCCACACCCCCCTACAGTTGTAAACACACACAAAGTGAACACTAACTCCTACAGCGCCCCCTGTGGTTAACTCCCAAACTGCAACTGTCATTTTCACAATAAACAATGCAATTTAAATGCATTTTTTGCTGTGAAAATGACAATGGTCCCAAAAATGTGTCAAAATTGTCCGAAGTGCCCGCCATAATGTCGCAGTCACAAAAAAAATCGCTGATCGCCGCCATTAGTAGTAAAAAAAAAAAATTAATAAAAATGCAATAAAACTATCCCCTATTTTGTAAACGCTATAAATTTTGCGCAAACCAATCGATAAACGCTTATTGCGATTTTGTTACCAAAAATAGGTAAACGAATACGTATCGGCCTAAACTGAGGAAAAACATTTTTTTAGATATGTTTTTGGGGGATATTTATTATAGCAAAAAGTAAAAAATATAGAATTTTTTTCAAAATTGTCGCTCTATTTTTGTTTATAGCGCAAAAAATAAAAACCGCAGAGGTGATCAAATACCACCAAAAGAAAGCTCTATTTGTGGGGAAAAAGGACGCCAATTTTGTTTGGGAGCCACGTCGCACAACCACGCAATTGTCTGTTAAAGCGACGCAGTGCCGAATTGTAAAAATCCCTTGGGTCATTTAGCTGCCTAAAGGTCCGGTCCTTAAGTGGTTACTCCCACTGGGCAGAGTGTGCAACCCGTCGTCCCTGTCCCCGTCCAAGGAAGAAGCAGTGTGAACATCCAAAGAGATCAGCAGTTATACAAATCCTCAAACCAGCACTTCTGAAACCAACACTCATGCCACCATGGTCAACATCACTTACATCCCATTTTGGTGTTTGATGTGAACATGAACTGAAGCCACTGACGTGTTTCTACGCATTGTGTTGCTGATACATGTTTCCATGATTATATTAATATGTGTAATGAGTGCACACTATTTATAGTTTGCAGAAAGTGTCATAGGTACTCAAAAGCAGAGGGTTATAATTATAATAGCCATCATCAATGTTATCTTCGCTGCAGTACTCAACTTATCAACTTGTTCCGCCGTCTTCTAAGAAAAGCACAAATAGTCATTCAGTTTGCGAACCTCTATGACACAGTCATTGCCGTGCAATTTAAAAAAAGGAGAGAGTGTCTTCCCTCCATCCATAACCAAATCATCACAAGTACAGTACAGCCAGGAACATCATGTACCCGAGTCATCTGTGGAGAGTGATTTATATAATATCTCTGTGTATAGTAGATGATCTGAACTCTCTAAAAAAAGATAATAAAACCCAACACTTAACACAGTGCAGTGCTGCAATAAAATCCCAACAGGGATGTCCAATTCATCTAGGCAGTAAACCGGAAGAAGGGTTTAAGAAGAAAGTAAGTGCTGAGTGTTATAAAGGATAAATGTGTTAATGGCAAGTCTCCACGGGGTTGTTTCTGGATTAAGAGACACACTGATATACAAATAGATAGATAGATAGATAGACAGACACACTGATAAACAAATAGATAGATAGACAGACAGACAGACAGACAGACAGACAGACAGACAGACAGATAGATAGATAGATAGATAGATAGATAGATAGATAGATAGATAGATAGATAGATAGATAGATAGAGGGATAGATAGATAGAGGGATAGATAGATAGATAGATAGATAGATAGATAGATAGATAGATAGATAGATAGATAGATAGAGCCAGGGAAGAAGTCCTTCTGGAGAGGGATGCAGTCTGCCCTTAGGGGGATGGTAATCCCTTGGATGGAGGAGAAATGTGGTGGTGTCTGGAACCATACCTGTCGATCCACCCTGAAGTAATGTCAGCCAACCCCTCTGCTGGGGGGTATCCCCCTTCTCCCGGCTAGGGCAAGTCCCTAATCATAATTTTCTAAACTTAAAAGTTATAGCGTTTACAAAATAGGGGATAGTTTTATGGCATTTTTATTAATATTTTTTTTTTTACTAGTAATGGCGGCGATCAGTGATTTTTATCGGTACTGCGACATTATGGCGGACACTTCGGACACTTTTGACACATTTTTGGGACCATTGGCATTTTTATAGCGATTAGTGCTATAAAAATGCATTGATTACTGTAAAAAGGACACTGGCAGGGAAGGGGTTAACACTAGGGGGCGAGGTAGGAGTTAAGTATGTTCCCTGGGTGTGTTCTAACTGAAGGGAGGATGGGACTGACTTGGGGAAATGATTGATCGCTGTTCATACATTGTATGAACAGGCGATCGGGCATTTCTCCCCCTGACAGGTTTACACACACAGCTCCCGGTTCTCGCACTGTAACGAGCGATCGCGGGTGCCCGGCGGTGATTGCGCCCGCCGGGCACGCTCCTCGGCATCAGGGGCGAGCGGGGAGCACGCGTGTCCCTATTGGCTGAACGGCGAGATTACATAGATCTACGTGATCTCGCCCAGCAGAGCCGACCTGCCGTATAACTGCGGTGGCTGGTCGGCAAGCAGTTAAAGGAAATTCCAATGCCTATAATTTAATAATTAGTAATAGTTAAGTTATTATTAGTTAGTTATTATTTCAGATTTTCACATTTTTGGTTTTTTCGGATTTTAAAACTTACAAATTACGAATTTACAAATTTTTGAATTTACAAATTTTCGGAATTTTCGAATATTACAATTTCCACATATTCATAAAAATGTGTTAAACGGTTAATTCAGATGTTTCTAAATTAACAATTTGCCGAAATTCATTCAAAAACTGAACAAAATGAATAGCACATGTCTAATCAAAATCAAAATGAGAACCTCTACACCAAACAAAGGAGCAGATCCACATAGCGAGTACGCCGGCGTAATCTACTGATACGCCGGCGTACTTTCAAATTTCCCGCGTCGTATCTTTAGTTTGAATCCTCAAACCAAGATACGACGGCATCTGGGTTAGATCCGACAGGCGTATGGCTTCGTACGCCTTTGGATCTTAGATGCAATACTTCGGCGTCCGCTGGGTGTCGTTCTCGTCGTTTTCCGCATTGGGTATGCAAATTAGCTATTTCCGACGTTCCACGAACGTACGCGCGGCCGTCGCATTCTTTTACGTCGTCTCTAGTCGGCTTTTTCCGGCGTATAGTTAAAGCTGGTGTTTTGCGGCGTATAGTTAGACTTACCATGTTAAGTATGGCCGTCGTTCCCGCGTTTACTTTGAATTTTTTTTTTTTTTTGCGTAAGTCGTCCGTGAATCGGGATGGACGTAATTCACGTCTATGTTAAAAAAAATGACGGCCTAGTGACGTCATTTAGCGCAATGCAAGGCGGGAAATTTAGGGACGGCGCATGCGCAGTTTATTCGGCGTGGGGACGCGCTTCATTTAAATGAAACACGCCCCCTAATCCCCGATTTGAATTCCGCTGCCAGAGATAGACTACGCCGCCGTAACTTACGGCGTAAAATCTTTAAGGATTCGATTTAAAGCCAGGTAAGGTACGGCGGCGTACCTCTGATACGCTGCGCGGGTGCAGATCTTTGTGGATCTGCCTCTGAGCCCTGGTTCACACTGGGTACGATTTGGAACGATTTGAGATGCGATTTGACATGTCAAATCGCATCTCAAATTGGCGGCAATTGTTGGCAATGGCACTGTCCTAATCAGTGCGACGCCACATCTGCGATTTCAAAAAGTAGTTCCTGTACTACTTTTTGCGATTTCGGGCCGCGATTTACATTAAATTGCGGCTGAAATTGCGGCAAATCGCGCAAAATCGTGGCAAATCGCGGCAAAATCGCGGCCGCAAAATCGCGCATTTTACCGCGATTTTGAATTTGCAGCAGTGTGAACCTAGGCTGAATCTGTACTTGGCCACCATCAATATAAAAAGGCACAGTTCCCAAAATTTCCACAGTGTGCAGGTAAAACAAACATACAGAAGAGTCATACCAGCATTACTGTTCGCTGATAGATCTACAGATCCTGGCAGATGGTAAACCAGCATTTTATTTATTTTTTCCGGTACTGTATTTTATAATCATTTTTCAAATTTTTCATGTTTTGGAGTCTTTTTTTTTATTTTATATTTTTTTCCGAGGAGGGGGACACTCAATAGTGACACGAGCGTACCTAGATTTTTTTTTTTTAACGTTCTATGTTCTGTACACCTTCTTCTTCTTGTTTTACAGGACAATCAGTTGCCACACAAGACACAGTTTGATAAATAGAGAGCAGCTTGTGTGCCAACAGTGGTCATTAATCTCCTCGGAAGATGAAAGTGAGTGGAGAATCGGAGAGCAACACTTTGTAATTACTGATTCATGCATTCCAGCCCAGTATAAAAGAGGACAAATTGCCTTTAATTGTTATATCATCATCTGTCGACAACTTTTTTTTTTTCTAGTAAAGAAGAAAAGTTTGCTCTTCTAATAAGAATTAGGTGGATGTTAGTCTGAACAAACTTTATCTTTTCTTTCTTTTTTTCTTTTTTTTTTTTTGCAAACACTGCAAGCTAAAAATGTGCATGAATGTATACTTCTAAAACGATTTGTCTTATGGGTTTTCTTAGATTTCTTAAAGTGGTTAAGATTTCTTAAAGCCTTAAAGCGGAGCTCCACCAAGATTTTTTTTTTTTTAAATGCTGCAAAAAAATAAATAAAAAAATTGCTTTTTTTTTATACATACCTGAAGTGCCTGTTACTAGGCAGATCTTCCTAATCTGCCACTTCCTGATCCGCGGTCCGTCTTCTTTCTTCTGTTCCTCGGCTGCCTCCTGTGGAATGGTGGAGCGGTGTCTTCTGGGACCTTGTGTGTGTCCCAGGAGACATCATCTATTCACATTGCGTCACGCGGCTCGCGCATGCGCAGTAGGGAATTGGGCGGTGAGGCCGCAAGGCTTCACTTCCTCATTCCCTCACAGAGGATGGCGGCGGGGCATCCATTTAACCTCTACCATTTCTTTGTGAAATGGTAGAGGTTCAATGTACTTCATTACCAATTCACATAGGGGGGCCGGAATTTGGGGGTCTCCTTTGTTAAAGGGGTCTTCCAGATTCCGATAAGCCCCCTGCCCGCAGACCCACAGAACCACCGGGCAAGGGTTGTGGGGATGAGGCCCTTGTCCCCATCAACATGGGGACATGATGCTTTGAGGGGTCACAGACCCCCAAAGCATCCTCCCAATGTTGAGGGCATGTGGCCTGGTACGGTTCAAGAGGGGGCGGGTGCTCTCTCTTCCCCTCCCTCTTTTCTTGCGGCCTGCCAGGTTGCGTGCTCAGATAGAGGGTCAGGTGTGGATTTTTGGGGGGAACTCCAGGCAATTTTTTTTATTTCATTTGGGGTGGAGTTCCCCTTAAAATCCATACCAGACCTGAAGGGTCTGAAATGGATATTTGGGGGGAACCCCACGTCATTTTTTTTTAAATTTGACGCAGGGTTTCCCTTAATATCCATACCATACCTGAAGGCCCTGGTAATTGAATTTGGGGGGACCCCCACACATTTTTTTTTATTTTTATGAATGACTTTTCTCTGTATTGCCGGGAGCCGACAATTCATTATAGCCGTGAGTGATTTTAAATGACTTTTTTTCCTTCAGAAATGACACTTTGTGCCGGGACAGTTCTAAGCACGGGAAACAATCGCTACTTCACAGGCATACTATACACCCCCCTAGGTACGAAATTTAAAGGAATATTTCACTTTTATTGTTTCACTTTAAGCATTAAATCACTGCTCCCGAAAAAACTTCAGTTTTTAAAACTTTTTTTTGCATTGATACATGTCGTATGGTGTAAATTATTGCGCTGCTGAATGTGTATGTATCAAGCTGCTAAACACAGCTACTGAAAACAAGAAGCAAAAAACAGAATATGGACAAAAAAGTGTAGCGCTCTGATACTAAAAAGGTATGACAATAAAGTCAAAAACCGTGCGTGATCAATATACAACAATATGAAATGCACATGTGTAGAAAGATACAAATGTCATAAACAAATATGTAAATGTCCAAGATGAACCAAGTGATGAGTGGATACAAAGTTCAAAATTGGAAAGTGAGATGAAATCTTCAAAAAATAAGTGAATATAAGTAAATTTCCAAATGAAGAAATATCCCGTCACCAGTGCGGATGCAGGCTTACCGGAACGTGTGGACTCTGCGAAATATATATTTCCAGAGTCGATCAGGATTGGTATAGACTGGAAACCACGGTGTGGAGTTGCTTCAGGAAGGGGTCCACGAATGATCTTAATACCATAACCTGGGGAGAACTGGAAGGTCTCTCGCTCAGGAAATGCAGGAGATGGTCATCCGTTAGTGAAGGTCACATGTGAACGTAAAAAGGAAAAGAGGGGACGCCATAGTGTAATACCGTCAAAAAATCAGTTTAGATTTAATTAAAAGTTGCACTTACATGTAAGTTGAAAATAAAGCGCACTTCAATAAAATGATGGCAACATTGGAGTCATCCCTGACGCGTTTCGTGTGAGTACACGTTGTCAAAAGGGTATCCCTCTCATGTGGCCAACAGACAAATTTATAGTGAGCCCCCAAACACATACAACTCACCATCTGGGAGGAGTCACTCTGAACAGCAGCACTTCCGGGTGGGAATCAGATCTGAACAGAATGTGATTTTGGAATAGCACTCTGAACGTGTGATGAGGGAATGGGTAGCGAAAAAAATAATAATAAACACAAAAAAATACAAAATCAGAACGTGTGTAGTGAACAAGTGCTTAGAACAAGCACTTCATGGATGTGGCAAGATGGCGACGGGGCGTGCGCTCCAAGCCTCGTCTTGACACAGTATTCTGATAGGGTGTGTAGGAGAGAGGAGGCGCTCTGAACGGGCGCTTCCTGGTTACAGCAAAACGACGCCAGAGCGTGCGCTCCAAGCCTCGTTCTGGCTTTATATACTAAGCAGAGAGTTCCGCAGCACGTAGCGGCAAGCCGACACAGACTGAGAACGTCAGAGTGGGGGGCCGGTCAAAAAATGCAAATCAATGCTGTTCAACCCTCGCTATAGTTACCACTGTGCGTTTCAAGTAGACCGGAAGTAATGATTCTAGACTGGTCTGCATGATGCTGCGCAGTAAATGAAAAGAGTAAAAAAGGAAAAATATGAATGCAGTGGCAAACAGAATGGCCGAGTGATTGTTTCATGGTTGAAGCACCAAACTATAATTGGAAGTGTGACTTCCAAATACATCAGAAAGCCAAAATACATTTAATAGATAATGAGTCCTTAATAAAATAACCTAAAGAAAGGAAAAAATTCTGATTGAGGGTCTAAAAACATAAGTAAAAAATCATGTAAATTACATACATGTAAAAACTGGCCTTTAATATTAAAAAAGGAACAGTGACAGAAATCAACTGTAATAAATATTGCAGAGTGTGGAATCTGATAAGAGGAAATTCCGCAAACTGCAAAAGATAATTAAAAAATGTTTAAAAATCGGAAAATGTCTGTAAAGCAATGCTGAGTGAGTCATCCAGATGGTGAGTTGGAAATACGGACAAAACATGCGTTAACAGATAAAATAATCCAATATATCGACTGTATGTTTAACAATGAATAAAAAAATTGTAAAAAAATGTCAAGTGAATGAGCAATGTCTTGAATGACAAAAAAAAAAAAAAAAAAAGGGGGGGTTTGTACACAAAGTTCCTGAAAAATTAAAGCCTGACAGTTCATGCCTTATCAATAAATGAATTGATATCCCATTCGACGTTCAAGCCGAAGGGGTGATAGGATTGGAGTTCATATATCCAAAATGTTTCTAATTGAGAAACGCCTCTTGTCTTGGCCCCTCCTCTCCAGGGAGGTATATACCGGTCAATAATTGTAAATTGTGTACCGGAGGGGTTTCTGTCATGACACTGTCTAAAGTGGCGAGGAACCGTGTGGTTCGTATCTCCACTTGAGATTAAAGCAATATGTTCACCCACACGTATCGAATAAGTACGGATCGTGCGGCCGACATATTGCTTACCACATGTACAAGTAATGAGATAAACAATATAGTTTGTTTCACAAGTGCAAAAATGCTTAATCTCATACTGTTTGTTGGTCACAGTGGATGTAAAGTGTGTAATTTTACGTCCCTTTAATGAATTGTGTAGGCACACCTTACATTTCCTACATGGAAAAAAAACAATAAGATCATGAAAAAAAGAAATCTTTGATGGAGGGTTGATGATGTTGGGCGCAATCCGACTCTGTAACGAGGGTACACCCCTAAAGACTAGTTTGGCTCGTTCTGGGAGTACAGGTCTAAGGACACTGTCATTCCTAAGAATGTCCCAATGTTTGTCTATGATGTTCTTCACCTGTCTATGTTGAGTGGAATAGGATGTAATCATGGCATATTTAAAACTATCATCCTGCACCCGCTTTGGTTTGGCCACAACGAGAGATGATCTGTCCAATGAGAGAACTCTCTGTAACTCCAGATCGAGTGCATCACTTAAGTAACCTTTATCGACAAACCTCTGTTTAAGCATCGTGGCCTGGCGTAAATAGGACTCTGTGTCAGTGCAGTTCCTCCGTAGTCTCAGAAACTGGCTACGAGGAACCGACTGAAGCCATGAATTGTGATGGCAACTGCCAATGGGAATGAAACCATTCCTATCAGTTGGTTTGAAATAGGTCTGGAAGCTGAACTTGCGATCAACAAGTCCAATCTCCAGATCCAAAAAGTTAATTTTAGTGAAACTGTATTCAAAAGATAGTGAGATGCCTCTATCATTCTGGTTGAGAATCTTAAAGAAAGACTCTAACGATTCTGGGCTGCCATTCCATAGGAGGAGGATGTCATCTATATATCTGGCCCAGAGGACCAAGGACGAATTGTCCTGGGCAAAGACGACATCCTCCTCCCACTTGGCCATGAACAAGTTCGCTAAACTGGGTGCGAACTTGGCCCCCATGGCTACTCCTCGTTGTTGGAGATAGTAGCACTGGTTGAACCAAAAATAATTTCGTTTGGTTGCGAACTCCAACAACTCTAAGATGTACTCGCATTGAAATGAGGCAAGAGTGGGTTCACGATCAAGAAAATGCTTAACGGCAGCAATGCCCAAATGATGGGGAATGCAGGTGTAGAGGGAAGCCACATCTGCCGTGGCCAATAGGTAGTCCCCCTCTACAGTTGTTTTTTCTAATAGACGTATGGTGTCACCAGTATCTTTCAAGTAGGATGGAGTTTTTTGAACAAGTGGTTGTAAATAATGATCTATATACCGGCCTATGCGGGACGTGACCGAGTCGATGCCGCTCACAATGGGCCGACCGGGGGGAGCGGTGGGATGCTTGTGAATTTTAGGCAGGTAATATATTGTAGGTATACGTGGAACTTTGGGTACTAAAAATGTTCTTTCTTTGTCATTCAAAATCTTTAACTCGTAACCCTTATTGACAAGGCTTAGTAACTGAGTTTTGTAAGTATGGGTAGGGTTATTGGGAATTTCCTTATAGGTACCGGGTTCACTTAGAATGCGGTACATCTCAGATTCATAGTCTGATTTGTCCAAAATCACAATACCCCCACCTTTGTCGGCGGGGCGTATAACCAGGTCTTTTCGGTCGCAGAGGGAGCGGAGGCCCGAACTGCAAACCGAAGGTAAATGGGGTGATTTGATGGACAATTTGGATAAATCCCTTAACACGCAGTCCTTGAAAATCTTAACAGCTGGTGCTACCGCCACTGTGGGATTAAAAAGAGATGGATTAGCTAATCCCGAATGCACCGTGCCGGACGTTGCTGCCCGTTCTTCATGACTGCGTGTATTGGAAATCAAATATCTTTGAATATTGATTTTACGTATATATTTATTTATGTCAATAAAGGTCCCAAATTTGCTGAGTTGTTTAGGGGGAGCAAACTTAAGACCCTTATCAAGTACTGATTGTTCGGCGTTTGTAAGTATCTTAGTGCTAAGATTAAATACACCAAGGCCTCTTAAACCCTCCTTCTCTTTCCTCGTCTGGATTCGACGGCCCCCTCTACACCCTCTCTTGGATTTGGACCTTTTTTCTTTTTTGAAGACCGGTCCTCGTGAAAACCCTGATTGCCATGTGTATTTGAATGGGCATATGGCTGTGGTGTGTGTTGATAATCATTCCTCCCATAGGGTTCTGAAATATAGCCACTTTGATTTCTCAGAGGTGAGAATCTATTACGGGTTGGAATGGAGGGTGCATAATGTTGGGGAGGATAATGATAGTATGGTTCGTGGTGCTCCCTATAAGGGTCAGGTGAAGCATAACTATCATAGCGATGATGGGAGCGGGGTGCATTTTGTGAGAAGTTGCCACGAGAATGACCTCGTCCACCCCTTTTGCCTCTACTGGTGACTCTACCTCTGTTATGAGGGTCAGGAGTATGGAGACTAGCTTGTGAATGTCCAAGTGGTAAAGGTAATGAGCCTGTATTAATGTTGGGGCCCATTGGTGGTATGCGGTTGGAACCGAATTGGGCCGCTAGACCACCTGAGACCATGGATGGAACAGGGAGCGATGGTAAATCTACTTCAGCTGCTGGGGTGGTATCCATTGTTGAAGTGGGTACAGCGACTTTTTGCCATCCAAAGACGCAACTATTCTTATAGTCTCCTACATCCCTTGAATATTTTTTGTGTTTTTTTATCCTTTGATCACGGTCCTCCTTTTCAAGGTGACTCTGCAGATTAGTTGATAGGGAACTATATTCAAGGGAATTTTTATGGGTCTGTAATTTATCTTTGAGCTCTTTGATCTCTTTATCAAAGGCTGAAAGTCTGGACCTTTTCTTTGAGACTAGAAAGCCTAGAAAGTTGGTACCGGCCTCATTAAAATATTTAAACCAGGAATTGAGATCTAATTCACCCTGTTGGGGGTTAACATTCCAACGTAGGCTGCGTGGGACCATACTCTCGGCAATATATTGTTCTAAGAAAACTATATCCCATAAAATGTGCAACTCTGATGTCATAACATTTTTAAGCCTTAAGAAAAGGCCTCCTAATTCAGAGTCGTTCCCAGTGGTGGAAAAGACTCCTTCTATATTAACAGTCCGGGATGCTCTATAATCAAAGACATCCATGTCCAGAAAGTCACCTGGTTGGACTGATAAGCTGCTGCAACAATAAGAAATTTTCAAAAAAGCAAATGGTATGGTGTAAATTATTGCGCTGCTGAATGTGTATGTATCAAGCTGCTAAACACAGCTACTGAAAACAAGAAGCAAAAAACAGAATATGGACAAAAAAGTGTAGCGCTCTGATACTAAAAAGGTATGACAATAAAGTCAAAAACCGTGCGTGATCAATATACAACAATATGAAATGCACATGTGTAGAAAGATACAAATGTCATAAACAAATATGTAAATGTCCAAGATGAACCAAGTGATGAGTGGATACAAAGTTCAAAATTGGAAAGTGAGATGAAATCTTCAAAAAATAAGTGAATATAAGTAAATTTCCAAATGAAGAAATATCCCGTCACCAGTGCGGATGCAGGCTTACCGGAACGTGTGGACTCTGCGAAATATATATTTCCAGAGTCGATCAGGATTGGTATAGACTGGAAACCACGGTGTGGAGTTGCTTCAGGAAGGGGTCCACGAATGATCTTAATACCATAACCTGGGGAGAACTGGAAGGTCTCTCGCTCAGGAAATGCAGGAGATGGTCATCCGTTAGTGAAGGTCACATGTTTGGGGAAAGACCCAGGTCCCCAAACACTTTTTAGGACATTAACTTGCATATTAGCCTTTAAAATTAGGACTTTAAATCTCAAACGTTCGAGTCCCATAGGCTTTAACGGGATTCTAAAGTTCACACAAACTTCTGGTCTGTTTGCAGGTTCTGGCGTGAACCGAATGGGGGGGTGTTCAGCTCATCCCTAGTCAGGGCTGTTTTCGGTGGCAAAATGAGAACCTACTCGATATTAAAGCAGAGTTCCGCCGGAAAAGAAAAAAGGAAAAGTCAGCAGCCACAAATACTGCAGTTGCTGACTTTTAACATATGGACACTTACCTGTCCAGGGCGCGCCCGCGATGTCGGCACCTAAAGCCGATCTGTCCCTCAGCTCTCAGGTGGAGTCAACGCCATCTTCGGTAAGGGAATCACTTGTGGCCTCACTTCCTGGTTCCCTACTGCGTGATCCCACTGGTCCCTACTGGCGGAGTAGGTGCCGGACGTGGCGTAGGTCACAGCGGTGATCTATGCTTGAAAGTGGGAGCAAATACCTGGATTACACAGGTATCTGCTCCTTCTTCCCTCCTAAAAGGTGCCAAATGTGACACCGGAGGGGGGGGGGGGGATTCTAAAAGGCCAAAGTTCCATTTTTGGGTCAAACTCAACTCTAAGTGGGCAGTCATAATGTTATGATAGGTGGTCAAGTTATGGCTGATCGGTGTATATATATATATATATATATATATATATATATATATATATATATATATATACACATAATTATATTTATTTTTTGTGTGTGCCATTGTGTTGCAGAACTGCAGTGATTGGCTTCACGTCTCATTTTCAGTATCTATTAGGTTGTTGAGAAAATTTGACTAGACCTATTGCTACTGAGAATACTGGGACTTCAGATACTATTCTGCTGCCTTTGTTCTATGAAGTAGAAAAAGTTTTTTTTTTTTACTGTCTCTATTCTACAGAGAAAAGAAAGACATATCCAGTCTGATACAGCGCATAAAGGAAAGGTGTCCTTTCAACCCCATTTGTATGACTTCAACATTTCTTATCTGCCATGTAGGTTGTGTCTAGGGAGTCAATCCCATGTATATTCTGTGAAATCATGTTGAATCAGCAAAGAATAAAAAATATCTGGAGTGCGATCCCTAAGGAAGTAGCCTGCAAATTGTGAGCACTGATTAGCTCCATGTGTGCCCTGGACAGCAGATAAATCACGTCAAATCACAGAATAAGTGTGAAGGCGTGCTGTACAGTATAGTGTGCAGATGCCCCCATGTAGTCAAAGCAATCCTGAATACCTTCGCCGCAACATAACTAAAAGGAGAAATGTAATGGTTGATATCATAATTTCTAATATGTGGGTGCCTTAAAGGGTTAGTAAAGGTTCCTGTTTAACAAAAATAAAAATAACAAACATGTCATACTTACCTCCACTGTGCAGTTAGTTTTGCACAGAGTGGCTCCTGATCCTCATCTTCTGGGGTCCCTCGACGGCTGTCTCGGGTGCTCCCCTCAAGAGCTAATCCCCTCTCCCAAGGGGGTTAGCTTGCGGTCACACTCCCATAATACAGTCGGAGGCCATAGCCATTTGGCCGTGCGTCATTGATTTGATTGACAGCCAATGGCTGCGCTGCTATCAATCATCCAATGAATGAGCCGAGAAGAGCCGAGAAGCCTGGCCAAGAAGCCAGCATGTTCAGGATGCAGGACTTTCGACGGCTCAGGTAAGTAAATGGGGGGTTTGTAAGCATCGGATGTTTTTTCACCTTAATGCATAGGATGCATTAAGGTGAAAAAACTTGAAGCTTTACAACCCCTTTAAAGTCTAAATCTGGGCAGATAAGAGTTAATTAAATGGTCTACTCCTTCCCCTAACCTTAAGAAGAATCTAATACTAATACTCCCATGCGTCTATGATCCCCCAAGATTCCTCCTTGTTGCTTTTCTTGCTGGTCTTTGACCGATCTTGCCAACATCATCACATAAATGGATGGAACCTATTCGCCCCCGGTAGGAGTTTCCACCCACATTTTAATGCTGAAGAGTAAGCATGAGCACGGACGAAAGACGCGTTCGTTTTCATTTCATTCCTTTTTTTTTGTGTCATTCGTTATGATTGCAATTCATAAATTCGAAAATTCAAAAATTTGTAAATTCGCTAGAAAGAAATGACAAGAACTGGTAAGCTGTAGACCTGTGCACTGCCGAAGAATGTGTTTGTTTTTATTTAATTCATTCTTTTATTATTTTTTTTTGTTTTTCAGGTCATTTTTCGGGTCATTCGTAAATACATAAATTAGAAAATGTGTAAATTCGTAAATTTGAATTTTTTTTTTTTTTTTATTTGAAAATCAGAAAATAAGAAGGAAAATCTGAAAATTTTAAAGAATAACTAACTAACTAATCATAACTAACTATTAAATTATAGGTATTGGAATTTCTTTTCAAATTTGTCTGTTAGTCAACATGACGGGTACAAACGTATCCAAAGTTACTAATAATCAAAAATAACGAATGCCGCAGTTAAACAAATGGAACGGCACAAATTAATAATAAATAATAATAATAACAAGTCCCAGGACCCAATGGGCAAGCGGAAATTAAAAATGACTTACCTCGCCACAGTGAGGATGGGCTGACGTGCAGTCTTTAGCCTCAACAAAAGGTAGAAGATGACAAAAAATAGTATCCAAAAATGAATGGGGGTGTGGTCAGCAATAATTGCAGCCATTCCTTTAAAAGAGATGTATGGGATATTTTTCCACAGTCATACTTACCTTGGTGGATATAGCATCACTCTGATACCAGCTGTAAAGCCTCGTACACACGATCAGTCCATCCGATGAGAACGGTCTGAAGGACTGTTGTCATCGGTTAACCGATGAAGCTGACTGATGGTCCGTCGCGCCTACACACCATCGGTTAAAAAAACGATCGTGTCAGAACGCTGTGACGTAAAACACAACAACGTGCTGAAAAAAACGAAGTTCAATGCTTCCAAGCATGCGTCGACTTGATTCTGAGCATGCGTGGATTTTTAACCGATGGTTGTGCCTACTAACGATCGGTTTTGACCTATCGGTTAGGAATCCATCGGTTAAATTTAAAGCAAGTTGGCTTTTTTTTAACCGATGGTTAAACAACCTATGGGGCTCACACACGATCGGTTTTGACCGATGAAAACGGTCCATCAGACCGTTGTTCTCTGGTTAACCTATCGTGTGTACGAGGCCTGACACTGAGAACCAGGCAATCTAACACCGCAGATCGCTCAGTTCTCACAGCTGTCAGTGACTGTTCTCTGCCCCCCCCCCCGCACTCACTTGAGCGCTGGGCTGTGGAGGGGGCGGAAGTGGCTGGCTCAGCCTCGCAGAGAGGCTGAGCCGGGTGTCGGTCCAGGCATGTGGGCGGATCCCGACTCCATTGTTGCAATCTTGCCTGAGCCTTGACCGCCTCCATGACAGCAGCTGACAGCTGGCTTCAGTCCGCTGTCTGCTGAAAACGGGTCACAGGAGTACAGAACATACTGCACTCCTGTGATCTATAGAAGGAGTACAGCCAAACAAGCTTTGGCTGTACTTCTCCTTCAAGGGTTGGTATTGCATTGGTTGAATTATACTACAAGCGTATTTATTACAGGATTAGCAATCTTTTCTCTCCTGACAATCAATGTTCATAGAATATTTTACTTGTTGCCCTGCACTCAGTTGAAAAGTCTGGCTGATGCTAATATAACACAATTTCAGTATGATGGCGGCATTTTCACTGTAATCCTCGCTGCTTCATCAAAGGTTTTCTAGCAATTACCCTTTCTCTACCTGATTTCTATCCATTCCGATCCAAGTACATACAGCAGGGACAGAGCAAGCCTCTTTCCCTGCTGATAGGTTAATACCCAAGTTTCCTACTATGAGAACGCATTCATTCTCTCTCCTCTTTGCTGTCATATGTGTCACTAACCTTTCTCATTTATTAATATAGGAGTTCAGGGCTGTATTGTCTTCTGGGCCCAAAGTCACATGGGCTGCTTTGTCGCTGACAGAACTACTTAATAACAATAATTATATTCTGCTGGGTCCTTCGTACGCAATCCTCTTTGCCCTTCTATAAAAATTAATGATACGTATTTATACCTAGCTGTAAATCAAGCCATATGGTGTAAGCAGTAATTACAGGGGGCCATATTCTGAGTAAGGATACGATGGAGTATCTCAGGATACTCCATCGTATCTCTCTTTTTTGGCCCGTGTATCTATGCGACTGATTCTTAGAATCATTTTCGCATAGATACACTTAAGATCCGCCATGTGTAAGTCACTTACACTGTCGGATCTTAAATGTAATTACTTCGCCCGCCGCTAGATGGCGTTTACGTTCAGGTCTCATTTGTTTATTCAAATGAGCCTGATACGCCGATTCCCGAATTAATTTGCGTCGCGTAACCGTCGCTAACGTCATTTGCATAAGCGTAAACTTACCCCTGCTATATGAGGGGTAAGTTTACGCAAGTCCCACGTAGGCCATGTTAAGTATGGCGTCGGGTCCACGTCGTGTTTTTCCGTCGGCTACGTCGTTTCCCTAAGTCGTTCTTGAATACGACTTTACGTCAATGATGCACACGTCGGCGTCATTGACGTTTTACGCCGAGAACTGGAGCATGCGCACTGGGCTATTTTAAGCCCGGCGCATGCGCAGTTCGTTAGAATCGGGGGCACGCTTAATTTAAATAGAAGCCGCCCCCTTGGAGATACGCGTGGCTACGCCGGGCCATTTACACTCCGCCGCCCCAAACTATGGAGCAAGTGTTTGGGGAATACAGCACTTGCTCCTGTAGGTTGGGGCGGCGGAGTATAAATGGCTTACGCGCCGCCCGCGGGAAATCTAGGAGAATATGGCCCAGGATTCTTAAACAGAGTTTGGCTAGTTAGGCAACAGTAAAACAAAAACAAAAAAAATATGTAAGTGTAACAGTAACATTTTAGAGTATAGATTCTTAACCAGGGTCAGGTAGGCTTTACCGGGGCCCCCGTGAGTTTTTTAACAGCGGCCATTATACTTCCCACTGACCATTGCACTAATGCAGTCATTCTCATCCAGGGTTCCATGGCACTCTGGGGTTCCTACAGAGGTTGCCAGGGGTTCCTTGAGCTGTGGATGATGAACAACCTTTTTGATAGTGGCTACAAAGTTCAAGGTTCAGCATCACTTAGCAAAGCCAGCAGCATGACACTAAATATCTTTTTAGCTGTCTTTAAGGGCGGCATTCTGAGCACCACTAAACCTCCATACCGGGCCTATTCTGGCACTCCTCTCCTACATGTAAAAATCATTATTATTTTGCAAGAAAATTACTCAGAACCCCCAAACATTATACAGTGGAACCTCGGTTAACACGGTTAACAAACGTTTCGCAATACGAGCGCTGAATTTTTAAAAATCCTAACTCGGTTTGCTCGTAAAACGAGCAGGATTCAAGCTAAAGCGGTGTATAGATCGGCGCTGTTCGGAAATGCTCATCCCATCATTTGCATGGGGTCACGCCTCATTTGCATGGCTCACGCCCACTTCCACCTACGCCGCCTTACGCCTAGGATTGACCAGTTATTGAAAATTGTTAAAGTAAATATTTTATATATATGGTAGAAAAAAACAAAACAAAAAAAAATCAGTTTAAAAGTTGAAATAAGTAAAATCATCTCAAAACCATTAAAGATTTACTTTAATGGTACTATAATCCTCTGGAAACAACAGTTGCATCCTGCATGGGTAGGGACGGAGCTTAATAACCGTCCGCTTTATTACATTTTCATATGCATTTCAAGGCTTCATTTTCAACTCTTAGGCCTCGTACACACGACCGAGGAACTCGTCGGAAAAGACACATCGTTTTCCTCGACGAGTTCCTTGTTAGGCTTGTCGAGGAACTTGACAAGCTTTCTTTGCGTACACACAGTCAAGACCAATTCTCCTCATTCTCAAACGCGGTGACGTTCAACACATTCAACGGCAGGGGAAGTTCGATTCCACTGGCACAACCCTTGGGGCTGGTTTTGCTAATCTCATGTTACTGCGTGTTAAGTAAAAGTTTGGTAGGAGATGATTTGCACTTTTCAGTCTGTTACAGCGTGACAAATGTGCGATCTCCATTACAGACGCTACTTTTACCGAAGGTGCGCACCCGTCTCATACTTTATTCCGAGCATGCGCGGGTTTCTAAGCATACACACGAACGTGTTTCTCGTCGAAAACCAGCCCGACGAGGAACACGACAAGGAAATTGAGACTCCCGACGAGGAAAAAGAGAACTTGTTCTCTTTTTTTCTCGTCGAGTTCCTCGGCAGTTTCCTCGATGAAAAACATACACACCACCGGTTTCCTCGGCAAAAAAGCTCTGCCACCAAGTTTCTTGATGGATTCTGTCGAAGAAAACGGTCGTGTGTACGAGGCCTTACTGGAGTGTATCTAAGCAGCCCCATGGGATTTATGAACATTGGGTCAGTGAGCAATGTTTAAAAAAATACATTCATTACTTTAAATTGTAGTCCACAACCTACAACGTAATTCTGTATTATGTAAAGTAATATTTTATCCTGTCCAGAGCTCTCTTTTAAAACACATTACCTCCTGTACTAAAAGAGTTTGTATCTTTTTCCATAGAGATCTTCTAATTGCAGTTACTCTATTTTGTGCAGCTCTGAAGCGATAATGTCCGCATTCTGCAATGTAATTTGTACCCTTTTGGGAGACAAATAACTCTGCTGTATCTGCCCCGTACAAAAACAAGCTCATCCTGATTCTAGCTCCACTGCCAAAGGCAATTGACTCTTACTTTATAAAGTAGTGACCTTGGGTTAGGCAGCATCAATTAATGGCTTTATTTCTGAACCCTGGCAAATGGAGAGACTTTTTCATCTTTAACAGCTGCCATTGGTTATCCTGTTAATTGCTGAGTAATCAGACAAAACCTATAAGAAGAAATAGCAGAATAAATTTAAACAGTGTCTGTTATGTGGAGTTAAGAGACTAACAGGCAAAATACGCAATTATTTTCAAGGAAATAAATACTTCTGTAACAACAGTTTTTTTTTTGTGGCTGCAACTTTTTTTTAGAAAAACTGACAAATAAAGATAAAGGCCCGGATTCACAAAGCACTTGCGCCGATGTATCTCGAGATACGCCACGTAAGTGCAAATATGCGCCGTCGTATCTATGCGCCTGACTCAGAAACTAAGATACGCCTGAGAAATAGAATAGAATAGAAATCCCATTGATTTTCTATTCACATATGCAAATGAGGGAGATACGCCGATTCACGAACGTACGTCCGTCCGACGCAGTGCGTGTAAAGTCATACGCCCGGCGTAAAGTTATGCCCCATAAAGGAGGTGTAACTCAGCAGCATCCATGCAAAGGGCTGCACCAGAGAACACAAGCCAACGTATTTTACGACGTTTACGTAGGACGTGAATATGACTAGGCATAGGTTACGTTCACGCCGTAGGCAGTGATCCGACGTATCTTAGGCAGTTGTTCCGACGTGATTGTGAGCATGCGCACTGAGTTGCGCCCACGGGATTGCGCATGCGCAGTTGGCGAAACGTATCTGTCTGGCGCTCGGCCCATCATTTGCATGGGGTCACGCCTCATTAGCATGGCTCACGCCCACTTCCACTTACGCCGACTTACGCCCTGGAAACCCAGCGCAGATTTGGAAGCACTGGCTTTGTGAATTCAGTGCTTGCTTCTCTGCGCTGCGTCGGCGTAGCGTAAAGGAGATACGCTACAGTGGCATAAATATGCGCCAGTGTCTGTGAATCCGGGCCAATGAACAATGTGAGGTCCAATCTTCAATGTCCCATGACAGCATTTCCGACACTTAGGTTTTCACTTAGGTTTTCATTATTTCATGCTCCTCTATGCCAACCTGTCTAAATCATCTGACATGAGCCAAAGCTAGCCCTGCCTAAGTCAGTGATTGCCTACATCAGGGGTGTCAAACTCAATTTAGTCATGGGCCGTATCAGCATTATGGTTGCCCTCAAAGGGATGGTTGTATCTGTAAGACTAGATATTCAGAGCACCCCACTCCCCCTTACATCAGATGTCAAGAGATCCATCACAATTAGAAGTTAAGAGTCCCCCCCCCCCCTTACATTCTGCTACTGCTGGGAAGAAGTTGGGGGCAGAACTGGGAGGCAGAAAGTGCAGGATCTGGAGGAGGATGAGAAGATAGGCCTGGAGTCAGCTAATTGCCGAGACCAGGGGAGGCGGAGATGAGGGGGTGCTGAGGTTGCGCAGAGAGGCAGAGAATCTGTAGAAGGAGTTCTGTACAACTCTTTGCTGCTGACTCTTGGGATGGGGAAGGGGAGGCAGAAATGAGCCTCTCTGCGGTTGCAAAGAGAAGTGCAGGATCTGGCAGAGTTATGTCCTCCTATATGCTGCTGATTGCTGAGACAAGATGTGGGCAGAGACGAGGGGGTTTCTGCAGCTGCAGGAGAGAAGCATTAGGGCCACATAAAATAGCCTGGAGGGCCGGATTCGGCCCATGAGCCTTGTGTTTGACACCTCTGGCCTACACGAGCCAAAGGTAGATCTGCCAAAGTTAGTGATCGCCTACATAGGTCAAAAGTAGATTCACCCAAGTCAGTGAACATCTACATAGGTCAAAAGTAGATTCACCTAAGTCAGTGAACATCTACATGAGCCAAAGGTAGATCCACCAAAGTCAGTGGTCATTTGCCATGAGACAAGGTAGGCCTACCTTAGTCAGCAATCCTCTTACATGAGCCAAAGGTAGATCCACTAAAGTCAGTGATTGTCTAACATGAGCTGAAGGTAGATCTGCCAAAGTAAGTGATCCTCTGACATAGGTCAAAGGTAGATCCACCTAAGTCAGTGAATATCTACATGAGCCAAAAGTAGATCCGCCAGAGTCAGTGAACATCTACATAAGCCAATGTCAGTGATCATCTGCCAATGAGACAAGGTAGACCTGCCTTAGTCAGCAATCCTCTTACATGAGCCAAAGGTAGATCTGCCATAGTCAGTGATCGTCTACATAAGCTAAAGATCCAGTAAAATTAATGATTGTCGTCCCTTTTATTTCTGTATGTGGGTGATGGCACTGTAAATATGTTATATAAAAAAAAAATACATTTTTCCTAATTGATATATAGCTGTCACATGACCCAGCTCCTTCCCAGCCTGTCTGCAGGGAAACAGTGGCAGGAGGAGCTTCTATTCTTCTGCTGCTGGTCACATGTTCAAAATAAAAAAAGGGCTTTGGTAAACAAATAAATAATTAATATGAATAAACTGTTTTAAATTGGCATACAAATATATATATTTGAAATCAAATCCTTATTAGATTTTGGGCAAAACCATGGTGTGGGCGGATTTCTGACAGTCACAAACTGTGTCACGCCCCTTTAGCCAATGTCTGAGAATAAGAATGCCACTGTGACATCATGTTGCTGTGGTGGCTGCCAATTGAAGCCTGCTTTATGCCACATTAGTTGTCATGGCGGGCTTGATCTGGGCATCTGTTTCAAACTTGGGTGGTCTAGTGCCTGGTTGCCCCCTGCTGGCTTAGTTGGCGGCTGGTTGGCATACAGAAGTGGTTTTCCCCTTTGGACTGCAGCAGACATGTAAATCTGGCAATGTTTATAGAGTTTCCTTGATGAAGCAGATATGTTCTGTGAAACGCGTCGGTAGTAAACTGTTTGAGACTATTGCTAGTTGCTCAACATTGTATTGTTGTTTTATTATGATTGGATTTTTTAAAAGGATTACTGTGACCTATGAGTGGTTTTATCATGTATATGTAATAATGCTTGTTTTAGCCGGTAAATCCGGTTAACAGCCGGTAAACTCCTATATTGTTATTATGGGGTTTTCCCTCCTTATTCCTTTTTTTTATGAATCTATTTTAGCTGCAGTGGGATTAAAATAAAAATAACTTAAAAAATAAATAAAAATCCAAGCACATAATGCTGTCTACAGTTGTTGCTGTAACTAATATGTCTCCAGCAACAAATGTTACAGAGGTAAACTGTTCAACGACGCACCTTAATTGCTATAATGAATATAATGAATATAATAATGAATATAATATGAATATAATATTTAACAATCAAACGTGAGATCCTCTAGATGTTGGAAAATATGTTGTTTTTGTTGTTTTTTTTGTTTGCTTCCCACAGTTTAGTAAATATAGCTATTTACATCCAGCAGAGTTTGGGACTTTTTGGCACGAAGGTCTTGTATTATTTTCAAATAGAGACATTCATTGGCAACTCTATCTTGTTATCTGTCAGAGAGTCACTTGTATTGGCAGATGGGTCTTTGAACTCCTGTGGTGGCAGGATAATAGCTAGTGTATAATAGATAACACGTATTTGTACTTTTTAATAAAGAAGAGAAATAAACCATTCATTTTCTAATAGGATGCATACAAATCTGCCAAATTTAATATAGAATAATGTAACAAATGTAAGCATCACTGGGTGACAATATTGGTAATTTGAATAACAAATAGTTTTTTTCATTGGCTGTGTCTTGTAAATTATAGTCTATCCTGATGATCACTTCACATGTTTGACTTCTGCATTATACACAGCACACATCTATTGAACATAGAGTAGAACTGTAACAATAGTTACAGTTGAAATGTATCTAGTATTACATTTATTTTGTTATGTTATGGGCATGTAGGATAAGCAATTTGGGAATGTTACACTTGAAGGTATTTATTACCACGCAAACACTTCACAGTATTCTGAGTGACAATGGCTTCATCTTCCTTGCTCCTTGATCCTATGGCCTGGATTCACGTAGGAGAGCGCATCTTTGTGCGGGGGTAACATTACGCCTCTGCAACTTTGACAGGCAAGTGCAGTATTCTCAAAGCAAAGTTGCGGCGGCGTAGCGTAAATAGGCTGGCGTAAGCCCGCCTAATTCAAATGTGGAAGATGTGGGCGTGTATTATGTAAATGTATTGTGACCCCACGTAAATGACGCTTTCTCCGAACGGCGCATGCGCCGTCCGTGAAAGTATCCCAGTGCGCATGCTCCAAATTAACCCGCAATAAGCCAATGCTTTCGACGTGAACGTAAATGACGCCCAGCCTTATTCGCGAACGACTTACGCAAATGACGTAAAACGTGAAAAATTTGACACTGTTCCGATGTCCATACCTAACATTGGTACGCCTCATCTACGCCTCATAGAGCAGGGGTAACTTTACGCCGGAAAAAGCCTAACGTAAACGGTGTATCTGTACTGCGTCGGCCGGGCGTACGTTCATGAATTCGCGTATCTAGCTGATTTACATTTTTCTAGGCGTAAATCAGCGTACACACCCCTAGCGGCCAGCATAAATATGCAGTTAAGATACGGCGGCGTAGGAGACTTACGCTGGTCGTATCTTAGAGAAATTTTGGCGTATCTGATTCTTTGAATCAGGCGCCAAGATACGACGCCTCAGACTCAGAGATACAACGGCGTATCTGGAGATACGCCGTCGTATCTCCTACGTGAATCTGGGCCTATGTTTTTACAATGGCAGTAACTAAGATATTTAGCGTGAGACTACCCTCAGTAGTCATGCCCTGCCCTCTGAATTGAAGATAGAAAAATTAACCTCAACTTTTGCCGCACCTGGGTTTTAAAAGTACTAAAAAAAAATCTTTATTTTCCTTTCCTACCCTTACCTTTAGTCCTCTCTTTTTCTTTTTTCTTTTCCTTTCCTTTCTTTCCACTATTCCTCTCCTATTCTCTCAACTTCTCTCCTCCTCCATGGTACCTTGGTTTTAAAAATACTATAAAGTACTTCCCATTCCTTTCCTTTTTCCTTCTGATTCCTTCCCTTCTCTTCCCTTCAGGCCTCGTACACACGTCCGAGAATCTCGTCAGGAAAAACCCGTTGTTTTCCCTGACGAGATTCTTGGCAAGAAACTCTTGCCACCGGAGTGTACTGACTTTCATTTCAAAAGAACCGCGGTTCTCTTGAAAGGAAAGAACGCGGTGACGTCATTGCGTATGACAAGCATGCGCTCGTCACATTCAATGCCGTCGCCGTGGAAGCTACCGCGCATGCGTCAAAGTGTTTTTGAGCATGCGCAGGTTTCCACGGCGACAGGTAAGTATACACACTCTCGGGTTTCTCGTTAAGGAAACAGGCCGACAAGAATCTCAAGAAAAAAAAGAGCAGGTTTTCTTTTTTTCTCGTCGAGATTCTGGTCAGATTTCCACATGAGAAACCTGCATGCCTCATACACACGAACGGGAATCTTGGCAAGAATCAATTTTTTTGCTGTTTTTTGTCGAGAAACCCGGTCGTGTGTACGAGGCATTACTCTCCTTTTCTTTCCTTTTTCCTTTCCTTTCCTTCCCCTTCCATTTCTTTCTCTTACTTCCTGTTCCTCTCTCTTTCTTTCCTTTCCACTCCTTTCCTTTCCTTTACTCCCTTCATTTCCTTCATTGCCTTCCTTTCCTTTCCCTACCGTTCCCTTCCTTTAATTTCCATTCCTTTCCCTTCCCTTTCTTTCTCTTCCTTTCCTCTCCTTTACTTTCCTTTTCTTTATCTTCCTTTCTTTTCTCTTCCTTTCTTTTCCTTTACTCTCCTTTCCCTTTTCCTTCCCTTCCCCTTTCCATTTTTTCCTTTCCTTTCCTTCCTTCCTCTTCTTTTTCTTTCCTTTCCTTTCCTTTCCTTTCCTTTCATCTCCTCTCCTTTCCTTTTATTTGTATTTCCTTTCCTTCCCTTCCTTCCTTCCTTTCCTTTGCCTTCATTTTCTTTCTCTTCCTTTCCTTTCCTTTCTTTCCTCTCCTTTCCTTTCCTTTCCTTTCCTTTAATTTCCTTTCCTTTCTCTTCCTTTCCTTTCTTTACTTATCTCTTCCTTTCCTTTCCTTTCCTCTCCTTTCCCTTGTACTTCCTGTCCCCCCTTTCCTTTTCTTTTCCTTTCCTTTCCTTTCATTTCCTTTCCTTTCCTTTCCTTTCCTTTCCCTTGTCCTTCCGATCCTTTCCCTTCTCTTCCCTTTCCTCTCCTTTCCTTTCACCTCCCTTAATTATCTTCCTGTCTTTTCCTCCCTTCCCATTATTCCTCTGCCCTCCTTTTTCTTGTTTTTCCTTTTGTTACCTTTCTATTCCTTTATCCCTATATTCCTTTTTTTTTTTTTTGTCTGTAGGATATACAAGCGTACAGCAAGTTGCCAACGTGTCCTTTCATGCAAGCATTTTGCAGAAAGCCATTTATTTGAATTACAATCTGTTTGCCTAATTTATTTGACAGTAAATGGTCATTGTGCCTTTCTATATGAAAAAGAACAGACCCAGGAGCTTTTAATTCACTCTGTTTATTAGTACATAGAGCAGCTGTTTCAAATGTCTCTAGATAAAAAAATAAACTCCATGCAAGGAAATGCTGCTGCTTCTGTTTCTTTCCTGTAATGGACGTAACAACCGGTCCCATTCATTTACACACGTCGTTACAGCATGTAGACGACATTCAGAAATTTAAACCAGGCAATAATGCAAATAGCACTCTTACACACACTGCTCTAGAGTAACATGCCATTCCTCATCTGTTAAATTACATTTCATTCAAGTGAAAATTACCATTGAAAGACAGGAAATGATTAGCTGTGTTCTAGACCAGAAGCCTTAGAATTCTTGAGAACAGTAAAGCTCTGATATTCTGAAAAGACTCCTTGACATTTTTGGTATGATGTCATAGAGATTAAAATAAATGTCCAATTTCTAGATGTTCCATGAGACAATCAGCTTAGGAATGTAAAACTGGTTAGAATAACCCATTAGCTATGAATAGTTAGTTGTGCTCTTTATTTTTTTAATAGTTAAACCCAAGAAAAAAATAAAAAATATTGCATGTTTCCAGTCCTTAAAGTGGTTGTAAAGGTTCGTGCTTTAATAGTAAGTCCTGAACTAGTTTTCTTTTTTTTTTAATTGTTGCCTCTTTTTTTCCCCTGGTGATCAGTGGGAACTGGTGCTTAATATATTGGGGGGAGGCAAACCAACGCTTCCCCCCCTGTGGGAGGCGGACGGGAAGGCAGTGAACCCCCCTCTCCTTCACCGCCTTTCTGTCCATCTCCCACGGGGGGTTCGCCGTCTTCCCATCCGCCTTCCAAGTGGGAGACGGACAGGAAGGCTACAAATCCCCTCCCCCACGGGAGACGTATGGAAAAACAGTGATCAGAGGCCCCCTTACCTTAGGAAGTAGATGACAAGGATCTCGCTCCTCGCTCCAGGGCCATTGCTTCTCCTCCCGGGCCGAACAGGGAGACTATCTGGCCAATCGGGTCTCAGGACCCGCTTCCTGATTGTCTGAGAGGAGAATCAGGAGGACAATAGCGAATATTAATTTACTATTGTCACACAACTGGGTGACAATAACAACTACCCACCCTTTTGTTAAGCCAATTAGAGCAATCGTGTACTTAAAAAAAAAAAAAACAGTTGGAATACATGCTTCCAACACCCTGCATATAGATTAGGGGCCAACTGCATTATGGATTAGGGGGGCGATGTTCCTGTACACTGTATGGACGGGCCATCACTGCTGGTGATCCTGCTTCCAGCTACACACTTCCTGCCCTAGAGTGACAATGCAATGTATTACATCAATTGTGACAGTGCAAGGCCCTGCCACTATGTGAATGTAGGTTATGAAGATAGAAATTACACAGGATTGTCAAAGATTCCGTTTGAGAAGCTCTAGCAGGTGTTTTGTGATCAAAGACTGTGTCTTAAAGTGATATTAATAATATCATACTAACCTGCTCTGTGCAGAGATTTTGTACAGAGCAGCCCTGATCCACCTCTTCCCGGGTCCCTCACAAGCATCACTGGCCCCACCTCCTGCCAAGTTCCCCCATAGAAAGCAGCTTGTTTGCTCCCAAGCTACATCTGTGTGTCCATTCACACATGGAGTGCGGCTCAGCCCCACCCCTGCTCTTTCCTTGTTGGTTCACTGGCTGTGATTGACAGTAGCAGGAGCCAATGGCTCCCACTGCTGTCTCAGCCAATGAGGAAGGAGAGACTTGGGAGAGCAGAGGCTCCCATACGCAGTGGTAGAGGAAGAACGGGCTCAAATTAGTATTAGGGGTGCTGAGGGAGGCGCTTCACACAGATTTGTTTTTTTTTTACCTTCATGCATTGAATGCATAAAGGTAAAAAACATTGAGCCTTTACGACCACTTTAGGTTTTCTCTGGATTTGGAAGTTCTGGATCGGGACCTGGAGCTTGAAGGTTCCAGAGCGTTTTGGGTGGGAAAGAACCTTCAGTTCTATGCCTGGGCTTTGCTAGATGCTGGCAGACTGTGTGGGGGCACATGTGGGCAGGATCATTATAAGCCAGATCTGAGCATAGGGCAGTTGCTGCTGTTTGGAGACAGAGCCCATTCAGGAGGCCTGGTTGTTCAGAGACTGTATCCCTTAAGTTAGGGACTTCTGGCCCAAACAAATGGAAAAGTCAGTACAGCTATCCGGGCCCCAAGGGAGTGTCTGGGAGGCCTAGACAACTGAGGTGTCTAGCACTTTCAGGGGGACTGGAGGAAGGTCGATCAAACCTGGGGGGGGGGGGTAAGCTGGAGAACCTTAGTTGGTTGCCAGAAGCAGGCAATAAGGTTCTGCGACTGAGGCTGAAATGAACATAAGACTCAGGTGGCTTGGTATTTTTTTAATATTTGTGTTTGCTGGAGAAGAACTCCTGTGTTGGCAATTCAGATGGGTTGGACTTTCTTTTCGCTTTTTGATAAAAGTAGGCTGCTGAGCCTTTAAACTGTTTTACGTGAACTCCCTTTACAAACGCATCTACCACGAGAGCTAACGATATCACACTATAGAGGAGCAGCATTGTTACAAGTGGGTTGAGACTGAAAAACTCTTCCCCTTTTCCCCTTTTCTTCATCTCCATAAATTAGGAAGAGGTTTTCTGTAGACCACAGAGGAGATCTGGGTAGTACTGATTTAAATTTCAATGTGGGATAGGTGGGCTGCACAGGAAATTATGAACTCATTGGGTTTATAGCAGGATCATCATCATTTTTTAAGGAGACCAAACACGTACATGTATTGCACAGATGTACTGAATATTGTTTTTTATTTTATTTTTTTATTTTTAAAACATACACTTTAACTTAAATGGTAGCCAATGAGTTTGTTGTTTTGTTGTTTGTTTAAAAAGTGATAGTTGACTGCCAATTAGACAAAAAGGTAGTCTTACTTATTATAGACGCCAGACTTAAATTTCTTTACCTTTTTTTCTGTTTTTCCAACATTCACAAATCTGTTACTGCAAATTTACTGCATACTGAATACTGATTTTTTTTTTTTTTTACTCCGGGAAATGCTGAATTATTGAACCATAAAGACTTTTCTTGTTATTTAAATTTGTTGATGGCTGTTAGAGAAGAAGCTGTTTTGCGACCTCTTTGCGGTAAGAAGACAAGTAATAAGGAGGTGAAAAGGAGGGCACTACTTGACTTCAAACTGACCCCGATGAAAGATGCTGATGCAGGTATATGGCTAATTATAAGTCAAACAGATGCTAAAGGGCCCTGGAGCTCCATCTTCAAGAACTAACTATGCAGCTAGATCGAGAAAAGATGTATCCAATGTAAAATCATAAGTGAACATCAGATGCACTGTGTGGACACAGAGCTGTTATTATTATTATTATTAGTATTATTATTATTATTATTATTATTATTATGATGATGATTATTATCATCATCATTTAAATAAACATATTATTATCATTATTATTATTAATAATAATAATAATAATAATAATAATAATAATAATAATCATAATAATAATAATAATACTAGCTTGACCCAATGTCAGATATTTATTTTTATGTTACATGCCTTTGGGTTAAGTTATGTATAAGGATAGGTCTGGACAAGCCATGGGGCACTCCAGGCATTTCCCTTGTGGACCGGGGCTGCAGGGCTGCATGTCCTAAAAAGAGCTGGCTAATTCAAGGGTTCCCAACTTGGTACAGTTCGTGGTCTGTTGATGACCAGGCTGCACAGCCGGAAGTAAGCAGTAACCGCGGTCTGGACAAGGCTAACACAGACCACAGTCACCGTTCACCTCCCACTTAGCGACAATACCTGTTTCTCCTCTCTCGGCTCTCCTGCTCCACCAACAATGTCATCCTATCAGCAGAGCAGGGGGCACGAGGAGCTGGAGATCTGCACAGAGAGTGGGAGTATTTTTATATTAGTGGGTAGTCACCCTCTTGTTAATATGATCCAGATCTGCAGTTCCCTCTTACTTTCTATTCTGCTGATAGGATGACATCATTGGTGGGGCAAGAGACCTTGAACACAGGCTGAATCCTGCCTCTGCCCTGCCGAAGGCAGCGAGTAAATAGGGGGACTGTGATTAGAGAGAAGTGGGGTGACTTCAAGGGGCACTGTAATGTGGGCTGTGATTTCTAGGGGCACTGTAATGTAAAGGGGCACTGTGATATAAAAGGGACTGCACTGTTAAGGGGCACTGTTATCATTACTCAGGTGTTAAGGGTAAATACTGTAGTGTACTAATTATAATTGAATATGCCATATTACTGCAGTCCAGAATTAATTGATCTTGGGACATGCCCAAAAGCTTGTAAAAGGTCCACATTTGGTGGTGACATTTTAAACAGCAAGAGGAGGGACTAAGTCCCATTAGATAGGAGAAATGAGAAGATATACAGTATGGTGATGGTGATAAAATGTAGGCATCATCTACAGGTACATAGTGGCATTGAGCTTCCTCCAAGAATATTTAAGGGAATTCTTGTATCAAAGGAGTCTGTGCATTGATAAATAGGGGAAAGTTTGAGTCCATTTTTGAGTTGCATTGTCATCAATAATTAGTCTATGGAAAGTCTAAAGACTATCGATAGCTTATTTTTCCAGATTGGATACACGTGAAAGTTTGAAAGTGAAATTGAACTTCAATATTTTTGCCAAAATTGCAAGGCAATCGAAAACATGAAATGGTGTTTTTTTTTTTACCTATAATAGATGGGATTGAAGTTGCCCTAATCACACTTGTTGGAAAAATCCAATCATGTTTTACTAAATTGTCATATTCTCTTTCAATTTTCATTCAATCTTTCAATAGTATGTATTGAAGCTGTAAATTTTTTACCCAATTTCAACTTCATTATTATTATCATTATTATTATACAGGATTTATATAGCGCCAACAGTTTACGCAGCACTTTACAATATAAAGGGAGACAATACAGATACAATACAATAAAATACAAGAGGATTAAGAGGGCCCTGCTCAGAAGAGCTTACAATCTAATAGGGTGGGGCAGGTGGTGCAAAAGGTTGCAACTGTGGGGAATGAGCTGATGGAAGTGGTAAAAGATTGGTTGGAGACGTGATAGGCTTCCCTGAAGAGGTGAGTTTTCAGGGATCGCCTGAAGGTAGCAAGAGTAGGGGATAGCCGGACAGGTTGAGGTAGTGAGTTCATCATTGACTTCTGGTTGATCAAGCTCCTGGGTGGTTACATTTGGAATTTTTAATGGATAATAGGTGTTAAAGATGACTAAAAATTTCCCTATATATGACCAACTTTCGTCCTCACAGAGGTCTTCTGCAATTTATGTGCACCACAGGTAGTACATTGAATCTGTGCATTTTTTACTCAATTTCAATTTCATCATTGACTTCTGGTTAATCAAACTCATGGGTGGTTACTTGCGATTACATTTGGAATTCTTAGTTGATGAAAAGTTGTTAAAATTGACAAGAAATTCCCTATGTATGGCCAGCTTTCGTCCTCACAGAGGTCTTCTTCAATTTATGTGCACCACTAGTAGTACATTAGCCAGAGCCATCAATATTCACTGAGGGATTAGATGCTGAGAAAATATTCAGTTATTTTGCCTTGCTGGGTGATCACAGCGGGAAAAAAATTGCTGATAACGTCTTCTAGCTTGAAACGACTTTCATAAATACATAACAAAAAAGCCACTTTTCAGCAAATGTATAGTGAATTTGCAATAAGTCATCTTTATATTCCATTTGTTATGGCCTGAAGGATAATATGTATGGAGGTCAGTCATTTTTGGAACATATTGTACTAACGACAAGGACATCCTTTTAGATAAAGTACCAAAAGTATGTATTTATGTTGGTGAAGATAAGAGATGCTGCATCAAACATCGGTATTGTTCAATTACAAATTCAATAAAAATTATAATATTTTTTAAATTGTGTCGTGGATGGACAGTATTTATTTTTTAAGCATTATTTCTTTCAGTGTATGTAAAATGTTTAACTATTATACATTCAATTTTGAGTTTTGCTGTTTTATATGCTGCCCTTGGCTGTCTTCTTTTTATCTTTTCTACTTAAAAAAACAAAAAAACTATTTGCTCCATTTTGAACTGCTTAAAATCCAGCTCCAGGCAACATACAAGCCCAAGTCCAGGCTCCCCTCCCCACCTTGAGGCATTAGAAAAATACCCCAGGAATTTTGTTTCAAGCTTTGGATAGAGCAGAGAAGGGCAAGACCCTCTGGCAAGTTTGTACTGCAGTCTTTGCCCCTACCGGAGGAAAGATATATAAACTTCCTTTTCTGTGTGACATCCATCATCTGGACAAGATATTAAAGGAATATCCCCAAGAGTATACTCCTAATTAGACATGCATTGTGCAATTCGTTTCGGTCTGAATGTATATTTGGACACATTTTTCGTTATTAGGAGACTCGGATGTATCGGAATTTCCGAATGAAAAAGTAACAAATTTAGCTAAAATGTATTTGCATTCGATGAGGCCGGAGGTTTTTTTTTTCTTTTCTTTTTTCTTCTTTCAAGTCCGGCGGTGGTGGTGGGCGTCATTTTGATTTTTGCTTTTTTTAATAAAGGATTTGTTAAAAACTTGTGTTGTGTCTTTATTCACTTTTTATACTTTTTTTGGTGAATGGATAGGGGTACTACCCCATACTACTTCATATGGGGAGGGAGGAAGGATCTGGGGGCTTCCAGATTCCGATAAGCCCCCCACCCACAGACCCCCACAACTATCTCCCAGGGTTGTGGGGAAGAGGCCCTTGTCCCCATCAGCACTGGAACATCGTGCTTTGGGGTGGGGGCCAGAGTCCTCCCTGCCCCAAAGCACTCAACATGGGGGCCTGGTATGGTTCAGGAAGGGGGGCACTCGCTTGTCCCCACTTCTTCCTTGGCCTGTCTGGCTGCATGCTCAGATAATGGTCTGATATTGATTCTGGGGGGACTTCATGACGTTTTCTTTTTTTTTTTTGGCGTGGGGAAAATTATAAAACAAAACTAGATGAAATTAAATTAAATTAAACTAATTCCGAAGTGAATCAATGAAACAAAATTAGTAGTATAACTAATCTATCCAAAAGGAAACAAATGTTTCCATTCTGCACATGTCTACTCCCTACTGTACTCTACTAAAAAAAAAAAGCATTGTAAAAGGTAGAACAGAATAACAAAATAACAGTGGCAACTGTGGTAACATCAATGATATATGCAGACACTTGGGACTAAGGTCTTGACCAATCACTCCATACTTTCCATGACTTTTCAAATTTGTTAAGTGAGTTTGTTCTTAGGAGTAGTTAGGGTTAACCATAGCAGTTCATTTAGACAGGTTGGGCGAAAGATCTTTCTGCCCCGGCCTAGTGATTAAAGATTTTGCAGCTGTCAGTATATGAGAGACCATGATACGATAATGTGTGGGAACACTGGAGATCAACCGGAATGTCTGACGCCAGAAACTAGTTAGCTGTGGTATGAAGTAGATTATCCACCTGGTCACATCCTCTCCAACATAAGAGGGATTGATTTAGAGAGAACTTAACCAATCTGCAGTGGGTAAGATACCATCTCAAAATTCTGGGAAAGCATTCAATGCCTATGTTGAGCAACGCTAGAGTGGGATCAGGTGAGATAGAAACCACTGTATCTCTGGAGATCAACTGGAATGTCTGACACCAGAAACTAGTTAGGTGTAGTAGTAGATTACCCACCTGGTCACATCCTCTCCAGCATACGAGGGATTGATTTAGATAGAACTTAGCCAATCTGTAGTGGGTAAGATACCATCTCAAAATTGTGGGAAAGCATTCAATGCCTACAGGTATGTTGAGGAATGCTAGAGTGGGATCAGGTGGGATCAAAACCTCTGTAACATTGGAGATTAACCGGAATGTCTCAGGCAATAAACTAGGTAGGGTATGAAGTAGATTACCCACCTGGTCACATCCTCTCCAGCATAAGCATTATTTTGTGGTTCGGTTCCCAGTGGTTAATGCAATGTTGGGCCCCTCAGGAGTAATGGATTGCCATTAGCCACTTGCCATCCGACAAGGTAGCTTGTAGGTCGGATCCCCAACTTTGCATTGGGATGAATTTGGTGAAGTGTTGTTTCTGTAAAATATTAAAAAGGGTTAGCTGGAGTTCAGCTTTAATTTGTTAGTGAAGTCAGGGCTGGTGCAAGGATTTTTGACACCCTAGGTGAAACCTAAGTTTGACACTCCCCTGGTTCCACCCCTGACTTCACCCCCTTTGCCCTGCCCATGTATACACCACCTTTTTAAGGAAGCAACCATCAAATGTAGCCTCACCATTCCCATTAAATGCAGCCTTACCAGCGCTCATCAAATGCAGCCTCACCAGCACCCATCAATGCAGCCTCACCAGCACCCATCAAATACAGCCTCACCAGTGCCCATCAAATGAAGCCTCACCAGCACCCATCAAATGCAGCCTCACCAGTGCCCATCAATGCAGCCTACCAGTGCCCATCAATGAATGTTTGCTTGCTTCCATTCATTCGGGAGTCGGGACACAGACACAGTCCTCTGCCGCCTCTGACACTATGTGTGAACAAGGTTGGCTCTATTGCTCCTCCATCCAGAGTGGAGGTACCAGGAAATGTGTTACTTACCGGATCACCAGGTGAAAAATAAAGAAAAAACAAAGCACAAAAAAATAAAAAATAAACAAATGCAGTCACCACATTTTAGGATTGATAAGCTACAATATATTAACATTTTTCTTCTTGGGTTTAATACTGCTGTAAGCTAAATGAACCTTCACACCAGTTTATCTTTCTTTTACAATTTGTACACCCCATGGAGTTATAGATACATTTACATACATAGCTATGAATGCAATTGTTTCCTTTTGATAGCTAGAAGGCAGAAAGTCCCTGTGCTGCCATAGCAAACTATTCCTCATTTCTCTTTTTTATCCCCGTGCTTAGCACAGAAGGCAGCCTTAGACAAAGTCACTTGCAACACAGCGCACAGTTGAAACAGGACAGATCGCGGTCTCTATTGTTTTATTATATCATTGCTCTGGGGTCACAAAATCCCAGGACTGGATGTGTGAATTAGGCCACAGCTTCATATTAAAAATGATTTATGCCTCTTCCTGCCTACCCATAAGGATCTGACCTTGCTGCATTTGGGACTGAAAACTCTGTGAAATCTGTAGCACGTTGTTTATAAAAAATAAATAAAAAATCTCTGGAGCCCAGATGAATGAACTTTAAAGGGAGAATATTTTATGGTTACATAGTCAGGGTGAAAAAAGACACAAGTTCATCTAGTTCATCTAGTTCAACCAAAAAAGGAAAAACTCTATATGCAGAACACTATATCAACAGTTGGGAACAGAACACTATATCAACCAGAGCAGTGGTCTCCAAACTGCGTCCTGACACAGACCTTTGATTCCCTTTATCCTGCCCTTGGGGCACTATTTCTCCATCCGACACAAATAATGGGGCACCATTCCTCCATCAGACACCAATAATGGGGCACCATTCCCCCATCTGACACAAATAATGGGACACCATCCCTCCATCTGACACCAGTGATGGAGCACTATTCCTCCATCTGATACCAATGATGGAGCACTATTCCTCCATCTGACACCAATAATGGGGCACCATTCCTTCATCTGACACCAGTGATGGAGCACTATTCCTCCCTCTTACACCAACGAAGGGGAACCATTCCTCCATCTGACAATTGGATCTCAGAACCTGCTTCCTGATGGGCTGGGAGGAGAATCAGGAAGACGATAGTTAATATTAATTTGCTATTGTGACTCAACTGGGTGGGCTCAGGGCACAGTGCCAACCCTTTTTTAAAGCCAATTAGAGCCCTGGGCTCTAATCATGTGCTTAAAAAAAAAAAAAAAAACATTGGGATCCATGCAACCATGGCCCTGCATGTAGATTAGGGACCAGGCACATGGACTAAGGAGGCGGCGCCCCTGCACTTCTAATGGATGGGCTGCTACTGCATCTGACACCAATGATGGAGCACCATTCTTCCATTTGACACCAATGAAGGGGGACTATTTCTCCATCTGACACCAATGATTGAGCACTATTTTTCCATCTGGTCAGTGGTGGCTGGTGCTCAATATTTTGAGGGGCAGCAAACCATGCCTCCCCCCCGCCAGGAGACGGATGAATGGGAAGGTAGAGATCTGAGGCCTCCTTACCTTAGGGGGCAAGTGATGTGTCCTGGTCAGGATGACACTCTGATCTCCCCTTCTCCTCCCTCCACTGTCCGAACCAGGGAGTGCTGGATGTGGCTATGGGAACAGGAGCGCACAGGAAGCAGGTCCTGAGATCCCTGGCCAATCGGGTCTCCGGACCTGCTTCTTGATTGGCCAGGAGGAGAATCAGGAAGACAATCGCGAATATCAGTTTGCTAATGTCACACAACTGGGTGGGCTCCGGGCGCAGTGCTCTGCTTTTGTTTAATATCAGCACTTGGTACTTCCCCCTCCCCCAAATGATTTGGACCAGTGCACAAAGCAAGATCCATAAAGACATGGATGAGTGAGTTTGGGGTGGAGGAACTTGACTGGCCTGCACAGAGTCCTGACCTCAACCCGATAGAACACCTTTGGGATGAATTAGAGCGGAGACTGCAAGTCAGACCTTCTTGTTCAACATCAGTGCCTGCCCCTCACAAATGTGCTTCTGGAAGAATGGTCAAACATTCCCATAGACACATTTCTAAACCTTGTGGACGGCCTTCCCAGAAGAGTTGATGCTGTTATAGCTGCAAAGGGTGGGCCAACTCAATATTGAACCCTACAGACTAAGACTGGGATGCCATTAAAGTTCATGTGCATGTAAAGGCAGGCGTCCCAATACTCTTGGTAACTTATAGCTAGATTCAGAAAGAGTTAAGCCAGCGTATCAGTAGATATGCCGTCCTAACTCTGAATCAAAGCCGTTGTACATTTAAGTGTATTCTAAAATTGAGATACACTTAAATGTAGCTAAGATACGACTGCCTGCGCCGTCGTATCTTAGCTGTCTAGTTTCGCCGGCCGCTAGGGGCGTGAACGCTGATTTACGCCTAGAATGCGTAAATCAGCGAGATACGCCAATTCACGAACGTACGCTTGCCCGTCGCAGTAAAGATACGCCGTTTACGTAAGGCGTTTTCAGGCGTAAAGTTAGTCGAACTAAAAGCTGGCCTAGCCAATGTTAAGTATTGACGTCGTTCCCGCTTCGAATTTTGAAAATTTTACGTCGTTTGCGTAAGTTGTCCGTGAATGGGGCTGGACGTAATTTACGTTCACGTCGAAACCAATAAGTCCTTGCGGCGTACTTTGGAGCAATGCACACTGGGATATGTCCACGGACAGCGCATGCGCCGTTTCGTTAAAAACGTCAATCATGTCGGGTCATGGTTTATTTACATAAAACACGCCCACCTCTTCACAATTTGCGCTACGCCGCCGTAACTTAGGAGGCAAGTGCTATAGCTATAGATATATCTATATATATACACACAGAGGTACACATTACAATAATTCAACATATGTACTCACTAAGCAAAACAATATAATTTCAATAAAATTCAAGTAAATCCTAAAATCTATAAACACCTTTTGAACATTTTACTTGTTCTTTAAACTTTTAAAGTGTCAAAACATTGATCAGGGTGGTGAAATGACATATTGTCTGTCATGTACTGGTAAAAGAAGACATACGAGTCTTCAGAAAAAGAGTGGGCTTAAATTAAACATTTCTACAACCTCCCTGACTATTACATGATTCATCAAGTTTCTTACATAACTCTGAGGGTTAGCACATACCGGTACTTCTTTGGTAATGATAATGAATGATATGTTGTTGTGCTGAACATTCCTATTCCAAAAGAATAGATGATAATACTGTACTTGGGGATGATCTGAACTCCTCGTTAAAGCAATGTTTGATTTTCACTTTCATCTGTTTTTCATTGTCATTGGGATACAACTTAGGGATTTTGCTGATCAATAGACTCTGAGTAATTCCTTGTTGGTAAATAAAGGTTAATCCTTCTCTGAAGACTTCTGAAAGGCAATGCAGATCAGGTCCTGAAGGGCGAGCCAAGAAGTGTTTCACCTCTGCTTCCTTTCATGAGGTCAGATTTGAAAGGTTTTTATAAACTTTTTATCCACAATTTTGGATATAGAATCACACTGAGACACGGAGAGCGCCCTTGAATGGGGCGTAAGTGTTTAAGACCTTGTTGCTTGATATCCAACCAGTGAGTTGGTTTAATTTTTGGAGATGAAGCAGGCAAACCAGGCCTGTTATTTTTCAGACAATTTAGATTGATCCAACAAGTGAATTTGTTACATTTTTTCGGAACTGTTCCGAATTTAGGACCTTGTTGCTTGATATGCAACCAGTGAGTTGGTTTAGGGGTGGTTTTTATAAACTCTTTATCCACAAAGAGACACAGAGAGCCCCCTTGAATGCAAGGTTAGATGTGTTACGAATTTAGGACCTTGTTGCTTGATATCCAACCAGTGAGTTGGTATAATTTTTGGAGACGAAGCAGGCAAACCAGGCCTGTTTCCCCCCCCCCCCAGACAATGCAGATCACGTCCTAAAGGGCGAGTCAAGAAATGTTTCACCTCTGCTTCCTTTCATGGGGTCAGGTTTTAGTGGTGGTTTTTATAAACTCTTTGGGCCAGATCCTCAAAAGGGATACGCCGGCGTATCTACTGATACGCCGTCGTATCCCTGTTTCTATCTTTGGAACTGATCCACAGAATCAGTTTCCAAAAGATAGGCAGAAGATCCGACATGTGTAAGGGACTTACATTGCCGGATCTTAGGATGCAGTACCGCATCCGCCGCTGGGGGCATTTCGAGTCGAAATGCCGCTTCGGGTATGCAAATTAGCACTTACGGAGATCCAGGAAGCTTTTACGCTTCGTTTTTTCTCCGTAAGTATTAAGTTGCATGTGTAAAATTAGGGCTGCTTTTACAAAGTGTAAACTGTTTACACCTTGTAAAAGTAGACCCTTCTTACCCGCGACGCTGTTATTTTATTTTTTTCGCCATATCTTTTTTTTTTTTCGACGCAACTTTTTTTACCCGGCGCGATTCACAAAACTCTGCGTAACGTAAAACCGCGCTATGCACGTCGGGAAAATGACGTCGTGAGCATGCGCAGTACGTCTGGCGCGGGAGCGCGCCTAATTTAAATGGGACTCACCCCATGAAAATAGGAACGCCTTGCGCCGGACGGATTTAAGTTACACAGCCGAAAATTTCTAGGTAAGTTGTGGATCGGGCACTTAGGTAGAAAATTTGCGGCAGTGTAACTTAAATCAGAATATTTAAGTTACGGCGGCTCTTTGTGGATCTGGCCCTCTATCCACAATTTTGGATATAGAATTACACTGAGACAAGGAGAGCGCCCTTGAATGCAAGGGTGGAAGTGTTCCAAATTTAGGACCTTGTTGCTTGATATTTAGCTTTAGTATCACTTTAACTTTACCTGTAATTGCATTTTTCTATGTTTAGGTAATGGATTGGTAACACGATTTGGCTTAATGTGAGTTAGCAGATACAGTATTTCTGACAAAACATTTTGAACTTTTATCAATTTATAATATCTATGCAGTGAATCTCCGAATTTCAGAATCACATTTGCTACTAATTTGTACCTTTTAAAAAAAACTATAATTTAAATCAAATTTTGACTGAGTCATAATGAGGGCTTAATGGCAAAGGAGATGCAGACTTCATTTAAATCTGACCTTATCAAAGGCTTTCAGAGCAGGAAAATCAATTTCAGAAAAGCATATTAAATCTTTTGACACACAAAAAAAATAAAACAAGATCAGGCCCCGCATATAAAAGTTTAAGCAAAAGGTAGCAAGTGTGTTGTCACTCGCAACCATTGAGAAGGAAGGATCTTATCCGTTACTTTGGTCAACACAAAGAGCCATCACATCCAGCTCTAGCCACTTCCATACCAGGCACTTACACACCTTCCTGCCCAAGCCAATTTTCAGCTTTCAGCGCTGTCGCAGTTTGAATGACAATTGCGCGGTCGTGCTACACTGTACCCAAACAATTTTTTATCATTTTGTTCCCACAAATAGAGCTTTCTTTTGGTGGTATTTGATCACCTCTGCAATTTTTATTTTTTGCGCAACAACTAAAAAAAAAACCGACATTTAAAAAAAATAAAGTTTTAATTTTTTTTCTGTTATTTTTTTTGTAAATAAGTAAATTTTCTTCTTCAATTTCGGGCACTGATATGGCTTCACTGATGGGCACTGATAAGCCGTCACTGATGGACACCGATAAGGTGGCACCAATGAGGTTGCACTGATAAAGGTGGCACTGAGGGGCACTAATGATGGGCACTGATAGGCGGCACTGATGGGCACTGATAGGAGGAGCTGGTATGCGGCACGTAATGGGCACTCATAGGCGGCACTGATGGGCACTCATAGGCGGCACTGATGGGCACTCATAGGCGACACTGATGGGTACTTATCGGTGGCACCGATGGGTACTTATGGGTGGAACAGATGGGCACTGATAGGTGGGTACTGATGGGCATGGATGGTCACTTATAGGTGGCACTGGCACTGATGGTGGCATTGCTGGGCATCACTTTTTTAAATGTTTCCTATGTTGTGCCCATGTTGCCAGACAGTGCCCATTTGTGGGCACTGATTGGTATCTATTGCAAATATTTTTTTAACATGTGGATGGCCATGTGGTACCTACCTGGCCATCAACGTTGCTCCCTTCCCTGGAGGTCCTTATGGCTTTCCTGGTTGTCCAGTGTGGGCATCCTTGGGGGGGGGGGGCTACGCTGATAAACAATCAGTGTATGCCCCCCTGTCAGGAGAGCCACGGATCGGCTCTCCCCTACTCGCGTCTGTCAGACGCGAGTGAGTTAGAGCCGATCAACGGCTCTTCCTGTTTACATCGTGATCAGCCGTGATTGGACACGGCTGATCACGTGGTGAAGAGCCTCCGCCGGAGGCTCTTTACCGAGATCGGAGATGCAGGGTGTCAGACTGACACCCCGCACCACCAATCGGCGCACGCCGGCATGTTATCCTGCTGGACGTCAATAGACGTCCAGTCAGGATTACAGAACCACTTCCCGGACGTCAATTGTCTATTGACCGGGCGGGAAGTGGCTAGACATCAAGTCTCCAGGCTTTGGATAGCTATATGTGACCAACTATTAACTGCTTGCCCGCTGCACATCTATAAAAACAACTGCACACTGATGATGTCTATCGTCCAAGGAGGTTGTTTAGGGCACTAACAGTTATGTCCGTTGCCACAGCCACCAACGCGTTTCACCCAGACTGGGCTTAATCGTACGTGCTGAAGCACTCCTGCAGGCAGTACCTTACACTGGTCAGAACGGCTGAATAGGGATTGGAGCAGCATCCTACATATCCTGTAACAGTGCTTGCTAACTGCAACTTAGAAAAGTAGGCGATGGATTGTTATCTATTATCAACAATAACAATATTATCAGCAGGTATTCCCTGAGCCGTGACTCAGGCCGGTTGTACGCAATTTAAATCTCAGCCGGTTCAGCAGGAATCAACAGGCTGAATGTACCAAGTTGATCGATTGATCAACTTGGGTACAACAAGCCTGCCTGATTCATTTTCGATTATCAATAGAGGCTGCTATAGCCGCTGGTGATAATCACTGTCTTCTCACGGCAGGGGTGGCTTCCCAAGCACACCCCCTCCCCCGCAAGGAGAAGACAATTTTTCGACAGGAGGGATTCCCCTGTCAACACCATCTGTGTTGAAGGGGAAATAGTGCAAGTTTTCTTTCCTGCAACCAGTGGACACCTTCCAGGTCCATTACTGTTTGGTAGATAGGTATTATGACTCCAATGATCTCTTTAGCTGACTGTAAAGGCTAGTTTACATTTGCTTCGAAACATGGCTTCAAACAGGCTTTGTTAGAGCTCTTTGAACACCATTCATAGCCCCTGTCACTAAATAAAGTGGTTAGCTTTCAGTCCTCTTTGCACCTTGCTTTTTCTTGGTGCTTCAATGAGGCTTCGATGAGGCTTCGATGAGGCTTTGGTGGAGATTCAATGGGGCTTCGATGAGCCTTTGGTGGGGCTTCAGTGATGCTTTGTGGGGCTTTGTTGAGGCTTTGGTGGGGCTTCAAGCGAGCTTTGTCATAGACTTCTATTGAGGCTTTAAAGGCGCTTCGAAGCACAACTAAAGCTACATGGGGTATAATTTTTGAAGGAAAGCCGAAAGAAAAGCAAGGTGTAAACAGGACTGTAAGCTAACCATTGTTAGCAAGTGTAAACTAGCCGTTAATGTGTGCTGAAGCCCTAATTTTGCGTACACACGATCGGACATTCCAACAACAAAATCGTGGATTTTTTTCGAACAGAATGTTGACTTAAACATGTGTTGCATACACACGGTCACACAAATGTTGTCAGAAATAAGTTCACTGATTCTGAGCATGCGTCGAATTGATTCCAAGCATGCGTATGATTTTTGTGCGCTGGAATTGGCTACAGACGATCGGAATTTCCGACAAGAACTTTTGTTGTCCGAAAAATTGAGAACCAGCTCTCAAACATTTGTTATCGGAAATTCCGACCGCAAATGTCCGATGGAGCATATCCACGGTTGGATTTTCCGACAACAAGCTCACATCGAACATTTGTTGTCGGAAATTCCGACTGTGTGTACACGGCATAAGTGTGGAATTTCAATCACTACTGTGAGGGGCATTTTTCTAATGATCCTCGATAGATTAATCATAACGGGAGTTGCCTGTGGTTCCTCTTGGGAAAATAGAATGGGAAAGGTTCTTTTAAAACATGACAGTCAGCTTAATGTAAGCTGTAGCACACTGTAGTGAGCACCAGATGGTGCCAATACAGTTGTCTGTAAAATATTCATGTTTGTATCTGTTGGTTTAGAGCAGGGTTTCTCAGCCAGGGTTCAATGGAACTCTAAGGTTCCTCCAGAGGTTGCTAGGTGTTCCCTGAGCAATGAACAAATTCTGCCTTTTAGATACGTTCCCACTGACACCAATGATCTTGTTAACTGTCTGTAAAGGGGTAATTCTTCCAAATGACCTAAAGTGTAAGGAGCATTTTTCCCACTTACCATCACACAATGAGAAAGTAGAAATATTTAGTGCTGCTACCCAATCAGTCCAGCATCAGTAGAGCTCACAGGTGCCCAATCTGCATTCTCACAGCTGTAGAATATATTCATAAAAGGGATCTGCACCACCGTTGTTGCTCTTAAAATCTTATTTATTGTAGAAACCACAGTGTACAAGTCAAAGAAACAGTGAGTTTGCGCATTTCAGCCTACATGGCTTTGTTTAGTTTGTTTAGTTTAGTTATGACTAAAGACATGTTGGTATTTGTGGGTGTTGGATACACTAATTCCTCAAAGCTGAAAACCATGGGGCAAGTCTCTTTGGGCATCTTGTTACTATGTGGCTAATACACAACTGCTGGTACGAAGTTCAATCTCCAAATCCCTACACAGTCACAGAGCTCAGTTTAGGGTGATTATTTACAAGTCTGCAAGACTGCTGTCACCTTCCAGCATCCTCTGGACATGGTCCAATGAGTGAGATAGTCTCTCTTCAGACCAAATCCCCTTGATGAGGTTCTGCTAAAAGCTTCTAGAAAAATTCATCCAGGCCCTCAGCCCCGACACTGCTGAAGCCTCAAAACAGCTGCACATTCCATGGGCAACGCAAGAGCGGCAGTTGCTAAGACTCTGGAACCATCGTGGGGAGAAGGAACCTAGCCCTCCAGTACCTCCTGATATTTATCGCCATTCCATTACCCTTCTGGACACTCCTCCTCAGGGATTGGCTGGAACCTAATGAATATTCAGGCTGGTCATTTTGAATCTCCCACCCTAAGCACTGAAAACGTCTTCCAGAGGCAGGGGGAAGAAATCAAATTATCAGTCTGTGAAAGCCTGAACTGACCAGGCCAAACAATTATTTCTCCCTTTATTGCAGGAGACAACACTAAATTTACCTAGCAACCTACACTAGGAGGGTGCTACATAACTACAGTATTTCAGGAAAGAGAGCATTATAGTCACTGGATGGACCTGAAGATTCTAGGAAATCAATGTATTAGGTAAGTTATGGTGACGATCTGTGACGACTGTGCGAATGATTGACACAGCAATTTTTTTTTATGAAAAGACCCTGCAGTGACAACTTTTCATCTAGAGTTGTCACTCTCGTAGAAGTGTTTATGGACACACTTTGCTGGTATGATAGAGAGAACATATGTCAGGTGACCCGAGTCCAGGTGACAGATGCACACCGAGGTTAGGGGCACACCGCTGAGGTTATGGACTCTTAGGCTGACTGCTGCGGATGGCGCTCTGGGTGGTTAAGGAAAGCAGGTTCACCTGATCACCGACACAGATCACACAGGGAGTCAGAGAATAAGATTCCCCAGGGCACAGAGTCTAAGAGCCAGCATGTTATCACCAGAGCCTCTGATGGGGATGATGGACTTTGCTACAGCTGACACCAGGTCACGCCCCCCAGGGTCTCCCAACTCATGCTCATGGCTGGCTTCTAAAGGATAGAGAGAAAGCAGCAGTCCAGGGCTACAAGGGATGGTCAGGAAGACATGCCAAAGGTTGGGGTATCAAGCAGACGGGGATAGCCAGGAGCACACGCCAAGGTCAGGATATTAAGCAGACAGGGATAGTCAATAGAACAAGCCAAGATCGGTACACAGAAACAAACGTAGAGCATAAGACAGGGACCACACAGGAAGCCTAACACAGGAATTTTGATCGGCAAGACTGACTAGGCAATTCATGGGGTTAAGTAGTGTTTCCTGTTAGAGACCAGGGTGGAGCCATGCTGAGGGAAGATTACTTAAGCATACAGGTGAACAGAAATTCCAGGAACTCAGCAACACTGCAAAAAATGCAGGCACAGTGCGAGTTAAGTCCATATAGGTGCATGTTACCTCTGGGACTTATTTCTATTACTTCTGTGTGACAGGTTTATTGCATTCCATGGGATATACTCCAGCTGTGAGAGGAGTAAAGTACACAAAGCAGCTATGCCCACCCCTCCCCTCTGCAGTCCATTCACAGAAGCCTTTGTATTTTGTGAATGAGTTCACAGACTACAAAGGCTTCTGTGAATGGGCAGAAGGAGGGGTGGGGAGGGGCGGGCATAGTAGTTGCAGTGTTTTTGCTCTTGAAGGAACTGAGACCACAGTGAGCAGTGTAGGAAGGAACTTCAAAAGTTATATTCCTGGAGCACAATAAACCTATTAGATATAAATAATAGAGATAAGACACCTCATTAGACTTACCTCATGGTATGCCTGCAATTTTTACAATTTCTGGAATTAAGCTCTAAATTGTATCTATAGCTCTGCAAAGAAAGGTTAAAACTGCAATAAACCATTTAGACTTTTCTGTTTTTACTTGTGGTTTTCAGGTGGGAATAAAACTCCTGGAGCATAGCTGCGTTATCTGTAGCAATTAAGCAGACTCTTTAATATTTAAACTAGAAAGGTGACATCTGGAACCTATTTTGTTGCTACAGGTAACACAACACTTTTCCTCCAGTATTTGTATCTGTCCTTTAATTCATTTACATTGTTTAAATGTTTCCATCAGCAGGTCAGGGAGTATTCATTATCTGACCGCAATCAATGCAACGGTTCGGAAAAGCCGGCTTGTAGCTGACGGATAAAAAGAAAAATTTGACAAAAATCCGGGAGTACAGTCACTTATCTGGTGAAATAGACAGGCCATTAATCTTCCTGGTGGTATTCCCTGACAATTTTGTACTCACTTACAGTATTTGATGGAAGTATGGCAAAATAGCTAAAAAGCTGTAGAAATGTTCTCTATCTCCCAACTGCGTATTTGTGAAAACTGCATATTATTGGCAGTCAACTTGATAATTCAACAACACGGAGCAAAGGGTAATAATTATGAAAAAGGTGCTGTAACCAGTGACGTACTTAGCATATCTGGCAAATGGGGGTGGATCTTTTTTTTTTTTTAACACCCCCCCCCCCAATACATCAAAATGACTTTCAATATTAATCATGAAATTAAATGTCATACACACTGGGGGTGAGAGCAGAATTAGCTGATGGAGGGCGGATAGCAGCAGCTGTAAATACGATTGCAATTTTATGCAGAGATGCTGAACTTGGCACATCTGCCTGACATGCCATAGCTCAGAGATGATATCTCCGGCATAACTGCCAGCATGTGAAAATAGTTAGGAGGGGTGCCTTAAGGGGATCAAGAAGTTTGCCAAAATTTGCCAAAACCACTGCGGAATTGAACTCCCTAGTCTTCCCCCCTTATATGTTGCACATAGCACAGGGATGGAGGCGTAAACGTTTTCCTTACGTCTCATTCAAAGTCCCAAATGTTCCCTTTTTTTTAAACTCCCTAGTACCCAGCTTTTTACGCACTTCTCAATTCCTTAAAAAATACCCCATTCCTATACAGATCTGCACCCACAGGTATGAAAATGTTTACCACAAGTCAGATGCCATTAACAAATGGGAGTTGGATCTCAACCAACTGTATTCTGAGGCTCAATGGATTGTCGAATTCCAACCTGTGTATTAACCACCTAAGACCCGGACCTTTATGCAGGTAAAGAACCTGGCCAGTTTTTGCGATTCGGCACTGCGTCACTTTAACTGACAATTGCGTGGTCGTGCGACGTGGCTCCCAAACAAAATTGGTATTTTAACCACTTCAGCCCCGGACCATTTTGCTGGTCAATGACCGGGCCACTTTTTGCGATTCGGCACTGCGTCGCTTTAACTGACAATTGCGACGTGGCTCCCAAAAAAAAATTGGCGTCCTTTTTTTCCCCAAAAATAGAGCTTTCTTTTGGTGGTATTTGATCACCTCTGCGGTTTATATTTTTGCGCTATAAACAAAAATAGAGAGACAATTTTGAAAAAAATTAAATATTTTTTTACTTTTTGCTATAATAAATATCCCCCAAAAATATATAAAAATACTTTTCCTCAGTTTAGGCCGATACGTATTCGCCAATAAGCGTTTATCGATTGGTTTGCGCAAAATTTATAGAAATACAAAATAGGGGATAGTTTTATTGCATTTTAATTATTTTTTTTTTTACTACTAATGGCGGCGATCAGCGATTTTTTTTGTGACTGCGACATAATGGCGGACACATCGGACAATTTTGACACATTTTTGGGACCATTTTCACAGCAAAAAATGCTATACAAATGCATTGTTTACTGTGAAAATGACAATTGCAGTTTGGGAGTTAACCACTAGGGGGCGCTGTAGGGGTTATGTGTGACCTCATATGTTTTTCTAACTGTAGGGGGGTGGGGCTGGACATGAGACATCATTGATCGTGTTTCCCTATATCAGGGAACACACGATCAATGAAGCTGCCACTGTGAAGAACGGGGAAGTGCCCAGCCGTGGGTCGCGCGCCCGCGACCCGGTCCGAAGCTCCGTGACCGCGGGACCCGCGGACCCGATCGCGGGACTCCGGCGGCGATCGGGTCCCGTGGTCACGGAGCTTCGGACCGGGTCGCGGGCGCGTGACCCACGGCTGGGCACTTAAAGAGGACGTTCAGGTATGTGCTTGTGCCCAGCAGTGCCATTCTGCCGACTTATATCTGCAGGAGGCGGTCTTTAAGTGGTTAAGCATCACGTAATGCCAGTCATTGGGCATAGACATGTGCAATTAGTTTCGGTCTGAATACAAATTCAGATGAATTTTTGGTAATTCAGAGAATGAAATAGTAATGAATTTTGTTGAAATTTATTACAATTTGTTTTGTTTATTTGTTTTCTAATGAATTCCAAGTTTTCTGAAAGATTCAAATTCAGGTTGGTCAAAAAATGATGGACCGATTCAAATTCTGTGTGAAGAATAGCTTGTTGGTCAAGTGGAGTTCCACCAAAAAAAACAACTACATCCCGCACATGCAGAACACTTTCACCAAATTAAATAGCCACATACATTTTTTTTGTGTGTAAATATCGTAGATTTTCTTTGTTAGCTGCCACTTCTGGGCTTTCCCTTCTGCGGGAGTAGGCGTTCCTACTCCTTTGCCCGGCGCCGCAATGTCATCTGGGATCTTGTTGCATTGTCTCCTGGGAGCACAGTATCATGTTTCCCAGGAGACATTGCTCTTCGCCGTCCAGCGAATACCATCACAACGGGGCGTGAACTTTCGATGACACTGCCCATTGTGATGGCAACCAGTAAGTTTACAGCGCTACTCGCCGTAAACACTGCGCAGGCTCGAGATACAGCGGTGAATGCTAGGAGATGAGCATTCACCGCTTCCAGAAAATGATTGCTTGTGGGCTTCACAATGCCCACACGGAAAATGGAAACTGTCAGGAGCAGATTTTAAAAGTTCTTCTTTGAAAAGAAAACGGACAGGGGATATTTGAAGAAACCAAACAAGTGAGTTTAACTTTATATTGTGAAACCCCTTTGAATGCACCAAACAAAAAAAAACAAATCGCCGCAGATCCTCCGCTTTAAGCAGCAACCGTCGTTTCCTTAAGAATCGATGAGTCATCAGCTGTCAGCGGGCTTCCCCACTGGCAGCTGAGATGTAAACAAAACAATGTCAGCAATAGAAAATTCCAAAATAAAAAAAAAACAGCGTGGGGTTCCCCCCAATTTATACCAGGCCCTTAGGGTCTGGTATGGATTCTAAGGGAGACCCATGCCAAAAAAAAAAAAGTGTAGGGTCCCCCCTACAATCCATACCAGACCCTTATCCAAGCATGCAGCCCAGCAGGCCAGGAAAGGAACCCTACAAGGTCACATGCTCTCAACAGGTGAGGGGTGCTTTAAGGCAAGGGTGCACTGCCCCCTCAGCACCTTGTCACCATGTGGACAAGGGCCTCTTCTCTGTAGCCCTGGGCTATGGTTGTGCGGGCAGGGGGCTTTTAGAATCTGGACACCCTCTTAACAAGAGGGCCCACAAATCCTGCCCCCCCTACTCATTCACCAAAAATGTGTAAAAACTGAATAAGTCATAACGCAAGTTTTTAACAATTTATTTTATTAAAAAAAATAAAAACACACCGCAAATCCATCGTCAATCATGCCACCCACTGCCACCGTTGGACCCGAAAAATAGACAGACACAGATAAGGAGATGACAGGCAGGAAGGGGGCAGGGAGGACAGCAGCGTATGAAGCAGGGACGTACTCTGACAATGGTGGTCAGGGCTGAGCAGCCCTGATTTTTGTGGTATAGAGAGTGGATACAGGAAGTGCCAGGTTCAGGGAGTTTTTTTTACAGTTTAGAAGGGGGGCAGATTACACAGCACCATACCTCCCAACTTTTCAACTTCAGAATGAGGGACAAATGAGCATACCCTCCAAGCAAAGTTGTTGAGCGGGGGGGGGGATGGTGGTCCGCGGATCAAAGTTGTTGAGCGTGGGGGGGGGGGGCGGATCAAAGTTGTTGAGCAGGGGTGGGTCGGATCAAAGTTGTTGTGCGGGGGGGAGCAGATAAAAGTTGTTGAGCGGGGGGGGGCGGGTTCGGATCAAAGTCAATGTTGTTTAGGGGGAGGGGGGGGGGGTGCGCGGATCAAAGTTGTTGAGCGGGGGGGCCGCGGATCAAAGTTGTTCAGCGGGAGGGGGTGCGCGGATAAAAGTTGTTGAGCGGGGGGGCGGATAAAAGTTGTTGAGCGGGGGGGGGTAAGATCAAAGTTGTTTAGCGGGGGGGGAAAGTGTTCTTCTTTAATCAGGTATGTGTTAACGTATTGACACCATTTTAATAAGCCTGAATCGGTGATGCATCTCCAAACTTATTAAGCAAAATGAAACATTTATAAACTCCTGAAAACCTTCACTTGTCATGGATTTACAGAAAAATATCATTAGGAAGCTGGAGAATTTCCCTGATAAGGTATTACAGAGTTTTCTCTTGCTGATGGATTTGTGGGTGTTAGTAGAAAGACTTGGCAGAAGTGGTCAGTGTCATTCAACTGTCACTTCCCCGGAGGGGAGATGTTTCATCCTGAGGACTTTACAGCTGACACAAGGTCATCCCTGGGGATTGAAGCAAGCCTGGCTTTCCACTCAATAGGGAAGAAAATCTTTATAGTGAAAGAGGGAACTTGTGTTAGACAAACACTGGCCCCGGCTTCTGGAAGTGGAAAGACTGAAAACATGACGGGGAAAATATCTCCTAACTCTGCGGTATGCAGGTTATTATTAATATAACGTTATAAATTGACAAGTTTTTGAACATAGCGCTACAATTTTTTTCATTCAGAATTATTACACACTATTATAAATTGACTGTTTCTTCTTTGCAACACCTATTTTATTTGTGTAATAATCAAGTTAAAGTGGTTGTAAAGGCTCAAGGTTTTTTACCTTCATGCATTCTATGCCTGAAGCTACAGGCATCATCCTGGTATCTTTTTTTTTTCTACTGGCATTTCTCTTAACCACTTGAACACCCCTTCACACTGATATACGTCGGCCGAAGGGCACGGCTGGGCACGGCCACGTACAGGTACGTCGCCTTTAAGAGCCCAGCCATGGGTCACGCGCGTGCGCCGGTGACCCATGGCTGGGACCCGATCGCCGCCAGTGTCCCGCCATCGGGTCACAGGAGCTGAAGAACGGGGAGGGCTGAGCTGCTTGGCATGTAGAGCAGTTGTTGGAGCCTTCCCTCTGCCAATGACAGCTAATCATGTGATGTAAACAGAGACGGTAATCGGCGATCACCGGCAGGTGACAGAGGGACATCGGCCCCGATAAGGGAGAGCTGCCAAGCTCAACTGTGCCCATGTGTGCCACCTGTCAGTGCCACCTACCATGGCACAACAGTGTCACCTACCAGTGCCCACAGTGCCACCTACCAGTTCCCACAGTGCCACCCACCAGTGCCCACAATGCCACCTATAAGTGCCCACAGTGCCACCTATCAAAGTCACTATTCAGTGCCTCATCAACAGTGCTGCCCATCATTGTCACCTACCAGTGCCCATCAGTGCTACCTATCAGTGCCCATAAGAGTCCATCAGTGCCACCTATCAGTGGCCATCAGTGCCATCTATCTGTGCTCATCAGTAACACCTATCAATGCCCATCAGTGCCACCCATCAGGGCCCATCAGTGCCTCCTTATCTGTGGCAATCAGTACCTCCTTATATGTGTCTATCAGTGCCGCCTTATCTGTGCTTATCAATGCCCACCAGTGCAGCCTATCAGTGCCCATCAGTGCCACCTCATCAGTGCATATCAATAAAGGAAAACAACTACCAGTTTGCAAAATTTTATAACAAAATATAAAACATGATTTTTTTATTTTATTTTATTTTCCATCTTTTTTTGTTTGTTTAGCAAAAAAATAAAAACCACTCCAGTGATCAAATACCACCAAAAGAAAGCTCTGTTTGTGGGAAAAAAATGCTAAAAATGTCATTTGGGTAATGCGTTTTATGACCGCGCAATTGTCATTCAAAGTGCATCAGCGCTGAAAGCAGAACACTGGTCTGGGCAGGAGGGGGGTTTAAGTGCCCAGTAAGCAAGTGGTTAAAGAAAGCCACCAAAAAACACAGAATTTTTAACATCTGAACTAAGAGGGAGAAGAGTTAAAGCTTCTATGTATCTCTGATGAATGGAAATGTAAGCACTGCCCATACTCATCCAAGATATTTCCAGAAAGACGCTGAATAAATCATTTTCCACCAAGAACAATATATTTTCATTTTCATTACACTCTGCTATTCAGCGGGGAAAGTCAGCCTGAGAATCCTCCTGAAAATCGGTGATTTATATGTGGAATGCAGACCATTCTATTACATAAATATACAGAATAGATAATACCGCATGTTAGAGCCTTGGGTAGATCTACCTGGAGATTTACCTTTCGGGAAGCGATGAATGAAGATACGGTAATGGTCAAGATCCACATTTCCTACCACAGATGTACTTGCTATGTATTAGTTATTGTATCATTTGTATCCTGTTTTCTTTCATCCTTGTATCTCAGCACTGCTGATTTCCTGGTTTCTTAGAGCCATTAATTCCTTAACCACTTCAGCCCCGGAGGATTTGGCTGCCTAATAACCGGACCACTTTTTGCGATTCGGCATTGCCTCTCTTTAAGGCCTTGTACACACGATAGGATAGCCAGAGGACAACGGTCTGAAGGACCGTTGTCTTAGGTTAACCCAGTGTTTCTCAATTCCAGTCCTCAGGCCCCCCCAACAGGTCAGGTTTTCAGGATTTCCATTATTTTGCACAGGTGATTTGATCAGTTTCACTGCCTTAGTAATCACCACAGCCTTTTCATCTGAGGGAAATCCTGAAAACCTGACCTGTTGGGGGGGCCTGAGGACTGGAATTGAGAAACACTGGGTTAACCTATGAAGCTGACTGATGGTCCGTCGTGCGTACACACCGATGTCGTAAAACACAACGACGTGCTGAAAAAACGAAGTTCAAAGCTTCCAAGCATGCGTCAACTTGATTCTGAGCATGCGCAGGTTTTTATTCGATGCTTTTGCATACTAACGATCAGTTTTGACCTATCGGTTAGGCGTCCATCGGTTAAATTTTAAAGCAAGTTCTAATTTTTTTAACCGAAGGGTAAATAACCTGTGGGGCCTACACACGATCGGTTTGGACTGATGAAAACGGTCCTTTAGACCATTGTCCTCTGGCTATCCTATCGTGTGTACGAGGCCTTACTGACATAGGTGTGCGCAGCCTATTGCATTAGGATGTGCACCCCAAAGCTCAAACATATTTGCATGTGTATATACAGTATACTGATGGTGTCAGCAGAGCGGTGGACGGTGTCAGTAGGGCAGAGATTTGTGTCAGTAGGGCAGTGGAGAGTGTTAGTAGTTTTTTATTTTTTTATTATATATTTATTTTCTTTTAGGAGCCCCATTAGGGAGCTTTGGTGAAATATCAGGGGTCTATTTCTGTGCGTTACTGCATGTTTAAAGCAGTATATTCCAGTGTGTTACTGCACGTTTAATGCAGCATATTTTTGTGCATTACTGCACGTTTTAACGTTGTATATTTCGGTGTGTTATGTGCCATTTAATGTTGTATTTTTCTGTGCGTTACTGCATGTTTAACGCAGCATACTTCGATGCAATATGCACCACGCAGGGTAATTAGGGTGTGCCCAGGCACACCTGGCACACCCTGTGCGCACGCCTATGCTTAATAACAATTGATGTGGCTCCCAAACAAAATTGACGTCCTTTTTTTCCCACAAATAGAGCTTTCTTTTGGTGGTATTTGATCACCTCTGTGTTTTTTTTATTTGCGCTGTAAACAAAAATAGAGCGACAATTTTGAAAAAAAAAAAAACAATATTCTGTACTTTCTGCTATAATAAATATCCCCAATTTTTTTTAAAAAAAAAACAATGTTTTCTCAGTTTAGGCCGATACGTATTCTTCTACATATTTTAGGTAAAAAAAAGTTTATTGATTGGTTTCAGCAAAAGTTATTGCGTCTACAAAATAGGGGATCGTTTTATGGCATTTTTATTAATATATCTTTTTTTTACTAGTAATGGCGGAGATCAGCGATTTTTATCGTGACTGCGGCATTATGGCGGACACATCTGACACTTTTGATGCTATTTTGGGACCATTCACATTTATACAGCGATCATTGCTATAACGATGCACTGATTGCTGTATAAATGTGACTGGCAGGGAAGGTGTTCTAACTGTGTGGGGCCGGGGCTTACTGTGACACGACACTGATCACTGCTCCCGATGAGAGGGAGCAGACGATCAGTGTCATGTCACTAGGCAGAACAGGGAGATGCCTTGTTTACACTGGCCTTTCCCCGTTCTGCCGTTCCGTGACACGATCGCGGGCATGGTTACGGAGCTCGTGGCAGGGGCACGCGTGTGCCCGCACGCACGTAAACATACGTTACTTTGCGCAGCCATGCCATTTTGCCGACGTAAATGTACATGGCGTGGTCGGCAAGCGGTTAAAGAGAACCAGTCTAGAATGAGGCTTTGTAGGAATTGGAAACACCTCTTAAGCCTGATGATGCTCTGACAGGGGGAGAATCCAGGGGAATAACAGTACCCACATCTTACCTAAGGGGCAAGGCTGCACTGATTTACCTATTTTGAAAGTGTGTTTTTTGAAAGAAATGATCAGTCTAAAATTTTAATGGTAGGTTTATTTTAACAGTAATGCCCTGTACACACAATCGTAATTTCAGATGGGAAAAAAATCCGATGGAATTTTTGGTCGGAATTCCGCTCAATCTGTCTTGCATACACAGGCCCAGATTCTCAAAGGAGATACGACGGCGTATCCCATATGGCCAATCAGCGCACCACAGAGGCACAGCGCCTCCCACTCCACCGCCCGCCAATCGCTGCCTACTTCACTTGGGCTCCTGCGCCATTATTCTGTTTTTTTTTTCAGCCCTTCCGCCTGGTTGGCTGGTGTTCCCCGCCACTCCCACATCAAGGGAGACAGACAGTTCCACCAGCCAACCAGGCGGAAGGGCTGAAAAAAAAAAAAAAACAGATAACGGCGCCGGAGCCCAAGTGAAGTGGGACATTTTCCCTTGCTCGGCGGGACTCGGGGCTATATGTGAAACACTTAACGGCCGACACTCGGGGCTTTTCACCGACCCATTCGGGGCTCCAGCCTCCCCAGCCCACCCCTAACAACGCCCCTGCCGGTACTCTAGATTCTTACAAATGCTCATCCCAGGCTGGTACTCTAGATTCTTACAAATGCTCATCCCAGGCTGGTACTCTAGATTCTTACAAATGTTCATCCCATGCCGGTACTCTAGATTCTTACAAATGCTCATCCCAGGCCGGTACTCTAGATTCTTACAAATGCTCATCCCATGCCGGTACTCCAGATTCTTACAAATGCTCATCCCAGGCCGGTACTCTAGATTCTTACAAATGCTCATCCCAGGCCGGTACTCTAGATTCTTACAAATGCTCATCCCAGGCCGGTACTCTAGATTCTTACAAATGCTCATCCCATGCCGGTACTCTAGATTCTTACAAATGCTCATCTAGACTGGTTCCAGGATGGCGTGCACGTGCATGTGAGGACGTGGCGCGCTTGTAGGTGGGGGGGAATGAAGAACCATGGGACTGCTTGAGGGGAAGGACGGACCGCACTAACCGAAAGGAGGAGACGGCTGACAGCTGCCTCCACTCAGAGCAGGAGGAGCTGACTGACTGACAATAGAGCGGCTGCCATTCCTCTCACACACACACGGCCTGCGTCACCCGGCCATCCAGGGCACCAGTCAGCGAGCACCCGGGCGGGGGAGGCCCCATAGCTGCCTCAGGGAGGGAGAAGGATGTGGCGGAGAAGATGAGACTGTGACCCGAGTCCTTGTTCCATTATCTGAGAAGTTCCACAACCGACTGCGCAGACCCCGGGCATGCGCAGTAGCAGGCTACGGAAATAGCCGAACGCAACAGCTGATCGTCAGCTGTTAAGAGGAACAACTAACATAGCTGGAACCAGCTCGGCAGATCACCAGTACTCTAGATTCTTACACATGCTCATCCCATGCTGGTACTCTAGATTCTTACAAATGCTCATCCCAGGCCGGTACTCTAGATTCTTACAAATGCTCATCTAGACTGGTTCTCTTTAAGAAATTGAAGAGTGTACAGTCTTGTGTCTCGTGTAGACAAATACAAAAGGTGAACAGAGGCATTAGGGACCTTTGACCTCTTCAATGAGCAGCGAAGTGCTTAGTGATGGAACTGAATGTATTCATCAATAAGGTACCTTTATGTCAAGTATGTATGAAGCAGGATTGCTATGTGATGCACAAACCACGCGCTTTGTTTGGAGGTCTTTTATGACTTAATGACTCATGCAGCAAACATTGTTAGAGCTTCATCAGGTGTAACACAGCATGAAATGTAACTGTATGCAAATGAGTCGACATCGTTTTCTACTCGCCGCCATAGGACATGATAACACAAACAAGAAGAGGAGAGATTAGCGCCGTCTCGAAGTTCCGATGGCTTTGTCCTATTTATGACTTTCAAAGAGTCTTTAAAGAAGCACTCTGCTAAGCATGGCTTGTGTCTAAGGGAATGGTTTCTTTTCAATAGAAATAATTTAGACTTTTCTGAAATTATGTTGGAATTGCTGTGTGCGTGTTTAACCGCTTGACGCCTGCCGCACGCAGATATATGTCTGCAGCATGGCACGGGCAGGTAAAAGGACGTACCTGTACGTCCCCTTTAAGAAGTGGTTGTTGCGGGAGTGCACGCGCCCGCCGCGATCTCCCTATTTGGGGGGGGGGAGGATATAATTTGTTTTGGGGTACAGTTTCACACTGCCGCGCAATTGTCAGTTAATGCAACGCAGTGCCAAATCGCAAAAAATGGCCTAGCCTTTATTTAGTTTTTTTGTTTGTTTTTTAACCACTTGTTTACCGGGCACATGTACCCCCTTCCTGCCCAGGCGAAATTTCAGCTTTCAGCACTGTCACGCTTTGAATGAAAATTGCGCGGTCGTGCGACGTGGCTCCCAAACAAAACTGACGTCCTTTTTTCCCACAAATAGAGCTTTCTTTTGGTGGTATTTGATCATCTCTGCGGTTTTTATTTTTTGCGCTATAAACAAAAAAAGAGCGACAATTTTGAAAAAAAACACAATACTTTTTTTTGTTTTTGCTATAAAAAATATCACATTTTTAAAAAAATTATTTTTTTCTCGGTTTAAGCCGATACATATTCTTCTACATATTCTTGGTAAAAAAATCGCAATAAGTGTATAGTGATTGGTTTGCGCAAATGTTATAGCGTCTACAAAATAGGGGATAGAATTATGACTTTTTTTTATTATTATTTTTTTTTACTAGTAATGACGGCGATCTGTGAATTTTGTCAGGACTGAGATATTACGGCGGACACACCGGACACTTTCGACACATTTTTGGGACCATTCACATTTATACAGCGAACAGTGTTATAAATATGCACTAATTACTGTATAAATGTGACTGGCAGGGAAGGGGTTAACACTAGGGGGCAATCAAGAGGTTAAATGTGTTCCCTGTTAGGTGATTCTTACTGTGGGGGGAGGGGACTGACTTGTATAGCGCTACACATGCAAACAGAATCGCCTCTAGGCACTTTTGCAGCCAGTGTCAGCTTGGCTGGTGCGGTCATTTTACCCCGTAGGATCTTGACACGCTTGGGACACACAGTCAAACACACACATATATATACTGGGCCAATTTGGACAAGATCCAATTACCTACCAGCATGTCTTTGGAGTGTGGGAGGAAACCGGAGTACCCGGTGGTCACAGGGAGAACATGCAAACTCCAGGCAGATGGTGTTGTGGTCAGGATTTGAACCAGCAACACTTTTGCTGCTAGGTGAAAGTGCTAACCACTACACCACTGTGCTGCCCTGACTGGGGGAGGTGGCCGATGGTTGTCCCTATGTTCAAGGGACACACCATCGGTCTCCTCTCCCTGACAGGACCTGGATCTCTGTGTTTACACGCAGAGATCCACGTTCCTTGCTCTGTGACTGCCGATCGCGGGTACATGGCGGACATCGTGGCCGTCAGGCACGCGCATCGGCACCTGAGTGACGCGGCACGCACGCCCCCCAGCGACGGGAGGCCAGAGGCCGTATATTGACCTCCCGACATTGTAGATCCACCTTGTGGCCGTCAATTGTCGATGGCCGGATAGGAAGTGGTGAATAGACCCCTAGAGGTGACTGTATCAATGTTCTACTATTGTCATCATTGGGAAGCCTTGACATGAAGCTACCTCTGGGTCAGTGGCTGCAAAAGGGCTGCAGATGATAACTGATGTATATCATGTACAAATAAAGGCAATGTTAAAAGCATTTTATGAAATAAAAAAACTAAAAAAATTCTAAAAAAACAACAGTCAGTGGGGTGGATTCAGGTAGGGGCGCGCACTACTACGGAGGCGCAGCGTACCGTTTTAACGCTGCGCCTCCGTAAATTACCTGCGCTACGCTTCATTCACGAAGCAGTAGCTCCGTAATTTGCGTGGGCGCTCCGTAAAAATGGCCAGCGTAAGCACGCGTAATTTAAATGATCCCGTAGGGGGCGTGGATCATTTAAATTAGGCGCGTTCCCGCGCCGAACGTAGTGCGCATGCTCCGTCGGGAAACGTTCCCGGCGTGCATTGCGGCAAATGACGTCGCAAGGACGTCATTTGCTTTAACGTGAACGTAAATGGCGTCCAGCTCCATTCACGGTTCACTTACGCAAACGACGTAATTTTCAAACATCGCGACGCGGGAACGACGGGTATACTTAGCATTGGCTGCCCCTGCTAATAGCAGGAGCAGCCTTACGCGGAACCCGACGAACGCAAACGACGTAAAATGCGTACGCAGGGCGCGCGTACGGTTGTGAATCGGCGTTAGTATGCAATTTGCATACTCTACGCTGACCACTAGGGGAACGCCACCTAGCGGCCATCGTAAGAATGCAGCCTACGATACGACGGCATAAGAGCCTTATGCCAGTCATATCTTAGGCTGCAGTCGGCGTAACGAGCTTTCTGAATACAGAAAAGTCGTTACGCCGGCGCAACTAAGCAATTGCGCTGCGTAACTATGGATACGCAGACGCAATTGCTTACTGAATCCACCCCAGTGCTTTAGAAAGCGAAATCCATTAGAGCTTACATCTAACGAGAAAGATAACATTTCATAGGATGCTACGGGCAACTGCTTATCTGTTGCCCCAGTTTTCCTTGTCTCGTCCCCGTATGTATCCGCAGATTACAAGATGGATAGAAAAGATAGGATTTTCTGGCAAAGGAAATATGGTAATCTGTCTTTCGTGAAACTACTTGAATGAAGCATAATATCTACATCTTTTCCAGCAGTTAATATCTGTGCCAGAGAAGGACTTTTTTTTTTTTGCTGGATATGCAAAGTGTGACTTCACAAAGGTCTGATGGATGGACACATTTAGAAGAAGTGTATCTCACTTCTGGAAAATCCCATCACTCTCACAAGGGCCGTCAAACTGGGCCATAAATATTTGATGGTTGGAAATTAAAGCTTTTTTTTTTAATCTACTGCATTTACAAGTCTCTGTTTTAGCTTGGAACGGCACGTCCTCTCCGGTGTTTTGGGTGCTCTGTTTATGGTGAACTGTTGTCTCTTTCTTATATAATTTATTACCTAAAAAAAATAAAAAAAAAATAAAAGCCTGACTTTTGTCACTTGTAAATTGCTTGATTGTATTTTAACACTTAACCCCCGGACCATTTGGCTGGTTAAAGACCAGGCCACTTTTTGCGATTCTGCACTGCGTCACTTTAACTGACAATTGCGCGGTCGTGCGACGTGGCTCCCGAACAAAATTGACGTACTTTTTTTCCCCACAAATAGAGCTTTCTTTTGTGTTTCGATTCATCTTTATTATAATTATTATTATTTTTTCACAATAATAGCATGGAAATGGAGAGAAAATAGGAGCCTTATGCCTAGTACACACGATAGGATTTATCCGCGGATACGGTCCTCCGGACCGTTTCCGCGGATAAATCCTCTGAGGATTTTGATCCGATGGAGTGTACACACCATCGGATCGAAATCCGCGCCGAATTCCCATCGCGATGACGTGTCGCCGCGGCCGCGATGATGACGCGGCGACGTGCGCGACGCTGTCATATAAGGAATTCCACGCATGCGTCGAATCATTACGACGCATGCGAGGGATGGGTTCGGACGGATCGATCCGGTGAGTCTGTACCAGAGGACAACGGTCTGAAGGACCGTTTTCATCGGTCAAAACCGATCGTGTGTGGGCCCCATAGGTTATTTAACCATAGGTTAAAAAAAAGCCAACTTGCTTTAAAATTAACCGATGGATTTCTAACCGATAGGACAAAAACGATTGTTAGTAGGCACGACCATCGGTTAAAAATCCACGCATGCTCAGAATCAAGTCGACGCATGCTTGGAAGCATTGAACTTCGTTTTTTTTCAGCACGTCGTTGTGTTTTACGTCACCGCGTTCTGACACGATCGCTTTTTTAACCAATGGTGTGTAGGCACGACTGACCATCAGTCAGCTTCATCGGTTAACCGATGACAGACCGTTCTCATCGGATGGACTGATTGTGTGTACGCGGCTTTAAACAGGACAATTAACCTTTTTGACTTTTTTGCACAGTTCCATGATCTTTCACCCTTCATCAGTTCCAGCGTGTATGTTATTAGAAAGTAATGGTGTAAATGGAGTAAATAGTGGTGTTGCTAGAGATACCCCCACCATATCCAGCCATAAAGATTGGAGGAACGGGACACTCCCTATTGTGGGACTGCAGATAAAACTAAATATTAGTTTGTGTTCAAACCTTTATATAGAAAGAAAGATATAGACATTACTGGCTAGACATGTGCACTACCAAAAAAATTGTTAATTTGATTTTTCGTTTGAAAATTCGGAAATTCGAAATCCGAAAATTTGGAAATCCAAAAAATTTGAAAATTCGAAAATCTAAAAATTCAAAAATCCCAAAATGCGCAGATAAGAAAGTAAATCCTAAAATTCGAAGAAAACGAAAATCCCAAAATTAGAAAAGTTCTAAATCGAAAATAAGAAATAACTAACTAACTAACTAATAATAACTACCGTATTTATCGGCGTATAACACACACTGGCGTATAACACGCACCCTAACTTTAAGAGGGAAGTTTCAGGAAAAAAACTTTTCATACCCCCCTGCGTATAATGCGCAGGCACAGTTTACACTTTATTTTCAGGGTAAAAAAGTGAGTGTTATACGCCAATAAATACAGTAACTAGTAAATTATAGGTATTGTAATTTCCTTTAAAATTTGGCTGTTAGTGAACGTAATAAATAATAATAATGAAAAATATTATTTATTATTATTATTATTTAGGTACTTATACAGCACCGTCAATTTACGCAGTGCTTTACATATACAATGTACATTCACATCAGACCTACGCTCAAGGAGCTTACAATCTAAGGTCCCTAACTCACATTCATATACTAGGGCCAATTTAGGCAGAAGCCAATTAACCTATCAGCATGTCTTTTTAGTGTTTATTATTATTAATTTGTTCAGTTCGTTTAGATACGGCATTTAATTTTTCGGATAATTTATAACTGATACATTTGTATTTGTTACATTCACTAACAGACAACGATGAAAGTAAATTCCAATACCTATAATTTAATAGTTAGTAATAGTTAAGTTATTATTAGTTAGTTAGTATTTCAGATTTTCAAATTTTTGGGTTTCTGATTTTTCAAATTTACATATTTATTAGTGCTGTCAAGCGATTAAAATTTCTAATCGCGATTAATCGCATTAATGTCATAGTTAACTCACGATTAATCGCGCGATTAAGGAGGTTCACCGTTTAAAACATTTTTTTTATTTTTTTTATAGTATTAAATTGTGTTTTTTTACATTTTGATCACTTTTATTGCTGTCACAAGGAATGTAAACATCCCTTGTGACAGCAATAGGTGGTGACAGGTACTCTTTATGGAGGGATCGGGGTCTAAAAGTATTTAGATCGCCGAAAACGGCGATTCTGAATACTGTGTACTTTTTTAAATCAGGCGCCATTGGCAGCCGAGAAACCCGGAAGTGACGTCATGACGCCGCTTCCGTGGTTTCAATGCGGAGACTGAATCAAAGCCGTTTACGGCTTAGTGTCGGTCTCCGCCTGAACACAGAACGCGGCGGATGGAGGATCGGGTCTCCCGGTGGGACGGGAGGCCCGGTCAGAGCGGCGAAAGGCGCTCCTCCGGCATAACAACCGAGCGGCTTTTAGCCGCATCGGTTGTTATGTTTGGATAGCCGATCGCCCGCTCTAAACAACGGTACCGGGATGATGCCTGCGGCTGCAACCCCTGAACGCCGCCTCGTTAATCGCGCGATAAAAAAATTGACGGCGTTAACATGGGTTTGTGTTAACGCCGTTAATAACGCGTTTAACTGACAGCACTAATATTTATGAATATTAAAATGTACGAGAATTCATAAAAATTTGTTAAACAGGTTTTCATTAATTCGGATTTTTCAGAATTAATGAATTTGTCGAAATTCGTTAAAAAACGAATTTGGATGAAACAAATTGCACATGTCTAGTTATCTGATTTATTTACAAGAGTAAAGAGTAAAGTACTATTTATGGCTAAAAATACCCGGCATTCAAAGTTCCCTGTTCCTTTTTAATGTATTGCGGCCCGTCAATATGTTTTTGTGCTCATTATGAGATAAAAGCACAACACATTTTCTGCAGAGTGCACAGGTCTCTGCATCTGTAAAATAAATACATTAAACAATTTACATTTACAGTTTATGGGGAAATTACATGTGGCATTATATTAATGCACCAAACAAATCACAAGAATAAACGTCACTTTTTTTTTTCCATTTCCCCCAAAAATATCCAATGGTTACATTTGTGACTCACCTTCTCCCTCTAATGGTCTTATTGAAGTATCTTAATTTCATATTATGTTTTATGTTGCCGTTACAAACAGGAGGAGGAAAAAAAAAAACACTAAAGGCAAGAATACAAAGAAACTGACATTTTGCCCAGGTTCACACTGGTCTGCGGGATTTCACTCCCGCTTGTCAGTCCCGATTTTGGACGCGATTTCAGAGACATCTGTGCAGGTTTCTGCACAGATGTCAATGTAAATCGCGGCCCGAGATCGTAAAAAGTAGTAAAGGAACTATGGGCCAGATCCACAAAAACCCGGCGCAACGTAACTTTTTCAATTTAAGTTACATCGCCGGAAAATTTCTACCTAAGTGCCCGATCCACAAAGCACTTACCTAGAAATTTTCGGCTGTGTAACTTAAATCCGGCCGGCGCAAGGCGTTCCTAATTTAATGGGGCGAGTCCCATTTAAATTAAGGGGCGCTCCCGCGCCGGCCGTATTGCGCATGCTCACGACGTCATTTTCCCGACGTGCTTTGCGCGGTTTTACGTTGCGCCGGGTTTTGAGAATTGCGATGGGCGTAAAAAGAAAATACGAGTTGCGGCGGGAAAAAAAAAAATGAAAAAAAAAAAGACGGCAACGCGGGATAGAAGGGTCTACTTTTACAAGGCCTAAACAGTTTAGGCCTTGTAAAAGTAGCCCTAATATTGCGACGGAAAACTAATACTTACGGAGAAAAAACGAAGCGTAAAAGCTTTGTGGATCTCTGTGCTAATTTGCATACCCGAAGCGGCATTTCGACGAGAAATGCCCCCAGCGGCGGCTGCGGCACTGCATCCTTAGATCCGACAGTGTAAGTCCCTTACACATGTCGGATCTTCTGCCTATCTATGTGAAACTGATTCTGTGGATCAGTTCCATAGATAGAAACAGGGATACGACGGCGTATCTGTAGATACGCCGTCGTATCCCTTTTGAGGATCTGGCCCTATTTTTTTAAATCGGTGCAGCACCGCAAATGAGAGAGTGAGTGAGTGAGTAACTTGTATAGTGCAACAAATGCAAACTTAATCGCCTCAAGGCGCTTAGCATCCAGTGTCGTACAGGTCTTTCAGAAGAGGTGGGTCTTTAGTTTTTTCCTAAAAGCCTGATGGTTTTCCTCCAAGTGGGTAGAGCATTCCAGAGCCGTGGTCCTTGGATTAGGACGGTGTCATTGCCGACAATTGCCGGCAAATGCCGCCGATTTGAAATGCGATTTGACATCTCAAATCGCATCTCAAATCGTACCAGTGTGAACCAGGCCTTTTCCAGTCTCTTTAGGACTTACACTATATTTTCTAAAGTATTGGGAAGCCTGCCTTTACACGCACAGGAACTTTAATGGAATCCCAGTCTTAGTCCATAGAAGTGTTGCCAAACGCCCAATAATTTACGAGCAGCCTGTAAATTTCAGCCCATTTTCGGGCTGCCCGTAAATGCCCATTAAGGGCAGAAGTGGCCCTAAAAAAAGATGGCTGTGGTCCGACAGCGCAACTGCGCATGCGCCGTTTTGATGCCTGCCTGTGTCACGAAAAACTCTTATGCCGCGTACACACGATCGGTCAAACCGATGAGAACGGTCTGTTTGACCGTTTTCATCGGACCAAACCGATCGTGCGTGCGCCCCATCGGTTATTTATCCATAGGTTAAAAAAAAGCAATCTTGTTTTAAATTTAACCGATGGATACCTAACCGATTGAAAAAAAAACTATTGTTTGTAGGCACGTCCATCGGTTAAAAATCCACACATGCTCAGGATCAAGCCGACGCATGCTTGGAAGCATTTTTTTCAGCACGTCGTTGTGTTTTACGTCACCGCGTTCTGACACGATCGGTTTTTTTAACCGATGGTGTGTAGGCACGACTGACCATCAGTCAGCTTCATCGGTTAACCAATAAAAACGGTCCATCAGACCGTTCTCATCGGATGGACCGATCGTGTGAACGGATCGGCTTTACATGCTCGGCCAGGCGGGCACATGCGCAGTGACGTTATAAGATTTCACAGTTTCTATTGAATCCTAACATACGTCTCCTATTGCATCTCATTGTGATTCTGATAACATCCACTGCTCAAGCCCTGAGATAGGGTGAGGCCTTCTACTGAGTTCAACACCTACTGAGCACTTGTTTTGTCTCAATCAGAGAGAAGCAGCTTAGAAACACAAGGTCCATCTGCACTATGCCTTCATTACGTATCACTCCCTTCGAAGGAAGGTGCACTCCAGGGCTGTCTTAATTAAAGGTCACACCTGGGCACTGCCCAGGGGCTCCAGATGTATAGGGGGTCCCTGCACTTTCCCCAAAGCAACTGGTCTTTAAGCCCACACTGCACTGAAATTGGGGGCCCCCATGATGGCACTGAGAGTGATGGGGGATATCTGGGGTGTAGAGGTTTGAGAGTGCTGGGGAGGCATCAATCTAGCAGATATATTATATGCACAGGAAAGCTTTGTTACTTTATTTATGTAGTATTTTCCTACTGTTTCATTGCTGTACTGAATGATTGTTCATGTAGTTAATGCGGAGCTCCATCCAAAAGGTGCCTCCTACCTACTTGATGTCCGTTTACCTGCACTTTCTCCATTGTAGGGACCCCAGAGCATTACTTTGTCCAGGGGCCCATGATGCTTTTAAAACGGCCCTGATGCACTCTGCTGTAATGCCATCAGAATCAAGTCTCTTTTCTACTGGTCCAGCTCTATCACACACATATTCATGCATAAGGTGTCTAAAGGTCCAACAGATTGTGTTGTCTACCGCAACCAGGTTCTCTAGTATAGTGTTTCTCAACTCCAGTCCTCAAGGCGCACCAACAGGTCATGTTTTCAGGATTTCTCTCAGCTGAAACGGCAATGGTAATTACTAAGGCAGTGAAACTGATTAAAACACCTGTGCAAAATAATTGGAAAGCCTGAAAACATGACTTGTTGGGGCTAGGGTGACCACATGTCCCGGATTGCCTGGGACAGTCCTGCATTTTGCAGGTCTGTCCCGGGCACATTCATTCCAGGACAATACAGTGTCCCGGAATGAAACTGACACAGCCACCCCCCCATGGGCAAATCTGATGCCCCCAAAAAAGACCGCCACCTCTTTACTCACTAACAGTACTTGTCCTGGCCGGTAATGCCTGGAGGAGTAAAGTCCCACCCCCTGCTTGTGATTGGAGAAATCATAAATCCTGCCTCTTGTGTCCAATCACTGTGCTGTGATTCGTTACAGCACAAGCTGATTTTTGGGAAGGGAGGGTGTCCCTGAATGGTAGTTTGGAAATGTGGTCACCCTAGTTGGGGCACCTTGAGGACTGGAGTTGAGAAACACTACTCTAGCACATACTCCTGAAATGTATTGCAATGGAGGCCCTGGGTGCAAAAGGCAACATGACTGGTATCTTCGGACATTTAAGCCTCGTACACACGATCAGTCCATCCGATGAGAATGGTCTGAAGGACCATTATCATAGGTTAACCGATGAAGCTGACTGATGGTCCGTCGCGCCCACACACCATCGGTTGAATAACCATCGTGTCAGAACGCGGTGACGTAAAACACAACAACGTGCTGAAAAAAACGAAGTTCAATGCTTCCAAGCATGTGTCGACTTGATTCTGAGCATGCATGGATTTTTAACCGATGGTTGTGCCTACTAACAATCGGTTTGGACCTATCTGTTAGGAATCCATCGGTTAAATTTAAAGCAAGTTGGCTTTTTTTTTAACCGATGGTTAAATAACCTATGGGGCCCACACACGATCGGTTTTGACCGATGAAAACGCTCCATCAGGTTAACCTATCATGTGTACGAGGACTTACATGCACCAGAGTACCCGGCTGGTATTAAAAGTCTGGAGCTTTAGTTTCCTCTGAGTATTATTCTTTGTATATCCCTAGCAAAACAATTTGCTTCAGAGAAATTCATTTTATTCTCTTGGGAGCAGCGAAGAGAGAGATCCACCACTTTTTTTTTTTCTTTTTTAATTAAAAAGGTATCGCCTTACAAATCCTTTAGGTATTATTTTAATTGCACATATGTCTATAGGAATGGAGACATCCTCCGAAATGAAGAGAGTTTTTGGATGCTGGGATTGCGTGCCTGTCATGTAATAAGGAAGTTTTGTAATGCTAATGTGAATCAGCTCTGTGACTTTTTCGGGCATCACAGATATAAAATAACGGGAACGGAGCGAAGAGCCTCTTAAAGTGCAAGTCTGAGCAATGAGTACTTTTAATCAGAAAAGCGCTATTGTGTTCCAGGCAACGCTGCAACTGTGCTAAAGTCACAACCTGTTAAGCCCCGTACACACGATCAGAATTTCTGATGGAAAAAGTCAGACGGACTTGCGCTTTTTTATAATTTATTTTTTTCTAGTAATGGCGGCGATCAGCGATTTTTAACACTGGACACTTTTTACACTTTTTTGGGACCAGTGACATTTATACAGGGATCAGTGCTAAAAATAGCCACTGATCACTGTATAAATGCCACTGGCAGTGAAGGGGGCAATCAAGGGGCTAAGTGTGTCCTAGGTAGTGATTCTAATTGGTGGGGGGGTGGGGCTACCTCTGACATGACAGCGATCACTTCCCCCGACACTAAGGGGTGATCAAGAGTTTAAATGTTCCTATAGGGAGGTGTTTCTAACTGTGGTGGGAGGCTACTGACTGGGAGTAGAGAGATCGCTGTTCCTGATCACTAGGAACAGCGATCTCTCTCTACTTCCCTGACAGAATGGGGATCTGTAGGTTTACATTGACAGATCCCCGTTCTGGCTTTCTGAGGAGCGATCGTGGGTCGCTGGCGAACATTGCGGTCACCGGCCATGCACATCTGCTCTGACGTCGTGCCGTGGGTGCGAGCGCTCTCCTCCGGTCGGCGCACGCGCATTACCCTATAGCTCCCAAAGCGGCCACTGCAATTCACGCAGTCGTGCCAACCTGACGCCGTATAATGACGGCGGCTGGTCGGCAAGTAGGTACTGTAATTAAAACAGCATGATATTAGGTACAAAGACATAATATCAATGCAATCAATAACTCCCTTACATGTATTTGCATGTGATGGTTTGCCCCGGAGTTCAGCTTTAATTCAGGGTTGGATAAAGGTCTTTAATAGGAAAGAAATCACTTCTGACTGCTGTAATTATATGAGCATTGACAGCCATGTATAAAACATAGAACATCAGGCTTTATATGTGCATGAATACAAATGAGCAAATGAAAAAAAAAAAAAAATCTAAATCAGAAAAAAAAAAGACTTAAATTATTGCCACTTGTGCAGCTTTACATTTTCAATGACTTTTGTAGCTTTCTTGGCCTCTTAAAAGTCCTCCACATTCTAGGACACTTTGTGTAGCCGCAGGCTCTGTTCCAGAAACAGCTCACGCTAACTTGAAAAGTGAGGCAGTATATCTTTGGTGTGCAGAGTTATTTAGGCCCCAGGCCAGCTTAACTTAATTAAGAAGGGTAATCAAAGCACTTTTAGTAAAAAGCCATAGGGGATACAGATTTCGGTCCATGTGCTTATATTTACAGATGATCTCGAATTTTGTGTTTACAACAGGAATGTTGAGTGGGCCATGGCTGGAACTATTGAGAAGCCTTGGCATACAAGGACACTGGTACCTATAGCAAAACTCTTCTGGGTTTAAGGGAAGCATCCTTGTAGGTAGGTGCAGTTCGTACTCCCCACTGCAGGTGGCACTCAACCAAAGCAGCAATGCAGAAGGGGAAGGAAATTGTGGGGAACTTGGTTCACAGGGAGGCAGCTCTCCAATTGGATGCTGGTACAACCTGTGACTTTCAACGGCCATCTTGGGTCTGGCAAAGTCTACTTAAAGGGGCTGTAAACCTTGGTGGTTTTTCACCTTAAAGGATCACTAAAGGAAAAAAAAAAATTGCTAAAAATGACTGTTTACAGGGTATAGAGACATAATAGTTAACTGATTACTTTTAAAAACGATTAAAAATAGATAAAAATCAATCATATAATGTGCCTCTTAGATGCAAAAACGAAACTGAAAGTAGTTTAGTCTTTGCATTTTATTTTATGCCTCTGTGCTGGACAGTGCCATAGAGAGTCATGGCTAGGAAAACGAAAATAAACTCTCCCATGACTTCTTTCATACGGAGCCAGACAACCAGGAAGTGTCCAGAACAGAGGAGTATTACAGCAACATCAGAGCAAAAGCGAGCAATGAGGACATGAAACCAGGACTGCAGTAAGGTAAAGGAAGCTATTTAGCTAAAAAAATAAATCCTTTAGTGACCCTTTAATGCATCATGTGCATTAAGGAAACAAAACACCTTGCAGTGTCCGGCCCCCCGAGCCCCCGTGTTACTTACCTGAGCACCGAATTTCCGAGGCGCGATCCCGTGACGTTCTCTCCATGGCTGATTGGTTTCTCATTGGATAGATTGATAGCAATTATTGTCACTCCCTCACATTCCCCCTTGCCTTATGTCACTCCCTCATACTCCCCCTTAATTGTTCTTATTTTTATTAGACAGATCTAGAGTGCGCCATATGTATTCTACATATTATTGGTAAAAAAAAAATGCCATAAGCGTATATTGATTGGTTTCCGCAAAAGTTATAGCGTCTACAAAATAGGGTATAGATTTATGGCATTTTTATTAAAAAAAAAAATTTTTAACAAGTAATGGTGGCGATCAGTGATTTTTATCAAGACTGCGGCATTATGGAGGACTCATCGGACACTGTTGACACTATTTTGGGACCATTGACATTAATACAGCGATCAGTGCTATAAAAATGCACTGATTACTGTGTAAATGACACTGGCAGGGAAGGGGTTAAACACTAGGGGGCGAGGGTTAAGTGTGTCCTAAGGAGTGATTCTAACTGTGAGGGGGCTGAGCTACCAGTGACATGACAGAGATCACTGCTCCCGATGACAGGGTGCAGTAAATCACTGTCCTGTCACTAGGCAGAACAGGGAAATGCCTTGTTTACATCTCCCGGTTCTGCAGCTCTGTGATACGATCGCGGCACCCGGCGGACATCGAATCCGTGGGTCCTGAGGGGGACGGTCACGGAGCTTGCGGCATGCGTGCGTGCGTGCTGCCGGCTGCAAATTCAAAGCAACGTACAGGTACGTTGCTTTGCACAGCCATGCCATTCTACCAACGTATATCGGCGTTAGCCGGTCGGCAAGTGGTTAAAGTGCCCTCCTGTAAGATATAAATGAGACATCAGAAGATAAAGAAAGGTGACAGGTTCTCTTTTTAATTTGTAAGCTTGTCACCTTTGTTGGATGCTTGATTGGCTCAGAATTTCTTTTAATCTAAAAGGAATGAAATTTGGTGATGGTAGTTATCAGTGTCTACACTGTACTGACCAGAAGCTTGCCTTGTATGATGCAGTTACTGACCTGTGCAGATTATAATTGATATATTGATTTCCTTATAATGAGAAGGCAGTGTGTATATCAAACGGAGAGCATCTGGGCTGAATAGTAACTTTAACTGAACTCAGTCTCATGGCACTGCAGTATTTTACAAAGTGTCCATTTAAAGAGGAAGTTAGGCAAATACAATCAAATAAAACCATAATAAAAAAAGTTTTAATTAACAACCTGACCTCTGGAAGGCTTTACCCCCATCATGATCAGGGCATTTTTTGCCAAGCAGCACCGTGTAAGGCTCCGGTCACATCTAGGCATCCCGGATCGTGGGCGGAATCTCCGCGATTCTGCCCGTGATGGCGAATTACGGCAAACCGCTGGACGCCCTTGCAATCTCCTTCATTTCCAATAGCACCCTGATCAATGCACGATTTAGTCGCTGGCTGCTCCCCTCTTCCCATGCATAAACTGCTATCAACACCAGATTTTCGCGGGCCTAAGCTTTCTGATCCCTCACTGCAGAACACTTTGCATAAATGGGACAGAGTCAAATCCCTCCAATACCTTTGACAACATTGACACTTACCAGCCAAAGAAGTCAATACACCCAAATAAACCACCATATTCGTACCCTCCTCAGAAATCATAATGGCTCCTCAAATGTCTGACAGGGTTCGAGAAACAATGCCATAAGGACCCACACTCTAAAGGACTGGTCTCTGACCTATACTCCTCCCTACTAGACTCAGTTCTTGACCGCTCCCCTACATCGAAAAGTGGGAAGAAGACTTCACCACCCCCACCATACCAAAGCACTGGAACACAATTTGACTCTCTACATCCAAATGTTTTTGGAACATTTTGGCCCAAAAAATGCCTCCAAAGTACTCTCACGCTGGTTCGTGACCCCTAGATGTATTTCCAAATTTTGAATTTGCTGCCTCCTTGATTTCTTTTCAGGGCTGCAGGAAAAGTGGTACTCTTTTACATACAGTATATGGTGGTTTTGCCCCAAGGTGATCCAGTTTTGCATGCGGGTATACACATTGATCAGATCGGTCCTAAACATTTGTTTCCTTTGCCTATAATCCCTGGAAAGTCCTGCTACATAAATCAAATCCAACCCTCTCTGCTACCCTAAGGCCTCGTACACACGACCAAGTTTCTCGGCAAAAACCAGCAAGAAACTTGCTGAGTTTTTTTTTTGCCGAGGAAACCGGTCGTGTGTACACTTTTCGACTAGGAAACTGTCGAGGATCTCGTCGAGCCAAAAAGAGAGCATGTTCTCTTTTTCCTCGACGGGAATGGGGAAATTTGGCTAGCCGAGATCCTCGACAGCCTAACAAGGAACTCGATGAGGAAAACGATGTGTTTCGCCCGTCGAGTTCCTCGGTCGTGTGTACGAGGCTTAAGAAAGCTGGTGGAGTTTGTGTCCCTAGTGGCCTGGCAGTGGCAAACATTGGCAAGAGCCTGGAGAAAATGCTTCCTCAAATTGGCCAGCAAAGGCTTTTGAGGTCCAACAAAGGCTTTTGGGGACAATGGTCCATGAAAACCTAATTTCCACACTCAAGGACACTTACACTAAGTTCTTAAATGTCTGGGACCCCTGGCTATTCTACAATGCTGAAAGTATAGACCGCACTTTGCTTTAGATTTAATGCCACCAGCTGTTAATCTTTAGCATTTTGCTTGTAGGCCCACAAGAGACGACTACTACTAAACCCTCCCTCTCCCCACCTATCTACAGCAACCGGCAAGCAACCCCCCCCCCCCATTGTGGCATTGAGGTTAATTTACTAAAGGCAAATAGAGGCTTATCCAGGTAGATTACCCCTGTTCCACACAAGGACTGTGTTCACCATCCTCACTCCAGATAATTAATTTACTAAAGCTTACAGTATATTCATTTTAAAAAGTGAAGTTGCCCTTTGAAAGATAATTGTTCCCATAGCTTAGTGAATGTGGTGAAATTTCACTGTTCAAAGAATACTCAATCACTTGCAAGGAAAATAAAAGGACTTTTTTTTTTTTTTGCTTGCCCATGATTGGATGGTGGAAGTCAGCAGAGCTTCAACTTATCGGCCAAGCTCTGGGGGAAAATGTCCTTGCAAAGTGCATCTCTATTGCAAAGCTAAAAGCTTATTTGCCTTTAGACATGTGCAATTTCTTTTATTTCAAATTCCGAATGAACGAAAACCGGTTTATGACATTTTTCAAAATAAATTTGAATACTCGAAAATTTGAAAATTTTTAGATTTTCATTCTTATTTTCGGATTTTCGAATTTATGAATTTTCGAATTTTCAAATTTACGAATTTACAATTTTTTTAATTTACAATTTTCTTTAATTTACAAATTTACGAATTTACGAATTGGGATCATAATGAATGATCCAAAAAAAAAAAAAAAAAAAAAAAAAACACGAATAAAAAGAAAACAAAAATTAACACATTTTTTGGCGGTGCACATGTCTATTTGCCTTTGGTATATCACCCCCATGAGTCTAAACCCAATACCCAAATAGGCACTGTATCCTATAAAACTGGGAAACCCAACACCAGAAAAGTTGTATTTTCTGCATGTAAAGACATGGCACTGCTTTTATCATAGAAATATGTAATGCTTGCCTAAAGACTTGCTTTCACTTTTAATATATTTATAAATGTTTTTCTTCTTGAAATGTACACAGCTGTAGAAAACTGCAGGAACATTTGGCATAGTTTCCTAGAAATTGATTTTTTTTCCCCAATAAGGAGCCTTGACTTCGCCAATCTCATTGCATTACCAACATTCTTAGCTATACAGAAACTTAGATCTGACATTTTTCAATACAAAGAATAAAGGTTTTAAATGATTCATTTGAACATGTCATGTTAGTAAAGTATAAAACCCTCACAAAAGTGTTTTTTGAGCCGCTATACATTTTAAAATGAAAGCACTGACATCAAGAGCCAACTGGCGCATACATACTTTTACAGGAGCTTCAATCAATCAACCAATCGAACAGTCAGTCAATAAGTGTTTGTATTCTATTAATGACTAATGCCACCACCAACAACCTGCAGTTGATTTTTTGTGCTTTGGATTGTATCTTCTGAAATAATATGGGGTGTAGGAGCAGTGAGCTATGAATACAATGCTGCATTGAAAGAAAAGTATGTTTTTTTTTTATGTTTTTTTTAGAAATCATATATACCTAGGTGGATGAAAGGCTAATGCCCTGTACACACGATAGGTTTGTCCGATGAAAACGGACCGATGGACCGTTTTCATCGGACGAACCGATCGTGTGTGGGCCCCATCAGTTTTTTTCCCCATCGGTGAAAAAAAATAGAACCCGTTTTAAAATTTTCGTATGGTTAAAAAACCGATAGAAAAAAACGATCGTCTGTGGGGAAATCCATCGGTCAAAAATCCATGCATGCTCAGAATCAAGTCGACGCATGCCCCGAAGCATTGAACTTCATTTTTCTCAGCACGTCGTAGTGTTTTATGTCACCGCGTTGGACACGATCGGATTTTTAACTGATGGTGTATAGGCAAGACTGATGAAAGTCAGCTTCATCGTATATCTGATGAAAAAATCCATCGGTTCGTTTTCATCAGATGAACCGATCGTGTGTACAGGGCATAAGAGAATACGATTTTAATATAGCCTGTACACAATACTAATGCTAACGTGGAGCTGTCCAGGGTGCTGATAAGGTATTCTAAAGTGCAACCAATGGCTCCTGTTTGGCAGTCTAAACAAGTCCTAAATCCAGTTACTGTTTTACTGTGATGCCAGGCAGAGCCCCCCTGCCCCAAAGCACCCACCCCCCATGTTGAGGGCATGTGGCCTGGTATGGTTCAGAAGGGGGGCGCTCGCTCGTTTTTTCCTCCTCCCTTTTCTGACCTGCTGGCCTCCATGCTCGGATAAGGGTCTGGTATAGATTTATTTTTTTCAATTTTGGTGTGGGATTCCCTTAAAGTCCATTTTCTATTGCCGGGCAATAACCGGCATTGTTTTCTTAACATTCATCTGTCAGTGGGAAAGCTCACTGACAGATGATGACCCGTGGTTGTTAAGGACGCGGACAGCTGGCCTCCCGACTCGCTGCTTAACAAATAATCGTTCTGAAAAGTTGGAATTTGGTAGAAAATTTATGAATGGAACAAATTTTAACAAAAACTAATTCCGAAACCAAACTAAATGAATTCCATAACGAAACAAAATTAGTAAGAAAATGAATCTATCTGAAAAAAAAAAATCCAAAATTACATTTTGCACATGTGTAGTGACTTTTCAACAAAATAAATCATGGAGACATGGATGGATGGGTGAGTTTGGAGACATGGATGGGTAAGTTTGGAGACATGGATGGGTGAGTTTGGAGACATGGATGGGTGAGTTTGGAGACATGGATGGATGGGTGAGTTTGGAGACATGGATGGATGGGTGAGTTTGGAGACATGGATGGATGAGTTTGGAGACATGGATGGGTGAGTTTGGAGACATGGATGGGTGAGTTTGGAGACATGGATGGGTGAGTTTGGAGACATGGATGGATGAGTTTGGAGACATGGATGGATGGGTGAGTTTGGAGACATGGATGGATGAGTTTGGAGACATGGATGGATGGGTGAGTTTGGAGACATGGATGGATGAGTTTGGAGACATGGATGGATGGGTGAGTTTGGAGACATGGATAGGTGAGTTTGGAGACATGGATGGATGAGTTTGGAGACATGGATGGATGGGTGAGTTTGCTTTTAATGTTAAAAATGAATTAAATAGTGTTTTTAGTTTATAGCTCAGATGTAATTCAGTTCTGCTTTAACATTGGTTCACACTATTGCGATGCTGGAACCATGCTGGTTCCCTCATCACATCTCCCTCGCAGGCACTGCCCTCTGCGAACCGCTGAGGGTGATAATACAAAGTTAATGACACCCCCAATCGATGTGCAGATCGCAGTGCGGACTGTGAATTCGGACAGGAATCGGATCACATGGGGGGAAAAAAAGTTCCTGCACCTTTTTTGTGTGAATCCAATGCAAGTTCAGCCATAAAACAGCAAAGTGGTGCGAATCACATGCAATGTCTGTGTTCGCAATAGTGTGAAGCCAGGCTAACAGTCCAATGTCTTCATTTATTCCCTGCCTGCTATATCTTAGAAAAATAGTTAAACTTTTACTGCTCACTCCCAGAATGTGGCTGTTCTGTGATTTTACAGTCCTCAGCTGTGTAGAAAAACATCACCAGTACTTACACATAATATCAGCCTTGTGTATCCCGGCTTCCTTCTGATTGTGAGTGGTAAGTGCATAAAATAAAATTGCTTGGAACTTACATTTGTTGAATAGCCTGCAAAGATGTTTTGATTAAAACGTCTTTCTAACACTCGAACACAAGAACACATTTTATTAAACAACCAGAAGCATCAATACACATTAAAATTATTGTAAAGTCTTGTTTTTTTCAACTAAAAAAATAATAAACATGTTATACTTACTTGCTCTGTTGTGGTGGATTTGCACAAAGCAGACCAGATCCTTCTCTTTTTGGGTCCCTCTTCTGTGAGCCTGGCTCCTCCCTCTTGTTTAGTGCCCCCCACAGCCAGCAGCTTGCTATAGGAACACCTGAGCTGAGTCACAGCTTTGTGTGTCCATTCAGACATGGAGCCCTGACCCGGCCCACCCCATCTCTTCCCTGATTGGCTAGCTGACTTTAGTTGACAGCACAGGGAGCGAATGGTGCCACTGCTGTGTCTCAGCCATTCAGGAAGGAGAATCTCAGATGGCTGAGACATTCATGGGCATTGCTGAAACTAGAGAGACCTCAGGTAATTATTAGGGGGGCTGAGGGGGGCTGCTGAGCACATAGAAGGATTTTGTATCTTAATGCATAGAATGCATTAAGATAAAACAACTCCTTTAACAGTGTCTCCAATATGAACATGTTCCCCTTCCATCCGGCATTAAAATGTACATATCGTTTATACCCGTGTATAAGCCGACCAGAATATAAGCCGCGGCACCTAATTTTACCACAAAAAACTTTGGAGAAACTTATTGACTCAAGTATAAGCCTAGGGTGTCCATCTACATGCCTCACTGTGCCTCACTATGCCTCACTTTGCCTCACTGTGTCCATGCCTCACTGTGCCCATGTCTCACTGTGCCCATGCCTCTCTGTGTCCATGACTAGACTGACGTTTAACATGGGAGTCTATGGAAGGGGTGCCCAGCTTTGAAAAATCGGTGCTCCCCAGTCGTAGGTCCCCCAGACAACAAACTTTGCACACTTGTAGATAAGAAATGCGGCTATTTGTGTGCCAAGTTCCGGGTCCAGGGGACCTACAACGGACCAGTCCCGGGTCCCCAAAATCAACAGAGAAATTACTGTTTAACATGGGAGTCTATGGGAGGGGTGCCCAGATTTGAACAATCGGTGCTCCCCAGCTGTAGGTCACCCAGACAACAAACTTTGCACACTCGTAGAGGAACAATGGGGCTACATATGTGCCAAGGGGACCTACGGCCGGCCAGTACCGGGTCCCCAAAGTCCCGGAGATCAGGCACAAAAAGGTGACTCGGGTATAAGACGAGGGGGGCATTTTCAGCACAAAAACAAATTGCTAAAAAACGTGGCTTATACTCGAGTATATACGGTACCTTAGATGCAGACAATGCACCACTACATACAAAAATATATATATAGATATATATATCTCTCTCTCTATATATAGCGAGAGAGAGAGATATATCTTTAAAATAAATATATTTTGTCATTCAGTGCTATCTGAGATCTTTGAGTAGTTTTTATATTGAGTATCTCAGGACAGGCCCAATTCTGCAGTATATTACATGAAGTAGGATCTGCTAGAAGCAAAGCATTAAAAATGTTTTACTTTGGGTTGTTCTGAAATTCAAATGTCAAAGTAAATACATAAAAAAAAAAATCTAAAAAAGAAATAAAAATCCTGCTGGATTCACCGTTCACTGTCAAAAAATCTCTCTATCTCATCACATTTAATAGGATTTTAAACTGTGTCAAACCTCTGTTGACCTGCTTGACCTAAACTGTCTATCCTTTTAAGATCAAACGTTTAACTATTTTATTTTACATTATCATAATTCTTTTTTTTTATTTTTTAGCAAAATTAACCCCTTTTATCCACTAAGCTAGATAATCCACTTTAATTTGTTTAAAGGGCATACGTACCGATAATCCTTCTTTATGGTTTAACTAGGCTTTTGCACTCCCCGATCTCCGGAGAGACAGCAGAGGAATTAAATTCCTGCATTTAGAGGTGACATTTTCTTTGCTTCTGATTTTTATCCTAAATAAATCTGGCACCTTTTTTTGCTTTGAAAAATAACTTGTCTGTTTTCTCACTGCAGAATTTATGTTGCGTTGGACATTTTGTGAACAGAAACCATGACTCATAATCTGATGAGTAGAAAATGCACAAGATGCCAGCAAATAATTATATATACAACTTCAAAGAGAGCTGGAAGTTTGTTTTCAACTGTCCTGGGCTTATGCAGTAAGATAGGGCCAGATTCAGGTAGAATTACGTTACTCTGCGGCGGCGTAATGTATCCCATTTACGTTACACCGCCGCAGGTTTACAGCGTAAGTGCCTGATTCACAAAGCTCTTACCTGTAAACTTGCGGCGGTGTAACGTAAATCCGCTCGGCGCAAGCCCGCCTAATTCAAATGGGGCGGGCACAATTTAAGTTAGGTGCGTTCCCGCGCCGAATGTACTGCGCATGCTCCGTCGGGAAAATTACCCGACGTGCATTGCGCTAAATCACGTCGCACAGATGTCATTTGTTTAGACGTTAATGTAAATGGCGTCCAGCGCCATTCACGGATGACTTACGCAAACAATGTGATTTTTTAAATTTTGACGCGGGAACGACGGCCATACTTAACATTGCTTAGACCACCTAGGAGGCAGCCTTAATTTTATGCGGCGTATCTCGACGGAAACGACGTAAAGTTAGAGCGACCGGTAAAGCAGACGTTCGTGAATCGCCGTAACTAGTCATTTGCATATTCTACGCCGCTATGGAATCCCCACCTAGCGGCCGGCCTAGAATTGCATCCTAAGATCCGACGGTGTAATTCAATTACACCTGTCGATTCCTAGGGCTATCTATGCGGAACTGATTCTATGAATCAGCCGCATAGTTAGGACGGGCGGATCACAGAGATACGACAGCGTATCAGGAGATACGCCGTCGTATCTCTTTTGTGAATCTGGCCCATACAGTAGTCACAATTTTCAAAAAACAGTAACTGAAAATGAACACGTATTTAACAATCCATCCTACTTTTATTTACCAAATAGCTTTTATGCTCAGATTAGTATTCATAGTTATATATGTATATTTATATATGTATATTTATATTTGCCTTTATTTCCTCATTTCATTGTTTCTATTTTATAGTTTGCATACACTTATATTACCAAAAGTACTGGGACACATAAACTTTAATATTATCCCAGTCTCATGCCGCGTACACACGACCGTTTTTCATGTCATGGAAAAAAACATAATTTTTCTCTACATGATTCCTCTCAAGCCTGCCTTGCATACACACGATCGTGATAAAAAATGCTCTAGCAAAGCGCAGTGACGTACAACACGTACGACGGCACTATAAAGGGGAAGTTCCATTCTTATGGCGCCACCGTTTGGGCTGATTATGCTAATTTCCCGTCTCATAACTTGCTTCTGAGCATGCACATTTTTTTCCCAATCTTTAAAGCTTACACACGACCGTTTTTCACGAAGAGAAAAACGACGACGTGAAAAACGACGAGAAAAAATAGAGCAGGTTCTAAATTTTTAATGCCCATTTTTCTCGTCGAGAATAATGCTCTGGAGCCTACACACGACCGTTTTTAACGACCAATTAAAAAAATTGCATTTTTCTGGTCATAAAAAACGGTCGTGTGTACGCAGCATCAGTCCGTAGGGTTCAATATTGAGTTGGCCTAGCCTTTGCAGCTACTGTATAACAACTTATATTCTCTTGGGAAGGCTGTCCGCAAGGTTTAGGAGTGTGTCTATGGGAATGTTTGACCATTCTTCCAGAAGCACATTTGTGAGGTCAGGCACTGACTTGGACAAGAAATCCTGGCTTGCAGTCTCCACTCTAATTCATCCCAAAGATGTTCTATAGGATTGAGGTCAGGACTCTCAGGCCAGTCAAGCTCCTCCACCCCAAACTCGCTCATTCATGTCTTTATGGACCTTGCTTTGTGCACTGGTCCAAACAATTTGGTGGAGGGAGATTATGGTGTGGGGTTGTTTTTCAGAGGTTGGGCTTGGCCACTTTTATCAAATGAAGAGAACGCTTAAGGCATCAGCATAGCAAGACATTTTCATGCTCCCAACTTTTAGCCGGATTCAGAAAGACTTACACCGACGTATCAGTAGATACGCCGTCGTAAGTCCGAATGTGCGCCGTCGTATCTATGCGCTCATTCTTAAAATGAGATACGCCTGAATTTTGCCAACATACGTCCGACGTAAGTCTCCTACGCCGTCGTATCTTGGGTGCATATTTACGCTGGCCGCAAGGGGCGCTTTCATTGATTTACGCGTCGATTATGTAAATGAGCTAGATACGCCGATTCACAAACGTACTTGCGCCCGTTGCTTTAATCTACGTTGTTTATGTAAGGCGTTTTTCCGGCGTAAAGTTAAACCACCAAAAAGCTGGTCTAAGTCGTTTAGGGTATGGACGTCGCAAGTGCCGTCGGATTTTACGTCGTTTACGTAAGTCGTACGTGAATGGGGCTGGGCGTAAGTGAGGTTTCACCCCATACGCATTGAGACGTCATATCGTAGGGAGTATTTGTGACGTGATTCTGAGCATGCGCGCGCATGCGCTGTTCGTTCGGCCATGCATTCACATGGTGTCACGATTCATTTCAATACAACACGCCCACTACCAGCCTACTTTGAATTACGCGGGCTTACGCCGGCCCATTTACGCTGCGCCGCCGTAACTTAGGGAGCAAGTGCTTTGTGAATACTGTACTTGCCTCTCTATGTTACGTCGGCGTAGCGCATATGAGATGCGCTACGCCCGCTTAAACATACGCCGCTCTACGTGAATCTGGCTATTTGTGGGAACAGTTTGGAGATGGCCCCTTCATGTTCCAAAATGACTGCTCACCAGTGCAGGCACACGTCCACATGTGTATTTTAAATACTTTCCAAAAACTTGCACTGCAAATTTTGTAGATTAAATAAAACACAAACAGACAAAAACAATCTCCCTGTCACATACCTGGTGGAGATCGAGCTGTAGAGGGGGCTTCTCTTGCACCTCCTGTTCAACACTCCTGGTAGTGGTGACACAGAGTGGCACAAGAGCCGCTGTAGCAGATGGCTCTGGCTGGGTCTTGGCAGGAACCAGGTGACCGGAGAGCGCTGGGTCGGAACTGAGAACAGGAGCTCCGTGTCACTGAATCAGCAGCTGGAAGCGTAGCCAGCACGTGAGCCAGGGGTTCATCAACAGCCGGACAGAGCAGGTACCGAGACGTGAGGCAGAGGCAAATGCCAGGTTTGGTACACAGTCGGCAATGAGGCACAGGAACATCAGGCAGAGGCAGAGTCAAGCACAAGCCGGGGGCACAAGTAGGCAGGTGGAGGTCAACAGGAAGGTTCAGGCAAGCTGGGTCAGGACACAGGAAACTGGTACAGATAGGGTAAACAGGCACTAGCTGAAAAGACCACTCAGCAAAGTGTGCATGTCACTGGCAAGTTTAAATAGGTGGACTGGCGCCAATGCACTCACTTGTGCACGCACGTGCGCTGGCTCATGTGCCCGCACATGCTCACACCAGCACCAGTACCTGTCCTTTCTTGTGCATCTCTTAGAATGTCCATGCCTGCGCACCAGTGCACGCTTGTCACCCAGGTTTCTCTTACACTCCAACAAACCAAGATCATTCCCCCACCCCTGCTGGTTAACTGTTAAGTCGGTCTAATTCCCAAACTTTAAATTAATGCAAATGTCATTGAGAGGAGTGTTGCACCCTCTACCTTAGGTAGGTGCTAAGTGTAAAGGTTTTTGTGTAAGTTGCCAGTGCAGGTAAATTTAAGCAGGCCTATGCTGTGAGCTAGGCCAGTTTGTTTTTGATCTTGGGGCAGGGGAGTGGTAAAGTGTAGCAGTGGATGACTGACATGTAGGGGCACTGACGAGCACTAATATGCAGCACTGATGAGCACTGCTAGGTGGAATTAATGGGCACTGCTAGGCAGGGCCGCCATCAGGGGGGTACAGGCATTACACCTGTAAGGGGCCTGATGGTCCCCAGGGGCCCGGCTAACCCCCTCCCGTTTTTTTTATTTATTTAAAAAAAAATTGCATTACACCTGTAAGGAGTCCAATGGTCCTCAGGCCCCCCCCCCCCCCGCTTATTATCTCGCATCAGGAGAGAAGAGATTACACTTGTGTTTTTTTCATCAGCACCCCCCCTGCCGGTTCTCTGCTCCAGGGGGCCCTGCCTAAAGCTGTGTAAGGGACCCCAAAATTTGTGATGGCTGCCCTTCTGCTAGGTGTCACTGATGGACACTGATACTCTGCATTGATGGGCACAGATTGACGCCACTGATTGGTGGCACTGATGGGTGGCACTGACTGGCATCACTGCTGGGCACTGATTGTCATCACTGCTGGGTGCTGATTGGCATCACTGGTGGGGACTGTTGGGGCTGCACTGATAATCAGGACACTGATGATCAGTACCCTGACTATCTGTGCAGATCTCCCCTGTGAGGAAATTCTGCTGATCGTCTCTCCTCTCTCCACACGTTGGCAGTGTGAGAAGAGGAATGCCGATAACCAGCATTTCCTTGTTTACATGTGATCAGCTATGATTGGACACAGCTGATCACATGGATAAAGAGCCTCGTCATTGGCTCTTTACCAAGATCCGCGATGTGCCGTGTCCCAGGGATAGAACGCACGACCGATCACCACGCTGCACGCCCTCAGAGGTGCGCAAGTGGGACAACGTCATATGACGTCATTCCAGAACAAGAGACCCACCGTCCGCCTGTCATTTTTCTATATGGCGGGCGGGCGGAAGGTGTTTAAGCTTTGACAAAAAAACCTGAAAGCTGATTTCTATGCAGAGCTGATTTTTCACTCTCCAGTTTTAGTAAACCAATCCCTAAGTTATGCAAGAGTCAAGATGGCAGCACCCAATAAGAGAATTACTAGGACTTAAGAGACTGACAGAAGTGGAGTCTGGCAAACCCTTCTCTTAAGAAGATTTGCAAAATGAATAAATTGAAACGCGTTGTTTTTTTCTGGCTGGGCAACGTTCTGTGAAGAAATTCTTGTATCCAGTGTATTGCAACAAATCCCCATCAGTTATACGGGTTTTGTAATTTTATGAAAGATGTATCACTCTACCAAGATTGTGGTTTTTACTGTAAATTTATTTTAAATTGCATATAACAAAATCATTGTACTTTATATATTTTGTAGACATGTGCACTGCCAAAACGTATGTTTGTTTTCCTTTTAGTTTCATTCGTTTTTTTTTTCAGGTCATTCGTTATGATCGCAATGCATACTTTCGTGAATTCGAAAATTCGTTAATTTGAAAGTTCGAAAATCCGAAAATCCAAAAATAAGAAAGAAAATCAGAAAATTCTAAAGAATAACTAACTAACTAGACATGTGCAAAAGGAAAAAAATTGTTTAGTTTTGTTTCATTTTAATTCGTTATTTAATTAATTTCGTTAAGTTAGATTCGTTAAATTTGTTAAATTCGTTGACCGAATTCGAAAAAACCCAGCCGAACTCGAAAACATTTCTACCGGATTCGATAATATTTCTACCGGATTCGAATTCGATCATATTTTGATTGGATTCGAAAATATTTCAACATAATTCAATAATATTTCATCCACTATTGTTAATATTTCAACCAAATTCGATGATATTTTAACCGGATTGGAAATTATTTCAACCGAAATTGAAATTATTTCAACCGAATTTGAAATTATTTCAACCGGATTGGAAATTATTTCAACCGGATTGGAAATTATTTCAACCGAATTTGAAATCATTTCAACCGGATTTGAAATTATTTCCACCAGATTGGAAATTATTTCAACCGAATTTGATTGTATGTATTTGTATTATTGTATTTGATTACATTCTATTAAATTCTATTTTGTTATTTACTATTCTTTGATTTTCATTCTATTGTTTTATTATTTTATATTCTATTTTATTGTACTCTTTTTTAGAAATCGATTAATATTTTTTAGATTTTGATTCAAATTTGCTTTCAATTTTCATTCGAATTTGTTTTCGATTCGAATTGTTTTCATATTAGATTCGAATAGAATTTGTTTTCGAATCCGATTCGAATTTTTTATTAAGGTGAAAAAACAAAAGGGATTACAACCCCTTTAAGTTATTATTAGTTATTAATTCACATTTTCTAGTTTTCGGGTTTTTGGATTTTTCTAAGTTATGAATTTACAGATTTTCTAATTGACTAATTTTTGATTATTCTAATTTACAAATTTTCTAAATTTACAAATTTACGAATTTTCTAATCTACAAATTTTTGAATATTCTAATTTCTAAATTTCTGAATTTTCTAATTTATACATTTACTAATTTTATAATCTACGAATTTTTGAATATTCTAATTTCTAAATTCCTGAATTTTCTAATTAACAAATTTACAAATGTTCTAACCTATGAAGTTTTGAATATTCTAATTTACGAATTTCTGAATGTTTTAAATTACGATATTACGAATTTTCTAATTTACGAATTTTCAAATATTCAAATTTATGAATTTTCTAATTTTCTAATCTACAAATTTTTGAATATTCTAATTTCTAAATTTCTGAATTTTCTAATTTATACATTTACTAATTTTATAATCTACGAATTTTTGAATATTCTAATTTCTAAATTCCTGAATTTTCTAATTAACAAATTTACAAATGTTCTAACCTATGAAGTTTTGAATATTCTAATTTACGAATTTTTGAATGTTTTAAATTATGATATTACGAATTTTCTAATTTACAAATTTTCAAATATTCAAATTTATGAATTTTCTAATTTTCTAATCTACAAATTTTTGAATATTCTAATTTACAAATTTTAGAATGTCTGAATTCACAAATTTTCTAATCTACGAATTTTTCAATATTCTAATTTACAAATTTTCTAATTTACGAATTTTCTAATCTACGAATTTTTGAATATTCTAATTTCTGAATTCCTGAATTTTCTCATTTACAAATTTACAAATGTTCTAATCTATGAATTTTCGAATATTCTAATTTACGAATTTCTGAATTTACGAATGTTTTCAATTCCGAATTTACAAATTTTTGAATTTACGAATTTTCGAATATTCTAATTTACGAATTTCTGAATTTACGAATCTTATAAACTACAAATTTTCAAATATTCTAATTTTCGAATTTCTGAATTTACGAATTCATAAATTTTCTAATCTACGAATTTACGAATATTAGGAAAAATTTGTTAAACTTTGACTTTGTAAGGAAACAAATTGCACATGTCTAATATTATTGTTTGTTTTGCCTTATAAAGTATTTATTCTCTGATTATGCACTGATGCGTATAGGCTGCATAAACACATGGTGATGCTATAATCACTAGTAAATATTAGTTAGTTATTATTTCAGATTTTCAAATTTTTGGGTTTTTGAATTTTGAAATGTACTAATTTTCTAATTTACGAATTTTCTAATCTACGAAGTTTCGAATATTCTAATTTACAAATTTTCTAATTTACGAATTTACGAATTTTCTAATCTACGAATTTTCGAATATTCTAATTTCTGAATTCCTGAATTTTCTCATTTACAAATTTACTAATTTTCTAATCGATGAATTTTTGAATATTCTAAATTACGAATTTCTGAATTTACGAATGTTTTCAATTCCGAATTTACACATTTTCTAATCTACGAATTTTCGAATATTCTAATTTGCGAATTTCTGAATTTACGAATCTTCTAAACTACGGATTTTCGAATATTCTAATTTTCGAATTTCTGATTTTCCGAATTCATAAATTTTCTAATGTACGAATTTACGAATATTAGAAAAAAATTGTTAAACTTTGACTTTGTAAGGAAACAAATTGCACATGTCTAATATTTTTGTTTGTTTTGCCTTATACAGTATTTATTCTCTGATTATGCACTGATGCGTATAGGCTGCATAAACGCATGGTGATGCTATAATCACTAGTAAATATTAGTTAGTTGTTATTTCAGATTTTCACATTTTGGGGTTTTTGAATTTATGAATTTTTAATTTTGAAATTTACTAATTTTCTAATTTACGAGTTTTCTAATCTACAAAGTTTTGAATATTCTAATTTACAAATTTTCGAATTTTCTAATTTACGAATTTTCTATTCTACACATTTTAGAATATTCTAATTTACAAATTTCTGAATTTACGAATGTTTTCAATTCCGAATTTACACATTTTCTAATTTATGAATTTTCGAATATTCTAATTTCCGAATTTCGGAATTTACGAATTCATACATTTTCGAATCTACGAATTTTAAAATATTCAAATTTACGAATATTAGGAAAAATTTGTTAAACTTTGTAACGAAACAAATTGCACATGTCTAATATTTTTGTTTGTTTTACCTTATAAAGTATTTATTCTCTGATTATGTACTGATGCGTATAGGCTGCATAAACGCATGGTGATGCTATAATCACTAGAAAAAGGAAAAGGTTTCTTTAGCTCCATTTGTTTCTTTTACTCCTTATTTACTGTCCTCCAAGATTGCATACCGAAGCGACAAAAGTCATTTTATTTCAGTCACATCCTTTTAACCAATCTCCCGCACTCTCCCTGGGTTAACCTTGAGTCGGAAAATTTAAGCTTCTGCTTTGGGCGAGCTTGTTTTTATTTATTTATTTGTTTGCCCCAAACCCAGGCGACTTAATATGATTGGAACATGGACGGATTTGTGTTACATTCATCTGACTTATATAATTCCCCGGCTTGCCTCGGGGGGACCCTTTACAAAAAAAAAAAGCTTGTCACTGTTTTATTATCAAAATTACAATCTGCAGACTTTTAAACATTTCGTTAAGAAGCCTCCCAAGGGTTTGTGCGTTGGACGCCTCGGCCTGACACATCTCTCTTATTAAATCTAGGATTTGTATCGGAAGAGGCAGGAGGCATTCAGCCAATGGAAAATACAAATTGAATGATAAAGGGATGTTCAATAAATCTGTGAAATAGAGGGGCGGCGTGTTGTGTCATTCTGCTCAGTGCCCAGGAGGTTGGGCAATCAAAAAAAATATATCTTTTTTTTACAGAAAAGTACTAAAAAAACACGTTAATTTTTCAATAATAAAATGTAAAATAATTGTAACGGTTATGTGTATCAGTTTCATAATGTTTTTTTTTTTTAACCACTTCAGCCCCATAAGAATTTACCCCCTTCCTGACCAGAGCACTTTTTGCGATTCGGCACTGCTTCGCTTTAACTGACAATTGTGCGGTCGTGCGACGTGGCTCCCAAACAAAATTGGCGTCCTTTTTTTCCCCACAAATAGAGCTTTCTTTTGGTGGTATTTGATTACCTCTGCGATTTTAATTTTTTTGCGCTATAAACAAAAAAAGAGCCACAATTTTGGGAAAAAATGCAATATTTTTTACTTTTTGCTAAAATAAATATCTCCAAAAAATATAAAAAAAAATGTTTTCCTCAGTTTAGGCCGATACGTATTCTTCTACATATTTTTGGTAAAAAAATAAATAAAAAAAAAACACAATAATCGAATATTGATTGGTTTGCGCAAAAGTTATAGGGCCAGATTCATAAAGAATTGCGGCGGCGTAACGTATGTCCTTTACGTTACTCCGCCGCAAGTTTTCCTCGTAAGTGCTTGATTCACAAAGCACTTGAGTGTAAACTTGCGGCGGAGTAACGTAAAGCCGTCCGGCGCAAGCCCGTCTAATTCAAATGGGGCGGGGACAATTTAAATTAGGCGTGTTCCCGCGCCGAACGTACTGCGCATGCTCCGTTTTGAAATTTCCTGCCATGCTTTGCGCGACAACAATAAGTCTTTGCGGCGTAATTTGTAGAATGCGCACTGGGATACGTCCACGGACGGCGCATGCGCCGTTCGTTTAAAACGTCATTGACATGTGGTCATGCTTTATTTGCATAAAACACGCCCACCTCTTCACAATTTGAATTAGGCACGCTTACGCCGGCACATTTACGATACGCCGCCGTAACTTAGGACACAAGTGCTTTGTGAATACAGCACTTGCCTCTCTAACTTACAGCGGCGTAGCGTATATGAGATACGCTACGCCTGCCTAACAGTAGGCACATGTACCTGAATCCAGCTATTAGGAGGGAAATCAAAGGAAAATTTAAGTGAACCAACAATGCACTAGCTTAAAGGAACCTGGGCTAGATTCAGAAAGATACGCGTATCTTTCTGCGGGCGTAACGTATCTCAGATACGTTACGCCGCCTTAAATTAGGGCGCAAGTTCCATATTCAGAAATGACTTGCGCCCTAAGTTACGGCGGCGTAACGTATGTGGGCCAGCGTAAGCCCGCCTAATTCAAATGGGGATGATGTGGGCGTGTTTTATTTAAATGAATGGTGACCCCTGCGTATTTTACGTTTTTTACGACCGGCGCATGCGCTGTTCGTGAAAGAATCCCAGTGCGCATGCTCGAAATTCCGCCGCAAATCGTCATTGCTTTCGACGTGAACGTAAATTACGTCCAGCCCTATTCGTGAACGACTTACGCAAACGACGTAACATTTTCAAAATTCGATGCGGGAACGACGCCCATACTTAACATAGGCTACGCCTCATCCTCATATAGCAGGGGTAACTTTACGCCGGAAAAAGCCTAACGTAAACGGCGTAAAAAATTGCGCCGGGCGGACGTACGTTTCTGAATCGGCGTAACTACCTAATTTGCATATTCCTCGCGTAAATTTATGGAAGCGCCACCTAGCGGCCAGCGTTATGCAGCCTAAGATACGACGGTGTAAGACACTTACACCTGTCGGATCTTAGGGAAATCTATGCGTAACTGATTCTATGAATCAGTCGCATATATACGACGCCGCAACTCAAAGATACAACGGCGTATCTGGAGATACGCCGTCGTATCTGGTACCTGAATCTAGCCCCCAATTTATAAAATAAAAAACAAACCTTTACAACCCCTTTAAATTGGCTGGTAAGGTCAGATGCCCAGCCCTGACCATGACTTCTTAATTTCTGCTCAGTGAATTTGATTTTAGAACATTCTGGAAAGGAAACCAGCACACCACTACAAATCATTGCTTTTTTTTATTAATATACTGTAAATAAGCTTCAAAAAAGGTCTCAAGTGGCCCAGACAGAAATGTCACTTTGTGTAAAATGATGCCTGAGAGGGTTATAGGAAGTTTATTGATACATATTTTGTTTGCAGTAAAGATTCATTAGTCTTCTTTGTTCAAAGAACATTAGTTGCCATAGTTCAGCTCTTGAATGCCGCACACTGACAATGATATACGACTAAGGAAAAAAATAACACTGTCTTCTCTTTGTTGTAAAACATCTACCCGTACCGATGTCTTTTAAATCACGAAGGTTCAGAGAGAGGATGTAAGAATAGAATGTTAAAAAAGGGAAATTTTACATTTGAAGAGCAGTTCCTGCCAAAAATGTAATTCCTTTTTTTAAATCCGTGAAAAGAATGACGTGAGTAGATAAATAATGCATCACATTCCAAATGAGTTTAATTCCACAAACCATAAAAAAAAAAAAAGCAAAATGTGGGACTTTCAATGTGATACACACGTTCATGGAAAGAAATGACAAACACCTTTGTAAAAATCAATTAATTTATTATCCAAAATTGGTAAAATGCACTCTACTGTACAACATACAGTAGTGTATTTAGGTTTTGTGCTGCCCTAGGCCTGACTTAACTTGTGCACCCCGTAATCTAACCACTTAAGACCCGGACCATTATGCAGGTTAAGGACCTTGCCCCTTTTTGCGATTCGCCACTGCGTCGCTTTAACTGACAATTGCGCGGTCGTGCGACGTGGCTCCCAAACAAAATTGACGTCCTTTTTTCCCCACAAATAGAGCTTTCTTTTGGTGGTATTTGATCACCTCTGCGGTTTTTGTTTTTTGCATACACACTTTCTGGGATTGTACACACCTCAAAAATACATGGCAACAAGCCCAAAACAAAATAGAACAGATAACTGGCAGAAGAATAGAACTAACACCCAAACAGGGCCGCCATCATGAATTATGGGGCCCCTTACACAGCTTCAGGCATGGGCCCTCCTGGAGCAGAGAACCGGGGGGGGGTGCTGCCGTCTGAAATTGAGAAGCGGGGGGGCTGCCGCAAATTGATAAGCGGGGGGCCCTTTACAAAAAAAAAAGAAGAAATAAAGAAAAATATATATAAAAAAAAGGGGGGTAGCCATCCGGGGCCCTGGGGACCTCTGGACCCTTTAATAAAAAGAAATAAAAAATATATATATTTTTTTAAAAAGGGGGGTTGCCATCTGGGGCCCTGGGGACCTCTGGACCCTTTAATAAAAAAAAAGATACCTCTGGGCCCTTTGATAAAAAATAAATAAGAAAAATATATAAAAAAAATAAATAAACATTTATAAAAAAATTAATAAAAAAAAGAGGGGTTGCCATCCGGGGCCCTGGGGGCCTCCGGGCCCCTGGGAACCACCAGACCCCTAAAAAAAATGTCCCTTTTAAAGCGGGAGTTTACCCTAAAAAAATATTTTTAACATTAGATTCATGCTCATTTTGGCAAGGGAAATCGGGTATTTTTTTTAAAAAACGAAGCAGTACTTACCGTTTTAGAGAGCGATCTTCTCCGTCGCTTCCGGGTATGGGCTGCGGGACTGGGCGTTCCTTCTTGATTGACAGTCTTCCGACAGGCTTCCGACGGTCGCATCTATCGCATCACGAGTAGCCGAAAGAAGCCGAACGTCGGTGCGGCTCTATACGGCGCCTGCGCACCGACGTTCGGCTACTTTCGGAAAAATCGTGACGCGATAGATGCGACCGTCGGAAGCCTTTTTTTTTTACGATCGTGTGTAGGCAAGGCCGTTTTAATGATGAAGTTAAAAAAAATTTAGTTTTTTCTAGAGCCTGAAAAACTTTGTTTTTAGAACCCGAAAAATGATCGTGTGTACGCGGCATTAGATCCAAGGCTGAATAGAGAATGATAGAGGTATCATCGAATGCTTGAATGGAGAACTCCACTGGTCAATGATACACATGGTTGTAATTACTTGCTTTATGTCCTGTGAGCTTTCATTTTTGTTATCTACAGATAATGAAGGATACATTACTGAAATTACACAAACAACCTCCAATCCTCAAGTAGGTCATTACTACCTCTAAATCCTTGATGGATTTGCTGTAAAAACAGATGTTGCCTTTAACTAAGAAGAATGTTAATGGCATAACCTTGTTCAGCAGATGGCAATTGCCTAAATGTGTATAGCACAGAGCCCATTTACGGAGCTATATACTTTATGCAAATTTTCCAAAGCCTATCATTAGTCAGTCTTTGTCACTGCCCCTTTCCCCGTGTACTTGCTCTTTGGACTACTAGTGAACATACATCTCCACCACAATGGTGACGCCAAGGCTGAGTTTCACCTCTTATATTACCAAAAGTATTGGGACACCTACACGCGCATGAACTTTAATGGCATCCCAGCCTTAGTCCGTAAGGTTCAATATTGAGTTGGCCCACCCTTTGCAGCTATAACAGCTTCAACTCTTCTAAGAAAGCTGTCCACAAGGTTTAGGAGTGTGTCTAGGGGGATGTTTGAACATTCTTCCAGAAGCGCATTTGTGAGGTCAGGCAATGATGTGGACAAGGAGGCCTGGCTCGCAGTCTCCATTTTAATTCATCCCAAAGGTGTTCTGTCAGGTTGAGATCAGGGCTCTGTGCATGCCAGTCAAGTTCCCCCACCCCAAACTTGCTCATCCATGTCTTTATACACAATACACTGCCATGGATTGAAATCCTGCAGATTCTGTAAGGTCCCCCTTCTTAAAGCGGGGGTTCACCCTAAAAAAATATTTATTTTTTTCTACCATGCTATCCAGCATACTAGCGCAAGCTACAGTATGCCTTTATTTAATGTTTTTGCGCCGTACTCACAGTTTAATCCATTAGTTAAGTTTCAGACTCCCCGCAGGGAGTAGGCGTTCCTATGCAGAGGGGAACATGATTGACAGCCGGCTATGGCGCGTCACGCCTCCCGAAAATAGCCGAAATAGGACTTGGCTCTTCACGGCGCCTGCGCAGTCAGCTCCTAGTCTGTGCGCAGGCGCCGTATAGCGCCGTGAAGAGCCGAGTCCTACTCCGGCTATTTTCGGGAAGCGTGACGCGCCATAGCCGGCCGTCAACCATGTTCCCCTCTGCATAGGAACGCCTACTCCCCGTGGGGAGTCTGAAACGAAAGTAATGGATTAAACTGTGAGTACGGCGCAAAAAAAATAAAAATAAAGGCATACTGTAGCTCACACTAGTATGCTAAAATGGCATGGTAGAAACTTGTTTTTTAGGGTGAACCCTTGCTTTAAGAAGGCACATGTACAGGCCCATCTGAAGTTTGCCAATGAATATCTAAATCAGAGGTCCCCAACCCCTGTGCCATGGCCCGGTGCCAGGCCGTGGGCTGTTTGAAGCTGGGCTGTGAAGGCGGCATTGTCTGAGGTGGGGCGGCAGGTAAGCAGAAAGATGTAATAATTTCTTACTGCCCGCCCGCATCACTACTGTTCTACCCTCACAGTGGGGTCGTTACACAGCTGGGGGTGAGGCGGGGGAACAGAAAGATGAGATCATCTCTAACCGCCTGCCCCACATCTGCCCTGTCCTCCCTTACTCAGAACCAACCACTCCAGACCTGCCTCTGTGTTCTGTGGATTAATGCACACGCCTGTGCTGCCACCACTGCAGTGATAATCTGCATCTGGTGGCAGGTGACGTGGCAAGTGACAAACCGCATCTAGTGACGGCGACATGGCAAGTGACAATCCACCTCTGGTGGTGGGCGACGGGGCAAGGGACAAACTGTATCTGGTGGCAGGTGACGTAGCAAGTGACAAACCGCATCTTGTGGCAGGCGACGTAGCAAGTGATAACCCACACCTGGTGGCAGGTGACGTGGCAAGTGACAATCTGCATCTGGTGGCAGGCGACTTTGCAAGTTGAACTATTTCATTTCATATTACAATGGAATGATACAAATAATGTGTTTCAATCTCCCTCACACCAGATCACCAATGGTGTTATGATGATAAAGCGCTAACTCAATTTTCCCAACAAATTGCTTTGTGAAGAAAACGCATTACCAACCCCACGGGCCTTGGCACAATTTTTATCCACAACGCCAGTCCCCGGTGCCAAAAAGGTTGGGGACCACTGATCTAAATGATTCAGAGAAGGATTTGGAGAAAGTGCTGTGGTTAGATGAGACAAAAATTGAGCTCTTAAAATTGAGCTCCGCTTAAAATAGACTCTGCCTGACCCAATATGGCTGCTAGGCAACAAGGCAGCAGCATGCAATCGGTGACTCTGGAAATCATAGAGGAACCATGTTCCTCTTGACTTCCTCTCCCCCTGCTATGTGGCTTGGGTTGAGCACCACCTGCAGTGGAGAAAGAAGACTGCACCTGCCTACATGTCCAACTTAAAGGAGTTCTCTAAGCTAAAACTTTTAACCCCCGCTGTGCCCGGGCTGTAAAACTATACAAAATAAACTTTCACTTACCTGCCTACGATCCCCCGTTGTTCCGATATCGCCGTCCCGTTCTCCGGTCCCGGTCTGTTCCACTTCCTGCGGGTCGGTGACTCACAGTGCGCTCAGCCTATCAGCGGCAGAAGCAATGTCCCGTCGCGGCCGCTGATAGGCTGAGCGCACTGTGAGTCACCGACCCGCAGGAAGTGGAACAGACCGGGACCGGAGAACGGGACGGCGATATCGGAACAACGGGGGATCGTAGGCAGGTAAGTGAAAGTTTATTTTGTATAGTTTTACAGCCCGGGCACAGCGGGGGTTAAAAGTTTTAGCTTGGAGAACTCCTTTAATGGAACAAAAATAGCAGGGGGTTAAGCAACACTGTTTGCCAAAATATTACTTTAAAAAATAATGTAGACATAATTTTGGTTGGAAAACATGTCATAGTCACATTAACCAAAACATACTGACACTGCCAAACTTGGTATGGGTATCTAGGCTTCAGTGGCCTCCTCAGTGACCTCTGTTCTTGAGCAGGGTAATAAAGCAGAAAGTAAAATGCATGAAAATGATAATATGTGGATTAAATCGCAGGGAATGATTACTGGAATCTTCCTGTCTTCTAATCTTGGATTGGATCGGCCTCTAGCCCACCCCACCTTAGTTGATGCCTATGACAGACGAAACAGCAAAGCAGCAAAGAAAAATCATCCACTCATCTCGAGTATTGACCGGGTCGCTGCTAAAGCTTGATTAGCGATAGACAAATAATTTTTCTCAACTCACAAGGAAACATGCGGTGTGCTGATAGCCAATCAATAATCAGAACGAAGATACTCCTGCAAAGCACACACAAAGAGAAGACGTTCCTTATTACTGTCAATAAAATGAATTAAACTTCAACATGCCATAAGCACATTGCAGCTAATACAGATCGGGTCTTGTATTTTGAAGTGCCTGATCGTATTTATCAGGGCCGTCCTAATAGCACCATGGGCCCCTGGGCAACTTAATGCTCTGGGGCCCCTACAATGGAGGTAAACAGTCATCAAGTAGGTAGGAGGCAGACAAGCAGAGCTTCCCCCTAGCACTCTGACCCCTCTACAACCCAGATATCCCCCCAATACTCTGACCCCTCTACACCCCAGATATCCCCCAAGCACTCTGACCCCTCTACATCCCAGATATACCCCTAGCACTATGGCCCTCTACACCCCAGATATCCCCCCAGCACTCTGACCCCTCTACACCCCAGATATCCCCCCAAGCACTCTGACCACTCTACAACCCAGATATCCCCCCAGCACTCTGACCCCTCTACACCCCAGATATCCCCCCAGCACTCTGACCCCTCTACACCCTAGATATACCCCCAGTACTCTGACCCCTCTACACCCCAGATATCCCCCCCAGCACTCTGACCCCTCTACACCCCAGATATACCCCCAGTACTCTGACCCCTGTACACCCCAGATATCCCCCCCAGCGCTCTGACCCCTCTACAACCCAGATATCCCCCCCAGCACTCTGACCCCTCTACACCCCAGATATACCCCCATTACTCTGACCCCTCTACACCCCAGATATCCCCCAAGCACTTTGACCCCTCTACACCCCAGATATCCCCCTAGCACTCTAGCCCCTCTACATCCCAGATATACCCCTAGTACTCTGACCCCTCTACACCCCAGATATCCCCCTAGCACTCTGGCCCCTCTACACCCCAGATATACCCCCAGTACTCTGACCCCTCTACAACCCAGATATCCCCCCAACACTCTGACCCCTCTACACCCCAGATATCCCCCCAGCACTCTGACCCCTCTACAACTCAGATATCCCCCCAGCACTCTGACCCCTCTACACCCCAGATATACCCCCAGTACTCTGACCTCTCTACACCCCAGATATCCCCCAAGCACTTTGACCCGTCTACACCCCAGATATCCCCCTAGCACTCTCGCCCCTCTACATCCCAGATATACCCCCAGTACTCTGACCCCTCTACACCCCAGATATCCCCCTAGCACTCTGGCCCCTCTACACCCCAGATATACCCCCAGTACTCTGACCCCTCTACACCCCAGATATACCCCCAGTACTCTGATCCCTCTACACCCCAGATATCCCCCCAGCACTCTGACCCCTCTACACTCCAGATATACCCCCAGTACTCTGACCCCTCTACACTCCAGATATCCCCCCCAGCACTCTGACCCTTCTACAACCCAGATATCCCCCCAGCACTCTGACCCCTCTACACCCCAGATATACCCCCAGTACTCTGACCCCTCTACACCCCAAATACCCCCCAGCACTCTGACCCCTCTACACACCTGATGTCCCCCCCAGCACTCTGACCCCTCTACACCCTAGATATCCCCCCAGCACTGTAACCATATACCATAAGATACCTCTTGTATTGTGACCCCACTACATGCCTGATACCCCCTACACTGTGGCCTCTCTACATGCCTTCCTTCGAGTCCCAAACATTCAAGCTGCATGGGGAAGGGTCAGAGCATCACTGGCACTCCAGCCCTGCTCCTCCCTGCTGGCTGTGAAATAATAGGTATCATTCTGCACAGCCCAGTGCACCGCTGCCAGCCTTCCTCCCCTGTGTATCTATCACTCTCAGTGCCATCATGGGGCCCCCAATTTTGGGGCAGCGTGGGCTCAAGGACCAGCTGCTTTGGGGAAAGTGCAGGGGCCCCCCATGCAGCTGGGGCCACTGGGCAGTGCCCAGGTGTGCCCTAACATTAAGACAGCCCTGGTACTCATGTCTCTATAGCCCATAAAACAAATGTGATTATTTTTGTTATTATTTTTTTTAACCCTACATTCTGAATGGTTGCTATAGTCAACAGACCAAGTTGTGCTTTGAGAATATTTTAAGGTTCATGGAAGGCAACCCAGTTGCTAAAAGCTCAATTAATGAAGAGGGAGCTTCCTAAGGGGTGGTTCATTAGCAAAGTCACTGAAGCAGTTGCCTTGCAGTTAATCTGTAGACAGACTACGCCTTTCAAGCATTTACATATACTTAAAGTGGTTGTAAACCCTTTACAACGACTTTTACCTACAGGTAAACCTATAGCCACGGTTTAGGGGATATTTGCAAAAGAGTCGGGCGCCGATGTCAACGGCGCAGGCGCACTTTAGAAACCTTTAGAAACGGTGATCGTGTCATTTCTAAAGGAGTTTGTGCTGAGACTGGGGGGCTCCCGCGTGCATGCGCCGGAGCCGCGATACCCGGAAGGAAGAGGGTGAAAGATGGACGCTTCGTGGAGGTGAGGAAATCGGGGACATAGCAGGTTTCGGTTTCAGGTAAGTGACACATAATGGGCTACTATGCGATGCATAATAGCCCATTATGCGTTACATTTGCAGAGAAACAAAGAGGAAGTAAAACCCATCAGGGTTTACTTCCTCTTTAAAAAGCAATACATGAGCTTTAAGCTTTGAGCTTTAAAGTGGTAGTAAAACTCAAATAAAAAAAAAACCTTACCCCCTGCAAGGCAATGTTATAATGTGCTAGCATGCATCGCATACTAGCACATTATATGAAACTTACCTTAAAATTAATCCCTCCAGAGGCACTGTCACCACTGACAGGGCTTCTATTTTCACCCGGTCTTCCTTTTGGGTTTGAGGGCTCCAAGTGCTTTGAATGCCGCAAATGACGGGACCCCGACGCATGCGCACAGGACTCACTGTTTGCGCCCCAGGGTTCTGAAGGAACGTCATGGGTATGCCGTTCCTTTATAGCGTGCGTGCCAATGGCGTCACCAGCGGCTTAACAAGTAACTATCTACTAAAGGGTGCACGTTTAGGATATATATACAGTACCTACAGGTAAGCCTTATTATAGGCTTACCTGTAGGAAAAACATAGACAAAAGGCCTTTTCTACCACTCTAAACAGTGAAGGCTGGTGCTCAATTTTTTTTTGGGGGGGGGGGGGGGGGGCGACAAACAAACCACACCCCGTTTGGTTGGTAGGTCAGTCAAACCCCCCACCCCTGTTGTTTGGTCGATCCTCAAACCATTGGCAAACCACTCCCCCTGCTCGCCCATCCACTCACCAGCCCTGCACTTACCCCATCCAGGCCGCAGGCTTTCCCCTGTGTCTCCTTCACAGTGGCTTACCCCCACTTCTAAAACTTCCAGCTTCCCCCCTGTGGCCAATACGGTCGCTTTTCCACTCTCCAGTCGGGTCTTAAGACCTGCTTCCTAATTGGCCGGGAGGAGAAGAAGGAAGAGAATAGCGAATATTAATTCTCTATTGGCACACAACTGGGTGGGCTCAATGGCACAGTGCTCTGCGCCCCGAGCCCACCCTTTTTTAAGGATCAAAGGTCAAGGTCAGTATATTTTTTTGGACAGGATTTTTTTTTCTTAACTAGTGTCAGTGTGTTTTAGGTAGAATTGAAAAAAAAGAAAAAAGCGCACTATTATTTTTTATTTTAAACATAACAAACTAAGAAAAAAAACTTTTTGCTACTTTGTTAGTGTTTGTTAAAAAAGGGATTCTGTAAATAAAAAGTATGCATTTTTTCTACAATTAGACATGTTCAAATAACACAAACAAAGGTTTTTTTTATGATTTTTTTAGTTCAACACTAAAAATAATTATCAAAGAATGAGATAAATAATAACAAAACAAAGTTTACATATCATTGGTTAGAAAAACAGAAATAAACCAAACATCAGCAAGAAAAAAATAGCTAAGGGGAGAAAGGGAAGAAGTCATTAGGGTAAATTAACGGTTAATAAAGGGATAAATAGGAATACACTTTATATATATATTTTTTTATATATACTGTATATATATATATATATATATATATATATATATATATATATATATATATATATATATGTTTTGTTTTTTTACTTCTTGGGTCGCTATATCTGCATCCCCGTGATCTGCAGATGAATAAAAATGAGTAAATACAAAAGTAACAATGTTACTTTGTATCTCTTATCCAAACAGTGTTCCAAGCTGCCAGAGTCATATGTGAACTTGAGCAAATCTATCCATTAATTTCTAATGCCCAATGTCTTTTCTAAAAGTAATTATGTAAACAGTAAAATGAAGGCAAATCTTGCCGCAAAGTCACTTGTGCCTGTCAATATACATTATCTTCATCTCCCGTTTGTTGAGACATTTTTAACCAAATTAAAGAGATGCTCTGCAAACGTGGGAATCACTATGGCAACACATAATCCAACCAAGAGGAGAAGAGAGAAAGGGAAAAAAAAAGTTTTTACATCCCAGGTGAAATATTCCCAGATAAACATCTTTTCTCCTGCGAGCTGGCCGGGTTGACTCTTTGCAGTACTTATCTCTTGTTGACATTTTACACACAAAGTTTTCTTGCAAAATCCATTAGCCGGGACTGTTATCAGAAAACATACCCTGTTAGCATTAAAAATAATATCACATTCTTAAGATCTGTGTCATGGGAGTGTTGGATAGGAATGAAGAATATGACAGGAGAGGAAATTGCCTGTGCTGGGGCCTCCACCAAATGCAGCTTACCTGTAGACTCAAGAGATGGAAGAGGATAACAAAAAGAATAGGGTTTGTTTGCTAAAATGTGAAAGCGTGTTCTATGAGCTAACAAGATGGGAAATATCTGTCCCTAGCATACTTTAACCTGCTTTTAAAGTAATATTAGAGTTTACAAAAGCACATTCGGTGTTCTTTTTATTATGTTCTCTTATCTTCTATCCAAAGAGCCAGCAACCACTTTCAGATATGCAAGGAATTTAAATGATGTTCAGTTGGTGTAAAGTAACGTCCCACACTCCGCTTGAGTGTTTCCGTCATATACCGCTTCCTATCAGTCTGGATGTAGATATCATATATTCCAGCTGCTCTCAACACACAACGAGACAAGACTTGTTTGTGTGCAAAACATGGAGGGCCAGATCCACATAGAAATGGATCGGCGCAGCGTATCAGAGATACGCTACGCCGCCGTAACTTTTCCGGCTTTGGTTCGAATCCTGAAAGATTGCGCGCGGAAAGTTACGGCGGCGTAGTGTGTTTCTGGCAGCGGAATTCAAATCAGCGATTAGGGGACGTGATTCATTTAAATGAAGCGCGTCCCCGCGCCGATTGAACTGCGCATGCTCCGTTTCGAAATTTCCCCCCGTGCTTTGCGTGAAATGACGTCGCAAAGATGTCATTTTTTGAACTTAGACGTGACTTACATCCATCCTTATTCACGGACGACTTACGCAAAAAATAAAAAAAAATCAAACTTCGACGCGGGAACGACGGCCATACTTAACATGGCAAGTCTATCTATACGCCGCAAAATAGCAGCTTTAACTATACGCCGGAAAAAGCTGACTAGAGACGACGTAAGAGAATGCGACGGCCGCGCGTACGTTCTTGGATCGTCGGAAAAAGCTTATTTGCATACCCGACGCGGAAAACGACGCAAACTCCACCCAGCGGACGCCGAAGTATTGCATCTACGATCCGAAGGCGTACGAAGCCGTACGCCTGTCAGATCCAACCCAGATGCCATTGAATCTTGGTTTGAGGATTCAAACTAAAGATACGACGCGGGTAATTTGAAAGTACGCCGGCGTATCAGTAGATATGCCGGCGTACTCTCTCTCTGGATCTGGCCCATTGTGTTTTTTTGAACCAATAATGCAACCTTATATAGAGTTTAAAGAGGAGGTAACCAGAACATAACTTAACATCAGCTAATTAACTAATCATTTACCCAGAATAGGCGACTCAGATATGACCTTTCAGAGTAGACATCACGTCTCCGCTCACCTGCTATACAATACACATTATCATAAGTGTAAACACAGGACATTTTCACACAATATCAGGGTCAATTAGCACAGAGAACAGACAGATGGCTGGAGGTGATGGCATTAGCATCTAACAGTATGTGTCCCAACAGTATGAATGAGTCACTCTTACAATTAACCCATTGAGTTCAGAATCAACAAACAGTAAATAGTTCTTTACAGATATCCTGGAATAAATTGTGGATAATAATTACATAATAATCCCATCTCAGGTAGTCCAAGATATCATTCCTCAGTCATCCTATGCCCCTAGTGGACATAGGATGATTTTAGACATAATGCCCTGTACACACTAACAGTTCATCTGATGAAAACGGTCTGATGGATTTTTTCATCAGATATCCGATGAAGCTGACTGATGATCAGTCGTGCCTACACACCATCAGTTAAAAATCCGATCATGTCCAACGCGGTGACATAAATCACAACGACGTGCTGAGAAAAATTAAGTTCAATGCTTCTGAGCATGCGTCGACTTGATTCTGAGCATGCATGGATTTTTAACCGATGGACGTACCCATAGACAATCATTTTTTTCTATAGTTTTTTTAACCATCAGATAATTTTAAAACAAGTTCCTAGTTTTTTGACTGATGGATAAAAAAACAATGGGGCCCACACACGGTCAGTTCGTCTGATGAAAACGGTCCATCAGACAAACTGATCGTGTGTACGCGGCATAAGAGGATCCGGTGATGTCCCTGGTGAGTCTGTCACAGTTGGTATTAAGAGTCCCAGTAGAAGCTAAGACACCACACAATTCTGATGCACAACTATCTGACGTAAGACAAGATGAATCTTTGAATTCAACCCACTCAAATAAAAATTTTGTGACAGATGACCAAGTTGCTGCCTTGCACACTTGAGCCATAGAGGCCTGGTGACGCACTGCCCAAGAAGTGCTTACTGCTCTGGTGAAGTGCGCTCTAGGACGGAAAGGTGGAACATAGTTACATAGTTACAGATTTAGTCAGGTTGAAAAAAGAGTCCATCCAGTTCAACCATAAAAAAATAAAATAAAAAATATTGTACAATCCCATATACCCAATTCTATACCCAGAGTTGGAAACCATGGGCCAAATCCACAAAGACCCGGCGTAACGGCGAATTTCTAATTTAAGTTACACTGCCTTAAAATTTCTACCTAAGTGCCCGATCCACAAAGCACTTACCTAGAAATTTCTGGCCGTGTAACTTAAATTCCGCCGGCGCAAGGCGTTCCTCATTTCATGGGGGCGATTCCCATTTTAATGAGGCGTTCTCCCGCGCCGGCCGTACTGTGCATGCTCGTGACGCCATTTTCCCGACGTGCATAGCGCAAAATTACGTTACGTCGGGCTTTGTGGATTGCGACGGGTCAATAAAGTTGCGTCGAAAAAAAAAAAAGATACGGCACGAAAAAAAATATTCAAATTCGAAAAAAAAACGCATTGCTAGACAGAAGGGTCTGCTTTTACATGGTGTACTAACTTTACACCATGTAAAAGCAGCCCTAATTTTGCGTATGCAACTTAATACTTACGGAGAAAAAACGAAGCTGAAAAGCTTCGTGGATCTCCGTAAGTGCTAATTTGCATACCCGAGGCAGCATTTCGACACGAAATGCCCCCAGCGGCGGATGCGGTACTGCATCCTAAGATCCGGCAGTGTAATTCAATTACACATGCCGGATCTTCTCCCTAACTATGGAAAACTGATTCTGTGGATCAGTTCCATAGTTAGGACCAGGGATACGACGGCGTAACAGCAGTTACTCCGTCGTATCTCTTTTGAGGATTTGGCCCCATAAGCTTAAGAAATAATCTGATGAACCCTTCGAGAGATGGTCAACTTGGATGCTGCCTGCCCCTTCCTGGGTCCATCTGGCAACATGAACAACGCATCCATTTTACGAATCTGAGCAGTTGATTCCAAATAGAAACTAACTGCTCTCACTACATCAAGAGAATGTTATGACTCTTCTACTGCCGAATTCGGCTTTGGAAAAAAAATGAAGGCAGGCAGCTAATTGTCCTGGTTTAAGTGAAAACTGGACACTACTTTAGGCAGAAAAGACGGGCGGGACGTAACACCACTTTGTCTTTATGAACCACCAGAAATGGTTCTCTGCAAGATAATTCTTGCGGAAGTTACTGCAACCAAAAATACTAGCTTCCCTGTGACCAGCACCTTAGACACTGATCAAAAAACTGAGGTACTCCCCATGTGGCAGAGGTTATATAGAGGGGGACTTATGGTCTTGATTATGCCAGTGCCCATCACCTGAAGGTGATCCTATAACCCATGCGGTAATTAATGGCTCTGTGTCCCGTGATGTACTGATAAGAAAGACAAAGGCATTTTGGACAATTGTGCTCTTCCAACCTTGAGGTAACAGTTGAGGGAAGGTCTTTTTGTTCCAGCAGGACTGATTCCCTTTGCACAAAACCAACTCCATAAAGACATGGTTTCAAAAGGATTTTGGCACAAACTTAGCAAATACATCGAATAATAGACATGTTTACACTACAAATATGGGACCTCAAGCCATGTGCAGTCTAGGTATAGACAGTACAGAGCATCTAGAAATGTGGTTACACAATCCAGAACAAGAATCAACAGGAGAGGCCTGCAATTCACTATGTCAAATGTGCCTAAAACAAAGAAGTGTCATGAACATCGACTGCAACCTTTTTTGAAGATAAGAAGCCCCTTGCGAAAAGGGCCTCAGAAATATAAGAAAATAATATAATGGAGAAACCATAAGGGGGAATAGAAAAGAGAAGGGAAGAGAAAGAAAGAACCATGTTCAAAGCCCCTACAGCTGCACATGAACATAGTCAGCCCAAGGGGCTCCAGACCGTCTTAATGGTTTCACAAGTTTAATGTGGAGGAACGCAAGTGGCCAGGCCAACACAGAGTCCAAACGGGCTGCATACCAGGTCACAGTCCTTAACCACTTCCCATCCAGGCCTATTCGCTCCTATGTGTAAAATTCAACTTTTTTTGCTAGAAAATTACTTAGAACCCCCAAACATATATTTTTTTTGGGGGGGGAACAAATTCATGAATTAAAATGAAACAAAACACTTTTGCTGACAAAAAAATAATTTCCTGTGGATTAAACTGTGAGTATGTCCCTGCATTGAATCAGCCACAAAATGTAAAATAAGAATTGTATACAAATAAAAAACACCATATCAATTATCATATGGCAAACCTTGCACAAATTAAATACAAGAAAACACTCTATAGTTTTCTTTAAAGGTTCAAAAGGTGCATCATATGTACTTGCTAATGTTCAGCCAGTCCTGCCAAGAAGTCACGCTATATTAGTGAAACAAGTTTGTAAAGTGGATCTTTCAACCTCGTCCAGCCATGAAGAATATTGTTGAATTTTGGTACTGCCAAGAAAGCTTTATGACAAAAGCATAGGGGCTGTCTAAAGACACTCTGTAGATCAATCAACTCTATTGGTTTTCTATTTTCTCTATAAGCTCTGAGTTGGTGAACCGTAGAGTCCAATAATAATTCTACCTATAAAACAGACAACATTAAAAATGTGATTTTAATTTCACTACATGGGGCCAGCGCTGTAGCCTGGCCCACAAGGACCAGGCCTAGGGTAGCACTTTACAGGAGGTCAGCACTTTTCTGGTCCCCACCAGCTTGCGCTACACTGTTAGTGTAGCACCAGTCTTATGGGGCGGACTGGTCTGAGAGGCAAATTAGTCTAGGGCCCCCATAAAGCGGCCGCACTGCTTCCTGTATGCAGGCGGCCGGCATTCCACAACTTTGGGGGGCGCGCTGCTTCTAATTTTGACTGTCCTATCATCCTGGATCACAAACCTTCCTCACTGTGCTATATGCTTTCTGCTGCACCATTGGGATGGTTATATTTTCTTAGTCCTCTCTATAAAATTATCAGAAATTTGTGCTTAAAGTAGAACTATAGGCAACACTTTTTTTTTTTTCATTTTGGATAGAGTAAGGGAGGGTTATAGTCACTGTTAGTTTATTTTTTACCATCCCTGTCCCATTGCAGAGATTTCCCTTCACTTCCTGCCCCATAGCCAAACAGAAAGTGAGAGGAAATCTATGCACATTAAGGGAATCCACTGCCCCCCAGGCCCTCAGAACTAATGTACACACTCAAACATTTCAGGGTGGGTCTTAAACAGAAATGGGTGTGGCCTTGACAGGAAGGGGTTAGACATATTTAAATTAGGGGGTGCACAAGTTTAGTCAGGCCTAGGGCAACACAAAACCTAAATACACTACTGCATGGGGCACATGGCTGATGATAAGAGAGGTAGAGGAGCCTGTGGCCTCATTCATGTGTGCCCTGGTAGAAGGAAACAACAGCCCTTTTAGTACACAAGCATCAGTTCCCTTCCTCAACAAGAAAAGGCAAAGGAAAAAATAGGCGGTATGACTCTTGGTTGATTCTGGTTACGTAGCATCCAATCACTATTTGAATCTGGAAGAGAAGCATGAAATGTGTTTAGGTCATGAATGAGACATCAGAAGAAAAAAATCTTTGTTGGAATTAAATATCTACAGAGCGTATTGTGTGATATTAGTGTGTTAACAATTTCAGCATATCCTGGGCATTGCCCTTCTGTCTGGAGGTCAATGCAATAACAAAGCTCATTTTTTCCACATTCAGCAAAGGAAAATAAGAACAATGCAATATCTAAAATCCCATTAGATTATAATCATTCCACAGTAATATGTACAACGTGGCCTCTGTATAAAGGTCATTTCTCTCTGCGCTAAGCAGTTTTGTGGCGAAGCCATTCAATTCTAGGTTAAGACAATTTACTTAACTTAAGAATTTGCAGGAGAAAGGGAGATAGAGAGAGATAAATCCAGGGGAATATAGAGTCAGGAATAGGAAGGCAGAGGAAAAACAGAGGGATGGAAAAATAGATAGATGGGGGGACACTGATATGAGGAAACACAGGAGGAGCAAAAGAAAGAAATCTAGGGAGAGGAGAGAGTGAGAGAAAAAGTAGAAGCTGAAAGATAGGGATGAGCTGAAGGTTCAGTCCAAACACATTTTTGAACAGAACCTTACCCGTTCTTTGGTCGCTTAGCTGTCGGCTTATTGCCAGCTCTCATCTCTCCACAGTGACTCACCTGTTGATGATCCTGCTTGTCAGTCCTGCCTACTTAAGCCGTCCAGCTCAGTGGATCTCTGCCTTCGCCTTGGTCAACATCACAGAGTCTATCTCCTGTGTTCCTGTTGAAGACTTACTTGGCTGACGTTCCTTCTGGCTCCAGATCCTGCTTGCTGATCTACTACGTTTATCTCTGGTTCTCTGACACTTGGCTTGGCTGACTATCCAATCCGGTTCCTGAACTCTGGCTATGTTTTGACTACGCTTACTCTATTTATCTTTTTATTATTATTATTAAACAAGTGTGATTTAACTGTACTTCTGTCTCGGTCTGAGTCATGGTACAAATGTTGCATATACTCCCTAAGCTACGTCGGCTCAATGCTTTCGACGTGAACGTAGCCTACGCACAGCCCCATTCCCGTACGACTTACGTAAACAACTTAAAATTTGACGGCTGTTCCGACGTCCATACCTTAACATTGACTGCACCTCATATAGCAGGGGTAACTTTACACCGGTCGTACGCCTTACGTAAACAGCGTATATTATCAGTGCCATCTATTATTGTTGCTTATCAGTGCAACCCATCAGTGCCCATCATTGCCACCAATCAGTGCCACCCATCAGTGCCACCTATCAGTGCCCATCAGTGTCACCCATCAGTGCCACCTATCCGTGCCACCTATCAGTGCCCACCAGTCCCACCTCATTAGTAGTGTTGAGCAGAATACGCCATATTCGATTTCGCGATATATCACGAATATATAGCCGAATATTCGAGAAATATTCGCTAAATTCGAATATTCGTGATATTTTATCGAAATGAAATTTTTGCGAAATTTCGCTATTGCGAATGCGAAAATAATTGCGAAATTTCGACAACAGCGGAAGGAGCACTCTGATTGGCTCAGAATATTCGTGATATTTTGCACTCTGATTGGCTCAGAATATTCGTGATATTGTATCGAAATTTCGCAAAATGCGAATGCGATATTGATGGCGAAATTTCGGAAGGAGCACTCTGATTGGCTCAGAAGATTTGTGATATTTTACAATACAAAATAATTGCGAAATTTCGACAAATGCGGAAGGAGCACTCTGATTGGCTCAGAATATTCGTGATATTTTACAATACAAAATAATTGCGAAATTTCGGCAAATGCGGAAGGAGCACTCTGATTGGCTCAGAATATTCGTGATATTTTACAATACAAAATAATTGCGAATATTCGGCAAATGCGGAAGGAGCACTCTGATTGGCTCAGAATATTCGTGATATTTTACAATAGAAAATAAAAAGTGTTTTGCATTGGTGGTGATTCTTTACTCTATCCATCTGTCACAGCCGTTTGTCAATCAAACACCTTGAAGATTGAACACGTTCATGCTGCATGCTTTGGACTTTTTTTCACTTCACATATCAAAGACATTTTTATGAAAGATTATTTTTCTATTATTGGGACTATATTTCTTTATATATTTGTTTCACTGTGTATTTCACAAGTTATTTGCGCTTGCTTATTTTATAATTTGCCCACATGTCTTGTCACTAGACATATTTTTTATTCTTGTAGAGCGACTCCATTTTCTGTCTTGTATTAATTTATGTTGTATAACATTTTTGAGTTGCTGCTGTATTCTCCCCTTTTTTTAAGGTATGCGCAATTTTTTCCTTCTTACAAAAAAAAATAATATCAAACATACAAATATTCATAACAGAAACATACACAAAGCCCCCCCCCCTTTTGCATCAGAGACAATCAGAGTTCTCCTACCACAGTTATCGAAAATTCGCAATCATTTTCGCATTCGCATTAGCGAAATTTCGCAATTTATTTTTTTTATATTCGGCAACATAAAAGGATCGCCTCAGCTTAGCTACTCGGCCCAGGGTCTCTAATCATACCAGCAATGCTTTTAGACGTCGATAGGATGTGATCTGTTTTAAAAATAAAATTGAAAAAATGTGAATATTCGGAATAGCGAATATTCACCGCGAAATTCGAAATATATCGCGAATACTCGAATATGCCATATTTGAGCCGAATATTCGCAATATGAATATTCGTGAGCAACACTACTCATTAGTGCCCACCAGTGCCGTCTCATCAGTGCCCACCAGTGCCACCTATCAGTATCCATCAGTGCCGCCTTACCAGTGCCCAAAAGTGCAGCCTATCAGTGCAGCCTCATCAGCGCACATCAATGAAGGAGAAAAATTACCTGTTTGCTAAATTTTCTAACATACTAGAAAACTGTTTTGTTTGTTTTTTAAAACATTTTCTGTCTTTTTTCTTTTTTTAAGCAATACATAAAAAACCCAGCAGTTATTAAATACCACCAAACGCTCTCTTTGTGGGAAAAAAAAATGTATAATTTTTTTTTTATTTGCGTTCAGTGTAGCATGACCGTATAATTGTCAAAGAATGACAGCGCTGAAACCTGAAAATTGGCCTAAGCAGGAAGGGGGTTGAAGTGCCCGGTAAGCAAGTGGTTAAGCATCTGGAGCTAATGTAGTTTTGCTTTGTAGGAAATAGAACTAATCTGGAAAACCTTTTCCAAAGCATCAAGGAAATTCTAAATTGTTAATACCTAGCGTGAAGCACATGGCAGAGGTTTCCATTCTTGTCACCACTAAAAAGCATAGAAGGGGGGGCGTGGCTTAGCTGGGGATGTAGACGGTCGCACGTCCTGTGAGCTCCGCCGATCATCCGCTCGATTATCCTGCTGACAAGCCGTTCGTGGCTTTACTTTGGTCCCGCTACTTACCTGGACTCCCCTGGCTGCTACAGCGACCCTCGACGGTACCGGATCGGGCGTAGATAAGATGTCCCGGCGAAATGCACAAGGCCGCACGGCCCCGGACCACGCGATCCAAGATGGCGGCGCCGCGCAGTCGGCGAAAGAGAAATACAAAGCCGCGGCTCCCAATCCGATGCCGACGACACTGTGCCCCTGGAGGACCCATCCGCACCAGTGCTGCCGTGGAACACAGTGAGTACATCACCAGGGTCCCATGGGCTGGATGCGGTGGAGGCCTCAGGCCCGGACGGGCCTGAGCCCACACTAAGGGACATCTTTGCAGCAATTACGGCCTGTAATGCCTCAGTGACACACCTGGCTTCAGAACTTAAGGGGGTAAAGGCAGAAATGACATATATGCGCCAGGACATGCAGAAGCTGCGGGACCGCACTACTGATGTTGAGGGCCGTGTTAGTGTACTGGAGGATGATATAGCCCCTATGCAGAGGGAGGCACATGCCCAACAACTGATGGTCGCTAAACATGCGGCAAAAATTGACGAACTCGAAAATAGAATGCGCCGCAATAATGTTAGAGCCATTGGAATACCAGAAAGAATGGAGGGAAAGAATCCGGTAGCATTCATAGAGCAATGGCTGACAGAGAAATTCGGAAAAGACTCTTTTTCACAAATGTTCGCGGTGGAACGCGCACACCGTGTCCCCCTGAGGCCTTTACCCCCGGGGAACCCGCCCAGGGCCTTTCTGTTTAAACTGTTACACTACAGGGACAGGGATGTCATCCTGTCTAAGGCACGCACCCTGGGGGAGGCTCTAGTTATAGATAACTCCAAGATATCCTTATTTCCGGACTTTTCAGCAGAGGTGCAAAAGCAGCGCGCCCAATTTAATGATGTCAAGAAGCGGTTGCGATTCCTGGAATTACAGTATGCCATGCTTTACCCTGCTAAGCTCCGTGTGGTAGCTAGAAATGAAGTGCACTTCTTTGAGAGACCTGCCCAAGCCATGCAATGGATGGATAGAGAGGAGCGCTCTCTGCGTGAAGATTTGGGGAGAAGACGCAGGAATGAGTGACCGCCACATGCTTCACTCACAAGCACCAACATTATTACCTAACAGCGGGACAGGAATGATGTCCTATTTCAACCTCCTTCCAAGGCGGAGAACTGTTTCCACAGGAGGTGTTCGCACAGTTTAAATATGTTTTGTTCTACACGGAAAAAAGATCCGCTGGAGGCGGATGCCCTTAAGCTGGCTAGTGAACTTTGCCCACTAGAACTGAGTCCCTCGTGGACAAGAAGTCTCATCGACGGTTTTTTATTATTTTTGGTTCCTTTGAGCTTGATAATGGTTCTCTTGAATGATATGTCTACAGTCTGCTTGACATTTGTTTCCACAGGATGTGCCCAATGCGCCTGGACTGAGACATTGGGGAGACCTCACCCTGTGTTTTATGCTCCCCATAACATTAGAAATGAGATTCTCTCCTCCCCACCTGGTCACTCTCGCTACTATTATTTTTTTGTGTTCTGTCCCGACCGAGATGGAATAGTGTTTATTTTATTATTTGTAAGATGGTCCTGGCCTATTGACTTGAAATGCATTTATGTGGTGTTCGCTGCAGATGATTCTATACTTAAGACATGGCAGTACAGATTGTGTTAACTAGCTGGAATGTTAGAGGGCTGGGAGATAAAGTGAAACGCATGGCAGTAGGTCATGTGCTTAAACGGCTGGGCTCCTCAGTGGTGTGCCTGCAGGAGACACATATTCTACCAGGTCAGGAATCTCCATTTTCCTCTAGGCTGTATAGCAACCAGTACCACTCTGCTTTTTCATCGTATGCCAGAGGGGTCAGTACACTTATTGGCATAAATGTACCGTATACGTTTATCTCCTCACTAATAGACCCGGGAGGTCGTTTTATTTTTTTGCATTGTTCCCTAAATGGCATACCATGTATTATAGCCAACATATATATACCGCCACCTTTTTCGGCGGAGGTTCTTAAGACCCTGGCCACCTTCTTGTCACGTCACCCCGGTGTCCCCGCTCTTGTAGTGGGGGACTTTAATAATTTTTTGTGTGCCGACCTTGACAAGTTTTCTCCTGGGGCGCGGGCGGCCACACCAAGGAGGAGCCAGACGCCTTTTGCTCGGCTTCTACAGGAGCTGGGGTTAAGAGATGTCTGGAGGCTTGCTCACCCACAGGAGAGATGTTACTCTTGCCACTCCGCCTCGCATAGGGGCCTTTCTAGAATTGATCTGGGCCTGGGCAACAGTGAGATGCTTCCCCTGGTTTCGTCCATAAAGTACGAGGCCAGGACTGTTTCTGACCACTCGCCTTTATGTATTGAGATACTGGCGTCTGGAATCTCTAAGCGCACTTGCTGGAGGCTTAATCCCTTCTGGATGTCGCTGTTCCCAGCCCCTGATCCTATTCATACTGAACTAGTAAACTTTGTTAGGATTAACAGGAATTCCACGGGCCTGGGTGTCCTTTGGGATGCTCTTAAAGCCTTTTTGAGGGGCCAGTTTATTAGGTCTATCAACTCCATTAAAACGGGGACGAAGTCTTGGGAACAATTCGTGCTTCGGGAGGCTGGGAGGGCTGAGTCGGCTTATGTGGACTCCCCCTCTGAGCATACCGAAAGGGCATGGAATGAGGCTCAGAATATGGTTAAGCATGTGACTATGACCAGGGCGGAGAATAAAAGATTTTTCCTTCAGCAGAAGTACTTCGAGGACGGGGAGGGCACAGGTCATATGCTGGCTATGATGGTGAGAGCACAAAGGGGCTCGCCACACATAGAGTCAATAACTAATGTATCGGGGTCACTGGTCTCATCTCATGCGGATGTGCTATCCACATTTAAAGATTTCTATGCTGATGTGTATTCCTCTAAAGTCTCACCTACTACTGAGGAGATTGCCTCCTTTTTGGATCAGTGCCACCTCCCGCGTCTATCGGCCGCAGATGTGGCGCAATTGAGTGCGCCGCTCACGACTGATGAACTACTGGAGGCATTGGCGCTTTCCTCTCCTGGCAAGTCTCCGGGCTCGGATGGCTTGCCGGCGGAGGTATATGGGCGCTACTCTGAAGGCCTGATACCTCTTTTGAAAGAAGTGTTTATAGATGCGTATGATCAGGGGTCCCTGCCCCAATCCATGAATGAAGCCATTATAGTTCTCCTATTGAAACCTGGTAAGGATGCCCAAAGTGCTGACTCCTATAGACCTATATCACTACTGACAACAGACGTTAAACTACTGGCTAGGGTACTGGCCACCAGGCTCGCTAAAGTTATAACTAAACTAATCCATACGGACCAATCAGGTTTTATTCCTTCCCGGTCAACTGCCCTCAACATTAGGCGCCTCTTCCTTAATTTACAGATACCTGTTGATAACGAGAAACAGAGGGCGATCCTGTCATTAGACGCTGCCAAAGCCTTTGACAGCGTCGAATGGCCCTATTTGTGGGAGGTCCTGGGACGCTTTGGACTGGGTGACAATTTTATTAGATGGGTTCGGTTACTCTATGCTGCCCCCACGGCCAGGCTTCGAGTGAACGGGGACCTTACGAACCCCTTTCCGCTCTACAGAGGCACAAGGCAGGGGTGCCCTTTATCGCCCCTGCTTTTTGCACTAGCCCTCGAGCCGTTAGCGGCGCGGATAAGGTCCTCCCCTGAGATAATCGGTTTTGAGAGAGGTGAACAGATAGAGAAGATTTCTCTTTACGCAGACGATACCTTGTTGTATCTGGGAGATGTGGATACATCTCTTACGGCAGCTATGGAATTGATCCAACGGTTTGGCTCCTTGTCGGGGTTCTCGATAAATTGGGGTAAATCCGTCATTTTGCCTGTGGATGGTCCGGTTGCCTCCCTACCGGAGGCGGCGGGGTCACTGAAGGTGGTGGAATCTTTTAAATACTTAGGAGTTCAGGTGTCAGCTAACCCACAGAAATACTTGGAGGAGAATTTGTTGCCCCTTTTCCAACGACTGCAAATGACCTGTAATACCTGGTGCAAACTTCCGCTCTCAGTAATAGGTAGAATAAATCTAATAAAAATGGTGTGGGGCCCCCAACTTCTATACATTATGCACAATTCCCCTCAGTGGATACCTCGTCGTTGGTTCACCCGGATAGATTCCTTGTTTAGATCACTGATTTGGAAAAAAAAAGTGGCCCGTATCGGATTGTCCACGTTACAATATGATAAAGACCAGGGAGGAGCGGCTGTCCCTAATCCTAAATTCTACTTCTTAGCCTCTCAAATGCAGCATCTGTGTGGCATGGGGCGGGCCAATGATAATGACTCAATTGATACTCTACTGCGAACGGGTTCGGGGAGTGCGTCGGTCCTAGCAAATTTGGAGGCGGGTTTTCCGCATCTGCCTCAGGCGGCACCCACCGTGGTCCTCCTTAGGAAGCTGTGGTCTATGGTTAGATCCACCTTGGGTGTCTCGGGATTTCTTGCGGACACTCCTTTGTGGGACAATCTAAACCTAATGGAGGTCTTCAGGCTTGAAGGCTTTCAGGTTTGGAAACTGGCTGGAATTAAGAACATCGCCCAGATTTACAGTAACAATGTGCTTAAATCATTTCAGGATTTACAAAATGAATTTGGTCTACCCAGACAACAATTTTATAGGTATTTACAACTCAGGCATGCCCTTCGGGCACAGGAGCAGGTGTCGGTTCTCCAGCTATCTAGCAGTAGGCTGTTAACTGAGGTATTTTCTGGCACGGAAAGAAAGGGTATGATATCCCATGTATACTCCTCGCTATTGTCGTCTGTGCAAAACTCAGCAAATCTGCCATGCAGAAGAGGGTGGACAGAGGATTTGGGGGACATTGATGGCGAGACCTGGGAAATTTGTTTACAGGCTGGCCCTCTCACTTCTGTCTCGCAGTCTCATAGGTTGTCTCACCTGTTCCTGTTACACAGGGTTTATCGTACGCCTATTCAACTGTTTCGATGGGGAAGAAGGGACTCTTCACTGTGTCCCAAGCTATGCGAGGGGGAGGGGTCGCTTATTCACCTGATGTGGAGGTGCCCCAAGTTACACCGGTTCTGGAGGAGTGTCACAGAGGTTATCTCCTCGGTGTATCAAGTTAGGGTCCCACTGGACCCCATAGTATGTATACTGGGTGCCGTGGACGAAGAGGTATACCCCCCACCTATTAATATAGCAGTGATTAGGCTCCTATATCTAGCAAGGAAACAGATAGCTAGATTCTGGCTGTCCCCGCATGTCCCGACTAAGAAACAATGGATTGATCAGGTAAATCTTATTATAGTGAGGGAACATTATACATATCAGCATAGAAATGCCCCTAAGAAATTTAATTCCATCTGGCAACCCTGGCTGGAAACACCTGGACTGGCACCTCCGAGACTGGTTATGACCCGGCTGTTCCAGATGTAATCGATTCTATCTTCCTGACGCACAAAACATAAAATTATAAAATATGTCTGACTCAGTCAAAAAATGTATAAACCTTAGACCATGGTTGAGGTACGCGCCTGTGGGGATTACATAATATGGTCGGGAGAACCTACTTAAGGATGGATAAGGACTCTGAATGCTTAAGCAGACGGTGGAATGCAGACTTTCAGCTTTGGCCCGTTGGCCGAGTGTGTGTTAGTGTTGGGGGGAGAGGCGGTTTCTCACCTGCCCGGCATAGTTCAAACTCCTTTAATGACGGAATTTGGTTTAGGTCACCTCCTGGTGCCTCTGTTCTAGCATGTGTACAAAGCAAGTCTTTTTGTAACAATTTTATTTTGCAACGTTTTTTGTATGCTGATATATATCTCTGTACCGTACTTATATTTTTGGCACAATAAACCATTTTACTGATTTAAAAAAAAAAAAAAAAAAAAAAAAAAAAAAAAAAAAAAAAAAAAAAAAAGCATAGAAGGTTATTTATTTGCAGCTGTTCAATATACTTAACACATAGGTCTCAGGAATAACAATATTGTTACCATGAATTATAGATGAAGACAAGAAATTTCACGGAGAAGGACATTGCAGCAATAAACTGCAACAAAGAAAAGCAAAGTATGAAGAAGCATATAACAAGTTTATTAAATCATGACAATTAATTCTACTGGCATTCCCATGGGCAAGACTCGAGGGGCTGCACTGGAAGTGATGCAAAAGGGGGCATAACTTTGTTATTAACCTACATTGGCCTTTCAAATTTAACCTGCTGGTAGATTAACTATTCCTCTATAGTAGTGGTCTCCAAACTGTGGCCCAGGGTAAAAAAAGGTGCTCTTTGCTTAAATGTATCCTCTTTTGGGGGACTATTCTTCACACTCATGTGAGTCACCTTTTCACCCATTGACACCAATAAGGCACCATTCTTTCCACTGACACCAACAGTTAGGCATAATTCCTCCCACTAACAAAAACAATGGGGAACTACTCCTCCCACTGACACCAAAGAAGTGGGACCATTCCTTCCATTCTTCCACTGACAGGCAGTGGTGTATTTAGCTTTTGTGCTGCCCTAGGCCTGACTAAACTCGTGCACCCCCTAATTTAAATATGACACACCCCTTCCTGTCAAGGCCACACCCATTTCTGTTTAAGACCCGCATCCAAGTCTTAGTCAGTAGGGTTCAATATTGGGTTGGCCCACACTTTGCAGCTATAACAGCTTCAACTCTTCTGGGAAGGCTGTCCACAAGGTTTAGGAGTGTGTCTATGGGAATGTTTGACCATTCTTCCAGAAGCGCATTTGTGAGGTCAGGCACCTGGCTTGCAGTTTCCGTTCTAATTCATACCAAAGGTGTTCTATTGGGTTGAGGCCAGGACTCTGCGCAGGCCAGTCAAGTTCCTCCACCCCAAACTCGCTTATCCATGTCTTTATGAACCTTGCTTTGTGTACGGGTCCAAATCATTTGGCGGAGGGGTGATTATGGTGTGGGGTTGTTTTTCAGGGGTTGGGCTTGGCCCCTTAGTTCCAGTGAAGGGAACTCTTATGGCGTCAGCATACCAAGACATTTTGAACAATTTTATGCTTCCAACTTTGTGGGAACTTTTTGGGGACGGCCCCTTCTTGTTCCAACATGGCTGCGCACCAGTGCACAAAGCAAAGCCATAAAGACATGGATAAGCCAGTTTAGGGTGGAGGAACTTGACTGGCCAGCGCAGAGTCTTGACCTCAACCCGATAGAACAGCTTTGGGATAGATAACAGTGGAGACTGTGAGCCAGGTTTTCTTGTCCACATCAGTTCCTAACCTCACAAACGCTCTTCTTGAAGAATGGTCAAACATTACCACACTACTAAACCTTGTGGACGGCCTTTCCAGAAGAGTTGAAGATGTTATAGCTGCAAAGGGTGGGCCAACTCAATATTGAACCTTATGGACTAAGACTGGGAGGCCATTAAAGTTCATGTGTGTGTAAAGGCCGGCGTCCCAATACTTTTAATAATATAGTATGTACACCTCCCACAGCTCTGCTGCTTAGTGACTCACAATATATATTTAAAATGTACATTTGTTTATCTCTGATATTAAACTATATGTTTCAAGACCATAAGCAGACCAGATGAGTAATATTTTTATTCTGAACATGACAGGTCACATTTATGAACACAGCGCATTTTAAAGCAATGTGTAATATATATGATGCATGATATCTCATTTGCCATGACTGAGCTGTTAAAGACAGCTAGACTCATGGAGAACAGGCTGGGAATCAGCTGCATCAGCCAGTAATCACTGTCACCGCTTTCAATGCTCGACTTTATCTTGAAAATCGCCTCTCTCTGCTCATTTTATGATAAAGCAAAGAGATACAGACTGTTATATTTCAAATCGACATTATGCAGCAGATATGCTAAAGGGGTTGTGTGCTTTAAAAACAGATCAATCTATTTCCAATGTAAAGTCTTTAAGCCGAACTCTGGCCGGCTTATACTAATCCCTCTTTGGTATTCATCCCACCATAGTATGATAACACAGAAAAATACCCACCATATACCTCGCTCTTCCAGTAATCAACACTGACTGGAATGTAAGCAGGTGCAGGTATCACCTCCATCCAATAGGTGGCACTGTGCCATCATAGAGATGGATTGGAGACTGTTAGGTCAATTGTCCCCTCAAGGACTATGTTGGCATCCCAGAGGTGCCAGCTATCTGATTGAATGCTGTAACTTCTGGTGACCTTTGGTGGCCACCTTGGTGAAGGACGCTCATGTCATTTGGGCATACCTGGAGCAAGTAGTAGGTCAGGGATAGAGACCCCCAGGGCTTTTTTTCAGGGGGAACTCAGTTCCACCACCTCTGGCTCAGACCCTTTGGTGCCTGCTCACCACAATCACTTGTAAACACAGAAGTCTGGTTTCTGTGTTTACAAGTGACAGCTCTGCACTCTGTGTGTAACCCCCTAAACTATACACTCTGTATGTAATGCAATCCTGGTATTTAATGCCCCTTTAAGACCCTTCTACTGTTTGTGAAATTTGAATGGGGTCGTGGTTGAGTTCCTGCACCTATTTTTTGAGAAAAAAAGCTCTGGAGACCCCGCTTGTTAGGGGGAGTGTAAAGTGTGAGAAAAGTTCCTGATAAGTAGGGTCAGAACAGGGCCAATGCCTGCCTTGAGGAAAATCTGCTATCTGAATTAAGAAAATGGGGCTCTTCCAAGCAGAATTAAAGTGCTGTCCCAGTACACTGCCAACTACCACCCCTCAAGCGGAAGCTGTCCTCTAGTAATATGGGCCCAAGCCTGGTAACGTGTAATAACATCTGCTTTATTGCCTTACATGAGTGCCTACAAATTACTGGTATTATTCATTACTGCTAACCTACAGCATATATTCAACATACAAGACAGCATAATGCCGCGTACACACGACCATTTTTCGGGTTCATTAAAAACGATTGTGTGTGGTCTTCAGAGCATTTTCCGTGCTCTAAAAAATGGGCAATTTTTTTTTCCGAACATGCTCTATTTTTTACGACGTTTTTAACGTTGTCGTTTTTAAAGTTGTAAAAAATGGTCGTGTGTGGGCTTTAACAACGTGAAAAATCTGCGCATGCTCAGAAGCAGGTTATGAGACAGGAGCGGTCGTTCTGGTAAAACTACCGTTCATAATGGAGTAAGCCCATTCATCACGCTGTAACAGACAGAAAAGCGCAAATCGTCTTTTACTAACACCAAATCAGCTAAAGCAGCCCAAAGGGTGGCGTCATCCGCATGGTGCTAAATCTTGATTTTGGCTACATATTATACCTACTGCCCTCCTGAACCTTATTATTCACTTAAAGGGGTTGTAAAGGTACAATTTTTTCCCCCTAAATAGCTTCCTTTACCTTAGTGCAGTCCTCCTTCACTTACCTCATCCTTCCATTTTGCTTTTAAATGTCCTTATTTCTTCTGAGAAATCCTCACTTCATGTTCTTCTGTCTGTAACTAAACACCGTAATGTGAGGCTTTCTCCTTGGTGTGGAGTGTCGTGCTCGCCCCCTCCCTTGAACTACAGGAGAGTCAGGACGCTCTCTACGTTGCGGATAGAGAAAGAAGCTGTGTGTTAGTGGGCGTCCTGACTCTCAGTAGTCCAAGAGAGGGGGCAAGCACGACACTCCACACCAGGGAGAAAGGCTTGCATTACTGTGTGGAGTTACAGACAGAAGAACAGGAAGTGAGGATTTCTCAGAAGAAATAAGGACATTTAAAAGCAAAATGGAAGGATGAGGTAAGTGAAGGAGGACTGCACTAAGGTGAAGGAAGATATTTAGGGAAAAAAAATTACCTTTACAACCCCTTTAAGTGGTTAATAAGGTTCAGGAGGGCAGTAGGTATAATATGAAGCCAAAATCAAGAACATGGCGCCATGACCTCAAACTAGATGGACGGAAGCTTAAAACTAACCTTAGAAAGTAGCTGATTCTTGAAACGGACTTCAAGCAAACAAAAAAATTTACAAAAAAAAGAAAGACTGGATAGACCACTTGGTCTTCTTCTTCCATCACTTTGCTATTACATTTTCATCATCTATCTTGCATTCTTAACAGCCTGTCCTGATCGGAAATTTCAAACATGTGGTCCTTTATGATAGCGACTATTTCTCCCTCATCTCCCATCTAATCTTTCTGTACTTTGCCTTCTCACCCACTTTCATATTTTCTGCTTTACTATTTTTTTTTTTTCCGAGCTATATCTTAGTTTCTTTTCTAAAGAACTGCCTATAATAGCTTTGATAAAGAACCCTTTTAGATATGATTGAAAATCATTACCATAACGCGATTTGGCTCCCATTTTATGGAGCGGCTCTGGAAATTCTTCGCTGTGTCTTTATTGCTTAAATTAAGAAAATTACGTTAAAGCCTTGATTCAAAAAAAATCACGATGAGAGGAAGAGAAGAAAAAAAAATAAAGGAAGGAATTGCTTTGACGGCACTTCTGTTTCAGTATGCATTTCAATCGAATTTAACTTGGCAATGCAATAAGAGCGGCCCGGTAATAGAGCAGTGGTCTTCACTCTCTACGGTTCCCATTTTATGTAATTGTAACCAACTTTCGTAAGAAATGATTTTGAGAGCTGCCATCAAGACCTGATTTAAATTTCAATAACGATAAAAAAAAAGAAAAGGTTGCAATAGAGTTAAAGTGTATGTAAAGCCAAAACTTTTTCCTTGTTTTGAATAGAGTAGGGGACTGTTAGGCCTCATACACACGACCAGCCCATTCGATGAGAACGGTCCAAAGGACCGTTGTCATCGGTTAACCGATGAAGCTGACTGATGGTCCGTCGCGCCTACACACCATCGGTTAATTAACCGATCGTGTCAGAACGCGGTGACGTAAAACACAACGACGTGCTAAAAAAACGAAGTTCAATGCTTCCAAGCATGTGTCGACTTGATTCTGAGCATGCGTGGATTTTTAACCGAGGCTTTTGCATACTAATGATCGGTTTTGACCTATCGGTTAGGCGTCCATCGGTTTAATTTTAAAGCAAGTTCTAATTTTTTTGACCGAAGGATAAATAACCTATGGGGCCCACACATGATCGGTTTGGTCTGATGAAAACGGTCCTTCAGACCTTTCTCCTCTGGCGATCCTATCGTGTGTACGCGGCCTTAGGGCCCCCGTCAGTTTCTTGTTTTCTGTCTGTGTGCAGTGAAGGAAATTTCTCTGCACTTCCTGTCCCAGAAATACAGCAGGAAGCAGGAGAAGATCTCTCCAAACCAACGTTGTATCCTGGCCTAGGCCAACAAGGCCGAGGCCTAGGGCAGCACTTTGCAGGGGGGCAGCATGGAAAGAGTCCCCACCAGCTTGCGCTACACTGTTAGTGTAGCGCCAGTCTTATGGGGCGGACTGGGCTGAGAGGCAAATTAGTCTAGCGCCCCCTTAAAGCTGCTTCTAATTTTGACTGTCCTATCATCCTGGATCACAAACCTTCCTCGTTGTGCTATACATTTTCTGCTACACCATTGGCATGGTTATATCTTCTTAGTCCTCTCCATAAAATTATCAAACATTTGTGCTTAAAGTAGAACTATAATCAACACTTTTTTTTGTTCATTTTGGATAGAGTAAGGGAGGGTTATAGCCCCTGTCAGTTTATTTTTTACCATCCCTGTCCCATTGCAGAGATTTCCCTTCACTTCCTGCCCCATCGCCAAACAGGAAGTGAGAGGAAATCTATGCAAATTAAGGGAATCCAATGCCCCCCCAGGCCCTCAGAACTAGTGTCCCCGATTTCAGGGTGGGTCTTAAACAAAAAGGGGTGTGGCCTTGACAGGAAGGGGTGGGTAATATTTAAAATAGGGGGTGCTCAAGTTTAGTCAGGCCTAGGGCAGCACAAAACCTAGATACACTACTGCTCCAAACCAATGGGGTTATCCCAGTATTTCTCAACCGTTTCTACACAGAGGAACCCTTGAAATAACTTTCCTGTCTCATGGAATCCTTGGTAAAAATAGTTATGTAGCACTACCCCCGTAGGAGCTGCTGGTTTAGATTTTGGGTTTTGCACGTTACCTCTAATGCTGCGTACACACAACGTTTTTCGGGATGTAAAAAATTATGTTTTTTTTAATGTCATTAAAAACTATCATGTGTGGGCTCCAGAGCATTTTTCATGATGTAATAAAATGGGCATTAAAATTTTAGAACATGCTCTAATTTTTCACGTCGTTTTTAACGTTGTCGTTTTTAACATCGTAAAAAATGGTCGTGTGTGGGCTTTAACGACGTGAAAAACCTGCGCATGCTCAGAAGCAAGTTATGAGACGGGAGCGCTCGTTCTGGTAAAACTAGCGTTCGTAATGGAGATAGCGTGCTCGGAAAAGGGTCTGGTATGGATTTTTGGGGGGAACTCCACGCCATTTTTTTTTATTTTGGCTCGGGATTCCCCTTAAAACCATACCAGACCTGACACTTTCTTGGGGACCAGTGACACTGAAACAGTGATCATTGCTAAAAAAATATGCACTCACACTGTACTAATGACACTGGCTGGGAAGGGGTTAACAGCAGGGGTGGTCAAAGGATTAACTGTGTGCCTAGCTAGTGTTTTAGTGTACTATGGGAGTTGCTTTTACTAGGGGAAGGCGTGGATCCATGTCCCTGCTTTGCAGGAACACAGGATTTATGTCTTCTGTATTGACAGGACGGCGATCTGCCATGTTTACATAGGCAGACCGCCGTTTTGCCTCTCTGATAGATCTTCATGGGATATTTATGTATTTATTTTTTTACTAGGTGGCGGGGCTGTGATATTGCGGTGGACAAATTTGACACTTTCTTGGGGACCAGTGTCACTAATACAATGATCAGTGCTAAAAAAAATGCACTGTCACTGTACTAATGACACTGGCTGGGAAGGGGTTAACAGCAGGGGAGGTCAAAGGGTTAACTGTGTGCCTAGCTCGTGTTTTAGTGTACTATGGGAGGTGCTTTTACTAGGGGAAGGCGTGGATCCATGTCCCTGCTTCTGTACTGACAGGATGGCGATCTGCCTTGTTTACATAGGCAGACTGCAGTGCCTGTGTCCCAAAAAATCAGCATCTGTAGGACCCGCTGATCTGCTCCTGCTATGTAGAATCACAGTGGGAGCGAACCGCCGGTGGCACGCGTTCGTGCCCGCTACCCGGAAGTACAGGATCATATAGATCATATAGTAAAACTGCTATAGTCAGGACTCAGGGCCGATCCTAGGGTCACAGGCGCCTGGGTGCAGAAATATTTCTGGCGCCCCCACATGGGCATTGTCATTTTACTAACTCCTCCCCTTTACATCTCATTATACATCACATATGTAGATGGACTAGGAGCAGGAATGGGCAGGGGCTGTGTATCCTATGCAATCTATCATGCCATAAAACATCTAGAGCAGGGGCAGCCCAGAGCACGTGTAAAGGGATGCTGGGGATGCCATCCCCCAGCACACAGCACACTGAACACTGTGACTCACCTCGATTCTCTCTCTGTGCAGCCTGAAATAGAGATGGGAGGGGGAGGCATTCCCACTGGAGTTGGTGGAGACAGTGTGGGATCCAAGAATTCATTCCTACACATCAGCACTCAGCAGCCACTGAAAACTAGAACTCTCATGTCAGGAATTGGAGCGGTCCCTCCCCCAAGCACTGCCAGGCTGGACGGGCTGCCTTTTGCTCACACATCAGTTCTGGACGGACACACACACCTATGCTCAGAACATTAGTTCTGGACGGACACAAACAAGGAGAGAAGGAGGGAGGGGAGAACTCTGGCACTTTGGCGCCCCCACCTCTGCAGGCGCCTGGGTGCAATGCACCCTGTGCACCCTGCATAGGGTCGACCCTGAGTCAGGTCAGCCACTGGTTAAGTTAGTATATTGCCTTTTCTTTTAGTAGGTAGGCTCTAGCTATGCAAGTGACCTTTGCTAAGGGGGTCAATTAAAAAAAAAATTAGATATTGTAACTGATCAAAATAATGAAATGTAACTTTACCTTGAGTGATATTTTTTAATTTAATGGACGGTCATAATGCATTTTGAAATCAGGATGAATAGGGAGCAGAGATACAACGCAGATGTCCTGTGCGTCACTAGAATTAAGAATTGTATTTTTGCCCCGTTGTTTCGTTATTGGCTCTCTCTCTCCTGGCAGCAAATTAAAAGGCAGCCTTGAAAGGCAGAAGCGAAGCCTTTTCTTATTCACTAGTAAACATAAAATTGAAGTTCTAGTCCGCAAATATGTTTGACAAAAGGCAAAAATCTTGTTCTGCTAATAGGAAGCACAAATTCTACAGATGCTGCGAGCACAGAAACTAATCTCTCCTCCTGTCAGAAATAAAGAAGTAATTTTAGAGAAGAAGAAATACAGATCACGTACATTTTTTTTATTAAAAAAAAAAAAATTCTGGGAGCATAATGCAGAAGAACCAGGCTGTCCTGTCAACCTTCTGAAAATCACCCATCACTTGACCACTTCAATACCGGGCTTTTATGCCCACCTCCATACCGGGCCTATTCTGGTACTTCTCTCCTACATGTACAAATCATCATTCTTTTGCTAAAAAATTACCCATAACCCCCAAACATTATATATGTTTTTTTAGCAGACACCCTAGGGAATAAAATGGCGGTCATTGCAACTTTTTATCTTGCACGGTATTTGCGCAATCATTTTTCAAACGCCTTTTGTTTTGGTAAATAGATACCTAACATGTCACGCTTTAAAATTGCACACACTCATGGAATGGCGCCAAACTTTGTTACTTAAAAATCTCCATAGGCGACGCTTACCAGGTTACCAGTTTAGAGTTACAGAGGAGGTCTAGTGCTAGAATTGTTGCACACACTCTAACGCACGTGGCGATACCTCACATGTGTGGTTTGAACGACGTTTACATACATGGGCGGGACTTACGTGTGCGTTTGCTTCTGAGTGCGAGCTACCGGGGACAGGGGCGTTTTAATTATTATTATTTTTTTACCTATTAATTTATTTTTTACACTTTTTTTACATATTTTTTTATCACTTTTATTCCTATTACAGGGAATGTAAACATCCCTTATAATAGGAATAGTGTGTGACAGGTCCTCTTTAAGGAGATCTCTCCTCCAGGCTGAAAAGCATGAGATTGTGAAAACAAATTCACAGATCTCTTGCTTACTAGCCGCAATTGCGGCTTTGTTTACTTACATCACATAGCGCCCGGCCTCCGACGGTCACAGAGATGACTGGTGACCATCTGGTCACCAGTCATCTCTATGCTTCCTATCTGACGCAGGGCGATCCTTTCTCTGGGCCACCGATGGCACGGGGGAGCCCGGAGAAGCACCGGATGGCGATGGGAGGGGGATGTCCCCTCCCGTCGCCTATAAGAACGATCAAGTGGCAGAACCGCCGCTATGATCATTCTTATGGTGCACAGGATCGCCGCCGGAACACAATGATATCTGAATGATGCCTGTAGCTGCAGGCATCATTCAGATATCACCGCACAAAGTACAGGACGTCATATGATGTCCACCGGGGATGGGAGATCCCCTTTGTGGACGTCATATGACGGTGGGCTGTATTGAAGTGGTTAAGGAACCATTCCAGACAACAGGGGAAAGTATTTGCTTAACTACTAATACAGTAAAACCTTGGATTGCGAGTATAATTCGTTACAGAAACATGTTTGCAATCCAAAGCACTCTTATATCAAAGCAAATGTCCCCATAAGAAATAATGGAAACTCAGATGATTCGTTCCACAACCATTTATTCATAAGTCCTTCAGTTTATAGTCCATATAAAAAGACTATGGCAATGTGATAGGTTGTGTAACCATAAAATGTCCATCCACAAATGGAAGCCTCCACAAGGGGCTCTAGAAGCAAAATCCAGCAGGAGCTACAGAGTATATAAGAGAAGAGAGGCACCTCTAATGCCGCGTACACACGGTCAGGCTTTTGCCCGGCCAAACTCACATCGGAATTCCGACGGAAATTCATTGGAGGAAAATAGAACATGTTGTCTATCTAAACTCCAATGGAATTCATCAGAATTTCTGATGGGGCATACACACAATTTCAACATTCCAACTGACTTTTTCCATCGGAAATTCCGATCGTGTGTAGCAATATGTTGCTAAATGTTGTACCTTCATTAAATGTAACCATATTTCTACACTTAGAGGCGCCTCTCTTCTCTTTTATACTCAGTTGTGACATGACACTACTCTTATATCAAGACATCGCTTGTATATCAAGTCCAAATTTATTGAAAAATGTTGATTGTCTTGCAAAACGCTCTCAAACCAAGTTACTCTCAATCCAAGGTTTTACTGTACTTATAAATGCAGGAACCTGAATGCACTCAATTTAGCTTGTAGTTGAGGCTTAAAGTGGTTGTAAACCCTTACCACACACCTTTTGCTACAGGTAAGCCTATATTAAAGTGGTTGTACACCCTGTACAACCACTTTTATTTACAGGTAAGCCTAGATTAAGGCTTACCTGTAGGTGCTGGAAATATCTCCCAAACCTCCATGGTTTAGGAAATATTTACAATAGAGATATGCGCCGCTGTCTACGACGCAGGCTCACTTTAGGAACAACGATTGTGCCATTTCTAAAGGAGGTAATGCCGTGACTGTGAACTCTTGCGTGCAGTGAATTCATCGTGGCTCTGGCCAATCACAGCACTGGAGCCGCGATACCAGGGAGTTTCTCCCTGGTGTGGAGAAAGCCTCTTGAGGGGGTGAGCAGGCATGTCAGGACGCTCTCTACTTTGCAGATAGAGAAAGGAGCTGTGTGTTAGTGGGCGTCCTGACACTCCTGCTCGCCCCACACCAGGGAGAAAGCCTTGCATTACTGTGTGGAGTTACAGACAGAAGAACAGGAAGTGAGGATTTCTCAGAAGAAATAAGGACATTTAAAAGCAAAATGGAAGGATGAGGTAAGTGAAGGAGGACTGCACTAAGGTAAAGAAAGCTATTTAGGGGGAATTTTTTTTTTTACCTTTACAACCCCTTTAAGGCCCCGTACCCACGACCGAACATGTCTGCTGAAACTGGTCCGCGGACCAGTTTCAGCAGACATGTTCGGTCGTGTGTACGGCCGACCGGACAGGTTTCCAGCGGACATTTGTCCAGCCGACCGTTTTGCAGCGGACAAATGTTTCTTAGCATGCTAAGAAACATGTCCGCTGGAAGCTTGTCCGTCGGACATGTTCGGTCGTCTGTACAGACTCACCGTACATGTCCGATCGGCCGCCATCCCTCGCATGCGTCGAATCACTTCGACGCATGCGTGGAAGCATTGAACTTCCAGGGCCGCGCACATCGCCGCGTCATCGTCGCGTCGACGGCGCGGCCTCATCACCGCGTATCGTGTACGCGCGGATTTCTGTCTGATGGTGTGTACAACAATCAGACAGAAATCTCCGGGCGGACATGTCCGCTGAAAACGGTCCGGCTGACCGTTTTCAAAGGACAGTCCGTCCGTCTGTACGAAGCCTAAGTCTGTTAACCACATCTTCAGGTCAACAGAGCTGAGGTCCACATTTAAATTCAAAGCATATTTTTAGTTGTGATTAATAATAATAAAAAAGTATTTTTATGGCCTTCCCTTGTTTTTCATGGCCCTCTAAGGCGCCGTTGTCCATGCCAAGCTTACTTACACTTGTGAAGTGAAGTGAATTTTAAAATCGTTGGAAAACGATGCTTTTAATGCATGCTAATAGAAGCTTGTTGTAATCAGAAAAGTTGGAAAATGAAATTTGACATGGGTAAAAAAATGAAATGATTTTCTGCATATGCATTATGACATCAAACAACAAAGACAATTCTCCAGCGTCTATGTCGGCAGAGCCTCCAGGCTGCTGCATGATGTGTCAACAACAACAGGAATGAAGAGGGGCAATTAATTGGCAGATTATTCATTATGTGGAAGAGAAACATATGAGCAAGCAATTAATTCAGAGTATCGCTATTCAAAATGGCATTCATTGGCATCGATTGCAGCTAGTCCAAATCATCGAAGAAGGTGCCAGAGGGCTGAGCTGAGGCCGTATAGAGGGCCACTTGACTTGAGTGGACAGATGCCCCGTGGCTATTGCTGTTTTCATGGTCTTGTCCGCGGTGCCAACATTCGTTGCTCATTCAGTTCATTTGGCCCTGTTTACAGGCTATCGACAGATGGGTCCTCTTCTGAGATTTTTTTTTTTTCAGCTAATAAAATAAATAAATATACATCACAGCTTGTCTATCAGTAGGCATATTCTGAATGGAGGTTGCTTTATGATATTACACTGCTTGGCAGATAGCCCTTGCCTAGTGAATGATGCAAGGGAAAAAAAAGAGCTTCATAGAACACTCATTAGGGAAAATGGCAATAAATCTGACATTTACACACAGAGGAAATGTAATGAACAACACAGTTTCTACACTTTTCATTTTTTTAAAGGAACACACATTTCTTTATTTTTCCCACTTTTATTAGCCCAAAATGCAGGTAAAGGACCTGGCCATTTTTTGCGATTCGGCACTGCGTCGCTTTAACTGACAATTGCGCGGTCGTGCGACGTGGCTCCCAAACAAAATTGGCGTCCTTTTTTCCCCACAAATAGAGCTTTCTTTTGGTGGTATTTGATCACCTCTGCGGTTTTTATTTTTTGCGCTATAAACAAAAATAAAGCGACAATTTTGAAAAAAATTCAATATTTTTTCCTTTTTGCTATAATAAATATCTCCCAAAAATATATATAAAAAAAACTATTTTTTTCCTCAGTTTAGGCCGATACGTATTCTTCTACCTATTTTTGCTATAAAAAAAATCGCAATAAGCGTTTATCGGTTGGTTTGCGCAAAATGTATAGTGTTTTCAAAATAGGGGATAGTTTTATGGCATTTTTATTAATAATTTATTTTTACTACTAATGGCGGCGATCAGCGATTTTTTTCGTGACCGCGACATCTAACTGTAGGGGGGCGGGGCTGGACGTGTGACGTCATTGATTGTGTTTCCCTATATCAGGGAACACACGATCAATGACAGCGCTACAGTGAAGAACGGGGAAGCGGTGTTTACACACAGCTCTCCTCATTCTTCAGCCCCGGTGGACCGATCGCGAGACTCCAGCGGCGATCGGATCCACGGGTCCCGCGGCCGCAGTCACGGAGCTTCGGACCGGGTCGCGGGCACGCGCCCGCGAGCCATGGCTGGGCACTTAAAGAGGACGTACCTGTACGTGCTTGTGCCCAGCCATGCCATTCTGCCAATGTATATCTGCAGGAGGCGGTCCTTAAGTGGTTAAAAACGATCGTGTGTGGGCTCCAGAGCGTTTTTCGCAATGTTAAAAATGGCCATTAAAAATTTAGAACATGCTCTAAAATGGTCGTGTGTAGGTTTTAACGACGTGAAAAAAACGTGCATGCTCAGAAGCAAGTTATGAGACGGGAGCGCTTGTTCTGGTAAAAGTAGCGTTCGTAATGGAGATAGCACATTCATCACGCTGTAACAGACTGAAAAGCACGAATCGTCTCTCACCAAACTTTTACTAACACGAAATCAGCAAAAGCAGCCCCAAGGGTGACGCCATCCGAATGGAACTTCCCCTTTATAGTGCCGTCGTACGTGTTGTAAGTCACCGCGCTTTGCTAGAGCATTTTTTTTTTCACGATGGTGTGTAGGCAATAATCAGGTTGAAAAAAACGTTGTTTTTTTCTAGACTATTAAAAATGGTCATGTGTACACGGCATCAGAAGAAATAAGGACATTCAAAAGCAAAATGGAAGGATGAGGTAAGTGAAGGAGGACTGCACTAAGGTAAAGGAAGCTGTTTAGGATGTTTTTTTTTTACCTTTACAACCCCTTTAAGGAAACTCTATGGAGCCATTGACATTGCGGTAATGCATGATACAATGCAGAATACTGCAGCTCCCAGCAAAATGTGTGTTTTACAGCATATGGTTTGTTCTCATTACTGTGATATTTTTCATATATTTTTAGTGTCCAAGAATACTAGATGGTAGACATGTGCACACTGAAATATTTTGTTTCGGAATTCCGTTTTCGTCCGAAAAATATATTTATTTAGTTACTACCGAAATTCGTTTTTATTTACTTTATTTCGTTATAAAATGCATTTGTCCGAAAATCCAAATTAATTAAGGTCGAATCTGTCAATTGAAGGCTTGTGGTGTCTGTCGAATGTTATAAGAAGATTCGATGGAGCAGCTAAACTGTACGACGCCGCAATCGTACATTTCCGGTTGAATGTTCCGCCTACAAGCTATAGAGGAATTATACAGAATGTTTAAAAAAAATAAAAAAATAAATTGACTCTTCATGTCTCTCTCTGTCGAATCTTTTCTCTCTATGTCAACTCTTCTTCATGTTTCTCTATGTCGAATCTTCATGTCTCTCTATGTCGAATCTTTTCTCTTTATGTCGAATCTTTTCTCTTTATGTAGAATAATATTGGACTAATAGAGTTAAGGTTAGGGACAATTATGGTCGAATCTGTCATTGAATGTCTGTCGAATGTTCTAAAGAAAAAAAAAAAAAAGATTCGATAGAATCTTTAAAAAAAAAAAAAAAAACAATTTGACTCTTCATGTCTCTCTATGTCGAATCTTTTCTCTTTATGTAGAATAATATTGGACTAATAGAGCTAAGGTTAGGCACATTCGATCGCAATGAAAACGAAAATAAAGTATTTGTTGATGTCGGATCTTTCGGTTTTAGTTTTCTGGATGATAGGAAAAATGCATAACATAAAAAAAAAAAAAAGCAAAATATATTAACCGCTTAACGACCGTCGCATGTACATATACGTCGGCAGAATGGCACGGACAGGCAGAACGATGTGCCCGCACGTCGCTGCCTAGACGTGGGTCGGGGATCCGATCGGGACCCCCCCCCCCCGGTACATGCGGCGGTCGGTAACCCGCGGTGAGCGATCCAGGACGACGGCGCGGCTATTCGTTTCTAGCTGCTCCCTCGCGATCGCTCCCCGGAGCTGAAGAACGGGGAGAGCCGTATGTAAACACGGCTTCCCCGTGCTTCACTGTGGCGGCTGCATCGATCGTGTCATCCCTTTTATAAGGAGACTCGATCGATGACGTCTGACCTACAGCCACACCCCCCTACAGTTGTAAACACACACTAGGTGAAACATAACTCCTTCAGCGCCCCCTATGGTTAACTCCCAAACTGCAACTGTCATTTTCACAGTAAACAATGCAATTTAAAGGCATTTTTTGCTGTGAAAGTGACAATGGTCCCAAAAATGTGTCAAAATTGTCCAAAGTGTCCGCCATAATGTCGCAGTCACGAAAAAAAAATCGCTAATCGCCGCCATTAATAGTAAAAAAAATAAATTAATAAAAATGCAATAAAACTATCCCCTATTTTGTAAACGCTATAAATTTTGCACAAACCAACCGATAAACGCTTATTGCGATTTTTTTTTACCAAAAATATGTAGAAGAATACGTATCGGCCTAAACTGAGGAAAAAATTTTTTTTATATATTTTTGGGGGATATTTATTATAGAAAAAAGTAAAAAATATTGAATTTTTTTCAAAATTGTCACTCTATTTTTGTTTATAGCACAAAAAATAAAAACCGCAGAGGTGATCAAATACCACCAAAAGAAAGCTCTATTTGTGGGGAAGAAAAGGACGCAAATTTTGTTTCAGTACAACATTGCGCAATTACCAGTTAAAGCAGCGCAGTGCCAAATTGTAAAAACACCTCTGGGCATTTAGCTGCATATTGGTCCGGGGCTTAAGTGGTTAAATTATATTTCTTAGTCTTTACCATAATAAAGTAAGAAAAATAAGTTCAAAACCATAATATATTTCTTTTAATAGACTTTATTATGTTTTTAAATGTTCTATATGAATGTAGTTAGCGTCACGTAGGTAATATTATTAAGTGATAACGTCTTGACAATCTTTTTACTATTTATAGATTTTAATTTGATTTAAACATTAGGGCAACGTCCATTTTTGTTCTTGAGCATGCTGTGCTTATTGAATAGTGAGGTCTTTTTTTTTTTTTCTCGAGGTAATAGTGTGCCTAGGCACCTGGGGCTCTACCCTTTTGTCCATATTTATGTCATACGATTATATTACAGTGACAAACAAGGATACGTTATTAGCGACAGCATGCCATACATTTTATGTGCCTGATGTACCATTTAATTTCCCAGCCGAGCAGTCAGCCCAATGCAAAGATATACTATATATGATGGCTTTATGTTTGCTGAGCTGCACAGTCTTGTGATTCCTCTCTTTATTTCATCATTACCATACTTTTTTGTTTTCAGGCTTCTTCATTGATGTAACTGCAAGGGGTTGATTTACTAAAGGCAAATAGACTTGCTCCAGAGCTTAGTAAATAAGGTAAAGCTTCCCTTCACAAAAAATGCCCAATCACGTGCAAGAAAAAAAAAAAAAACAGCATCTTTGCTTGCACGTGATTGGATGATGGAAGTCAGCAGAGCTTTCAATCATGTACTAAGCTCTGGAGCAACTGCACTATGCAAAGTGCACAGACTATGGGTCAAATCCACAAATAGGAAAAGGACGGCGTAAGTGCTGTAACGCCGTCGTATCCCTGTTCCTAACTATGGAACTGATCCACAGAATCAGTTTTCCATAGTTAGGCAGAAGATCCGGCATGTGTAAGGGACTTACACTGCCGGATCTTAGGATGCAGTACCGCATCCGCCGCTGGGGGCATTTTGTGTCGAAATGCCGCCTCGGGTATGCAAATTAGCACTTACGGAGATCCACGAAGCTTTTCAGCTTCGTTTTTTCTCCGTAAGTATTAAGTTGCATACGCAAAATTAGGGCTGCTTTTACATGGTGTAAAGTTAGTACACCATGTAAAAGCAGACCTTCCTGTCCAGCGACGCGATTTTTTTAAAATTTTGAATTTTTTTTTTTCCCGCCGTATTTTTTTTTTTCCCGACGCAACTTTATTGACCCGTCGCAATCCACAAAGCTCGGCGTAACGTAATTTCGCGCTATGCACGTCGGGAAAATGACGTCACGAGCATGCACAGTACGGCCAGGGCGGGAGCACGCCTAATTTAAATGGGAATCGCCCCCATTTGAATAGGAACGCCTTGCGACGGCGGAATTTAAGTTACACAGCCCAAAATTTCTAGGTAAGTGCTTTGTGGATCGGGCACTTAGGTAGAAATTTTAAGGCAGTGTAACTTAAATGGAAAAAATTACGTTAGGCACGATCTTTGTGGATTTGGCCCTATTTGCCTTTAGCAAATCAACCGCAAGTGTCCAATGTCAGGACAAATATAAAAAAAAATAAAGAGGTTAATAAAATAAGGTAAGTGTTTCAATGTTGCAAGTTTCCCCAATGTGGTTTTTTTTAAGCAGCAAAAGTTCCAAAAGTAGCAGAATTACGAATAAAAATGTATTTAAATATGTTACACTGCATTACAGTAATGGACATTAAAGCGGGGGTTCACCCGTACATAAAACTTTTTCCCCTTAGATGGATGCTCGTTTTGTCTAGGGGAATCGGCAAATTGTTTTAAAATATGATCCGTACTTACCGTTTACGAGATGCATCTTCTCCGCCGCTTCCGGGTATGGGCTGCAGGACTGGGCGTTCCTATTTTGATTGACAGTCTTCCGAGAGGCTTCCGACGGTCGCATCCATCGCGTCACGATTTTCTGAATGAAGCCGAACGTCGGTGCGCAGGCGCAGTATAGAGCCGCACCGACGTTCGGCTTCTTTCGGCTACTAGTAACGCGATGGATGCGACCGTCGGAAGCCTCTCGGAAGACTGTCAATCAAGAAGGAACGCCCGCTCCCGAAGACCCAGACCCGGAAGCGACGGAGAAGATGCATCTCGTAAACGGTAAGTACTGCTCATATTTTAAAACAACTAGCCGATTCCCCTAGACAAAACGAGCCTCCATCTAAGGGGAAACATTGTTTATGGGTGAACTCCCGCTTTAAAATTGGAATCTCTGGTCAAAAAACATAAATATTCCACACATAGAGGTATAAACTGGCATAAAGCCTGAACCTAGGGGATATATACACTGCATCCCGGATGCAACCAGGGAATTTAACCTGCCTGCTGTCACAATAGATATACATAGATATATATAGCTGGATTCAGGTAGGAGAGCCTAACGTTAGGCAGGCGTAGCGTATCGCATATCCGTAAGTTAGAGAGGCAAGCGCTGTATTCACAAAGCACTTGCGTCCTAAGTTATGGCGGCGTAGCGTAAATGTCCCGGCCTAAGCGCCCCTAATTCGAATTGTGAAGAGGTGGGCGTGTTTTATGCTAATGAATCGTGACCTGACGTGATTGAAGTTTTTTTTACGAACGGCGCATGCGCCGTCCATGGACGTATCCCAGTGCGCATGCTCCAAATTACGCCGCAAAGACTTATTGGTTTCGACGTGAACGTAAATTACGCCCAGCCCCATTCACGGACGACTTACGCAAACGACGTAAACATTTTAAAATTCGACGCGGGTCCGATGTCCATACTTAAAATTGGCTGCGCCATCTTTTTGGTGGAATATCTTTAGGCCAGAAAACGGCTTACGTAAACGGCGTATCTTTACTGCAAAGGCTAGGCGTACGTTCGTGAATAGGCGTATCTCGCTGATTTACATATTCTAGGCGTAAATCAGCATACACCCTAGCGGCCGGCGTAAATATGCAGTTAAGATATGACAGCGTAGTAGACTTACGCCGGCCGAATCTTAGCAACATTTAAGCGTATCTCAGTTTGAGCATACGCTTAATGTTACGACGGCGAGGATTCGGAGTTACGACGGCGTATCTACTGATACGCCCGTCGTAAGTTTCCTGAATCTGGCTAATAAGGTATATATTTTCATATCTTCACACTGGCAAACTACTGAACAATAATAACCCAATGCAGTTCAAAAAAACACAGAGGGGCAGATCCACATACATACGCTGCGCCCGGCGCAGATGTCAGATACGCTACGCCGCTGTAACTTACTTTGACTTGGTTTGAATCCCCACGAATTTGCGCCGTAAGTTACGGCGGCGTAGTGTAACTCTCGCGGCGTAAGGCAGCGGAATTCAAATTGTGCAGGTAGGGGGCACATTTCATTTAAATGAAGCGCGTCCACGGGGCGAACGAACTGCTCATGCCCCGTCCGTCAAAACTCCCAGGGTGCATTGCTCCAAATGACGTCGCAAGGACGTCATTGTTTTCGACGTGTACGTAAATGGCGTCCAGCCCCATTCACGGACGACTTACGCAAACAACGTAACATTTTCAAAATTATACGCGGGAACGACGGCCATACTTAACATTGAGTACGCCACCAGATAGCAGCTTTAACTATATGCCGGAAAAAGCTGAACGAAAACGACGTAGAAAAATGCGACGGCCGCTCGTACGTTTGTGGATCGTCGGAAATAGCTAATTTGCATACTCAACGCGGATTACGACGGGAACGCCACCTAGCGGACGTCGAAAAATTGCATCCAAGATCCGAAGGCGTACAAAGACTTTGTACGCCTGTCGGATCTAACCCAGATGCCGTTGTATCTTGTTTTGAGGATTCAAAACAAAGATACGACGCGGGAATTTTGAAACTACACCGGCGTATCAATAGATACGCCGGCGTACTTTCTTTGTGGATCTACCCCAGAACATTTACATAAAAGTGTGGTAAAACTGATATAACAAAATACTTTTAATGGTATATTTAACAGATCAAAAGAGAAGCACATTTTTAGGGTTTTATATACACTTTACTGAGAACCTTTCCTTTTTACAGGCACTAGGACTAGAACATTGTGCCATTTAGCCGTACCTGACAGATTTATTTTCTTTTAATAATTGAGCAGAATGTTGTCAGATCACAATTCAGGAAAGTAAAATTTAGCAGCCCATAACTTTCTCCCAACAGCTCCAGTCAGACCCTCACAACAAAGCAGAAGGATTTATAGCTTGCGACAGCGGCGGGGGGGAGGGACGGGGAAGAGGGCGCGCGTGTAATGACGAATAATCTGTTCATCTAGATCTCTTCTAAGTTTGTTTTAAATGAAATCTCTAAAGCTTTGCGAGCTTCTTCACTAATTAAGAGATCGGAACATAATTTCCCATTTTAATAACTTTACTGCTAATGTAGCCCGTCGCAGCCCAGTTTTATTACTTAAAACAGAATACGTGCGTGCGTGCGTGCGTGCGTTCGCGAGATGAATCTTTTGTTTTATGAGGCTTTAACCACTTGAATACCGGGCCTATTCTGCCACTCCTCTCCTACATGTAAAAATCATAATTTTTTTGCAAGGAAATTACTCAGAACCCCCCAAACACTATTAGCCAGATTCACATAGGCGGGTGCAACGTTAGGCAGGCGTAGCGTATGGCATATACGCTACGCCGCCGTGAGTTAGAGAGGCAATGCTGTATTCACAAAGCACTTGCCTCCTAAGTTACGGTGGCGTAGCGTGAATGAGCTGGCGTAAGGGCGCCTAATTCAAATGAGGATGAGGGGGGAGTGTTTTATGTAAATTAGTCGTGACCCGACGTGATTGACGTTTTTACCGAACGGTGCATGCGCCGTCCGTGGACATATCCCAGTGTGCATTGCTCCAAAGTACACCGGCCCACTGATTGACCAGCCGCCTGCTCACCTGACAACTGGTCCATCTGCTCACCCTCTGAGCAGCCCGCCAAGCTGCCCACTGAGCCGCCCACTCACTAACCCACCTGCTGAGCTGTCCGCCTACTGAGCCGCCCGCTCTCTGGCCCATCCTCACCCGCAACTAATTTCTCGGGGGGGGTTGGGGGTTGCCCCGCTGCCCCCCTGGATCCGCCTCTGGTTCAGTTATGTTGTGCCATAGTCCTCCCACCAAAGGGGTCACTGTGGCTGAATTTTCATGCTGTAGACTTGAAGACCTCCTGCTCTAAACTCACCAATGCAACTTTGCTCTTGCTAGATGCAAATTTGCTACAAATTAGTGTCAAGTAGAACTTTTGCTTCAAGTGTTCACCTTGCCAGCGAAAATGTGCAGCGAGTTCAACACAAATTTGTGGCACGTTATCCCTGCTATCTGGTGTATCAAGCGAGAAACGGAGGAGAGTAAAAGAAATGTGATTGTAGATTCTCTTACACTCACATAAGACTGGAGTTACATAAAGGATAGAAGTAGTTCCTTTGGGTGTCTCTTTGTTTAGTTGCAGACTGTCACATCCTCCTATGTATGGCTGTCCTTCTAAGAGATTGGATAAATCTGATACATTTCAGGAGCTTATCGGCTTCTCTGTGATGTACTTCAATAGATTTCCTCCCATCACTCCGCACTAACACCATAAATAATCCAGTCCCCCCACTTTTCTCAGGCACCGCAACTTTTGTCAGTTCAACTCCCCAGACTATAAAGTTTGCCGCGAGTTTAAAAATGAAAGAGCCGCAGTGTTTGATGAACGAGAGTTTCCTAAAATATACACAATCCTCTTTTCTCCCTTCCAAACGCAGTATTCAAATTACCTTTATTGAAATGCCTCCCGTTGTGTTACTTACCGGATCCCTACATCATAGCCACGGTGATGGGCCGGAGCAGCCCCGGCTCCAATGATTGCCAATGATTTAATGTGCTTACTTTGTGTCAGCCTGGAAATAAATACTTGTTCTGAGAAAATTTATCGTTTATTAAAGATAACAAGATGAGTTGTTGAACAGTTTTTGCACTACATCTACTTGTTCAGATGGTGCCAGGAGGCGGCTCTGTGGCTTGTCTTCTGTAAAAGATAGCGGTGATGTTATGCGGTGCAGACGGCACGCCGGCCTGCATATTGATGGCTGAAAGCGGTTTTAACCACTTGCCGACCGCTTCACGGACATTTACGTTGGCAGAACGGCTCCTGTGGGCAAAGCAACGTACCTGTACGTTGCTTGAAAATCCCGTTGCGCACACGTGCCGCAAGCTCCGTGACCATGGGACCCGAGGACTCGATGTCCGCCTGGGTCCCGCCAGTGTTGCCAACCTTCAGTATTTTTACTGGCAGCCAGTAAAAAATGGGCACTTTTCTCGTGCCAGTAATTGCCAGTACGAGGAAAAGGTTGCCAGTAAAAAGATGGCTATGACGCTCTGCTTGGAACTGTGCATCTGCAGCTCGTGTCCGGAGCTGGCAGAGACCATTCAAGTGCCTGCTACAGTGTGTTCGGGCAGTGCCGGCAGGGTGGCAGGTCTGGTAGAGGCGTTGCGTCAGCACGTCGTGTGATGTCATGGTGCAAGGGAGCCGAGCAACCGGAGCCCCGTGTGTGGGTCTGCAGGACGGGAGTAAGGCAAGCCAGGGGCGGGGGGCGGTCAATACTATTTGGACTGGAGTGGACCACCTGGCATGGAGAGAGACTGTCACTGTGACTCAGGAGGGGACGTGTTGTGTCGGTGTCAGCATCATCTGTGCTGCTGCACACTTCTGTCAGTATCACTGTGAGAGTCGATTTCATGAGTGCATCGCCCATTCTAATGTATTGCCCACCTGAGTCCTTTCTCTTAGCTACTTACTTACTATATTGAAAGTAAAATAAGAACATTGCTTTTTGCCTTAATATCTACCTTAAATCACATTGCCAATTGCAAATTGTACATTGCACTTAAAACTGTCATTTTGTAACTGCCAGTAAAAACTTGGCCATGCCAGTAAATTTTGGGTGTCGTGTCAGTAAATTTCAATCTGGTAGGTTGGCAACACTGGGTCCCGCGATCGTGTCATGGAGAAGCAGACCGGGGGAGATGCTTGTGTAAGCAAGGCATTTCCCCGTTCTGCCTTGTGACCTGCCTTGTTTACACAGGCATCCCCTTTTTCTGCAGCTCCGTGAAACGATCACGGGACACCGGCGGACATCGAGTCCATGGGTCCCGCAGGCACAGTCACGGAACTCGCGTGGGGCGAGCGTTTGCCCGCATGGCGGGCTTTTCAAACACTGCCGATGTTTAAGTGCATGAAGCGGTCAGCAAGTGGTTAAGGAAGACAAAAAATACTGGGCTGGATTTACGTAGATCGGCGCATCTTTGAGGCGGCGTAGCGTATCGTATTTACGATACGCCGCCGTAAGTCAGAGAGGCAAGTGCTGTATTCACAAAGCACTTGCCTCCTAAGTTACGGCGGCGTATCGTAAATGTGGCCGGCGTAAGCGCGCCTAATTCAAATGAGGATGAGGGGGCGCGTTTTATGTAAATGATTGGTGACCCAACGTGATTGACGTTTTTTACGAACGGAGCATGTGCCGTCCGTGTACATATCCCAGTGTGCATTGCTCCAAAGTACGCCACAAGGACGTATTGGTTTTGACGTGAACGTAAATTACGTCCAGCCCCATTCACGGACGAGTTACGCAAACAACGTAACATTTTCAAATTTCGACGCGGGAACGACAGCCATACTTAACGGCCATACGTAAAGATAACGCCACCTAGGGGGCAGCTTTATCTTTACGCGGCGTACCTCTTACGGAAACAGTGTATCTTTACTGCGACGGGCAAGCGTACGTTCGTGAATCGGCGTATCTAGTCATTTACATATTCTACGCCGAAATCAACGGAAGCGCCACCTAGCTGCCAGCGGAAAAATTGCACCCTAAGATACGACGGCGCAGGCCGTCGTATCTTAGCTAGGTTTAGGTGTATCTCAGTTTGAGAATACACTTAGACTTACGACGGGCTTAGATTCCGAGTTAGGTCGGCGTATCTACTGATACGCCGGCGTAACTCTTTGTGAATCCAGCCCACTGTATTTGGCCACTAGATGGCGAAAATATAGCAAATGCTTATGATACTTAGCACCATCTAGTTGCCAAATGCAGTGTTTTCTGTTTTAAATCAATGAAAAATGTTCAACTAGCACAAGAGTTAACCTAGTATCATTTTATATTTAATTTTTTGCCCCAATTAGCAAAAAAACAAATATATGTGCAATTTCACGGGGCAACTTATTATGCATTATTTTCTAATTATATGTCTTTGTATATTGTTGAAGCTTCTTACTAGTTAATGCAACCTTCTCTATTTTAAATGTCCATATATTAGGAGTTCTGCAAATAGGAGTCAATTCCGAATACCCACATTCACATATAGTTAGTTGTCTATTTCATTATTTACTTTTATGTGGTAGACTTAGCAATGTTGTTGTTTTTTTTGCAAAAGAAGGTTGCAACTAAAAATAAGTTTGCTATGTAACAGGGAGTATGTGAGGACAGCTTCCCTGGGGATATGTTCTGTCACATGACACTGCGGTAACATGGCCTAGGTCTTTATGTCGAAGTCTGCGCATCTTTTTATGACATATGGATTGCAGGCTAAAAAAGCATAACCTTCCCCTCCTCCAGAATTAATAAAATATAGCACTTTCAAATGTACTTTGGATAATATGTATTTTTAGAATATGTAATACAGAAAGAAACATTTTAAAAATAAGTATATAAAAGTATAAGTAAGAAAAAAAAGTTGTGCAAAAATGCACAGTACTGTGGGCCAGATTCACAAAGGAGATACGACGGAGTATCTCAGATACTCCGTCGTATCTCTCAGAGTATCTATGCGACTGATTCATAGAATCAGTTACGCATAGATAACCCTAAGATCCAACAGGTGTAATTGTTTTACACTGTCGGATCTTAGGATGCAGTACCGCGGCCGCCGCTGGGGGGAGTTTGCGTCGTAAACCAGCATCGGGTATGCAAATTAGGAGTTACGGCAATCCATGACGGTTTTTCGCGTTCGCTACGTCGCTGCTAGTCTAGTTTCCCGTCGCAAAGTTAGTCGTCGTTTTAGTTGCCCTAACTTTACACAGCACACGTATGTGCTGTATAAAGTATGGCCGTCGTTCCCGCGTCGAAATTTAAAAATTCACGTCGTTTGCGTAAGACGTCCGGGAATATGGAAGTACGCTACGCACGTCGCCGTTCGAAAAAATGACGTCAGTTCGCGCAAAGCACGGCGGGAATTTCAAAACGGAGCATGCGCAGTAGGTCCGGCGCGGGAGCGCGCCTAATTTAAATGGCACACGCCCCTTTAAATTACGCGGGCTTACGCCGGAGGCCGCCAGCGTAGGTTTTCATTGCAAGTGCTTTGTGAATCAGGCACTTGCGATGAAAACTTGCGGCGGTGTAACGTATTTACGATACGTTACGCCGCCGCTCTTCTACGTGAATCTGGCCCTTTATGTATAAAATTTGACTTTTTTGATGCCCTCCAGTCAAACACGAGGGCTTTGCATGTGAACTGAGTTGCCTTCGTCTACTGGCTGTCCAGTAGGTGCTGCTAGCCGCGGAATGCTGAGCTACCAGACTAACGAGTGATGAAGTGAAGCAGGATCACACAGTCCCTACCTGGTTGTTTCATAGTAGTAAACAAAACGGTCATGTAACTACTGCTTACTACTGCCACTAAGGAAGCCTGGCATTTGACTGGCATATGACTTGTGGGTCCGCTGCCATTGACTCCAGGCACCATCTTGGATGTCAGGTGTATAGGCACTACAACCTTCCCACACCATCTTGCAAGTGACACAGATCTCACTTGAGGTTTTGGAGATCATCTTGCACGCAGGGGCACCAGCAGGGATGGACTGGCCATTGGGACTACAGGGAGTTTCCCGGGCCGACTTCAGTGACAGCGGACTGCCGCCCCCTCCGCTCCTCTGTCTCTCCCTCCCCGCAGCGCTCACCTGGGGGGGAACAAAGAAGCAGGGGGAGGACCAGAGGAGCAGGGGGACGACAGGGAGCATGGGGGGAGGGGACAGACAGCTGATTCAACCGCTATGGCCTGGGAGTTTCTCACTTCGGCCTAATCTTGTCCCATAAGGGGGGGGCACCAAACTGATTCTTTGCCCCGGGTGAAATAATGTCTGACTTCCCCACTGGTACTGCCTAAAAGAGTTATACTCTAAGTAGAATGGCTAGTGGCTAGTGAAGGGGGAGAGGGGGCTTGGGTGGCCGGGGGGGTGCAGGAGTTGTCCGGCCGCCATGGGAGAGACCTGTCAAAATGGGCCAGTCTGGATGGAGTCCAGGGCCAAATTTCTGTCCCAGTCCAGCCCTGGGCACCAGCGTCATTAGAGTTCACTTGGCTTTTGCAAGTTTGTGTCTTGTGTCTTACGGTCTTCTTGGGTAGCAGCACGCCTCCTCCTTAGGAGATGGTGACCACTCCGAGCAGCTTGTTGAGGCCCTCATCATTGTGGACAGTCAGCTGGAAGTATCAGGGGATGATGCGGGTCTTCTTGTTGTCGTGGGCAGCGTTTCCAGCTAGCTCAAGAGACTCAGCCATTAAATATTCGAGGACAGACGCCGGATAAAAGGGAGCTCCATTGCTGACCCACTCGCAATAAGTTGCTTTTTTGCCATGAACATGACCAATTGGAAACTGCAGACTGGCCCAGATGATTGGGTTTTGGCCTTAGCATGCGCCCTGCCTCATTGTTTACCCGGTGTAGGCATATTCAAATTCTAAAGGCCAAACTTTTTTTTCCTGTAGTGCATTCACTGCCGGCCTGTGGAATTTGTTTGGCGGGGGCAGTAAACAAGAGACCATCCCCCCGTCAGTTGGTCGGTAGCACTTACCCCATCACTGGCAGCTTCCCCTGCCCAGCGGTGGAGCCTCACAGCGGTGGCGGCGGCTTCCGTTTCCTCCCTCCTCCTCGGTGGCCAATCAGGGGTTATTTTTTCGGCCATTCAGAAAAAGGGTCTCACACCCACTTCTGATTGGCCAGATTAAGGATCAGTGTTTCAACAGCGAATGTTCATTCTCTGTTGTAACACACCTGAGTGGGCTCCGGGTCTCACTCTCTGAGACCCGAGCCCACCCTATTTTGAAGCCTATTAGAGCCTCTGGCTCTAACCAGGTGCTTCAACAAAAAACCTGGCTGCTCTAATTCATGTGCCCTAAAAGGGTCCAGATGCAGATGAATAGGGGGTGGCCGCAGCGGCAATGGAACGATTCATGCTATTCATGAATCTATCCATTGCATATAGGTGGTGGTCTGGAGAGAGGGGGCAGCGCCTGGGCCATGGTTTTGCCTTTAGTTATACTTTAAGATTCCTCAATCTCAAGAGGGTGGCATTGGCATTGGCATTGCACACCAGCCTTGGTTGAGAGCTGATGGCGACTACGGATTATGCTCCGTTTGGGTTCTCAGGAATCTCCAAGTGCTTCAGTATCAAGGTAATGCCCTTTGGTGTATAAAGTGTAAGGAAAACCCAAGTCTGCAGCAACTTCTTACTGACACAGAGGATCTGGATCTGCAGGATCACGTGACCAGACCGGAGCAGATTTAAAATAGGTAACACAGATCTTTTTCTACAGGTCTGGCAGCATAGGTAGACGGGAGGAAGGCAACATTAAAAAAATAAAAATAAATCTAGACTTAAGCCTCTTACAAATGATCGGACTTTCATCTGACTTTTCCATGGATTTTTGTCCGAAGGGCGTTGTCCGTATACTTGTTCTGCATACACACGGCTGAACAATTTCAGCCAACATTCACCAAACTACGTTGTTTTTCAGGTCTTTACCACCATCCCTTGGGCAACTTCTGCTATTGTTGTCTGATGTTTAGCATTGGCTCGGAGCATGCGTGTTTGGATTTTATACACGCGATCGGATAATCCGACGGAACACATGTTTTGTCGGACAATTTGAGAGCATCCACAGCCAACATTTGTTGTCGGAAATTCCAACAACAATTGTCCGATGGAGCATACAGACGGTCTGATTGTCCGATAAAACACTTCTGTCGGACCATTGTTGTCGGAAAATCCGACCGTGTGTATGGGCCTTTAGGCTTTTCTTCCACTTTGGGTTTTTCATTGCCTGTCTAGTACAAACTATACTTTTTTTTATAATAGGAGAACCTATTGAAAATATTCTAGAACCTTTCTAAGCTCCTATATCAAACAAATGTGTCTTATGCATTGCCGCATTTCGATAACACTATATCATTATTCTGTCTCCATAGCTGACATTTGCTATTTACAGTATGATATTTACATTTATACTGACTTCATTTATATGCCTCTCATGTACATACTGGAGAAGCTTATGAGGTCAGGAAAAGCTTTCCACCACAATCCCATTTATGAATAGTTTTCATGCTGCGCCACTGAATGCTGCCACCGCCCCCAATGAGTGTGTTTATCTGCAAAACTAATAAAATGGCAGGAGCCCCGAGCATGGAGATCAGACTAGGCACTATTATAAGTTATAACCCACAGGGAGCATTCTGAAAGGCATTGAGAGCAGAATTAAGCTGTTTCCCCATAAACTAACTTAGAAAATTGTAAAACAACCTGAGACTTCTAAGATACTGTACAGTTCTTGGAGGATATTGAGAGTATGTAGTGCATGCAGCACTGAAAGTAGAGCTGCAGACAAAATATACAATTCAGTAGTAAATGAATAATGAGAAACTGGGATACCTGTGTTTGCTTTTTGTTTCTGAAAGCACCATCCTAAAGAGAAAAAAGTCATTATCCAGGGAATACTCTACTAGTACTGTAGGTGTGATTCTGTCTTATTATTAGAATGTCCTTGAGACAATCTGACCTATGAAAGTAGGGCAAAATAGTAAACTGGCTCGTCAAAATGTAAGGCAGGAATACATGTATGTTGCTTAGTAGAGTTGTAGACCAGCCCCTAATCATTAATTTGAACAGTTATGGGCCATTGCCAAAAAAACTTGACCGACCACAAGGTTTACAATTGTCATGACCTTGCAGTAATACTTTCATGACCTGTCTGTCTCTTACCTGTGTATCAGCCATCGGGCTTGTACTCTCACACCTGCATGGTTAAGTAATATTCCCTCAGTCTGGCTCTACCCTAGCCTCAACAGGAACCACTATTTAACATGTTGTTCTCCAAGCCTGCCTTGCTGTGCAATATTGTGTTTTTGGTTTCCTGTTTCCTGCTTGCCGTGTGCTCTATGTTTGTCTCTGTTACTGATCTTGGCATGTTTTCAACTATCTCTGTCTGCTTGTGACCTTGACCTTTTGCATGTTCTCGACTATCCCTGCCTGCTTGTGACCCTGACTTTTGGTGTGTTCTCTGCTATCTTTTTCTACTAGTCACCCCGACCTTTGGCTTATCTCCTTACTATGCCTTCCTCTCCATCCTCCTGTAGCCTACTGTGAGCTGGGAGACCCTGGGGGCCGCAACCTGGAGCCAGTTGCAGCGCAGTCCATCCTCACCACTAGAGGCTCTGGTAAACACCTGCTGGCTTTTAGACTCTGCGCCCTGGGGAATCTTATGCTCTAGCCCTCTGTGGGATCCATGTCGGTGCTCCAGTGGACCTGCCTTCCTGAACCACTTAGAGTTCTATCCGCAGCAGTCAGCCATAGGGTCCACTACCTTAGCGGTGCACTCCTGACCCCAATGGGGTGCATCTGTCACCTGGCCTCAGGTGACCTGACAACAATCCACACCTTCTCCAGGGGTCCAGAAAAGGTCACAAATAGCTCAGCAGCCAAACAGCCCCTAGCTCTCATACAACTGTATCCTGATCATTCAACACCTTATCAACCTCTGCTGGTTACCTGCTGAATTTTACAAATCCTCCTCTTTCAGGTATTAACCCATTCAGGCCCAATGCACCCATAGTCAGCTCTAATTCATCCCAAAGGTTTTTTATCAGGGTGAGGTCATGACTTGGTGCAGTTCCTCCACCCCAAACTCGCTCATCCTTGTCTTTATGGACCTTGCTTCTGGAAGAATGGTCAAACATTCCCATAGACATACTCCTAAACCTTGTGGACAGTCTTCCCAGAACATACAAAGCTGTTATAGCTGCAAAGTGTGGGCCAACTAAATATTGAAGACTAGGATGCCATTAAAGTTCATGGGCATGGAAAGGGAGGCGTCCCAATACTTTTAATAATAAGGGAAGGGGCAGTAAGTGGCTGGGGATTCGGATTTATACAGTGCTACAGACATGTGTTTTTTTACACAAGTTGTGTAGTTTAGTCAAGCCAACTATTGGCTTTCCTGTGGAAGTGATATAAGCGGCTGTGAAGCTATCTACCATTTCCACCATGCCACAATGTGCCCCCCGTCCCTGCCTTGTTCCCTTACCCCCTGCTGTCCCACCTGTGTGCCCAATGCTGTCATGCCGGGAGGTGGGAGCTCAGCGGACCTCTGCCCGCTCAGGCTCCCTCCTGTACACAGACCATGACATCACTCCCTGGACAGGAGCCGCCATTCTCTGGGATCAGTGCTGGGGGAAGCAGCTGAAGGAACACGGTCTGTGTTCCATTAGCTGCAGTGGATCAGACAGGAGACATCTAGGGTCTAATAGACCATAGGTGTCTCCATAAAGAGAACCTGTTACCTACCTACAGTATGTGATAGAAATACAAGTTATGTAAAGATAAATAAAAATGAAACCAAAAAGTATGTAAGAAGAAATATAAAAAAATAAATTGGCTTCTGTTCAACCACAGTGGCCAGACATGGAAGGAAATCTGTCCGGTTCAAATTTTTATTCATGTCATGTCAATGCCTAGGCCATTGTGCTGGCCCTTTCTATCAGCTTTCTATCACTAGCTTGCTCTTAGTTGCTGCATTCAACATGCAATAGCTGAACTGTTACTAAGCAGAATTCCATCCATTGTGTCCTCCCTTCAGTGAATTACATGTCTGACCCGGCGCACTGGGATATTTCTAGCCAATACATGTCACTAAAGCAATTTCTGCTCTTTTTAGCATCACAGCAAATCCATAATAAATAATTACACAATTTGCTTACTATGGAGATGTTAAGAGGAATGTAATGCACTTTGTAATATAAACATATTTTGCATGAGAAAAAAATGCCATAATTTCAAATATTTCCTCTTACAAAGCATAATAACTCCCAAATCCCCAGAGTACAGCGGCTGGCGTGTGTGGCCTTTGCCTTTTCATTTTTATTGTGTTATGTGATGTAGAGAAGAGTTATTTTACCACCTATCTGATAAAAAAAAAGCCAAGCCAAGTTTGCAACATTATTATATTTAATGAACTAGAGATAAGTAGAAAAAACTGCCAAGGCCATAGGAGTGCACACAGGGTGTGCCAGGTGTGCCCACGCACACCCTAATCACCCTGTGCAGCACAGATTCCCCCTACTGCCCTCCCCCACTTCCTCCCACAGCGCTTCTGGCTTCCCTCCTCTCCTTTCCCGCTGGCTGTTGCAGCAGAGATGTTTTAGGATGAGTGGGGGAAGGGGCCGGCAAATATGTAATTTACCGGACCCTCCTCTTTCTGATTGAACATTGTGAGTTATTGGTACAGTGGAACCTCGGATTGCGAGTAACGCGCTTAACGAGCACTGTATTTTTAAAATCTCGATTTGCGATTGTTGTCTCGCAATACGAGCATGATTCAGACCAAAGCGGTGTGCAGTACCACTATTGACCTGAGGTGGGAGGGTGGGGGGGCGCCGGAGCCGAGCGGGGATGCGCCTGATTTAAATACTACACTCCCCCTAGCCGCAGAATTTGAATTCCGCTGGGGGATTTACGATCCGCCGGCGCAAGTTTCGAGGTAAGTGCTTTCTGAATACTGCACTAGCCTCTCAAATTTGCGCCGGCCGATCGTAAATCAGATAGAATACGCGGATCTAAAGATCCACTAATCTATCTGAATCTAGCCCCAACTGTCATCTTATGCCTAGTCCCTACTGTTAATCGCTTTGTATACTAAATTGTGTTACTGCCATTGTTAATCCATTTTATGCTTGCCTACCTACCGACCGTATTGAATGACATTATATTACTACCTGATTTGATGACTGCTTCCTTTGTTATGGCACTACTATTAGGTACTAATTGTTACTTTCAGTGAATTCCTCTGATATTGTACATTTGTACACTCAACCTGGTGTGTCAGGAGGGTTGAGGTTCTTGAAAAGTTCAAGGCAAAGAACAGATGACCCATCTAATACAGCGGCTCTTACAGGGGTAACACTACAAAAGCCTACCACACTACACCAACATGTTTCTATTCGTTTGAATAGATCACGTTTGGCAGCTGTACCGCATTGGTATAAATTTTGCTGTGTAGTACTGCAACTAATGTATCTAATGGCCATGTTAACTTATGACTCTGTGGTCAAGGAGGATGGTAAAACCACAGCTCAACCACCTGTTTTTACCACTCCCCCCCCCATGTAATCAAAAGCACTCGCATATCAAAACAAGTTTCCCCGTAGAAGTCAATGGTAACGAAAATAAGTTGTTCCACATTGGCCCGGATTCACAAAACACTTACGCCGACGTATCTCGAGATACGCCGTGTAAGTGTAAATATGCGCCGTCGTATCTGTGCACCGTGCCCACAAAACTAGATACGCCTGAAAATAGGCTTCCTACGACCGACGTAACTTGCCTACGCCGACGTATCGTGGGCGCATATTTACGCCGGGCGCATTTGCCGCTCCCATAGATTTTCTATGCACATATGCAAATGAGGAAGATTCACATACGTAGTTGCGTCCGGCGCATCATATACACGGTTTGTGTAAGTCGTACGTCCGGCGTAAAGTTATTCCCCATACAGGAGGCGCAACTCATGCAAAGGTATGGACCAGGGAACACAAGCCGTCGTATCTTTTGTCGTTTACGTTGTACGTGAATATGACTAGGCGTAGGTTACGTTCACGTCGTAGGCAGTGATTCAACGTATCTTAGGCAGTTGTCTCGACGTGATTCTGAGCATGCGCACTGGGATGCGGCCACGGGACGGCGCATGCGCCGTTCATTTTAAGTACTTCTATGGCGCTTTGCCCATCATTTGCATGGGGTCACGCCTCATTAGCATGGCTCAGGCCCACTTCCACCTACACTGGCTTACGCCGAGGAAACCCAGCGTATCTTTAACAGCGAGTGGGAGCAAGTGCTTTGTGAATTCAGTGCTTGCCTCTGTGTGCTGCGCCGGCGTAGCGTAAAAGAGATACGCTACGGCGGCATAAATATGCGCCGATGTCTGTGAATCCGGGCCAATGACTTCTATGGCATGCAATACCGCATGTGGCCAGAGGTGGAATGGGCGCTGGAGAGGCTCAGAAATACACAGAGAAAGTTTGCTCGTTACTTACAATCCGAGGTTCCACTGTAATATGATTTATTCAGTACCTTTTCAGAGGCCAGTATCTTGGATACTGCATATCCTATATTACAGTATGCATGCAACATATTTAAAATGTAATCAAAATATGAAGCATCTTATGTGGACAGTCAGGGAGTGATGTGACTTTTTCCGTACCTTTATCCTTACTAAACCCAGTATCCTAGATACTGTGCTGTGTGTCTGCTGGGGCTGTATACTGTCTGCTGAAGGCATGAAAATAGTCTTCTTTCAGTCTGATGTTTATTTGTGTCATTCCAGTGACTGACCTGCTCTGTGCTACATCTTGGCTGGAAGGGAACATAAATTGCTGGTTGTTAAATTGCGGACAACCTATTTATTGGAAAATACACTAAATACATACACATCTCCTAACTTTCTGTATTGGAAAAGGACACTTTAGTACCAAAGATTCTGCAAAGTAACAGGCTTGCTTAAAGAGGAATTCAAGTTATAGACATAGCGCCCTCTACCGTAGGTAGGTGCTTAGTAGGATTTTTTGTGAGGTAGAACTGTCAGTACAGGTAAAATTCAGGCAGGCCTATGCTCTAGGCTAGGCCTGCTTGTTTTGATCTGGGGGCCAGGGAGTGGTTAGTGTAGAAGTGGGTGTGATCACCTGTGCTTCAGTACTTGGGCGCCTCCCCTGCTTCCAGGGAAATTGTTCTGGAAGAGGGACAGGGCCAGGGCTGGAGTGACAGGCAGCTCATGTGAGGAGCTCTGACTAATCCCCACTTGGTATTGGCAGGGGGCGGGCCTTCCATATAAGCTGAGGTAACAGCTCACTGGGGAGGAGTTGTCGGCTAGGTGAAGTAGAGAATAGAGTCCTAGATAGCAGCAGGAGGCCATCCCCATCTGGGGGGGGGGTGCCGATTGCGGAGGAGTTCGGGAGAGCTGGGAGGGAGCCTCATCCTTACACGGTCATGGAAGAGGTTTCCTGGAACAGAGGGGCTGGAGAAGCTATTGGAACGGATGTCCGGTTAAAGTTCTCTACCATGGACTCGGGGGCAGGTGAAGGTTGGTGAGTGTGACACAGTGGATTTTCTGGAAGAGGCATGCCAGGGGAGCAAGGCCAGAGGAGAGACTGTGGGAATCGTGTCAAGTCGCTGCGGCCTGCGGGGTCTAACTTGGACCAATGTAACTACGCATATATTATACTTGGCTGATGCCCATGGAAGCTGGTAATCATTGTATTAGACACCGCTACTCCACTGATCTCCATTTTCTTCCAGGTTCTGTGCCAAGCGGCTGATCTGCTGCATTCTGAACACAGGAGCTTGGGCACTTGGCATGGGCGCCATTTACAGAATTCTTTGAATGAATGCAAAGCAGTGTATGATTGGATGAGGTGGAGGTGTTGACGTCATGTTCCCCACCTCGTTCAATCAGAGAACACTTTGAATTCATTGCAAAGCATTTTATAAATGGTGCTCCTGCCAATTGGCTGACCTCTGGTGATCAGAATGCAGCAGGGCCGCTGCTTGGCATGGGACCTAGAAGCAAGTGAAGATCCCTGTACTAGAGGTGTCTACTTCTGTGATGTATAGCTTCCAGGGGAATCGGCCAGGTATGGTATACACATAGTTACATTGGTCCAAAGCTGGACCAATGGAACCTTCCCTTTCCCTATGCACTGCTTACACTTATGCCCTGTACACACGTCCGTATTTTCCATCGGAAAAACCTTGGATGGTTTTTCTGACGGAATTCCGCTCAAGATTCGGCTCACACAAAAATTCTCTGAACTTTCGTCCGTCAAGAACGCGGTGACGTACAACACTACGACGAGCCGAGAAAATTAAGTTCAATGCTTCTGAGCATGCGTTGAATTGTTTCCGAGCATGTGTCGGAATTGCTACAGACGACCGGATTGTCCGATAGGAATTTCTTTTCATCTGAAAATTTGAGAAACAGCTCTCAATCTTTTGCTGGTGGAAATTCCGACAGCAAAAGTCTGATGGAGCCTACACACGGTCAGAATTTCTGTTCAAAAGCTCACATCGGACTTTTGCTGTCGGAATTTCCGATCGTGTGTACGCGGAATGACTTTCCATTTGTTTGTCCACAACCATATTGGTAAAATATCTGGTACTTTTTGTTACAGGGGACATGTGACTTTCTCTCCCCTTCCTCTCATTATACAGTGCTAGGTGTCTGAGCAGCAAATCATCAAGGCTAAGCCAATTCCCAAGGGGAAATCTTCAGTCTTGTTCGGTCTAGAACAGAGGTAGGCAACCTCAGCACTCCAGCTGTGGTGAAACTACAAATCCCATCATGCCTCTGCCTCTAGGAGTCATGCCTGTGATTGTCAGGGTCTTGCAATGTCTCATGGGACTTGTTGTGGTCTAGAACCAGTGTGACATGGAATTTACAAAGCTTTATTTGGGGCACTGGGGAAACAAAAGGAACGTTGAGTGTAAGCTAAGGGGTGAGGGGGGTCAATTAACAGAACCTGTTACTGCTCTGCATGTCCAACCTCGTTTCGTCTTCATCATCCTGGTAGGTGGCAGCAGATTTTTATCAAGAATGTCTCGGTACATTTTTCCATTCATCATTCCTTCAATGGTATAAAGTTTGCCAGCACTGTATGCTAAAAAAAATAGCCCCACACCATGATGTTCCCACCTCCAAGCTTCACTGTTGGCATTGGGATGTTTTTGGGGAGAAAATTGTTAAAATTCCGACCCAGAACTTGTTTATCCCTGATGGGTATAGCTTAAAGGGGTTGTAAAGGTACAATTTTTTTTCCTTAAATAGCTTCCTTTACCTTAGTGCAGTCCTCCTTCACTTACCTCATCCTTCCATTTTGCTTTTAAATGTCCTTATTTCTTCTGAGAAATCCTCACTTCCTGTTCTTCTGTCTGTAACTCCACACAGTAATGCGAGGCTTTCTCCCTGGTGTGGAGTGTTGTGCTCGCCCCCTCCCTTGAACTACATGAGAGTCAGGACGCTCTCTACGTTGCAGATAGAGAAGGGAGCTGTGTGTTAGTGGGCGTCCTGACTCTCCTGTAGTCCAAGAGAGGGGGCGAGCACGACACTCCACACCAGGGAGAAAGCCTTGCATTACTGTGTGGAGTTACAAACAGAAGAACAGGAAGTGAGGATTTCTCAGAAGAAATAAGGACATTTAAAAGCAAAATGGAAGGATGAGGTAAGTTAAAGTGGAGGTTCACCCTAAAACAATTATATAACATTACATCCAGCATACTTGTGACATGAACAGTATGCTGGTCTTCTTTTTTTTTTTTCGTACATATCGCTATATTGTTATTTCCCCCCCGACTTCCGGGTTCTGATTCCCGCGGGACTGGGCGTTCCTATTCAGGAGGTAGATGATTGACGTCTGGTGAAAAACTTCCCAAGGCGCGTCACCAGTTTTCCGTAAATAGCCGACCTGCGAGTCGGCTCTATATGGTGCCTGCACAGTTAGCTCTACACAGTGGGCGCAGGCGCCATATAGAGTCATCTCGCAGGTCGGCTATTTACGTAAAACTGGTGACGCGCCTTATGCGCCTTGGGAAGTTTTTCACCAGACGTCAATCATCTACCTCCTGAATATGAACGCCCAGTCCCGCGGGAATCAGAACCCGGAAGCCGGGGGGAAAATACCAATATAATGGTATTTACGGAGAAAAAAAAAAAGACCAGCATACTGTTCATGTCGCAAGTATGCTGGATGTAATGTTATATAATTGTTTTAGGGTGAACCTCCACTTTAAGGAGGACTGCATTAAGGTAAAGGAAGCTATTTAGGGAAAAAAATTGTACTATTACAACCCCTTGAATTGTGCTCAATGTGTTAACTAAAAATCACTGATGGTTTAATACTACATTAACTGCGGTAGAGAAATGTCAGGTCACCGTCCTTGCTATCCTGTCAAGCAAATGTAAATCTACGCCTGAAACTTGTAGACTTGTGACCAGATGGACAGGAACACAAATCCTTAGGCATCCAGAACATTTCTTAGATAAGTATGCATTTCAGTTGGTTGCCTGGAGGTCAGCATTAAGGATTAAGCATTTATAATATTAACATAACCGCTTGTATTTCTCAGCCTGAGTCCTTTCTTCCTAAAACCTCAAAGTACCGAGCTTCTTCTTTTTTTTTTTTTTTTTCATTTGGAGAAATGAAAAATATCGAAGGCTGCCCATGAAAAGACGGGGTTAAAAGTTTTCTGTCTTTGTGCAATTTTAATATGTAGCACATTCAAATCCAATTAAGCAGTAAAGCATGGCAGGGTACGTTTAACTGATCCATTTAAACATCCCTCACGTACATTACAAAGCATGAGGGCCAAAGAGCAAGTGCTTTTATCCACCCAAGAACCGTTTACACGGATCATTTAGACGTTCCCTGGAGTGTCTTGTTGCAATGAGATGAGGCACTCTGCAAATCTCTCATTTCTAATGTGTTGGTAAACAGTCCCACCTCAAGGCATTTTCCAGTCATTGGGGTTAAACACACAGGGAATATTGACGTTCATTAAAAAATATGGATCCAGCCGCACTCATTGCGGCTTATGGAAAAGTCACTTGATTATCATTATTAGGAATTAAAGACTAAGTAAGTAACAGATTTATACTTTAGTTGCGCCTGTTGTGCTTGTTTGTTCTTTATAACGAAGGTTGCATACACAGATTGTCGTTTGGGGAATTATTTCTGTAGGTGCCAGTCTGTGTTATAAACCAAGGGCCAGATTCTCGTACATCCGCGTATCTTTGCGCGGGCGTAACGTATCCGATTTACGCTATGCCTCCGCAACTTAGGCGGGCAAGTGCTGTATTCTCAAAGCACTTGCTCCGTAAGTTGCGGCGGCGTAGCGTAAATCGGCCGGCGTAGACCCGCCTAATTCAAATGTGGGACAGGGGGGCGTGTTTTATGTTAATGTTCTGTGACCCGACGTGATTGACGTTTTTCACGAACGGCGCATGCCCTGTCCGTGGAAATCTCCCAGTGTGCATTGCTCCTAATACGCCATAAGGACGTATTGGTTTTGACGTGAACGTAAATTACGTCCAGCCCCATTCACGGACGAGTTACGCAAACAACGTAAACGGCCATACTTAACATTGGTACGCCGCACTTACGCCACCATATAGCAGGGGTAACTTTACGATGGGAAAAGCCTAACGTAAACGGCGTAACTGTACTGCGTCGGCCGGGCGTACGTTCGTGAATTCGCGTATCTAGCTGATTTACATATTTTGACGCGTAAATCAGCGTACACGCCCCTAGCAGCCAGCGTAAGTATGCAGTTACGATCCGACGGCGTAAGAGACTTACGCCGGTCAGATCTAATAGAAATCTATGCGTAACTGATTCTAAGAATCAGGCGCATAGATACGACGGCGCAACTCAGAGATACGACGGCGTATCTGGAGATACGCCGTCATATCTCTTTTGAGAATCTGGCCCCAAGTTGGTATTTTTGCACCTTGGCCACGTTTCTCATGGCTCAAAAAAGAGCCACAATATTGGAATTATTTGTGCACCCCTATGCTACTGCAGGAAAGGTGATTGTTAACCAGTTGCCGACTGTGTCACGCAGATATACTGCGGCACAATGACACTGGTGGGCGAAATCCCGTACGGGGACGTCCTACCCGTTTTCGGCCACCAGAGGGCGCGCACGCCTGCTGCACGGCGTGGGGACCAGATGCGCGTGGCAAGCGGGCACAATCGCCACTGGCCACGTGCGATCGCGTGCACAAGCGCCGGCACAGGGATCTGTGTGTGTAAACGCACAAATCCCTGTGCTGTCAGAGGAGAGGAGCCCTATCGTTTCTTCCTACAAAGTAGGAAACACGATAGGGCTTCTCTCCTAGTCACTCACATCCCCACACAGTTAGAACACGCTGAGGGAACACATATTTAATCCCTTGATTGCCCCCTAGAGTTAACCCCTTCCCTGCTAGTGACATTTACACAGTAATCAGCCACCATATTTGGAATTATTTGTGCACCCCTATGCTACTGCAGGAAAGGTGATTGTTAACCAGTTGCCGACTGTGTCACGCAGATATACTCCAGCAACACTGGTGGGCAAAATCCTGTATGGGTACGCCGTACCCGTTTTTGGCCACCAGAGAGCGCGCCCGCTTGCTGCCCGGCGGGGCCTAGATGCGCGTGCGATCGTGTGCACGAGCGCCACACAGGGATCTGTGTATGTAAACACACAAATCCCTGTGCTGTCAGAGGAGAGGAGCCCTATCGTTTCTTCCTTACGAAGTAGGAAAAACGATAGAGCTTCTCTCCCAGTTACTCACATCCCCACACAGTTAGAACACGCTGAGGGAACACATATTTAACCCCTTGATCGCCCCCTAGAGTTAACCCCTTTCCCTGCTAGTGACATTTACACAGTAATCAGCCACCATATTGGAATTATTTGTGCACCCCTATGCTACTGCAGGAAAGGTGATTGTTAACCAGTTGCCGACCGTGTCACGCAGATATACTGCGGCACAATGGCACCAGTGGGGGGGGGGCGAAATCCCAAGAAAAACAGAAATGGAAGGTGCGCACACCTAGTGCATTACCAGAGATAATTTAATAATAAAAACATTTTTAGTATAAAAGTGGGTACTCACTAAATGCAACTGCCAAAAGGCCATAAACACAGTGCATGGACATGCACAAAGCACGGGGCAGCCATTGCCTTTTTTTCAAAATTGACACTCTTTTTTTGTTTATAGCGCAAAAAATAAAAAACGGCAGAGGTGATCAAATACCACCAAAAGAAAGCTCTATTTGTGGGGAAAAAAGACGTAAATTTTGTTTGGGTTATAATTTTACAAGACCGCGCAATTGTCGAATCGCAAAAAGTGCTCTGGTCAGGAAGGGGGTAAATTCTTCCGGGGCTGAAGCGGTTAACAAGGAAAAGCAGCATCATCTAGTGCTGGAGAGATGCCGTGCCAAAGATACGATGCAGGAAGAACTTTTTGTTTTGTTTCTTTTTTTAATTTCAGTGGATCTATTTTAATATTTAATTTTATGGTCTTAATTTAATTTGTTTTATATTGTTAATTTATTTTTTTCTAAGCAGGATTTAGGCTTTAAGTAGGTTTTTGTGTCTTCATCAAACAAAATCCATTGACTTACTGTAAGTTGCCCTGAATGTATCTTAGGAATCCTCAGGTGCTGAATATCCCCACTGTCCATTACTTTTTCCACTAAGGTACAATAAAGCCAGATTATTTCTCTTTTTTTTTTTTTTCCCTCTTCAGAATCTATTTTCATGCCGTAACGATTTTTTAGCCTATACCCAAAAGAATTTCCTGCTAGAAATATTGTCTTACTATTATTATCTTTTCATTGACATTTAACATTTCCAATACCTACATATTTTGTCGGAAAAATCTCCTTTCATTTAATATTCTAGAGATGTTTTGACACGTTGTGATTGACAACCTCATTTATAACACAAGAAGCGAGCCCAGATTCCATCGCTGTTATTTTCTTGGGCTTCCTGGTCAATTGTGTTTTCTTATTGACAACATATGATAAAGGTTCTATTCAAGATAAATATATATTATATGTCATATATATATATATATATATATATATATATATATATATATATATATATATATATATATATATATATATATATATATATATATATATATATATATATACACCGATCACCCATAACTTTATGAATACTGACAGCTTAAATGAATAACATTGATTATCTTGTTACAATGGCATTTGAAAGTCAGTGGGATATATTAGGTAGCAAGGAAACATGTTGTCCCTGAAGTCGATGTGTTGAACGATGAAAAAAATGGGCATCACAGCTTTCTGTGTATGGGGCTACATACAGTAGCTGCTGATAACGGTGACTCAAAACGTGCAGTAAATCTAGTAGTGTTCACAATACACAAAATAGGAATAAATATAGAACGTGATCTCGCACAGTAATGAATTATCACTAAAAACTAGACATGTGCATTCGTTTTCATCCGAATTTCTGGTATTTTTGTTATCGTTTTAACAAACGAAAACGAATGCGCAGAATCCGAAATCCGAAAGATCTGACATAAAAAAATGCTTTATTTTCGTTTTCACAACAGCTCGATATAGATAGGAGATTCGACATGATGCTGACAATAACAATCTGTGTCTATCGAACCGGTGGTCGAATGTGCCTAACCTTAACTCTATTAGTCCAAGATTATTCAACATAGAGAGAAAAGATTCGACATATAAGGCCTTGTACTCACGACCGGATCTGTGCGCTGGAAACTGTCTGCCCGACAGTTTCCGGCGTACAAGGCTGATTTGTGTTTTGTTCCGCTGGCGTGTACACACCAGCGGACCAAATTCCCGTCGTACCGGAACGCGTGCACGTAAACTACGTACGACGTCACTATAAAGGGGAAGACCAAAGTTAATGGCGCCGCCCTCTGTTCCTCTTTTGCTAGTTACGGGTTTGCTCGTGTTAGTGAAGGTTTGGTTAGAGCTGATTCGCGCTTCTCGGTCTCCAGGCTTTGACAGCGTGTATTCACGGGTTCAGTGCGTGTGCTTGCGGTAACGTAGTTGTCATTCGGCTATAGGCAAGCAGGTTGTTTCTGCTTTAGCAGTTGCATCCTGTGCGCTCGTATCTGTTTGTCACGCGTTTGTCGCAGGTAGTGCTGGATTTGCGAGTGCTTTCTGTTTCAGTGTGTTCTTGACTGACCAGCCGGCCGGTTTGAAGCCATGATGGAGCAGCAGCGTCAATTTTCGCGAGTTGGTGCTGTTTATGGGATGGCTGCTGGATATGTTCATTTGTCCAGTACTTTGGCCAGAAACAGGGGGCGGAGGCGTTTCTGGACCAAGAATTGGTTGCGCCAGCGTGACCAGTTCTCACATATGCCTCTGCTTAGGGAACTCCAGGAGAATAATCCTAATGACTTTAGGAATTTTCTCCGCATGACGGACCCCGTATTCAACCGTCTGCTGGATCTTCTGTCCCCCTATATCACGAGGCAGGACACTGTGATGCGCCAAGCCATCACGGCCGAGCAGAGGCTTATTGCCACGTTGCGGTACCTGGCGACTGGGAGGAGCCTGCAGGACCTCAAGTTCTCGACAGGCATCTCTCCGCAGGCGCTTGGGGTCATCATACCGGACACGTGTGCTGCCATCATCAAAGTTATGCATGAGGAGTATATTAAGGTAAGTTTCCTGGCTCTAATAATGTGGCCAACTAACTTTATTTTTATTTTCCCAGATATGCTGTGTGTTTAACTAACGTTACCTTTTCTCCCTATGCATGTTGATATCAGCTTTACATGTTTTATTCTTGGCCTACCTGCATATTTGTCCCTTACCCAATATTAACCTGTCCAGCATGCTATCCTAGGGACAAACCCACCTTGCCATTTTTTAAAACAGGACTTTTTGGTTTTTGTGTCCCCCCCCCCCCCTTCAAACTTTTATTGTCCCCATCAGAGGGCTGTGGAGTCTCTTAATGAAGTGGCCCTATATATTTCATTTCCCAAATTCTCCATGCACATTTTTCTAATGCAATTTTAATACTGTGAACTGTCACAAGGATGCTTGTAGGATGTTTTTGTTACAAAGTACTAAATCTCTTTTTTGGTTTGTCCCCACAGCTACCCTCCACACCACAGGAATGGCAGTCTGTGGCTTCCCAATTTGCCCAGCGGTGTGATTTTCCAAACTGCGGTGGAGCAATAGATGGGAAACACGTCCGCATTGTGCCCCCACCCCGCTCGGGGTCGTACTATTATAATTACAAGGGTTATCATAGTATTGTGTTGATGGCGGTGGTGTCGGCACAGTATGAGTTTCTATATGTGGACGTGGGGAAGAACGGCCGGATGTCTGATGGGGGAGTGTTCGCACGGACTGATTTCTATGATCGTCTCCAAGCTGGTGGTCTGGCATTGCCACCAGATGAAGATAATGTGGAAGGACTTCCGTTTGTGTTCCTAGCGGACGAGGCTTTCGGGCTTGGTCCTCACCTCATGCGGCCTTTTCCCCAGAGGACCCTCACCTCAGAGAGGAGTGTGTTTAATTTTCGGTTGGGCAGGGCTCGGAGGGTAGTCGAGAATGCCTTTGGGATACTCACCAACCGGTTCCGCCTGTTCAGGACATCGATACATCTGGCGGAATATAAATTGGACACCGTTGTATTTGCCTGCTGCATTTTGCACAACTTTTTACGCAGGCACTCCCAGACGTACCTACCCGACATCGGTTCTGAGGCAAGACTACCCTCAGATCCCCTTCCCGGGCTGGACACTGGTCGCGCTGGCTTGGCCCCCCAATCAGCTCGTGAGGTACGCGACAAATATGTTGAGTACTTCATGGGTCGGGGGGCCATTGCTATGCCAGATCATATTTCTTTCTAATTCGGCCCCCAAAGAAAGGAATATTCTCAAAATTAATAAATAATTAGACCATTGGACTTTATACAGTTGTTTGTCATTAATGCTTTTTCTCTTTTTCTCTGTCTTCCTGGTTCTCTAACTAACTTCTTCAATTGTAATGCCTAATTGATTTCTCCACTTTTAGTAACTAACCACATTTTGCACAGTATTCACTCATCTACAAACAGGGTATTGAGTCTAGAAATAAGAAGCAACTCCATTTGTAAATTTTGAGGTCAAGTATTTTAATTTTTGCTTGTTCATGACCCCAAAAATTATTTTATATTTTTTTCATTACTCCCTGCTTTTGTACTTAGGAGTCAAAAAAAATTTTTAAATTTTTTTTTTGTTTTCAGGTAATTCAACCAAAAATATTATGCAGATTATACATTTATTAACAAGTTCACTTTTTTTTTTATCAAATATAGTTAGATTTATTGTTTACATATATATATAGATATATATAGATTATATTTGGTGGGGTGTTTAGCGCCTTAATGTTTTTTTTGGGCATATTTTTTAGGCACAAAAAACAATAATTTTTTTAATAATTTTTTTTTTATTTTGGTGTGTTTTTCTCAAACTAAATTTTTAGGTGTGAATTTGGAGTCAAATCTCTACTTCACTAAATTCAGTGATTAGAGAGATTTATAATTCTATATATATATTTTTAAAAATTTTTACCGTTGTTTATTCTTTATGGTCTAAACTTTATAGTATCCCAAAATGTTCAACATGGTCAAAAAGTAACAAAATCCAAATCCAAAAATATAAAACCTCACAACAGCAGTCAGTCATGGTGTGCTTTCACACTGGAACACGCCAAAATTGGAAGATACACACATTCAGTGCAAACTCGCCAAATGTCATTGGTTCAACAGACAAATGGCCACATGTGCTATCTGACATCATGGGTGATCAATGTCTGTGTTTTGTGGGAGCAAACCCTTCCTCTCAACTACTTGAGGATGGAGGAGGGGGTTGGACCCACAAAGCACAGACATTAGATATTCTGTGATGGCAGATAGCACATGTTGGCACACTGTGTGTGTATCTTCAAATTTTGGCGTATTCATTATTCAAACTGTAAAAATGTTTTTGGGGGCGGGGGATGGGCGGGGGGTGTTTCAGTCTTTGACACGGCCCATCATGTCAATAATGTTCTTAAAATTAGATTCGATGACCATCATTCTTTGCCGCATATTGTCCATTTCCGTGCTGCATTCCAAAAGCACATTTGTTACATTCTGTTCCATGAGAAACATCCTTTCACGCATATTGTGCATTTCAGTGCTGCACTCCATTACCTGCTGAATAATTATAGCAGCACTTGCACGTGAAAATATTGGCACACCATCCTCCTCCCCTAAAACCAACAAAAAAAAAGGCATTTACAACATTATTTTTCGATGAGGCCTATCTACATATGTTTTTTTGAATCAAGCTAGGGTGACACTGACCTGATGGGCTTCTCCTTTCCACCTCTTCGACATCTTCTATCACTCCTCCTTCTTCCACCACCTCCCCATCATCTTCAATCACTCCTCCTTCTTCCACCACTTCCCCATCATCTTGGACTCCTCCTTCATCCATCAATCCACCTTCTTTCAATTCGCCAAATTGTTCTTCCGCCACTTGCCCTTCATCTGCTATGACTTCTAAGTCCAAAATTACTTCTTCCTCCTCTCTTCCTTCCTCCTTTCTTCCTTCCTCCTCTCCTTCCACATCCTCCTCTCCTTCCACATCCTCTTCTCCTTCCACATCCTCTTCTCCTTCCACATCCTCCTCCTCCTCCACATGTTGAGATGGCAGATTTTGGCCTTGTCTGGCCCTCTCTGCCTCCTCCAAATGCTGGCGACTTCTTTCCCCTGAAATAAACCAAAAAAAATGTAGACTCATCAGCACACAGATATTGGAGAGCATAAATCGCACACATTGCTTAGAAGATGCTTTCATTTAGTTACTTTTATCTTTCACCAAACCTACATTTTGCAATTACTTCTATATGGCAAGCTCTGATCCTGCCCCTTTTTAGCAAAGTGACACACATGGATGTCCCCCCTAAACTGTATTTCTGGGAGACCCTACCAAAACCCATTTTTTATTTGTGGAGACACAGGTGCTCTGCATTGCAGATGTGAAAACATCTGCTTTATTACCACTGTTTTTAGAATGAATCCTGTTTGCCTTTCCCATTCTCATACTTTTTTTTTCTAGAACTAGCTTTTACACAATGTTTACAAACAAAGTTTTTGGCCAGTGAGCCATGTCCAGGTGTGTTGTTCCTGGAATAACCGAGCCTTTCTGATAAACTATGTGATGTTACGTTGTTTACTAAGAACACTGTTTGTAAATATGTAGTTATTTATGTCCTAAAAAATAAATGACAACATGTCTTTAAAATTACAAGCAGGCCAAGGAGGCAGATGGTGAAATATACATGGCAACACATTATTGCAGACAATCCCCCCCCCCCCAACCCCAATATATATTTACTTACTTTTACGCAGAATTTTAAGTATTTTCTTCATCTGATGTGGCTCCCTCAATTTTAAGTCTGACCATCGTTTCCTCAGCTGTTCCTTGGACCTGGTGATCCCAAACATCCTCTGCATTCTCCTCGCCACCTTGTCCATAATATGTGCCTTTCGGCGGTTAGGGGTCTTGTATGGCCCTAATTCACCATCATAGTCCTTCTTTCGCATGATGTAAACTAACTCCACCATTTCCTGGAACCGCATATTAGTGGCTTTATATCTTCTTTTCCTTGATCGGGACGTCCCTGCCTCTGTCCCTTCACTTGTGGCATGAGAGCATCGTGCCCGCTCGTGTGACATCGCCATCTTTCCTTTCCCACAGAGATTATGGGCGTGGAAAAGATGAATTCTTACGCCATGGGCGGAGAAGAGGGCGGCGTTTAATACATACGCGGAGTGTAGAGAATGCAAACAACGTGTTTACGTCCGTTACGCGGAGAATCTTCGAGCGCATCCAGAACATACACAGTTAACGCCATATTTCCTAAACTCATTGATTAGGGGCCTCGCAAAGGTGACGAGGGCAGGGTTTCATAAATACGCGGAGTGTTTAAAAGGTTTACGCCGTGATTACGCATCTTACGCGGTAATTAGGCGAGCGTGAGAAACGAGGAGCGAGAGACAGGAAGGTAAGGAAATTAAAAATGTGATCAGCAGAGGCCTTGAAAATGTAGACACATGGGATGGGGGTTTGGGCTGTTGGTTGCACCCTTTTTAAGCTATTCTGTCTATGGGGTACCACAATGTTATTTTGGTATCCAAATGCTTTTGGACACCTCACAAAATAGAGATGTGAACAATGCTGTACCTCATTGACAAGTTTTTGAATGGTGTATTCAGATCAGGCAAAGTATTGTTCAAGTGTTGGTTGTACAGAGGTCATTAGGAAGTGTCTTTTATGTCATCCATTGTCAGGGGCATGAGATTTACACATGAAATAGTGCCTAGATGAAAACTGTCATTTGTAAGCATTGTTTAATTTTATATATTTTAAATATTTACTGCAATGTGAACAATGGCTCTGCATCTAGCAAATCAATGTTTGGTACAAGCAATGCGGCCGAGCTGCCAATCATTGTTTAAACAAGAGAGACTGTGTTTGGAATTAGATATAGGTAATAAATTTGAAGACACATATTAGATCAAGGTCAACGCTGATCCTTTGGAATATTTATTTTTCTGTGGTTTATGTTTTTGTAATCTAGACTCAAAAAGAAAAATGATTTAGCAAAAATTACAATGGACCTCCTACAAAGCAAGGAATCTATAGAGGCCTTACTTCAAAAATACCAGGACACGCCCATCCTGTGGAATTCAAAGCACTCTTTATATTGCAATAAAGAGGTACGAGCGGCAGCACTAGAAGAGCTAGCAAATTATATGCAAACTTGGGTGCCAGGATGCACTGCCAACATGGTGAAGGATAAACTTGCCAACCTCAGAAGCACATACAGGAGAGCATACAAAGCTAATAAAAGCCAAAAATCGGGAGCAGCAGCAAGACAAGCAAAGGAACCCAAACTGTGGTATTATAAACAGATGGCTTTTTTGCGGGACGAAATGGAAGGCAGGAAAACGATGTCCAGTCTTTCTTCCAACCTTTCCTCCATGCTACCTTCCAGCGGACATTCCCCAGATGACCACAGCCCTGCAGAGTCGGAGGAAGAGGGCCTGGCTGACAGAGATGCAGATCTGCCACCCTTCGATGAGGAGGTATAGTAGTTTCCTCTATATTTATGGCGTAAAGAATTCTTGGTGGATTAATGATTAGATATTGTAAAAAAAAAACCAAGCTGGGAAAAAGCAAACAAAAAGGTGTACAGACAAATAGGTGTCAGGGATGACAACTGCAGGGGTCAGAAGTAGAGTGTATTCAAGTAATAATGAACAGAAAATACTAAACGAAAAACATGAAAATGAGTGTGGTTTTATTTAGCGAAATTGTAAAAAAATTCCTTTTTTTTCCACACAGGAAGAAGAGATCAGCCAGGAGGTGGCAGATCCTCAGGTGTCTGTCAGCCAGGAGGAGGCCGGGGTCAGTGGCAGCCAGGAGGAGGCCGGGGTCAGTGGCAGCCAGGAGGAGGCCGGGGTCAGTGGCAGCCAGGAGGAGGCTGGGCCCAGTGGCCTGCAGCAGGTCCACCCGGCCAGGAGAACCACCACCAGCCAGTCTTCTCCCCCCCAGGTGAGGCCATCAGGCCGAAGGAGGCAGTTGAGGCCTGTGGAGGAGGCAAGCCTCCGCATGATCCAGGAGGCAAGCGCCATCATGAGGGCCCCCCTCAACCCCACAGAGGCCTTCAGTGCCTCATTGGCCCATGATTTAAATGAAGGGGAGGAGGACCAGAGAAGACTGGCAAAGGCCCTGATGAACCAGGTCCTTTGGTGGATGCAGAGGGGCCTGCTGACCACAGACACTGGGCTATGTGACCCGGCCCGGCTTGCGGAACACCATCCTCCTGCTGCCACATCAACCCCACCTGCAAGACCCCGTGTTCGATCCGCTGGAAGGCTGCCTGGAGGGAAGGCTGGAAAGAGGAGGAAACGTTGATTTTCTGCCTTCCATTTCCTTCCACATAAAGGACATCTTGTTTGTACTACCACAGTTTGGGTTCCTTTGTTTGTGTGCTGCTGCTTCATATTTTTGTGTTTGGCTCCTGAGGCTTGGAAGTTTATCCTTCACCATGTTGGAAATGCAAGTTTGCATATAGTTTGCTATCTATTCTAGTGCTGCCGTTCTTTTTATTTTTTGTGCTGACATTTGCCTGAATAAAAGGCTTTTTGCTTTCATTTGAAAACATGTCTATTGTTTGATATACTGTGGGGATTATTAGGCAGCAAACCTTTAAAATAAATATACAATGGGTAATTTACAAAGGACACACTCCTTGGGGGGGGGGGGACATTTGGTGTGCCAACATGGTTTAATATTCTCTAATGAAACACCAAAAAAAAAAAAAAAATGAAAAAAACATGTAAAAAAAAAATAGTTTAAATGGTGACATAACTAGAAACAAAAAAAAAATTAAAAAAATGCACATTCCTTTACAAAAATGACTACTCTAAATTATGGAGGACCACCAACCAAAACACACGTCTGGCATAGAAAACATTATTAAAGGATTACATCACAAGCAAGAAATGTGACATTTTAGTATGGGACAACTCTAATGAAATTGCATCAGCAAGAGAACGGGGTTATTCTAGCAAGAGAAGAATTAATAAAACGAGGCTTTAAAATGTGGTTTAGTGCGCCTTTTTAAGACATTGTTCTCTTGCTAGAATAAAAGGTTTCTAATGACGAATGTGCCATATCCCAAAGAAACGCGAGTTTTACCTGAACGAGCGCTCCCGTCTCCTCATTTGGACTGAGCATGCGCGGGGTTTTTGTACGCTGCTTTTGTGTACAGACGAACGAACATGTCTGACGGACACGATTCCAGCAGACTGTTTTAAAGCAAGACCAGGAAACAGTTGTTCGTTGGAAAACGGTCTGGCCGACGATTGTTTGCTGGAATTCTGTACGTTACTGCCTACACACGAACGAACATGTCCGCTGAAACTGGTCCGCGGACCAGTTTCAGCAGACATGTTTGGTCGTGAGTACGAGGCCTCAGAGACAGTGTTGGTGTAGACCATACAGCATGAACGACGAAGATTCGACAAAGCAGCGAAAAACATTCAAACGTTGAATCTGTCATTGAAGGCTTATGGTGTCTGTCGAAAGTTCTAAGAAGATTTGACAAGCAGCTAAACTGTACGACGCCGCAATCGTACATTTCCGGTCAAATGCTCAGCCCATAGGCTATAGAAGAATTCTAATGTTGGTTGACTAGTAATAATAATTTATAAATATAATTATTACTAGTGTCATACAACATTAGAATTCTTCTATAGCTTGTAGGCGGAACATTCGACCGGAAATGTACGATTGCGGCGTTGTACAGTTTAGCTGTTCCGTCGAATCTTCTTAGAACATTCGACAGACACCATAAGCCTTCAATGACAGATTTGACCTTAATTAATTCGGATTAATGCATTTTTTTAAATAACGAAACAAAATAAATAAAAACGAATTTCGGGAGTAACTAGATACATTTATTTTTCAGACGAAAATGAAATTCCGAAACTAAATATTTCATTGTGCACATGTCTACTAAAAACACAAAATATTGAAAATCGCAAAAAAGGTAAATACAATTCCAATGTGCTTTAAAAATAAATAATTATATATATATATATATATATATATATATATATATATATATATATATATATATATATATATATAGTAATTAAACGTGTATAGTCCTAAAGGGCAATGAATGTGTAAAATCACAAAAAATATTTATAAATATATAAACAAACTCTTCCACCAAATCGTCCAAATCAATATTCCAGAATGAATGAAGGTGGATTAAACATTGTGAATAAATATGTAAACGTGAGCTAAATGTAATGGTAAAAGTCTTTATAGTGCTCCACAAAGTGACTGCAATCAAACTTTCTTGATATCCAGTAAAAAGAGTCTCTCGGAACTCTTGCCTCATAAAGAAAAGTAATTTGCATCAAAGAAACAGAGAATTTCCTTAATCAGGGGACTGAGTCCACTGAAGAAGTCATGTGACGTAACGCGTAGGGAGTGGCCAGAGGCAGACGTACACTGGAAGTGATGGTGATTCTGTGAATGACAGAAACGGCTTAAGGATCAGTATAGAACACCATAATAGCTTTTCCAGAGCCGGAGAGGTCCCAATAAGATGCTGGGGAACAACTCTACATGAAGGTCGAAGGAATTCTCTGTTTCTTTGATGCAAGTTACTTTTCTTTATGAGGTGAGAGTTCTGAGAGACAATTTTTTTTTACTGGATATCAAGAAAGTTTGATTGCAGTCACTTTGTGGAGCACTATAAAGACTTTCATCATTACAATTACAGTAGCTCACGTTTACATATTTATTCACCATTTTTTAATCCATCTTCATTCATTCTGAAATATTGATTTGGACTATTGTTGGAAGAGTTTGTTTATATATCTATATATATTTTTGGGGATTTTACACATTGATTGCCCTTTAGGACTATACACATTTTATTTTCTATCCACTTAAGGACCGCCTAACGTCAATATACGTCGGCAGAATGGCACGGCTGGGCACAGGCACGTACAGGTACATTGCCCTTTAAGCCGCCGGCTGCCAGCTCGCGACCGGTCCGAAGCTTTGTGACCGCGCGCGAGACTCACGGACCCGATCGCTGCCAGTGTCCCGCGATCGGGTCACAGGAGCTGAAGAACGGGGAGAGGTGTGTGTAAACAAACCTTCCCCATTCTTCTCTGTGGCTTGTCACTGATCGTCTGTTCCCTGTTATAGGAAACGACGATCAGTGACGTCACACGTCCAGCCACGCCCCCGTACAATAAGAATCACTCCCTTAGGGCACACTTAACCCATTTAGCTCCCCCTAGTGGTTAACCCCTTCATTGCCATTGTCATTTTCACAGTAAGCAGTGCATTTTTTTAGCACTTTTCGCTGTGAAAATGACAATGGTTCCAAAAATTTGTAAAAGTGTCCGAAGTGTTCGCCATAATATCGCAGTCACGAAAAAAAATCGCCGCCATAACTAGTAAAAAAAAATATTAATAAAAATGTCAAATAACTATCCCCTATTTTGTAAACGTTATAACTTTTGCGCAAACCAATCAATAAACGCTTATTGCGATTTTTTTTACCAAATATATGTAGAAGAATACGCATCGGACTTAACTGAGGAAAATATTTTTTTTATATATATATTTTTTGGGGATATTTATTATAGCAAAAAGTTAAAAATATTGAATTTTTTTCAAAATTGTCGCATTATTTTTGTTTATAGCGCAAAAAATTAAAGCCACAGAGGTGATCAAATACCACCAAAATAAATCTCTATTAGTGGGGAAAAAAGGACGTCAATTTTGTTTGGGAGCCACGTCGCACGACCGCGCAATTGTCAGTTAAAGCGACGCAGTGCCGAATCGCAAAAAGGGGCAAGGTCCTTTACCTGCATAATGGTCCGGGGCTTAAGTGGCTAGGGTCTCTGCTAAAAAATAATATATATATATATATATATATATATACAAATATCTCTACCCGTGAACTGTAGCTCAAAAAGATGAAAACAGCGCTAATGAGTGAATATGACAACTCAGAAAGAGAGCACTGGTGGACAAAATAGCACAAAATGTGATCAGAACCTGAGTGTAAGTGCACCAAAAACAACTCAAGTAAAAGATGCCTCAAAAGTGGCTAGTGTTACCCACAAGCGGTGCAAACCTGCCACAGCAAAGAGATGACTCTGCATATGCACCATCAATTCCTCCAGGTAATGTATGGGAGATATACGTCTCAGCAAGATAACATGAAAGACAAAAATCAACAAGCAAAGTCATAGTGCAGTGTTGTCTTAATGTAACCAAATGATAACAGGTCAAACAGAAACCATAAGTATATGCCCGTACAGTATATCACTGAAAATGTAGCAATAATAAACAGAAAGGTTTTACCGCTGTCACCGCTGTTGTCAGACACCTCCTGGGGCCGCGCGCGCTCTGTGCAGCTGTCTCAGGTGCTGGGCTGCGATTGGGGATCTGTGGAGCGCGGTGGAACGCAGGCTGCTTCCATGTGTAGCGTCGTTGTAGCCACGCCCTGGAGGTGTCTGACAACAGCGGTGACAGCGGTGAAACCTTTCTGTTTATTATTGCTACATTTTCAGTGATATACTGTACGGGCATATACTTATGGTTTCTGTTTGACCTGTTATCATTTGGTTACATTAAGACAACACTGCACTATCACTTTGCTTGTTGATTTTTGTCTTTCATGTTATCTTGCTGAGACGTATATCTCCCATACATTACCTGGAGGAATTGATGGTGCATATGCAGAGTCATCTCTTTGCTGTGGCAGGTTTGCACCGCTTGTGGGTAACACTAGCCACTTTTGAGGCATCTTTTACTTGAGTTGTTTTTGGTGCACTTACACTCAGGTTCTGATCACCTTTTGTGCCATTTTGTCCACCAGTGCTCTCTTTCTGAGTTGTCATATTCACTCATTAGCGCTGTTTTCATCTTTTTGAGCTAAAGTTCACGGGTAGAGATATTTGTATTTACACTTTAAAACGGCTCACCCCCGTTTTATTAAAATAGCCGCTCTATCATTCTAAACACCACTTTCACCCATTTTGGTGTTTTTTTTATTCTGCAAGTGGTACATCTAGCTCCTGTATTAAGTCACCTTCAATCACTCTGTGCATTCATTTGACGCCGGCTGTGCATTTTAGGCCCTCACTTTTCACTTTCATATATATATATATATAATGTTTGGGGGTGAGTTTAACAACAAATGTTAGAAATAGGCCTGGTCCTATTAAAGAAAAACAGATGTGATTACAGAATCTGAGCTTGTATCTTTTTACATTACAAGCATATCGTTTGCCTTTTACAGTTTTTTGACTGTGGTAGGTCAACATTCAGTGCCCCCCTTTCATATATAAGCAACATTAATTTTCTTTGACAGCTTTTCTGCTAAAAGTATCCACCCTTAGGTGACAGGCACTCTGCGTTCAAAATCATAATTAGTAAGTCCTGTCAGATTTAAATACTTAGACAGCATAATATATTAATTGTGCAGAAGGTACACATAATTACACCAGGTGTAATTATGCCGCAGTTAAATGTTACATAGAAATGACACTTTGCTTTCTTAATTTAAATCAATAATTAAAAAGCGCACTGAACTCTGCAAGGAGCACAACACAACTCTCTTGAAAGCCAGAAAAATAAGTGAGAGAGTTAGAAACTTGTAAAGTTAATACGATTATTTGTCAAAATTAGATAATTATCCAATGCCACAATTATTTAATCTACTTTTATTAATGAGAAAAAATATTTATAGATTAGACAATATTTCAGAGATTGTTAAGTAATCAGAAGGCGCAAAAGGGGCGCGCTGAATTATCATCACATTTTCTCCAGTGCTAGCTGCCAATTATTCCAATTATTTCACAAGCTTCGATAAGGCAATGAAGCAGAATTGAGCATTCGCACTTTTTCGTTTGTCAAACCAGCAAATAAGATTGCGAAGAGAAGGGGCACAAAATGGACTCTGTGTTGAGAAGCAGCAAAAAAATAAAATAAAGAGTACTATTATAGCTCAAAAAAAATGTATAAATCCATACCTCCCAACATTTTGAGATAGGAATGAGGGACACCTACTAGAAAATGCATGTAGGCATAGGACACCCCCCCCCCCCTGCCACACCCACTTAACCATTTAAGGACCACCACACAAATATATACGTCGTTACTTTGAAGAGGGATATCTAGGTAATGGCAGCAGCTGCTGCAACAACCAAGGTATCCATCTATTCAGGCGGCGGTTTTGTTAATGATAATGGTGGTCTCTGTGGTGGATTTTTGATTCTTCTTCTTCTTCTTCTTCTTCTTCTTCTTCTTCTTCTTTTTCTTCTTCTTCTTCTTCTTCTTCTTCTTCTTCTTCTTCCCTTTCTTCTTCTTCTTCTTTTTCCCTTTCTTCTTCTTCTTCCCTTTCTTCTTCTTCCCTTTCTTCTTCTTCCCCTTCTTCCCTTTCTTCTTGTTCTTCTTCTTCCCTTTCTTCTTCTTCTTCCCTTTCTTCTTCTTCCCTTTTTTCTTCGTCCCTTTCTTCTTCTTCTTCTTCTTCTTCTTCTTCTTCTTCTTCTTCTTCTTCTTCTTCTTCTTCTTCCATTTCTTCTTCTTCTTCTTCTTTCCTTTCTTCTTCTTCTTCCCTTTCTTCTTCTTCTTCTTCTTCTTATTATTATTATTATTATTCTTCCCTTTCTTCTTCTTCTTCCCTTTCTTCTTCCCTTTCTTCTTCTTCTTCTTCCCTTTCTTCTTCTTCTTCTTCTTCCCTTTCTTCTTCTTCTTCCCCTTCTTCTTCTTCTTCTTCCCTTTCTTCTTCTTCTTCTTCTTCTTCCCTTTCTTCTTCTTCTTCTTCTTCTTCTTCTTCTTCTTCTTCTTCCCTTTCTTCTTCTTCTTCCCTTTCTTCTTCTTCTTCTTCTTCCCTTTCTTCTTCTTCTTCTTCTTCTTCTTCTTCTTCCCTTTCTTCTTCTTCCCTTTCTTCTTCTTCTTCCCTTTCTTTTTCTTATTCTTCCCTTTCTTCTTCTTTTTCTTCTTCTTCCCTTAACTCTATTAGTCCAATATTATTCTATATAAAGAGAAAAGATTCGACATAGAGAGACATGAAGATTCGACATAGAGAGACATGAAGAGTCACAGATTTTTTTTTTCTTCTTAGAACAATCGATAGACACCATAAGCCTTCAATGACAGATTCGACCTTAATTTGGATTTTCGGACGAATGCATTTTTTTAACGAAAAACAAAATTAATAAAAACGAATTTCGGGAGTAACTAAATTAATACATTTTTCAGACGAAAACTAAATTACGAAACAAAATATGTGTGCACATGTCTAATAACAAACACTTCAGATATGTGTCCAGCTCAAATTTCATGAATCGGGTTTACATCCACTTTAATTAAATCCACAAGTGCTTTTTTACCACTACTATTCCTTTATATTGGCATTTAAAATTCTTAAAAACTGTGTAGAAATCGGATGAAAGGTTTAGCGCTGGGAAAAACTTTTTGAAAGATAAAAAGTGCATTTAATATGCAACTATAGAGATCAGACCAAAATGAGGGACAAATGAGGGGGAAAGAGGGACAGAGGGACATTGCTCCAAATCAGGGACAGTCCCTCCAAATCAGGGACAGTCCCTCCAAATGTGGGACAATTGGGAGGTATGAAAAATCCATAGCTCCCAACTGTCCCTGATTTGGAGCAATGTACCTCTATCCCTCAATGTCCTCCTCATTTGTCCCTCGTTTTGATCTGTTCTATATAGTTGTAAATAAAACTCATTCCCATCTCAAAAAGTTGGGAGGTATGGATAAATCCATTATCCACATATGTGATCCACCCCCCCCCCCCTCAAAGTATAAAGCAAACTATCAATGAAAAATAGCATGCTTACAATGAAAAGGACTCTTTGAATTAAAATTGAAAAGGATGTGATGGGTGCCGGTGGGTGGAGGGGAGGGAGGATAGCGGTCACACATCTCCTCCTCTTCTTGCTATGACCCAGAAAGTGACTTTTTTTACATCACTTCCGGGTCACCTGTCACTTTCCCCCGGCTAGCATAGCAGGAAAGGGATGTATTGCAATGCGATGTGAATTGCAATACATTCAGTAGAGCCCAGAGGAGACATGGAGGGTCTTGTAGACCCTGCATGTCTCACAAAAGAGGCACGCGCATTGGTCAGTTAAAATTACGCAGTGCCGTATCTCAAACAATGGCCTGGTCATTAAGTGGGTAAAGGCAGGTGACACATGTAGCACCGGCTTAGTATCGCTCTCTGAAACATTGCATTGCATTTTCTGGCTAAACTGATAGCAGGAGGAGAGACTCTATTGGGTACAGCTGCAAGATTTAAGGCAGATTGCGTCCTGCTGTAGCTAAGAAGGAAGCCCACCCCTAACAACAAAAACAAGGAAGGACAGGATTGGATAGCAGCCCAGGAGAGCTGTGATTGGGGGAGAGAGAGGAGGACACAGGAGGAAAAACAGACTGGCATTGTGTCAGCCATACAGAAAAAGGGTCACATGTGCTCATCTGCTGAGCACTTCCAGAGCCTGTGAGGCTGTCTGTGACTCTCCTAAAGGGAGGTGCACACTTGAGAGGGGAGTTTGCAGTGTGTTATTCTGCCTGATTACTGAAGATGTGCTAACAGTGCAGTGAAACCTAGAGACAAATTTTGGTACTGCAGCAATCATCATCAGTATCCTGTTTGAATGATTCTGTGGCATGTGTTGCTCCCATCGCCATTCAGTCGACTGAGGCAGCGATCAATCTACCAATTGCTGGAAGGGAGATATATCAAGTGCATCTAATGGGGAGAGATCTTCTGCCATCCTTGTGTAAGTGGATCTGGCTTAATCCTGCTAGGTCCTATTTACCGCTAATGCAGCTCTATCTGAAGGTGGATCACCACATGTTAATCTTTATGACACTTTTCGAAGATACCCCTTTCCATTCTGTGGATTAGACATGTGCATTTTTGGTATCATTTTAACAAACAAGAACGAACGTGCAGAATCCAAAATTCGAAAGATCCGACATAAAAAAAATCTTTATTTTCATTTTCGTGGCTACAACAGTTGGATATAGATAGGAGATTCGACATAACGCTGACAATAGCAATCTGTCGAATGTGCCTAACCTTAACTCTATTAGTCCAAGATTATTCTACATAGAGAGGAAAGATTCAGCATAGAGAGAAAAGATTCGACATTATAGAGACAGTGTTGGGACAGACCATTCGACATGAACGACGAAGCAGAGAAAAACATACAAACGTTGAATCTGTCATGGAAGGCTTATGGTGTCTGTCGAAAGTTCTAAGAAGATTTAACGGAGCAGCTAAACTGTACGACGCCGCAATCATACATTTCCGGTCAAATGCTCGGCCCATAGGCTATAGAAGAATTTGAATGTTGGTTGACTAGTAATAATAATTTATAAATAATTATTACTAGTGTCATACAACATTAGAATTCTTCTATAGCTTGTAGGTGGAACATTCGACCGGAAATGTACGATTGCAGCGCCATACAGTTTAGCTGCTTGTCAAATCTTCTTAGAACTTTTGACAGACACCATAAGCCTTCCATGACAGATTCGACCTTAATTGATTCCAAATTTCGGACAAATGCAAATTTTTTAACGAAACAAAATAAATAAAAACACATTTTGTTTAATACATTTTTTGGACGAAAACAAAATATTTCAGTGTGCACATGTCTACTGTGGATTACAAATATGACTTCACAAAAGTCTGAGTACTCAAACCCAGGATTTAAAGGGCCCCATTGCTGGCAGACTCTGTGTGTGTTTGTGTAAATAGAATTCCCACCGGCCAGTGGTTAGCTAGAACCTACAAGACCTAGATAGGATCTTATAGTCGGTAATATCACTTTTGGGAAATTGTTGAACATTATTTTTATATTGCATTGTACAGTTTCGTTCACCACTCGTTCAGTGCATTTCAGGCAAGGCCTCCCACTGGCGGTTAAAGTGAACGAACACCAATCCTGTTTTCATTTACTGAGCAGTTGTATTATATCATTGCATTTAATATTGGTATTCTGTTAATCAGTTTATGTCTTTTCAGGGCTTATTGCTAGTCCTAATAAAGTTTTGGCGTTACTTGGATCCAGGTGAGGGTGAGCCATCACTGGTGTGGGACAGAAGACCCGTATATTACAGCGGCCCTTGCGGGGGTAGCGCTACACACAAGTAGCTCAGGTTTTGAACCAAGCTGAGTCTGTCATAGATATGCGAGGGAAGGAGGGGAGTCTCCAACAGCGATGTCAAATGATCCCTGGCACTAGGACAAACCCTTCTTGGCTTCCTCCAAACTAAGGATACAGTATCTTTAAGCTGTTATTTATTACAAAGCCGTAGAAGACAATTTTGCTATCCTCGCTGCCTTTCTTTTGTTTTTGTTTTTTGTACATGTTGATCCAAATGACAGAGCTTGAGCAAACAGTGTTCTGCTATTCAGCATAGCGTGAGCGGCGAACAACTTTCTTGCCTCGTATACAAATTGAATACAAAAACACGGCCTTTCAGAAACAGCGCCCTTCTTTTTTTTCCGTTTTTTCTTTCCAAAGCAGTAATTTATATTTTACAGCGTCTATAATTTGTGACATCAAATAGTGTAAAAAGTCGAATGCATCTTTAAATATGGCTTGGCAGGAGAGCCAAGTCTGTGATTTCTGGCAGGGACGAGAGCTGGGGACAGATGGCCGTCCAGTTTTATGTGCACCCTATTGAGATGAACAAGCGACAATTTATAAAATGCTCACAACTCATTAAGGCTGTTTATTAAACTGCAGCCTCTGAATTCCCTTCGGTTTGCTCGGGATATGTAGATGAATCTGCGGAGAGAAGCCAATGACGATTGTCCCGAAGACAGAGCTGTATGGAGCTGTCACTGCACCCACTGGTACATTACATTGCAAATTAACAAACTGACCCCTGTCACTGCATTATTAGCCTGGAACCACAGTGACAACATGGAGCCAATGGGTCTTTTCTGTGACTTTTGTGCCAGATTTCTTATCAGTATTCAAGACCAATTTAATGCAAATTTGCATTGCTGATCTTCTAAATGAAATACAAATTGCCGAATTGCAAAAAGTGGCCCAGTCTTTAACCACCAAAATGGTCCAGGGCTTAAGAGGTTAATTTCCTTTACCCCGACCTCTTGACAGGACATTAGGCTCAATTCGCAAAGCTAATGCTCCAGGATTAGGATCACTATTTTCACAAACGTGACACCTCTGGGAATATATAGCAACGATTTACTTTTGTAGCTCGATTATATGGCTTATATTATCCAACTAGACTACTGTTTTCATGGGTTCAAGGATGTTTTTTAATTATATCTTGTAATAAATATTTACTTTGTATACTTAGAAATGTTTGACCATTTCTCTCTGGTACCAGTAAAGTCTGCAAGGATTTATTCTTTTCTAGGTTATCTTATTTATGGATGAAGTACCCCTTATATAGCCTATCTCCACTTATAAAAAATATAACAAATACTGTATATACTCGAGTATAAGCCAAGTTTTTCAGCACATTTTTTTGTGCTGAAAATGCCCCCCTCGGCTTATACTCGAGTCAACTTCTTATCTCCCAGACATTGGGGACCCAGTACTGGCTGGCCATAGGTCCCCTGGGCCCCACTTTTCCTCTACAAGTGTGCAAAGTTTGTTGTCCGGGGCACCTACGGCCCGGGAGTACAGATTTTTTTAAAGCTGGGCACCCCTTCCATAGACTCCCATGTTAAATGGTAATTTCCCTGGTGATTTGGGGACCCGGTACCGGCCGGTCGTAGGTCCCCTGGACCCGGCTCTTGGCACACATGTAGCCCCGTTTCTCCTCTACAAGTGTGCAAAGTTTGTTGTCTAGGGGCCCTACGGCTGGGGAGCACTGATTTTTCAAAGCCGGGCACCCCTTCCATAGACTCCTATGTTAAATGGTAATTTCTCCAGTGATTTGGGGACCCGGTACTGGCCGGTCGTAGGTCCCCTGGACCCGGCTTTTGGTGCACATGTAGCCCCGTTGCTCCTCTACAAGTGTGCAAAGGTTGTTGTCTGGGGACCCTACGGCTGGGAAGCACTAATTTTTGGAACCGGGCACCCCTTCCATAGACTCCCATGTTAAACGTCTGTCTAGTCATGGGCATAGTGAGGCATGGGCACAGTGAGGCATGCACATGGACACAGTGAGGCAAAGTGAGGCACAGTGTGGCATGCAGATGGACACCCTAGGCTTATACTAGTTTTCCCATTTTTTTTTTCATTTTTTTGTGGTAAAATTATGCCTCGGCTTATATTCGGGTTGGCTTACACTCGAGTATATATGATAATATAATATAATAAATATAAAAAAAAAGTAAAAAATTGCAATAAATGGCCTGAACATTTGCTAGCTTTGAAAATTCAACATTAGCTTGTGTAAAGAACTACTTTGCAAGTCGTATTTTAGATGAAAAAAAAGGAGTCTTGAACTGTTTTCTTTTCCAATGTATCAAACACATAACATAAAACTACTGCTGGGAAGGCTGTAAAAGTCAAACTTCAACACGTAGCCCTGCCTGTCAGTGCTATTGGATTCCATAACATTTATTTTTCTAAATAGGAAGGATTGCATTCTCCCAAAATAGCACTGGTGTTATTTTATGATGATGATATTTTTTGATGCAAATATTGGTTTGCGGAGTTCCTTTTGGAGTAAAAAGACTGTTTTATGCAGAAAATAAATTGTCTTCTTAAAATATGATAGTTAGAACAGCTGTTTGCACTTATTATCCAACAATTTGAAAACAGTCAAGTTAAACAGGCTCATTACTTCCTGAGATGCGCTTTTAACTTACATCAAACAACATTAAGAGTCATCCACACTTTACTGTCATTTAGGATACGTAGTCATTTGGTGGTGAATAACAGCCGGGCTTTGTGTACAGTATAATTGTGGAGTTCAGTGTTCTATAATTACCACAATGGTTGGAGACGTATCAGAGGATTCATCAACCTCATAGAACACAAACACACAGAGCACATGTGACTCCAATTAAGGCAACTTTCTTTTTAAATTGTATTGAATTGAAGCAGCCATTTTATTTTATTTTTTTACATTTTATTTTGTTTTATTTCTTTAATATACTTAAATCTGACCAATTCAAGCTAATTACACAAATTAACTACATTTACCCCTTTCCTGAGCAGAGCACTTTTTACAATTTGGCACTGCGTCGCTTTAACTGACAATTGCGCGGTCGTGTGACGCTTTTATCCAGAGGGCCAAGTCCTGGGAAAAAAAGTGTGGGAACTCCCACCCAAGATCCACTCCCCCACCAAAAAAAAAAAAGATATACTCATATGCATAATTACTAAACCGCATGTTTTAATTACTAGAAGTTCTTTCTAAATCCCGCGAAAACTCGCAGCAGACCTCCGTAATGTCTCCTGGGAACAATGACAAAAGCTCCCAGGAGACATTGCGGCATGGAGGAAGTGACAGAATACCCGCACACTACCCGATGAATCCATATACAGGAAGCGGCCAGTAACATAAAGGATTACTAAGGTTCGCCTGCCCCTGACAGTGACTCGAGCTGGGCATCACCGCTTAGTGAAGGATTGGCTCGGGCGGCTCGGCTGCTCTCGGCTGCTCTAGTCCTGCAAAGGGAACGGAGTTCCTGCTGTGAAAAAAGTGCAGGAACTCCGTTCCCACGCGTTCCCGCAGGACTAGAGCCCTGCTTTTATCCCACAAATAGAGCTTTCTTTTCTTAAAATTTGATCACCTCTGCAATTTTTTTTTTTTTTTTTGCGCTATAAACAAAAAAATAGCGACAATTTTGAAAAAAAACTTTTTTTTACTTTTTGCTATAATACATATCCCCATTTTTTTTTATTATTATTTCTTCGCTCGTTAAGGCCGATATGTATTCTTCTACATATTTTTGGTAAAAAAAAATCGCAATAAGCGTATATTGATTGCTTTGCACAAACGTTATAGCATCTACAAACTATGGGAAAGATTTATGGCATGAATATACAAAAACCTTGTGAGCTGCCAAAAAAAAAAAATTAATACAAAGTAAACAATAAATATAAAAATAAAAGGAAAACCTATTTTTCAGCTGCCAGCACTACCCCACACTTCCTCAAATTGTGAGAAATCCAAAATGTAATAAATAAAATTAAAGATTTATGGCATTTTTATGATTATTATTTTTTTACTAGTAATGGTGGTGATCTGTAATTTTTAGCGGTACTGCGGTACTGCGACATTGTGACGGACAGATTGGACACTTTTGACACATTTTTGGGACCATTGACATTTATACAGTGATCAGTGCTATAAATATGCACTGATTAGTGCAGTGTTTCTCAACTCCAGTCCTCAAGGCGCCCCAACAGGTCATGTTTTCAGGCTTTCCATTATTTTGCACAGGTGATTTCATCAGTTTCACTGCCTTAGTAACTACCACAGCCGTTTCAACCGAAGGAAATCCTGAAAACATGACCTGTTGGCATGGGCGTAGGAACCGGGGGGGATGGGGGGGACACATCCCCCCCAGGAAATAATGCGGCGGGGACAGGTATGGTAAAATCCCCCCCAGGTTCAGGGCCGGATTCCGACTTCCATATTAATCCCTGGACAATACAGTGAAACTCAACCCACCTCCGCCTCTACCTGATATTCTACTGGATATTGGTTGCTACAGCCGCCCGGCGTGTAGCAACCAGTGACGTCATGGATGCGACTCCCTGCTCAGCACTCAAAGCGGAGGAGGAGTTAACTTCCTCCTCCTCCGCGCCAAGTGCTCTCCACCATGCTGCATGTCCTCATCCATCGTCTGGCAAGTGCATCTGGGCTGTCAGTGGGGGCCCCACTCACGGCATCCCACACAGGAGTCTATGCTGCTTCACTTCCGTCTCCACTGGGCACCTGAGTCTGACTCTTCACAGCACGAGCAGCAGACACCAGCGATGTTCCTGATCACACTGCACAGTGAGTGTTATTGTAGTAGGGGGGGGGGGGGACCTGCCAGCCTCTGCCCACACCAAGGAGTTTTAGGAGTTCTTTAGACCTGTCTGTTTGATGGATGAGCCTGTGCCTCCTTGTCAGTTACTTTCTTTATCTCCCCCCTCCCTAACCTGCCAGCTTGGAATGCTCCGCGGTGGCCTGCTAGAAGAATCATAAATCACTGTGAGGGGAGCATGAACGAGTGCTCAGGAGGGAGGGGGGGGGGGGGATGTACAGCTGCCAGTGTGTTTGTACATGTCTACTGCCTATGTGTGCTACACTGAGACACAAAACTGTCTGTGTGCAAAGAGACTGCTCACCCAATCACAGCATGTCACTGTACACAGAGAGACAGCCCCTGACCTAGAGACCAGTCCCCCTCCTTCACCCACTACTGTGTATGGCAATATCCCTGTTTTAGAAACCTACCCCTCTGTTCTTTTATTGTCTTCTGTCCCTCTACCAAGTAACTATCATAGTTCTAATCCCTGATCGATAAGCATAGTCCCTAATGTATGGAGGGGTTCCATGTTATAGACAGTCCATTAAAGAAACAGTCCTTATTATCCACTTGCTCTCCGAAAGATTTACCCCTCCTTAATGACTAGGCCATTTTTTGCAAAACGTCACTGCGTTATTTTAACTGACAATTGCACAGTCATGCGACACTGTAACCAAACAAAATTGGTGTCTTTTTTCCCCCCCACAAATAGAGCTTTTTTTTGGTGGTATTTGATCATCTCTGCGGTTTTAATTTTTTGCGCTATAAACAAAAAAAGACCAACAATTTTAAAAATGTGTGTGTATATGTATATATATATATATATTTTTTTTTTCCTGCTATAAAACATCCAATAAAAAAATCGCCAATACGTATTCTGCTACATATTCTTGGTAAAAAAAAATCCCAATAAGCGTATATTGATTGGTTTGCGCCTATATGGTTATAGCGTCTACATGGAACATTTATGGAATTTTTATTTATTTTTCTTCTACTCATAATGGTGGCAAATAGCGACGTATAGCGGGACTGCGATGTTGCAGTGGACAAATTGGACACTCTGCATCTGGTGACAAGCTCAGGGTTCCCACTGATTCTGCATTATGGTGAGTTCAACTATTTCATTATATATTACAATGTAGTAACAGAAATAATGTGATTTGATCATCCTGACACCATATCAAGCATGGTGTCAGGATGAATAAAGTGCTAACACCAGCCATTAACCCAACAAATCACCCGCTGCCAAATTCCCCATCAACTCCCGAGACTACATTCCACCTCGCACGCCACCACCCAACCGCCAGTTGCCTCCACCCCCTCGGTCATTGGAAAAAGTTTGTTCCACGAAACAGGTCCCTCAAGAAGGGGGGGGGGGGGAGTGGTGTCCCTGAATGGCAGTTTGGAAATGGTCACCCTAAGCGCGGAGGTAACAGGGGGGGGTGAAAAATCCTCTCTACTGTCACTTGTAAATACAGATGCGCTGCTGTATTTACAAGTGACAGCGATCTCCTCCCGATGGCCGTTTAGAACCCTCTATGCTCTACAAAACACATTCGGGGTTATTTATGAAAGGCAAATTCGCAAACAACTCCCAGTTTACTGAATAAGAATATACCTGGCGAGTAAAAAAGCTGTCCCCCCCAGATTTGTAAGGGTTCCTACACCCATGCCTGTTGGTGCGCCTTGAGGACTGGAGTTGAGAAACACTGGATTAGTGTATAGATGTCCCTGGCAGGGAAGGGGTTAACACTAGGGGGCGATCAAGGGGTGTCATGCCTTCATTTATAAGGCTCATCGTCTTCATAGTCTTCATTGACTTTAGTTTGTTTGAATTAAATCAATGCTGCCATCTAATGGACATTCTGTTTAACTGCACTAGTTCCATCTTAATACAGTCAGCTAGAATAGTTTATTAGTTTGACCCATGCAAGCCTCCGTATTTCAATCCCATGATGCTTTGCTCCATCTTCAGGCCTTTCTTTTCCATTTTCTCCTTGGAAGCAAGCACATGTCTGCTGAGTTCTATCCCACGTCAGCCATACCGATCCATCTCCGGTACGTTTATCTTTGTGTCTCTAGCTAGGTCGTTAGGGATGCTCTAATTGTGTGATTATTTACTAATTGTACTTGTTTGTATCTGTTTCAGTTTTACTTTATCTGGTTAAATTTAAAGCAAGTTGGCTTTTTTTTAACCGATGGTTAAATAACCTATGGGGCCCACACACGATCGGTTTTGACCGCTGTCCTCTGGTTAACCTATCGTGTGTACGAGGCCTAAGTGCCCATTCACACCTAGGCGTATATACGCATGAAGCCTGACGCCGCAGCAGCCTCTGATAAGCTGGAGGGGTGAATTTACATTGTCGGCTATGGAGATGGTTCACATCTCCACGCCGAACGCCGAAACGCCTGAAGCCCAAAACAAGTCCCGGACCTCTTTTTCAGGCAGCTTTCGGCGTTTGGCCAAAGCCGACAATGTTGATCACCCCTCCAGTGTATGTTACCGCGGCGTATTTTACCACGTTATATCGCGGCAAATCGCGGGACAAAACGCTGCAATTTGTCGCGGTAAAATACGCCGCGTTGTAGTGTGAATGCAGCCTAAGGAAACAATAATTTACTTAGTCATTGTTACTAATTTGTAGGCATCCAATTAGATTATAATGAGAAAAATGATAAAGGAATCACGATCAGGGGAGGAGTTACACCACCTGTCAATCATTTTGGTCTGCTTTGTCTACATTGATAAGATTATGCCTTGCTTTAGCATCGTATTGCAAACCTTACCTTTTATTTGTATTGAAGGAAAATGTCGGCACACTGTAAATTCCAGGGGAAAAAAAAAAAACTACTTTATGTAAGAGTGACCTTAAAGGTTTTTGGCATTCTCTTGGCATTTGAGGGAAAGACGTGCCGAACTTAGATAGCAGGAAAATGACTTATGAATAATAATTGCTCTACTGGTTTCAGTACAAACCTTCAATAAATTTCAGTGTAGCCGTCTAGTCCCTGGGTGTTCCAGCACTGTTTGATTTACATCAACACACAAAACCGGACTGACCTTAATCACTCACACAAGGAATCACAAAACAGCCTCCAAAGTGTGTCTTGCTGACGTACCAGAAACTGTAAAATGTTGGAAGAATAGAATATAATTAAAGAGAGGGCCAGGTTTGCAGGAACAAGACATATGAACAGGTCCTGTGTCGGTCCATATCAAGGCACTCCGACATTTCATTCTAGCTGATTGGGATGCAAAAAATGCAGGTCTACCATGAGTAGGATTGAATGAACAGCTAAACAGAGAGGGCCAGATCCACGTAGTGCGCCGCTTCTTTACGTCCGGCGTAGTGTATCTCAGATACACTACGCCGCCGTAACTTACAGCGTATTTCCCGTATTCTCAAGAATTTGCGTCGTAAGTCACGGCGGCGTAAGTGTAACTGTGTCGGCGTAAGGGCGCGCAATTCAAATGCATGAGATGGGGGCGTGTTTTATGGTAATACGTCTTGACCCGACTTAAATTACGTTTTATCTGAACGGCGCATGCGCCGTCCGTGAACGTAACCCAGTGCGCATGCTCCAAATTAACCCGCAAAAAGCCAATGCTTTCGACGTGAACGTAAATTAGGCCCAGCCCTATTCGCGAACGACTTACCCAAACGACGTAATCGACGGAAAATTTGATGCTGGCCCGACGTCCATACTTAACATAGGGTACGCCTCATATAGCAGGGGTAACTTTACGCCAGAAAAAGCCTAACGTAATGAGAGAGACAAACTTGTGCCACGTCGAAACATCGATTTGTGCGCCATGGCAACCATTGGATATTAGATATATATCTATAGATAGATATACTGTATATATAATATGTTTGTATATGTATATACTGTATATCTATATTTTTGTGTTTTGAGTTTATTTGTTTTTAGATATTTTTGGTCTTTTGAACCCTTTCAACATTAAAAACACACTATGCTTTCTCAGGATAGGTAAGCCTTAACATCCCAGCCTTCAGCTTATCTCCTGCTCTACATAAATACAATGGCCCAGATTCTTAAAGACTTATGACGGCGTATCTCCAGATACGCCGTCGTAAGTTCGAATGGCCGCCATCGTAGCAATGCGCCTGATTCATAGAATCAGTTACTCATAGATTTGGCCAAGATACGAGCGGCGTAAGTCTCCTACGCCATCGTATCTTGGGGTGTATATTTACGCTGGCCGCTAGGTGGCGCTTCCGTTGATTTCCGCGTCGAATATGTGAATGAGCAAGATACGCCGATTCCCGAACGTACGTACGCCCGTCGCAATTAGTTCGCTGTTTACGTAAGACATACGCCGGCGGAAAGTTAAAGCTGGTCTCTAGGTGGCGCAGCCCATGCAAGGTATGGACGTCGGAACAAGCGTATCTTTTTACGTCGTTTACTTAAGTCATACGTGAATAGGGCTGTGCGTAAGTTACGTTCACGTCGTAGGCAGTGTTCGACGTATCTTAGGCATTCTATCCAACGCATGCGCACGCGGATACGTGAATGCGCCGTTCGTTCGAAGCGTCATTTACGTGGGGTCGTGTTTAATTTACATAAAACACGCCCACCTCTTCATCATTTGATTTACGCGCGCTTACGCCGGCACATTTACGCTACGCCGCCGTAACTTAGGACGCAAGTGCTTTGTGAATACTGCACTTGCCTCTCTAAGTTGCGGTGGCGTAGCGTAAATACGATACGCTACGCCCACTCAATGTTACGCCGCCCTACGTGAATCTGGGCCAATACATTATTAACACAATTTCCAGCATGAAGGAGCAACCTTTGTGTGACTCTGAAGTATGTTGAATCTGCTGCTTTAATATATTTTTGTTCAGGAGCGGTGATTATTATCTGCACAGAACATTGTGGGTGTTGATTCCAAGAATACAATAATTACAGTAATACATTCAACTAAGATGTTATCAGGCAAATTATTATTGGAGTGAACTTTCTGTACATTAAAATATTAACCTTACAAATTACCTGGAAAGCATGGCGAAGCCTCATAATCGATGAACTCTGTACACTTGAAGCTTTGTAGTAGGGAAAATGTGTTAGCCTTTGTTGTTGCTCATGTTTTCTTCCTTAGTTAGGAATTAGTATAATTAATTGGAACTTAAAGCGAGCAGCTAAATATACAGAAAAAATATATGTAATCCTGCCAAAGGATTTGTGGGCCAGATTCACAAAAGACATACGACGGCGTATCTCCTGATACGCCGTTGTATCTCTGAGGCCCCGTACACACGACCGGATCTGTCCACTGGGATTTATCCGCGGATCAGTTCCAGCAGACAAATCCGGTCGTCTGTACGGCCTAGCGGACATTGGTCCAGCCGACCGGTTTTCAAGCGGATAAAAATTTCTTAGCATGCTAAGAAATCTATCCGCTGGAAACCTGTCCGTCGGACGTGTTCGGTCGTCTGTACAGACTCACCGGACACGTCCGACCGTCCGCCATCCCTCGCATGCGTCGTACTGATTCGACGCATGCGTGGAAGCTTTGAACTTCCAGGGCCGCCCACGTCGCCGCGTCATCATCGTGGCGACGGCACGGCCACGCCCCGCGTATTGTTTACGAGCGGATTTCTGTCTGATGGTGTGTACAACCATCAGACAGAAATCTCCGGGCGGACATGTCCACTGAAAACGGTCCGGCGGACCGTTTTCAGCGGATTATCTGCCCGTGTGTACGGGGCCTGAGAGTATCTATGCGGCTGATTCATAGAATCAGTTCCGCATAGATAGCCCTAAGATCCGACAGGTGTAATTGACTTACACCGTCGGATCTTAGGATGCAATACTTCGGCCGCTGCTGGGTGGAGTTTGCGTCGTTTTCCAACGTCGGGTATGCAAATTAGCTTTTACGGCGATCCACGAAGGTACGCGCGTTTGTTACATCGTCGCTAGTCGTTTTTTCCCGTCGCAAAGTTAGGCCTGCTTTTTCATGGCTTAACTTTAGACAAGCCATGTTAAAGTATGGCCGTCGTTCCCGCGTCGAATTTCAATTTTTTTTTTTTGCGTAAGTCGTCCGGGAATACGAAAGTACGTTACGCACATCGCCATTCAAAATATTACATTGGGCGACGTAATTTCGCGCAAAGCACGGCGGGAAATTTCAAAACGGAGCATGCGCAGTACGTTCGGCGTGGGAACGCAACTAATTTACATGGTCCCCGCCCCATTTGAATTAGGCGGGCTTCCGCCGGACGTCTTTATCTTACTCCGCCGCAAGTTTACACTTAAGTGCTTTGTGAATCAAGCACTTATGAGGAAAACTTGCGGCGGTGTAACGTAAAGACGATATGTTACGCCGCTGCGGATCTTTATGAATCTGGCCCTGTGTTTTTATCTATCCAGTCATGACATTTACACAGCTCTGCCACAGTCCTGTTTGACAAGGAAAAAGTCCTTTTTTTTCATTTATATTTTGGTGTAGTTAACCTCTTGACCACCGTGTCACGAGGCTATACGTCAGCAGAATGGCACGGCTGGGCAAAGTTATGTATATATACGTCACTTTGAATTTCACGCCGTGGTGGCACGTGTACGCCCCGGCCGCGAGCTCCGTTAACGTGCCCGTGGGACCCGCGAACTCGATGGGGCAGATCCACATACATCTGCGCCGGGGGCAGCATATGTAAGATACGCTACGCCGCTGTAACTTACTTTGCTTTTGTTTGGATCCTCAACGAATTTGCGCCGTAAGTTACGGCGGGGTAGTGTATCTCTCAAGGCGTAAGGGCGCGGAATTCAAATGGATCTAATGGGGGCGTGTTTTATGTTAATACGTCGTGACCCAAAGTAAACAACGTTTTTTTGGAACTGCGGGGTATCCCAGTGCGCATGCTCGAAATTAAACCAGAACCCGCCAATGCTTACGACGGTGACGTCATTCTACGCAAATTCCTATTCGCGAACGACTTACGCAAACGATGTAAAAAATTCAAAATTGTACGCGGGAAGGACGGCCATACTTAACATTGAGTACGCCTCAGTATAGCAGCTTTAACTATACGCCGGAAAAAGCCGAACGCAAACGACGGAAAAAAAAGCGACGGCCCGACGTACGTTCGTGGATCGCCGTAAATAGCTAATTTGCATACTCGACGCGGATTACGATGGGAATGCCACCTAGTGGCCACCGAAAAATTGCATCTAAGATCCAACGGCGTACGAAGACGTACGCCTGTCGGATCTAGCCGAGATGCCATTGTATCTTGTTTTGAGGATTCAAAACAAAGATAAGACGCGGGAATTTTGATACGCCGGCGTAATTTCTTTGTGGATCTACCACGATGTCCGCAATCGGATCCCAGAGCTGCAGAACGGGGAGAGGCCAGTGTAAACAAGGCTTCTCCCCGTTCTGCCTTGTGACACAACACTGATCTTCTGCTCTCTCTCATCGGGAGCAGCGATCAGTAACAAGTCACAGTAAGCCACGCCCCCTAACAGTTAGAATCACTCCGTAGGACACACTTAACCCCTTCCTATCCCCCTAGTGGTTAACCCCTTCCCTGACAGTCACATTTACACAGTAACCAGTGCATTTTTATAGCACTGACCGCTGTATAAATGTGAATGGTCCCAAAATAGCATCAAAAGTGTCCGATGTGTCCACCATAATGACGCAGTACCGGAAAAAAAAAATCGCTGATCGCAGCCATTACTAGTAAAAAAAAAAAAATGCCATAAAAATACCCCCTATTTTGTAAACGCTATAACTTTTGCGCAAACCAATTAATAAACGCTTATTGCGTTTTTTTTTACACAAAAAATATGTAGAAGAATACGTATCGGCCTAAACTGAGGGAAAACATTTTTTTTGGGGGATATTTATAAATTTATTAGCAAAAAGTAAAAAATATATATATTTTTTTAAATTGTCGCTCTATTTTTGTTTATAGCGCAAAAACTAAAAACCGCAGAGGTGATCAAATACGTCCAAAATAAAGCTCTGTTTGTGGGGAAAAAAGGACGCCAATTTTGTTTGGGAGCCACGTCGCACGACCGCGCAATTGTCAGTTAAAGCGACTCACTGCCGAATCGCAAAAAGTGCTCTGGTCTTTGACCAGCAATATGGTCCGGGGGTTAAGTGGTTAAATGGCTCATGTCTAAACTGACCCTAGTATATGAGTGCAGGAGAGATAGGAACTTAAATTGTAGGCTCAATGATAATAAATTGTCAGTGCTATATAAATATCTTTAATAAATAAATCAATAAATAAATCTAACCACAGCAATGAAAGCATGTTTCTAAAACCAATACATCCAGGAAATAGTAGATGGTACAAGGTATACAATGTATCCTTGGCGCATCAATATTAGCCGTTCAAATAGTTTAGCCTTGAAGCTTGGTGTATTTGCAGAGTGGAGCACTCAGTTCACTAGAAGATTTATTAAGACATTGCAAAGCACACTGTAAAATCTTATTTTAAAAACACAATAAAAACACTCACATTTAAAAAGTGATTGTAAATATAAAAGAAATTCAGTGCTAATCCCATAATCCTGTCTACTGTGGCCACGAGCAAGAAAGTTGGGCAGGGCTGGAACTGTGGACCCAGGGCCGATCCTAGGCAGGGTGCATTGCACCCAGGCGCCTGCAGAGGTGGGGGCGCCGAACATCTAACAGACTCTCTAACAGAAGCCCTCTCTGTGTCCATCACAGAGGCCCCCATCCAGGTCCCAATAAAGAACTATGCTTCTCTTCCTGTATTTTGTTTATTGTTAAGAGATCATGTAAGGATCCCAGGGTAATGAAGACTTTGTGGGGGAGCATCTCTGTGGTTGAGTCATTGCCATAGAAACATTTGTAAAGGGGAGGAGTTAGTAAAATGACGACACCCATGTGGGGGCGCCAGAAATATTTCTGCACCCAGGCGCCTGTGACCCTAGGATTGGCCCTGTGTGGACCATAGATTTATTAATACCAAAGACTTAGCTTGCATGGGCAGCAAAGGGGCAGCATTAACAAGTGGTTGATTCATATTTTTACCACCTCCAACCACCCATCTAAAACCTACAGTACCATGGCAGCCAAAAGGGGTTTGCTGTGCACAAATTTAAATCCGCAGGTCGAGTTTAAAGTTTTCTTTCGCTTTAGCGAAAAAAAACACCTGTAATGCGCCTGAAAGAAGCCTCATCTGCAATCCCAATGTGAAAGCCCGAGTGCTTTCACACTGAGGCACTGCGCTGGCAGGGCATCAAAAAAAGTCCTGCAAGCAGCTTCTGTGCAGCGCTTTAGGAGCATTGAATACACCGCTCCTAGAGCCCTTTCACACTTCCAGCTGGTAAAGCGCTACTAAAACTAGCAGCGCTTTACCGGCATTTTTCAAGCGCTAGTGGGGGTGCTTTTAACCCCCGCTAGTGGCCAAATCAAGGGTTAAAAGCGCCCGCAAAGCGCCGCTGTCAAGCGATGGGGACCCGGTGAGCGACTGAGTTCCCACCTTTGAGGATCCCAAGCTGTATTGTCCATCTGAGGAGCGCCATTGAGAGGCTGGCGGTCCAAAAGGGCCTCGACAAACCACCGGGGATCAAGGTAGCCGGACACTGAAGGATTGATCACCTGTCAGTCGGTACTTGGGCGACAAGTTGAAGGAGATCCAGGCGTACTTCACCTAAGGAGGATTTCCTCCGTAACTACAAATCAGAGGGGGCCTGTGGCAGAGGTGTCTCCCTGAGATTCAACAAGGAGGGTCTGTGGCAGAGACTTTTCCTACAAATGTTCGAGTGATACTCCGTCTGCCAGGTCAGTGAGAGAGGCGTGCGGGTACGCTATACCCACTCACATAGGAGTGGTGCAAAGAAAGTGTTACGTTTGGGAACAGGACTGTTTCCCTATCATCACGCCTTGAACCTGGTAATTCCCGCTACTTGTAGTGACCACCAGTGGATGAACTGGTGGTTACTGGTAGAGGGATATCCGACGCGTTTCATTTACTAATTAATAGAATCTTCCTCAGGGATATTGTACCACTTCTAGAAAAACGAAAGCACAAATGCAATGTTTTGAGAATCCATATCAACACCATATATATCACAAGAAAATCTGTGACTATAGATACCGTATATACTCGAGTATAAGCCGAGGCCCTGATTTTACCACAAAAAATGGGAAAATGTATTGACTCGAGTATAAGCCTAGGACGAGAATGCAGCAGCCACTGTAAGCAGAAAAGAGGGTCAACAATGCCCATTTGCAGCTTCACTGCGCCCATTTGCACGCCTCACTGTGCCCGATTGCAACCTGACTGTGCCCATTCTCACTGTGACCATTGCAGCCTTAATGTGCCCATTCTCACTGTGCCCATTGCAGCCTTGCTGTGTCCATTCTGACTGTGCCCATTGTAGCCTTACTGTGCCCATTGCAGCCTTACTGTGCCCATTCTGACTGTGCCCATTGTAGCCTTACTGTGCCCATTCTCACTGGCCCAGATTCAGGTACATTTGCGCGATATTTGCGGGGGAGCAGGGCAACGATTTTGCCCTGCGCCCCCGCAAATATTTTGCGCTGCCCTCCATTCACGGAGCAGTAGCTACGTAAATTGCGAGGGCGCGCCGGCAAAATTGCCCGGCGTAAGCGCGCGCAATGTAAATGATCCCGCCGGGGGCGGGAATCATTTAAATTAGGCGCGCTCCCGGGCCGAGCGTACAGCGCATGCTCCATCGGGAAACTTTCCCGACGTGCATTGCGGCAAATGACGTCGCAAGGACGTCATTTGCTTCAAAGTGAACGTGAATGGCGTCCAGCGCCATTCACGAATCACTTACGCAAACGACGTGAAATTCAAATTTCACGTAGCGGGAGCGGCGGCTATACTTTAGCATTGGCTGCCCCTACTATTAGAAGCCGAGCGTACAGCGCATGCTCCATCGGGAAACTTTCCTGACGTGCATTGCGGCAAATGACGTCGCAAGGACGTCATTTGCTTCAAAGTGAACATGAATGGCGTCCAGCGCCATTCACGAATCACTTACGCAAACGACGTGAAATTCAAATTTCACGTAGCGGGAGCGGCGGGAAATTTGAATAAGAGCCTTATGCCGTGCAGATTTTAGGCTGCAGTCGGTGTAACGAGGTTCCTGAATCAGGAGCACTCGTTACACAGGAGCAAGTAAGCAATTGCGCCGTGTAACTTATGGTTACACGGGCGCAATTGCTTCTTGAATCTGGGCCACTGTGCCCATTGCAGCCTCAGTGTACCTGTATACTTGACAGGCTGCGGGCATCAATCTTTCAAAAGTCGTGGCTTCCTCCTGGTCCCGTTCCGTGATAGTCAGTGTACCTGTCGGGTCGCGGGCGTCCTCGGACTCAGTTTCCCAGCAGACACTGTGTTCAGTGTTCCGCCAATCACAAAACTTCTTCCGTCCTCAGACAAGGGGACGTCCATAATAGGCGAAGCACTGAACAATACGTTGTTGGACTCTATGCTGCTATGAATCAATTTAATCAATAAAATACCCTGGTCTTGGATATTTATTTTGTGTTCTCTTTGGATTGTATGTGTGTGGCTTTTATACTCTGAGTGCCCAGTAGCAGTTTCAGTGACCCTTAGAAAAGCTGAATCCAGATCCCTGTTTGTTCTTGTGTCTGGACACGAATCTGGCAAGCATTCTAAAAGCTCACTCCAATCAAAAGAAAATAAATAAAGTTTGGCTTTGAATACACTTTAGCTCTTAAAAGCTGGACAAATGCAATACAAATAGAGTTTTTTTGGAAACTGAAACTCTTAGTTCTGCAATTATAATTTCTCTAAAATAACAGAAATGCGTTTAAAATACATTTTTTAAATTCATATTTTTTTCTTCTTTTATTGTAGACTTTCTGATTTTCTCTACTTCTGGTCCCAGTGACCATGTTCACCAGGACAAATAGAGAGTACAAATATCTCAAACAGGAACATAGACAGCAATACTAATCTTTATGCCCCGATGATGCCGCATATGACGAAACGCATTGGAGGGAGCTAACGCACGTGATGTCGCCACACCTACTTGGACTGGCACATTTTGTGAAGCATTGTTTGGAAACTTGTATCATACATCCTGGGAATGTTATACATACAAAGCACATATTGATTTTATTTATGTGAGTGGTATTCATACTTTGAAATGCAATAAAACTTTTTAAGCAGTTTTACACTGGATTCTTCCATTTTGATTCTAATTGTGATTTTTTTTTTTAACAAAAATATGTAGAAGTATACGTATCGACCTAAACTGAGGAAAAAATAGTTTTAGATATTTTTTGGGGATATTTATTATAGCAAAAAGTTAAAAATATTGATTTTCTTTTCAAAATTGTCGCTCTATTTTTATTTATAGCGCACAAAATAAAAATGACAATGGTGATCAATTACCACCAAAAGAAGGCTCTATTTGTGGGAAAAAAAGGACGTCAATTTTGTTTGGGAGTCACGTCGCACGACCACGCAATTGTCAGTTAAAGCGACGCAGTGCCGAATCGCAAAAAGTGGCCCGGTCTTTAGCCAGCCAAATGGTCCGGGGCTGAAGTGGTTAAGCAATCCAAATCTGACAGGTTTTCTTCAATCCTTTCTTCAAGACTTTAATCCACAAAAAAAAAAATTTGTTTGGCTTTGGCTACACTTAAAGGCCCAGATTCACAACCGAGATACGACGGCGTATCTCCAGATACGCCGTCGTATATCTGCGTTGTGCCGTTGTATCTATGCGCCTGATTCTGAGAATCAGTTACGCATAGATAGCTGTTAGATCCGACAGGCGTAAGTCTCTTACGCCGTCGGATCGTAACTGCATTTTTACGCTGGCCGCTAGGTGGCGCTTCCGTCGAATTCCGTGTCAAGTATGCAAATTAGCTAGATACGCGAATTCCCGAATGTACGCCCGGCGGACGCAGTAAAGTTACGCCGTTTACGTTAGGCTTTTCCCGGCGTAAAGTTGCCCCTGCTATATGGTGGCATAAGTGCGGCGTAACAATGTTAAGTATGGCCGTCGTTCCCGGGTCGAAATTTGAAAAAGTTACGTCGTTTGCGTAAGTCGTCCGTGAATGGGGCTGGACGTCATTTACGTTCACATCGAAACCAATGACGTCCTTGCGGCGTAATTTGGAGCAATTCACACTGGGAAATTCCATGGACGGCGCATGCGCCGTAAGTGCAAAACGTCAATCACGTCGGGTCACAGCACATTAACATAAAACACGCCCCCCTGTTCAACATTTGAATTAGGCGGGCTTACGCCGGCTGATTTACGATACGCCGCCGCAACTTACGGAGCAAGTGCTTTGAGAATACAGCACTTGCCCGTCTAAGTTGCGGAGGCGTAACGTAAATCGGATACGTTAGGCCGCCGCAAAAATACGCCGTTCTACGAGAATCTGGGCCAAAGTCTCCTAAAGTCTGGATAAATGCAATACCAACAGAGCTTTTTGAAACTGAAACCCTCTAGTTCTGCTAAAATAATGTCTCCAACATATCATCTCATAATCTTACCTACTATTAGCTGGATTCACAAAGAGTTAAGCCGGCGTATCAGTAGATACGCCGTCGTAACTCTGAATCTAAGCCGTCGTACATTTACCGTGTATTCTCAAATTGAGTTACACTTAAATGTAGCTAAGATACGACTGCCTGCGCCGTCGTATCTTAGCTGTCTAGTTCCGCCGGCCGCTAGGGGCGGGAACGCTGATTTACGCCTAGAATGCGTAAATCAGCGAGATACGCCTATTCACAAACGTACGCTTGCCCGTCGCAGTAAAGATACGCCGTTTACCTAAGGCGTTTTCAGGCGTAAAGTTAGTCCAACAAAAAGCTGGCCTAGCCAATGTTAAGTATGGACGTCGTTCCCGCGTCGAATTTTGAAAATTTTACGTCGTTTGCGTAAGTCGTCCGTGAATGGGGCTGGACGTAATTTACGTTCACGTCGAAACCAATAAGTCCTTACGGCGTACTTTGGAGCAATGCACACTGGGATATGTCCACGGACGGCGCATGCGCCGTTCGTTAAAAACGTCAATCACGTCGGGTCATGGTTTATTTACATAAAACACGCCCACCTCTTCACAATTTGAATTAGGCGCGCTTACGTCGGCCCATTTACGCTACGCCGCCGTAACTTAGGAGGCAAGTGCTTTGTGAATACAGCACTTGCCTCTCTGACTTACGGCGGCGTAGCGTAAATACGATACGCTACGCCGCCTCAAAAATACGCCGTCCTACGTGAATCCAGCTACAGTATATGTAACTATGTTGTTTCTTTTAACACATTGAATCTTCATGCACCCACACATTCAGACAGTGACACACTGTTCTTTCAGATTCCCCCGGCCACGTTAAAGAAATATCCACCCACGTTTTTATTTTATTTTTTTCATTTTTTTTTTCTATATAACAAAACGTTCCAATCCTTGAATCATTCTTAACACAGCTCTGCATGGCTCGCTGCTTGTTATCCTTGTAATTATTCACAGATATAGGGGACAGTCCCTGGAACCATTATAGCATCTCTTATCTACAACACAGAGAATTGGCTACCTTTACCTTATGCTACTTGCCACTTAAAAGGAAAAAAAATAATAATTCATAGACGTGTAGGTTAAATGAAATAAGGAACAGATGTTGATAGCAGATGTTCTAATGGTAATTTTTTTTCTTTTTTCATAAGTGGTTCTCTGTTTTATCTCACCTTTATTGGAACAGTATCTCCATTGGGGGTAAGGGCTTGTATTAAAATGTAATATCATAAAAAATAAAAATAAAATTATATTATGTCATAATGTGTCATGTAGCTATAAAAAACGATATTGAGTCATATACTGTATGGGGGAAACAGCATGAGACCAAGAAAACATAGAGAAGGATTTGAAACAAAGAAAGAATAAAAAGGGAACTCTGGATGATTTACTCTCTTTAACCTGTTGCCGATGCTGGGAGCCGGCCCTTTAGGTGGGCAGTGATACCCGAGGCCAATAGGAGGGACTCCTGCTCATCCAGCGCTGTCATTGGTTGCACAGTGCTGATGTCTTTGGAAGCCTGTCCTACCAGCTCCCAACTGTCAGTTGAGGACCAGCTGTTGTTGATGGCTAGGTCACAGTTCTGGGGGTACCAATGAAGCATGCCACAGAACAGGGGTGGGCACACTGCAGCCCTACAGCTGTTGCACAGCTACAACTCCCATCATACCTCTGGGAGTCATGATCGTTGACTGTCAGTCTTGCAATGCCTCATGGATCATGCCTGTAGCTGCCAGCCTTACAGCCTTGGTATGCTGACACCATAAAGCGGAGATACACCCAAAAGTGGAACTTCCACTTTAAGTACTCCTCGCCCCCTTACGTGCCACATTTGGCATGTACATTTTTTTTGGTGAGGAGAGAATTCTTAGTTTTGAAGGGGACTTCAAAACTTCTTCCGCTTAGAGGGCTGCCTAGGTGACTTTATTCAGAAAGCACTTGCCTCTAAAGTTGCGGCGGCGTATTGTAAATCCCCCGGAGGAATTCAAATTCCGCGGCTAGGGGGCGTGTAACATTTAAATCAGGCGCGTCCCCGCGCCGAACGAACTGAGCATGCGCCGTCCGTAAAATTTCCCAGCGTGCATTGCTCTAAATTACGTCGCTAGGACGTCATTGGTTTCGACGTGAATGTAAATTACGTCCATCCGTATTCGCGAACGACTTACGTAAACGACGTAAAAAATTCAAAACTCGGCGCGGGAACGACGGCCATACTTAACATAGGATACACCTCACAGAGCAGGGGTAACTATACGCCGGAAAAAGCCGAACGCTAACGACGTAAAAAAAATGCGCCGGGCGGTCGTTCGTTTCTGAATCGGCGGAAATCCTCATTTGCATATTCGTCGCGTAAAAAAAACGAAACGCCACCTAGCGGCCGGCCTGGAATTGCAGCCTAAGATCCGACGGTGTAAGTCACTTACACCTGTCGGATCTTAGGGAGATCTATGCGGAACTGATTCTATGAATCAAGCGCATAGATACGACCGATGGAACTCAGCGATACCTGAATCTGCCCCAGTGTGTGTGGTTTGTGCTGAAGAAGTGAAGGGGCTCATTTCACTTTGGACATTAATGTTGTTGAGCAATATCCTTCCCCTTTAAGACTGCTATACTCTTGTAAGGCCCCATGAGACGCTGGTAAACTTGAGTTCAGAGGCATTTGGGCATTTTTTTCAACTGCCCCTGAACACATTTAATGTTATCCTATGTGTCCATGCACACATTCACGTTTTTTTGCGTTTTAAAGCAGTTGGGTTTAGGCTCGTTTTTTCAGAAGCAAAATTTTGGGTTCAGACGCAAAAGTTTTTGCATTTCAGACGCAAAACGCGGCAAAACGCCACTAATCGCGCCAAACCGCGGTACCGGCGTTTTGCCGTGATTTCGTTTATAGGCGTTTTTAAAGGTGACCTATTTTTTTACATTAGAAATCTCAAAAAATTATGGCAAATGATGAAAACCCATTAAAAAACATAAACAACTGTAATTGCTTGCATTGCATTGTGGACAATCCACAACGTGTGGCAGGTGACGTGGCCAGTGGACAATCCACAAATTGTGGCAGGTGACATGGCCAGGTGATGTGGCAAGTGGACAATCCACAACTTGTGGCCAGGTGACGTGGCAGGTGATGTGGCCAGGTGACGTGGCAGGTGATGTGGCCAGGTGATGTGGCAGGTGATGTGGCCAGATGACGTGGCCAGTGGACAATCCACAACTTGTGGCAGGTGACGTGGCAGATGACGTGGCCAGGTGACGTGGCAAGTGGACAATCCACAACTTGTGGCAGGTGACGTGGTCAGGTGATGTGGCAAGTGGACAATCCACAACTTGTGGCAGGTGAAGTGGCCAGTTGAAGTGACAGGTGACGTGGCCAGTGGACATTCCACGACTTGTGGCAGGTGACGTGGCCAGGTGACGTGGCAGGTGACATGGCAGGTGGCGTGGCCAGGTGATGTGAACAGGTGACGTGGCAGGTGACGTGGCCAGGTGACATGGCAAGTGGACAATCCACAACTTGTGGCAGGTGACATTGCCAGTTGACATGGCCAGTGGTCAATCCACAACTTGTGGCAGGTGAGGTGGCCAGGTAACGTGGCCAGGTGATGTGGCAGGTGACGTGGCCAGGTGACATGGCAAGTGGAAAATCCACAACTTGTGGCAGGTGACGTGAGCAGGTGACATGGCAGTTGACATGGCCAGGTGACGTGGCCAGTGGACAATCCACAACTTGTGGCAGGTGACGTGGCAGGTGACGTGGCCAGTGAACAATCCACAACTTGTGGCAGGTGACGTGGCCAGGTGACTTGGCAGCTGACGTGGCCAGGTGACGTGGCAGGTGACGTGGCCAGGTGACTTGGCAGCTGACGTGGCCAGGTGACGTGGCAGGTGACGTGGCCAGGTGACATGGCAAGTGGACAATCCTCAACTTGTGGCAGGTGACATGGCAAGTGGACAATCCACAGCTTGTGGCAGGTGATGTGGCAAGTGACACCCTAAATACAAGTATACTGCTGCTCTTTCAGCTGCTACTCACTTTGGTCTCACAAAATGGCTGAAATGGTTAAATAATATTGTTTTTTGCGCTTAGGGAGGGTCTTATGATGTCTCCTAACTAAACGCTTATAAACGCAAACGCAGTAAAACGCTGCAAAAACAGGCGTTTTAAACGCCGTTTTTTGCCTTTGAAAACGTGTGTTTAGATGTGTTTGCATTTGCGTCTCTTGTGCATGGGGCCTTAGGGTATTTCACTGACCATACAGCACTTTGTTACCCAGATTTAAGTGTGACTGCTGTCCCATATCTCTAAGGCCCCATGCTTCTAATCTTGGGGTGCGCGTTATACGCCGGCGCACGGTATACACCGATAAATACGGTAATTAGCACATGTACAGATGTCATTTGCACGCCGTTAGCAGAAGTTATAAACAAACGATTTATTAACCACCATAAAATTCATCACGACCAGCCTGAGGGAAAAAAAATCCTCAGTGGCCCCAAAATGTCACTCTGTTTTATGGTGGTAAATAAATGGTTTGCTTATAACTTCTGCTGATGGTGTGTCGGTGACATCTCTACATATGGACTTTGTAATTTGACAGCGCCATCCATCATTTCACAATTGCAACCAGGAATTCATGGTCTATAGCTGTAAGGAATACACAAGTATTTAGAGCTAGATAACGGTCACTGGACCACTAAAAATTAATTAAATAAAATTTATTTATGGGGGGTCCACGGGTTACGAACAAAAGGGACCGTAGGTTTGTTCTTAAGTCAAATTTGTTTGTAAGTGGGAACAGCGGCGCAGGAAAGAGCGCTGATCTGCAGGCTTCACTAGGCCGCACTAGGCCGGACCAGGACACGGCCACGACGGGCTGCTTTGGCGGCCTGGCAGGTCACCGGACCATACCAGGCCTGTGGATGGGCAGGCAGGATGACTCGCAGCCAGGCCAGGAACGGTTCACTCCAGCAAGGCACAGGCCAGGAAGATGGCGGTGGCCGCAGGTGTGCGGGTATGCCGCAATACAGGCACAGGACACAGCAGGGCATGGAGAGGAACAGGTAGACAGGTACTTAGGTTGTTATTCAGCGTTTATGTGCACGGATGGCTAAGGATGGAGTGCAGGATTTTTGAAACTCCTCACTAACACCCCGTTCCTAAGGTCTGGAAGACAGTCACTTTAAAGCCCAAATCCAAGCAACCAAAAAAACTACCCCCTGCGGCGCTGTGCCTACACTTCAAAGTAGGGTTGTCCTGATACCACATTTTTAAGACCAAGTACCGATACTTTTTTTCAAGTACTCGCCGATATCGATTACCGATACTTTTTTTAATGTCATGTGACGCACTGATAGATGGCACTGGCTGATGGGCACTAAAAGGTGGCACTGACTGATGACTGGCAGTGGCACTGATGGATGGGCACTGATAGGTGGCACTGATTATGCATCCCTGATGAGCACTGATAGGTGTCACGCACTGATAGCTGGCACTGAAAGATGGCACTGATAGGTGGCACGGGTGGCTGGCACTGAAAGATAGGACTGATAGGTGGCATGCACTAAAAAATGGGACTGATAGGTGGAACGCACTGATGGCTGGCACTGATAGGTGGCACGCCCTGATGGCTGACACTTAAAGATGGCACAGATATGTGGCAATTATGGGCACAGATAGGTGGTAATGATGGGCAAAGATAAAGTGCCACTTATAAGGCTACACTGATGTGTGACACTGATAGTCAGCAATGATGGGCACAGATAGGCGGCAATGATGGGCACAGATGAAGTGGCACTTATAGGGCTGCACTGATGTGTGGCACAGATAGGCGGCAATGATGGACACAGATAGGTGGCACTGATAAGAGGGGGGGCATTGATATAAGGTAGTGTTGAGCAGAATACGCCATATTCAATTTCGCGATATATCACGAATATATAGCCGAATATTCGAGAAATATTCGCTAAATTCGAATATTCACGATATTTTATCGAAATGAAATGTTTGCGAAATTTCGCTATTGCGAATGCGAAAATAATTGCGAAATGTCGACAACTGCGGTAGGAGAACTCTGATTGGCTCAGAATATTCGTGATATTTTTTTGAAATTTCGCAAAATGCGAATGCGATATTTATTGCGGAATTTCGACAACTGCGGTAGGAGCCCTCTGATTGGCTCAGAATATTTGTGATATTTTATCGAAATTTCGCAAAATGCGAATGCGATATTTATTGCGGAATTTCGACAACTGCGGTAGGAGCCCTCTGATTGGCTCAGATTATTCGTGATATTTTATCGAAATTTCGCAAAATGCGAATGCGATATTTATTGCGGAATTTCGACAACTGCGGTAGGAGCCCTCTGATTGGCTCAGAATATTCGTGATATTTTATCGAAATTTCGCAAAATGCGAATGCGAAATTGATTGCGGAATTTCGACAACTGCGGTAGGATTGGCTCATTATGAAATCGAATATTCCTGATATTTTATCGAAATTTCGCAAAATGCGAATGCGATATTTATTGCGGAATTTCGACAACTGCGGTAGGAGCACTCTGATTGGCTCTGATGCAAAAGAAGGGCGGAGAAAATAATCGCGCGATATTCCTATTGCCGAATAATCGCATTGCGATTTTTCGGCAAGATAAAATGATCGCTTCAGCTACTCGGCCCAAGGTCTCTAATCATACCAGCAATGCTTTTAGACGTCGATGGAGATCTCTAGGATGTGATCTGTTCTAAAAATAAAATTGAAAAAATTTGAATATTCGGAATAGCGAATATTCACCGCGAAATTCAAAATATATCGCGAATACTCGAATATGCCATATTCGAGCCGAATATTCGCAATACGAATATTCGTGAGCAACACTAATATAAGGTGGGCTGTGAGCTAATGGGGGTCTCAAAGGGGGGTGCTGCTGATCTAATGGTTGGTTACCACACATTATATCAGCAGTCAATACCCCCTCTTAGAGACCCCCAATTGGTGTATAGTCGCATCAACAAGCGCATTTGGACTTTACCTGCATAATGGTCCGGGTCTTAAGTAGTTAAATCAGCTACTGAAAGTGTTTAAAAACAAGGGTTTAATATCACTTTAAATCTTCCCCTCTTCACCTGCAAACTTGTTGGAATCCTCTATTTGGGAAGCCCCATTGCAGGACCTTCTCCATCCAGATTCCGATAGAGTCTATAAAAATAGCTGGAGGGCGATGCTTGTAGCCACAATTACTGATTGAAATTCATCCGCTTCATAGGACAGACCGAATCAGCAAATCAGCAGAGAGGAAGGCAGAGAATGGATCAGTGAGAGACAGGTTAAGTGCGTCTAATTGCCAGAATAGGGGCGAGGGATTTTTTGTACCTTTTGACATCTGCTGTCAACTGTTCCCCTTCAGCCTTTCTGCAAATCACATAACTGCCTAACTGCACCGGACAGCCAGCTGACAGGTTGGAGTTCCACTCGGCAAGCACCCCGGGGATAATTGTTGTGTGGGTGGAACTGTGGTATCTTCAAGTGAGAAAAATTAATGTTTTGCAGATTTAAGCCTGGGAAAGGGAGATTTCCAAATTTATAACAAGCCGCCTTGTCAGTCAGAAAGGCAGCTTTTAATTATTGCCGGTACTCCCATTGGTTTAGGTTCTCTGCTAAAATGAAGAATTTTGCCCCAGTTTTTTTTGGGGGGGATTTTATTAGGTGACTTATTTTTATCAGAAGAGCAGAGATTGTGTGACACTTAGCCGCCTGTTCAGAATTGCAGATTTGGATCACATGACTGGAGGGAGTTAAATCCAATCAGCAAGGGTTTAAAAAGCGGATATGAGCCCAAATATTTTTTAGGGGGATTTAGGGAGAGTAAATAAACAAAATCATATACAGTGGAACCTTGGTTTACGAGTAACAAGCTTTTTGAATAGAGAGAATTTTTTATTTTTTTTTAATTCTGACTCAGTGGGCCAGATTCTTAAAAGGCTTACGACGGCGCAACGCCATTTGCGTCGTCGTAAGTCCTAATCTGGCCCAGCGTATCTATGCGACTGATTCTTAGGCCCCATACACACGAGAGGATTTATCCGCGGATAAATCCTCTCGAGGATTTGCGTGGATTTCCATGCGATGGAGTGTACTCACCATCGAATCGAAATCCTCTGGCGATGACGTGTCGCGCCGTCGCCGCGATTATGACGCGGCGACGTGTGCGACGCTGTCATATAAGGAATTCCACGCATGCGTCGAATCATTACGACGCATGCGGGGGATCCCTTCGGACGGATGGATCCGGTGAGTCTGTACAGACCAGCGGATCCATCCGTTGGGATGGATTCCAGCGGATAGATTTGATAGCATGTCAGCAAATATTTATCTGCTGGAAATCCATCCCAGGGGAGAAATATCCGCGGAAACAGATCCGCTGGATTGTACACACCATAGGATCTATCCGCTGAAACCCATTCGCTGGGATTTTTCAGCGGATGAATTCTATCGTGTGTATGGGGCCTTAGAATCAGTTACGCATAGATATCCCTTAGATCTGACAGGCGTAAGGCTCTTACGCTGTCAGATCTTAGATGCATTTTTTTTCCCTCCGCTAGATGTCGCAGACGTCGTTTTCCCCGTCGTCTATGCAAATTAGGTATTTACGCGAGATTCCCGAACATACGCGCGGTCGACGCAGAGAATTTACGACGTTTCCGTAGCTTTTGCGACGCGTAAAGTTGCCCCTGCTATATGAGGGGCAACCAACGTTAAGTATGGCCGTCGTTCCCGCGTCGAAATTTTAAAAAGTACGTCGTTTGCGTAAGTCGTCCGTGAATGGCGCTGGACACCATTTACGTTAACGTCGAAACCAATGACGTCCATGCGACGTCATTTAGCGCAATGCACGTCGGGTAATTTTAGGGACGGCGCATGCGCCGTACGATCGGTGCGGGAACGCGCCTAATTTAAATGATCCACGCCCCCCTACCTGGATCATTTGAATTAGGCGGGCTTGCGCCGGAGAATTTACGCTACGCCGCCGCAACTTTACAACTTTTGTGAATCAAGCACTTGCCCGTAAAACTTGCGGCCGCGTAACGTAAACGGGATACGTTACGGCCGCATAGTTTTACGCCGATCTACGAGAATCTGGCCCAGTTTGTCTCGCAAAACGAGCAGAGTTCAAGCTAATGGGGTGTGCAGTACTGCATTTGGCCAGACGTGCGACACTCGGACCGGTTCAGAGCCATTCTGAGCTGTTTGGAAATACTCTGAATCACTTAGAAATACTCTGGGCTAGATTCAGGTAGGGGCACACAATGTTACGGCGGCGCAGCGTATCGTATTTACGCTACGCCGGCACAACTTACAGGAGCAAGTGCAGTATTCACAAAGCACTTGCTCCGTAAGTTGCGGCGGCGTAGCGTAAATGGGGCCGGCGTAAGCCCGCGTAATTCAAATGTGGAAGGGGGACGTGTCTTATGTTAATGTGTGATGACCTGACGTGATTGACGTTTTTTACGAACGGCGCATGCGCCGTCCGTGTACATATCCCAGTGTGCATTGCTCCCAAGTACGCCGCAACGACGTATTGGTTTCGACGTGAACGTAAATTACGTCCATCCCTATTCGCGAACGACTTACGCAAACGACGTAAAAAATTCAAAAATCGAAGCGGGAACGACGTCCATACTTAACATTGCATGCGCCTCATAGAAGCAGGAACAACGTTACGCCGAAAAAGTCTTACGGAAACGACGTAAAAAACTACAGCCGGGCGCATGTACGTTTGTGAATCGGAGTAAGTAGGTAATTTGCATACTCTACGCCGAAAACAACGGAATCGCCCCTAGCGGCCAACGTAAGAATGCACACAATTATACGCCGCCGCATTCAAGTTACGTCGGCGGAGGAAGCCTATTTTTTCGATGTATCTGCCTTGGAGAATCGGCGTAAAGATACGCCAGCGCAGATTTGAAATTACGGCGGCGTATCTGGAGATGCTACCTGAATCTAGCCCTCTGTTTCCAAGTGTTTCCAAGGTTTTCCGAGGGTTTCTGAGATCAGCCGAGGTGTTCCCGAGTGTTTCCGAGACTCTTCGGCATCCCCCCACCTCTGGCCACATGCGGTCTTGCATGCCTCAGACATCAGTGCGGAACAAATTATCTTCATTTCCATTGACTTCTATTGGAAAAGGCATGGATTCACAAAGCACTTGCGCCGACGTATCTCGAGATACGCCGCGTAAGTGTAACTATGCGCCGTCGTATCTGTGCGCCGTGCCCACAATCTGAGATACGCCTAAAAATAGGCTTCCTACGACCGACGTAACTTGCCTACGCCGTTGTATCGTGGGCACATATTTACGCTGGGCGCATTTTCCGCTCCCATTGATTTTCTATGCACATATGCAAATGAGGGAGATACACTGATTCACGAACGTAGTTGCGCCCAGCGCATAATATACGCAGTTTGCGTAAGTCGTACGTCCGGTGTAAAGTTATTCCCCATATAGGAGGCGCAACTCATGCAAAGGTATGGACCAGGGAACACAAGCCGTCGTATCTTTTGTCGTTTACGTTGTACGTGAATACGACTAGGCGTAGGTTACATTCACGTCGTAGGCAGTGATTCGACGTATCTTAGGGAGTAGTTCCGACGTAATTCTGAGCATGCGCACAGGGATGCGGCCACGGGACGCCGCATGCGCCGTTCATTTTAAGTGCTTCTATGGCGCTTGCCCCATCATTTGCATGGGATCACGCCTCATTAGCATGGCTCACGCCCACTTAAAACGAACGCGAAAATCCCCAAAATTTGGATGAAAATGCATTTGGACGAAAACGAATGCACATCTATCTATCTATCTATCTATCTATCTATCTATCTATCTATCTATCTATCTATCTATCTATCTGTCTGTCTATCTATCTATCTATCTATCTATATATCTATCTATATATCTATCAATGACATGCTTACACATATAATTTTACTATGACTAGAGAGAAGCCATTGTTATGGAATTAATCATCATCCATTGCCTATTTGCCCCTTTTGCACCAATTATTGCTCTTCTTATGTCTGATTCAAGCAATTGATAACCTGATTTTGGGAGCATCAGAAAAGCTGGTCCATTCCTTTGATACAGTGGTTCTCAACCCTCTAGTGCCGTGACCCCTTGATAACATTTCCCAAGTTGTGGGGACCCCCAACATGGGTTTTGTAGCGTGGGTTGTCGGCACCCAAGGCAAGACACGGAATTTGTGCCCCTAACCCACGGACATTTAACGCTCCCAGAGTTCCTTCCACACATACAGTATTAAATCCCATTGTGCTACATTTTAGAATGGAGCATTTCTCTTTGTTCTCCTTTCTTTCCCTTTCATCTCTCTATCTTAATCCACCCCACCCACCCCCCCATCACTCTCTCTAGCCATATTTCTTGTTGTTTAATGGCAACTATAATCACAGGTAGTGTTACTCACTGTGTTTCCGACTTTGTGGTGTCTCGCAGCAGTGACACCTATGCCGAAATCAGGAGATAGGGTCTCCTCCAGCCCCTCCCACGTCATTCTTTACCGGTCAGCTGACCTCTAGTCTCTGCCCCCCAGCCATGCCATGAACTGAGTGGGTGGCTGTGAAGAGGCTGAGTGGGTGGCCGCACGCTCCAGGGACAGCCCTGCTGGGCAGCTGCAAAGAGGTTAGGAGAGTGGCTTCAGGAACAGCCCAGGATTTGGTGACCCCTGGCAAATCGTCATTTGACCCCCGAGGGGGTCCCGACCCCCAGGTTGAGAACCACTGCTTTGATAAGACCTATATATGTTTCCAATAGTTAGAGGATCATGCATTCCATAATAATTTTTCTCTAGGATACACGTATATGCTTGTCTGTTTTCTTCTGAGCAAAACCCAACTGTGATTTCTCAGATCTCCACCCAAAGGTCTCTTGTACTTCTAGAGATAATTAGCCTTCGGCTAGAGAATTTAGGACGTCAGCGTAGTATTTGCAGTCACAAGAGTCGGATGTCAAAATGTGTGCTAGTGACCTTTTCACTGAAGCTTTCTACTGATCACTGGTCACTGGCGAGCATCTCAAGAGGTTCCATCCGCCATGCTAATTAGCGCACCCTGCGTTAAGGTAATCTCGCCTCTTTTCAGTTTTGTGACTTTAATAGATGTTATCATCCAAGGCAGGTCTTTTGGGCAAACCTGTTTTCTGGAGCAAGGTTAAAGGTCACCCGTGTCCATACACCTGGGGTTAGGGAAGGACGGGTCTCGCAGACCCACCATCCTCGAGGATGTCTCGGTCTTTTCATGATTTATTGCCGAAGCATGGAGACACATTGTATTATGCTCTGTCATTTATCATTTGTTTCTATAGATCGTGTGAAGGAAATATCATTGGACCAGAGAAGGACACGTCCCTTTCTGGGCATCTAATGGAACGTGATATTTTTGCCTGTAATTCCTAAACGACCTTGCTTCCTAGCGACATACTTCCAGTAATTTTACAGGTTAGAGATCTCATTTTCTTTTCAGGCTGTATTAATCTTCTGAAGGCTGAAGCTACATGGAACATGTACATCACTGCATTAGATGTTCTTTTAAGAAAGCGACAGAGAACCAATAAATAATCAGCAGAAGGCGAAAAGGCAAACACATCATTAGCTTGGAAAACCATTATAAGAAATGTAAAGTGTTATTGTATATATGTTTTATTTATGTTTATTAAAGCTGAACTCCAGGCAGATAAAAATACACAATATAATGCATTCATAAATTTATACATTTTTGTCTGAGTGGTGTATATACCTGAATTTGGTTTGATATCAGCCTCTTGCAATACAGTGGAACCTCGGATTACGAGCATAATCCGGTCCAGGAGAATGCTCGTAATCCAAAGTACTCGCATATCAAAGCGAGTTTCCCCATTGAAGTCAATGGAAACAAAAATAAGTTGTTCAGCATTGACTTCAATGGGTTGCAAAACCGCATGCGGCCAGAGGCGGAGGGGCGCCGGAGAGCCTCGGAAACACACATAAAAGCCTCAAGGACAGCTTGGCTGACTTCGGCTAACCTCGGAAAGACTTCCTACCCGAGATTTGCAGAGGTCAGCCGTGCTGTCTTCGGGCCTTTCCATGCTTTTCCGAACGTCGCCGATCTGCGATGTTCAGGTCTGCTTGGCTCCGGCGCCCACCCCCACCTCAGGCCGAAAGTGGTACTGCACACCGGTTTGGCCTGAATCATGCTCGTTTTGCGAGACAACACTTGCAAACCGAGTAAGGATTTTTCAAAATACAGTGCTCGTATTGCGAAACGCTCGTTAACCGCGTTACTCGCAATCCGAGGTTCCACTGTACTCTCTACGGCAGCACTCAGCACTATAAAATAGCTCCTCCTCTCTTTTCTTTCAGTTAATCCTGTATAATCCTGTATACTTGAGTGAGTTGAGAGGCGTGCCAATGGGAAGTGGACACCTCAACGGGCAGCAACATGGGCAACTAGAAAAGGATCCTCCTTCTCTGCAGATTAGAAGATTAGGGACTCCAACTCTGGTACACCACATGACCACTAAGGCTGAGAAACCCGCAAATTTAGTACCAAACCCAATTGAAATCCATAAGAAGTGAAGCTAGCTAAATGTTCTGCCTTTTTTCAAGTCTAATAGCCTATGATATGGTTAAAAAGGGCATGGGAACTGGGCAGTGCCAATTCCAACTAGGCCCTCCAGGCATGTGGTCTTGGAACTGGGCAGTCAAAATTCCAACTAGGCCCTCCAGGCATGTGGTCTGGGTGGCCATGAAAAGACAGTGAGTGTGCCTTCCCATCCTAAACCAGACCAGGCCACAAGGCTTTCAGCATTTAGGGGGTACCTTGCAAGGGGACCACCAAACCTCCAACTCCTTGTCACAATGTTGAGGGACAAGCTTCTCTTCCCCACATACCGTTCCCCAAAAAGAATGTGGGGGTTTGTAGGAGGGTCTTCTAGGAATATTGAACCTCTTTGTAATAGTGCAATGCAGTATTCAAAACAAACACGTACTGCAGTAACCACAAACTGGAACGGTAGATAGTCAAAGCGAGAGAACGTCACCAGCACACCATAGATCTCCAGAATGGGTCCTAAACTTTATTCAGCGATCACATTGTTACAGCAGAAGCAATGTTTCTGAGTTTTCAAGAGCTCCTTCATCAGGCACATGCTCCGAAATACTGCTTCTGCTGTAACAATGTGATCGCTGAAGAAAGTTTAGGATCTATTCTGGGGATCCACGGTGTGCTGGTGACATTATCTCACTCTGCAATAGTGGACCCCAGATACTGTACCCACGTCCTTCTACAGGAATAAGTATAGCGGTAGTCCCGACACTAAACAGAGCCAGGTATCCTAAGTGACATCATTGACCAAATTTGGTCATTACCATATTTCGTCAATGACATCTCTTAGGACCCCCAGAAGACAAACTGAAGATTTGTGCCCAATAGTTTTCCAGGTTCACAAACAGTGGACAATCTGGGTGTCAGGAAAGAGTTTACCCGTTGGTGACGCTGTTGGTCCCGTGGATCGCAGTACCGGTGTCCACCAGCGTGTGTCTTCTTGCAGCCAGGATCTGTAATATAAGATTTCACCTGCTGGTGGCACTGTCAGATCCATGGGCCGTAGGAAACGGTGTCCACCAGCAGGTGTTTTCCGGCAGTGTTGAGCCAACATTATCTCCTGTGATCAGGCGTCAACTGAACCTGATTGCAGGAGATATGTATAAATACCCGGCAACTTACACTCTCTAGTTGCCTTGGTATCGTCCTTGTGCCCTGACCTGCGATCCTGTTATTTGAACCGGTGACTACCTGTACCTGACCTCGAGCCTGTATCTGATCCCGATCCTTTCCTGTACCTGTCCCTTCTGTTACCTTTGGTAACAAATACAAAGAATTCTGCACTGCCTTAATGATGAGCAGCTACCACACCTTTACCTCTACCCTGCAGCCTGATCCATCCATCTTCTCCCGATCCTGTTTGTTCCCTGTCCCATCTGCTGATCTCCCGTTGATGACCCTGGCCTGGCTAACGTTAATGATTCTGGTATACCCCTTCTAGTGCTCTAGCTTGTTTGTCTGTTGCTGTTTTTGGGTCATTGTCTTGTTGTGGGTTTATTGTATACAGTTTGGGGCAGATTCACAAAGCGAGTACGCCGGCGTATCTACTGATACGCCGGCGTACTTTCAAATTTCCTGCGTCATATATTTGTTTTGAATCCTCAAAACAAGATACGACGGCATCTGGGTTAGATCCGACAGGCGTACGTCTTCGTACGCCTTCGGATCTAAGATGCAATTCTTCGGCGTCCGCTGGGTGGCGTTCCCGTCGTTTTTCGCGTAGAGTATGCAAATTAGCTATTTCCGACGATCCACGAACGTACGAGCGGCCGTCAAATTTTTTACGTCGTCTCTAGTCGGCTTTTTTCGGCGTATAGTTAAAGCTGCTGTTTGGTGGCGTACTCAATGTTAAGTATGGCCGTCGTTCCCGCGTAAAATAAAAATAAAAAAATTTAGTTTGCGGAAGTCGTCCGTGAATCGGGCTGGACATAATTTACGTCCACGTCAAAACAATGACGTCCTTGCGACGTCATTTAGCGCAATGCACGGCGGGAAATTTAGGGACGGCGCATGCGCAGTTCGTTCGGCGCGGGAACGCGCTTCAGTTAAATGAAACACGCCCCCCTACTCGCCGATTTGAATTAGGCGCTGTTACGCCGCGAGAGATACACTACGCCGCTGTAACTTACGGCGCAAATTCTTTCAGGATTCAAAACAAAAAAAGTAAGTTACGGCGGCGTAGCGTATCTCAGATACGCTGCGCCGGGGCAGATCTTTGTGGATCTGCCCCTTTGTGATTTGGTGGTGTGTTTATTTATATTCACTTTCCTTATTAAATTACTATTCACTTACATGTGTTTTGGTTCTCTCTGTGCAGTCCACACAGTCTGGTCACACTTGATTCGTGACACTGGGTTTGACCTGGACTAATTGTTACCGTTTGTGTTGGCGGACCGGCATCTCAACACTAATTTCCACAAATTTAGGTGAGTAATTGGGACATTTTGTTTTTTTTCTGCTATGTGTATAGGGGTGAAATATATTTGGAAGGAAGGAGGGATAAGCCAGAAGATCAGCTTTAATGCAAACCTGTAAGGTCAGAAATATGGAAGCTGATATTGCAAGCTTTGATGACTTTGATGGTCATCTTTTTGAGTTCCCAGGCATTTAAGCATGCATTCTACAATTCAGATATGCTCATTTATAGTCAGCACATGCATTGCTTCTCATAGGCACATGGCTACGTTTACGGCAGAAGTCCAACGCACTAGGTTCCTTAAAACCACAAAGAGATTTGTTCAGGAACTTTGATCCAACTCACACCATGTAAATGTGATCACACTTTGATGGATCTTGACAGCAGTGCTGATGATACTTCATCTTCATAACCCAAACAGAAACATAAGCTGGTTGCCTATCTCTCCTTACACCTCAGCTACACTATCTTTCTGTTCATAATTACCGAGAAAGAAAAACAATGCAAGGGGGATTTATCTGCATAATGAAGACTCATTGATATTCATCTCAGATATCTAAATATTGGAATTATGTTAATCCCCTTACATGAAAATAACTCTGTTAATCAGTTTTTAATATGCTGTCAGCATTAAAGGGTACCTGTCATGAATACCCAGTAGTCTCAGTATTGTTGTAGAGTAAAAGATTTAGTTTCACTTACTTTTTCTACACTTGCCCGCAACTGCAACTCAGCATTAGTACCATACTTGGAACACCTGTCAGTCAGCTGTTTAAAGTGATTGCAAAGGCTCGCTTTTTTGTTTTTTTTAGTAACAAACGTGTTAGGCCTCGTACACACGACAGAGTTTCTCGGCAGAATTCAGCGAGAAACTCGGTCAGAGCTGGATTCTGCCGAGAAACTCTGTCGTCTGTACACTTTTGGCCCGATGGAGCCGCCGAGGAACTCGTCGAGAAAATAGAGAACATGTTCTCTATTTTCTCGTTGTTCTATGGGAGAAGGCGGCCCGCCGAGCTCCTCGGCGGCTTCATCCCTGAACTCAACGAGGAACTCGACGTGTTTGGCACGTCGAGTTCCTCTGTCGTGTGTACGAGGCCTTATACTTACCTCCTCTGTGCAGTTGGTTTTGCACAAAGCAGCCTCCTCTTCTTGGGTCCCCTTTTGCTGCTCCTGGACCCGCTCTCGTCTGAGTGCCCCTCAGCCAGCAGCTTGCTACAGGTTGTCACCAGTGGCGGCTGGTGCTCAAAATTTTTGGGGGGGCGCAAAGGGAAAAAAAATTGCAGTCTCACTGTGCCCAAACGCAGCCACTGTTCCATGCCATCAAACGCAGCCACTGTGCCATCAATTTGCACCACTGTGCCATGCCATTAAACGCAGTCACTGTGCCATACCATCAAATGCAGTCACTGTGCCATGCCATCAAATGCAGCCACTGTGCCATAAATTCGCACCACTGTGCCATGCCATTAAAGCAGTCACTGTGCCATCCATTGTCACCACTGTGCCATGCCATTAAACGCAGCCACTGTGCCATCTATTGTCACCACTGTGCCATCCATTGTCACCACTGTGCCATGCCATTAAACGCAGCCACTGTTCCATCCATTGTCACCACTGTGCCATGCCATTAAATGCAACCACTGTGCCATCCATTGTCACCACTGTGCCATGCCATTAAACGCAGCCACTGTGCCATCCATTGTCACCACTGTGCCATGCCATTAAACGCAGCCACTGCGCCATCAATTGTCACCACTGTGCCATCCATTGTCACCACTGTGCCATGCCATTAAACGCAGCCACTGTGCCATCCATTGTCACCACTGTGCCATGCCATTAAACGCAGCCACTGTGCCATCCATTGTCACCACTGTGCCATGCCATTAAACGCAGCCACTGCGCCATCAATTGTCACCACTGTGCCCTTTAATGGTCGCTGTGTGCCAATTGTCCCCACTGTGCCCTGTAAATTGCTTTCTCCCCCCCCCCCCCCGCCCGGCACTTACCTTTACTGGAGTCAGGCATCCACGTCCCACGATGTCTTCTCCCGCCCTCGATGACTGACAGGCGTCTCAGCCAATCAGGTTACCGGTAGCCAGAACCGGCCAACCTGATTGGCTGAGACGCCTGTCATCTTATCCAAGGGGCATACAGTCTGTGCGCTCCGAGAATAAGCTTCCGGGACCCGAGGGCTGTATTGGGAAAGCCTATCAGAGCTGTTGGCTTTGATAGACATTTCCGTACAGCCAACCAGCTTGCGTTATTCAGATGGCCGGACATGAGCGCTGACCATCTGAATAACAGCGGCGGCGGCGAAAATAACATAGATTCATGCAATGCATGAATCTGTGTTATTAAAAAGTGGTGGTGAGAGCCAGTGGGGGCGGCGCTCCAGCGCCCTCTATGGACGAACCGCCACTGGTTGTCACCCAAGCCGAGTCAGAGCTCCATGTATCCATTCAGACACAGAGCCCCAACCTGGCCTCCCCCCCGCCAGAGGTGCGGGGTGTCGGAGCAGAGCGGAGCTGATCAAAGCCAACCAGAGCCATTTAAAAATAGTAGAAAATACTCAAAACTTTCCAAGTTCAGTCGAGCTGTCCCCTAGCCTTTCTGAGTATTTCCAAGGCTCTCCGGCGCACCCCCCCACCTCTGGCCACATGCGGTATTGCATGTCATAGAAGTCAATGCGGAACAAATTGTTTTCGTTTCCATTGACTTCTATGGGGAAACTCGCTTTGATATGCAAGTGCTTTGGATTACAAGCATTCTCCTGGAACGGATCATGCTCGTAATCCAAGGTTCCACTGTATTATGTTATCAACCCATATTATACAATTGTTTTCTTTTTGAGAAGTATACAGTATAGTATATCATTTTTGCATCTGATACATTTGGGTGCTTCCATTAACCCTACTTACCATAAGAAGCACTTATCAGATCTATCAGGCTTGGTAAAATCTATTGTAAGTCAAAGGGAATATTGGAAGATAATTGTCTGTGCCCTGAAAATCATTCTATCTGATACATATCCCACTGTTTATTTGTACAAGAGATTCTCTAGAAGAAACATTTTGGTAAGTCACGGAAAGGACCTTCCTTGCTGTCAGCCATGATGGATGAGAGCATTTCCAGTGAGCAAACGGCCACGCTTCACAGCACTATTAAGGTTTTTTGGGAAGTAAACACAAAAGATCAAATCATTTAAAAAAAAAGAAAATGGTGATAGGACTGTCCGAAAACATCACATGATATTGATATAGTGGCTTTGTGTGCCCTTCCTGAAGTAAAGCCTTTATCATCAGAAAATCTGAAGCATGCTATTGAAATATGCAGTTTTATGATATCTTCCAGTTTTAAAGGGCCTCCTAACAATGTTGCCATTCTGGCATTGATAACTAGAGAGGGAAAAAAAAAACTCCTAGCCTGTGACTGGCCCTTGACCAAGCTGTATTGCTTTATGTGCAATAAGGAAATATTAGGGAAAATGACAGACATACCGGCAGAAGAGATCCAATTTAGCATTTTGCACTCACTTCAAAATTAAAGCTTGTCCTGAAGTTTCTCCCGCACTAAGGATCATGGGGTTGATTTACTAAGAGTTGAGAGTGCAAAAGCTGGTGCAACACTGCATACAAACTAGGGTTGTCCCGATACCGAGTACTTGTACTCAAGCAAATGCTCCGATGCTTCACCCGATAGCTGGACAGTCAGGGTGATCAGTGCGGTGGGGGAGTTACAATCACCGATCACCCTGTATAGATTGAAAAGTCTGACAGCCGTTTCTACGCTTGCCCCCCCCCCCCCCCCGTGCTGCTTTCAGCTGCTTTAGTGAAATTAGCGGTGATTGTAACTCTCCCACACACGATCACCGCTGACTGTCCCCGCATCCTCCTCCTGCCCCCCTCCGTTCTGCTACTCTCTCCCTCCATGTCCCCCTCCGTCCTGCTGTCTCCTTCTGTGCCCCTCTTTGTGCTGCCATCTCCCTCCATGTCCCCCTCCGTGCTGCTGTGTCCCTCCGTGCCTCCCTCCCTCCATGTCCCCCTCTGTGCTGCTGTCTCCCTCCGTGTCTCCCTCCATGCTGCCATTACCCTCCATGTCTCCCTCCGTGCTGCTGTGTCCCCCTCTGTGCTGCCATCTCCCTCCATGTCCCCCTTCATGCTGCGTCTCCCTCCATGTCCCCCTCCGTGCTGCCGTGTCCCTCCGTGCCTCCCTTCGTGCTGCCGTCTCCATCCGTGCTGCTGTGTCCCCCTCCGTGCTGCCGTCCCCCTTCATGCTGCCGTCTCCCTCCATGTCCCCCTCTGTGCTGCTGTCTCCCTCTGTGTCTCCCTCCATTGCTGCCATCTCCCTCCATGTCTCCCTCCATGCTGCTGTGTCCACCTCTGTGCTGCTGTCCCCCTCCATGCTGCCGTCTACCTCCAATTGATGTGGGCACAGTGGCGACAATTGATGTGGGCACAGTGGTAACAATTGATGGCATGGCACAGTGGCTGCGTTTGGCATGGCACAATGATGACAATTGATGGGCACAGTGGTGACAATTGATGGGCACAGTGGTGACAATTGATGGCACAGTGGCCACAGTTGATGGCACAGTGGCTGCGTTTGATGGCATGGCACAGTGGCTGCGTTTGATGGCACAGTGGTGACAATTGATGGCACAGTGGTGACAATTGATGGCACAGTGGTGAAAATTGATGGCATGGCACAGTGGCTGCATTTGATGGGCACAGTGGCTGCATTTGATGGGCACAGTGGCTGCCTTTGTTGGGCACAGTGGCTGCCTTTGATGGGCACAGTGAAGCTGCAATTGACTTTTTTTTTTTTTTCATTTGTTTGCGCCCCCCAAAAATTTGGAGCACCGCCACTGCGCCTGAATACCGAAATATCCCTGCTGGACAGGACGCCAGCCACACATGGAGAAACAGAGAGAGAAACATCGCTGACAGCCGAGACAGAGATTGAGTACATTGGACTTCATGGTGCCTGCCTAAAGATTCTATAATGTAAGTTTTTTAATGCACTCGTTTGTTAAAATTTAAAACAATCTTACTTAAGAGGTGCCTGTTGTTCTTGTTTTCTCTTCACATGTTTGGAGTGACTTCAGCTCCCTTTGCAAGGCTGCCCTATCATCTTAGACTGTTCTTCTCACACAGAGTTAACCAAGCTCAAAGGACTTTTGTATGGACTTATATTGCATTTTATATACCACAACCTGTGCCACTATCCATTGTATTTTTCCAAATAAGTTATATTATCAGCTCACTGTCCATTGTTGTGATGGTCAGATGCTCCTTACTTGTGACCACTGGGAAGAATTCCCTCCTTTCAGATACCTAAAAAGACCATTGTTGTCAGTGGTTACTTAACTGAGAGGCAGAAATTGCTCACAGACCATGGAGCCCCACAGAACCCTGGTTGAGAAAAGTTGTCCTATTGGGTCAATCGGTAGGGACCTCACAGGTCACTGAAGACTCAATCAATGTTGATGTCATGATGAATGAGGTTGACAAGACTGGCAAAGGTCCCTGACTGAAACAATGGATCACTTTTCTTCATTCCCGGAGAGGGCACCGCGGTTAATGCTCGATGAGACGAATCAACCTCAACGCGTTTCAGCCTATAAAATGGGTCGTCATCAGGAAGTTCCGAAATGTACTTTCAGTCCTAAATGTTATTTCAATGGCAATATGGAAACTTCCTATTACAGCCATTCTTAACGTGTTTAACATGAAGGAACCCTTGAAACAACTTTCTGATCTCAGGGAACCCCTGCTAATAAAATTATCAGCTCACTATCCATTGATGTATCTTCATTCCCGGAGTATGGGAGTATATAGAAGAGATGTTCGGCTTTTAAAAATCGGTTCTCCCTGGCCGTAGGGCCGTAGGATAACTGGGGCTACATGTGTTCCAAGTTTCGGGTTCAGGGAACCTACGGCCGGCCAGTACCGTGTTCCCAATGTTAAGGATTGTATCTGTCTGAACTGCAAGACTGGGAGTGACTACCTATTATATGCTGTTCATGATCCCCTGTCATAAGGGATCATGGCGATTTGGTAAGGAGCCAATCTATAGTTCGGTGGAGGATACATCACTTTTCTTTGGACACGTTTTCAACTAATTTTGGAACTTGGCACAGAGCATGGGTGTTTTTTATTTCATGTGTTAAACATTTATGAACTTTATTGCTACAATATGTGTTTTATTTATATGTCTATATATATTTTTATTTGGTTAATATTTATTGATCTAATGATATGATCTAAAAAAAATGTTTTTGATGTTAATTTATCACTGTTTCACTGTTATTAAGGGACTTGATAGTGCTATATAGTGCCCTCTAGTGGCTATCAACCTCTCTTGTTTTTTGGTATATAAGTGATTTATATATACCATCATATATCACATAGTTTATGATTTATATCAACATATATCACATAGTTTTGTGTGTTTTGTGATTCAAACATTTGTTTCACATGGTTTAGAGGTAGATCGATTTATATTTTTTTTCAGTGTCCCCAAAGTTACCGGAGAAATGACCGTTTAACATGGGAGTCTATGGAAAAGGTGCCCGACTTTGAAAAATCGGTGCTCCCCGGGCCTTTGGTCCCCCAGACAACAAACTTTACACACTTGTAGAGGGGCTATATGTGCGCCAAGTTTGGGGTTTAGGGGACATACGGCCGGCCAGTACCGGGTCCCCAAAGTCCGGGAGATCAGGCGCAAAAAGGTGACTTGAGTATAAGCCGAGGGGGGCATTTTCAGCACAAAAAAATGTGCTGAAAAACTTGGCTTATACTCGAGTATATACGGTACTCACATTCTTCTTCTTTAAAAATCGAATGGAGAAATGGCTAAATTGTAGATCTCCATACAGTATATGTTTGGATATAAGTTTGAATATCAAATTATTCTGTGTACATAAATGAGCCACACATCTCCGTTAAAGTCTAGTTTGCTCATCACTAGACATGCATGTGTCAATCAATGCCTTGTTGCACATTGAGTGACAGCTCCCCTTTCCCAGGCCATTCTTCAACAAACATCGTCTCGGTATTGTTTTCTCTTGCACAATGTTTAACCTGAGCGATTTTCTCGAATTACTAGACTATTGTCCCAAGCCGGGAAGAAGAATAAACACACTCTTTCATAAAAGGAGATCTCTTCAAACCGGCAATATTATCTCAGTCCCAGGGGCAGACTTTACCTGGCCGACCATGACAGCTTCATCACAGTTCTCAAATTGCATTTTTTTTCCTGTGCCGCAGTTACTGCCTGCCTCTAATTGGAATGCGGGTACCTTCGTCTCAGCACTGGAGAACTATCGCTGAAAAAGTTTACGCACCTGACCCCTCTAGAGAAAGTTTTTCTTTTGGAAAGCCTTTGTTTTCCAAGGGAGAATATGATGGTAAGCCAGGGAAGTACAAGGCAGCTTGTGCAGAACAGCTGTGTCTACCCTCTGCCCTTATTAGTTTCAAGAAAAGAAACAAACAAAAACTAACATCTATAGCTAGAATATTTTTTTTATTATATCAGCTAACAACAGATAAAAAGTGACTGTGTCTACTCCTGATAAAGTGGTTAGCTGGAATACGTAGACAAATTCTTTCTACGCCCCCATTTTCCCTCCATAATGTGAACCTGAACTCAAAATGTAAAGATTTGCTGTCATACAGAGAACATCTAGAAATGTTAATTATACCTAAGTAGCACCCTGACAATTAACTTTTTGTCTTTATTTACTCCTAAAAAAAACAGTGCTCTTCGTGTGTCTAGACACTGCGCTGCCTTGAGCCTAGTAGCAGTATGAGATTATCTAAGTCAGGCCTCGTACACACGACCGAGAATCTCGTCGTAAAAGAAACATTGTTATCCTTGACGAGGTTCTTGTGAAGCTTTCCTTGCGTACACACTGTCAAGACAAAATCTCGTTGTTCTCAAACGCGGTGACGTACAACACGTACGACGGCACTATAAAGGGGTAGTTCGATTACACTGGCGCCACCCTTGGGGCTGCTTTTGCTAATCTCGTGTTACCGCGTGTTAGTAAAAGCTTGGTGAGAAAGACGATTTGCTCTTTTCAGTCTGTTACAGCGTGACGAATGTGCTATCTCCATTACAAACGCTACTTTTACCGAAGGTGCTCTTCCGTCTCATACTTTATTCTGAGAATGCGCGCGTTTCTAAGCATACACACGAACGTGTTTCTCGTCGTAAACCAGCCTGACGAGGAACACGACGAGGAAATTGAGACTCCCGACGAGAAAAATGAGAGCACGTCCTATTTTTTTTCTCATCAAGATCCACGATAGTTTTTTTGACGAAAAACATACACATGGCCGTTTTTCTCGGCAAAACGGTCGTGTGTACGAGGCCTTAGTGTTCCTAAAAACTGGACCATGACTTACTGTCGGGCCATGATCTCCCTTCTTCTGGGCCTCCAGCAAGCTGTAGATCCTCCTGCCTACAGTGCCTTCCAGATCCCATAGTGCTCCCCAGTCTCCCATAGTGGCCCCCAGGGCACCTGAGAGCCTTCAGTCTCAACAGGGCCCCAAACATCTTACAGTGCTGCCAGCTGCCCAAAGTGCTCCACAGCCTGCTACAGAGCCTCTATCCCTCCATAGTGTTCCCATCCTCCAACAGTGGTCCCCAGGCTCCTCCAGAAGCCTAGTGATCATCTCTACTACAGATTGCCTGGCATATCGAGAACATGTTATTTATGACTAAGTAGTACCCTTTTATTTTTAATTCCTCCTAAAAAATAACAGCATTCCACCAGTGCCTAGACACTCCTGTGCCTCCGGACTCTTGGATGGATATCTGCAGCGTCAGATCATCTAAGGCATTGTTAAGCCAGCTACAGAAGGTTTGAATCTTGGCCGGTTTAGCAGGGACCTGCTGATATTCAAACCATCTGTGGACAATCTGATTGATCGATTTGGGTGCAACCAGCATGTCAGATTTGTACATGTGATTATTGCCAGTGGATATGCGGGGGGGGGGGGGGGTTGGCGCCACCCCCCAAAAAATATACCACCAGCCGCCACTGCTTTCTACACTCTTTGGAAAGTGCAGATTGTGTTAGAAATCTTGTTTCCCCATTCAGCAGTGGGTGTGGAGTCTGGGGTTACACTGTATGAAAGCTGATTGGAGGAAAGGGACACACTCCCTCCTCCACATAGGCAGAGGAATGAAGGAACATGCAGGGCTGTACTGTGAATAGACAAGCTCTGTGCTTATCTATCTCTAAGCTCCCTCCCTGACACAAAGTTTCAGATTCTGATATCTCATGTGTCAGAGAACTTGTCAGAAGTGACTCTGCCGATAACAAAGGAACGGAGCACAACCCTTAGAGCTTTGACAAGAGATAAGTAAACACTACAGATATATGTGCCCAGGTCAGATTTCATGAATGGGGTTTACAACCACTTTAATTTATTTCATTCTTATTAAAATTTGAAGCTGTGTGGGTACTGCTTGAAAAAGAACCCCAAACACAATAATAGCAAAACGGCAGGGTGGAGCATTCTCTATTTATCGATGCATGTTATATTACACAGAAGAGACCCAGTCAAGATACTTGCTTGTTAGGGTTCCCATCTCTAGTCTATTGAATTACTGAAGCTATAATTTGTGTTACCCTACTGAACTGACTAATTTTGTCCAGAAAAGAGTTACTAATGATGATACTCCTGGCAATGTGTGACAGGTACTCTCTGTCCAGCATTCACTAAATATATCGAATACTGATCTGCAGCAATACGTTCTAGCTTCTATGCGCTCTTTGCGCCTTGTTTTTAAACAAACCTAAACCTGTCAGACCGTAGGGCATGACGTGTGGACAGAGGTTAATAATTTTCTCTTCTTGCTCCAATCTGAACTCTGTCACTTCCATAACATCTCTGTCATTGACCAGTGAAATGGAGTGACCTAACAAGCCAATGGGTCCTTATTGAAAAATCTAGCGGTTCAGGTGGTTCCCAAAGCTCATTCAATGCCATGTTCTTCTAAGAAACTGAAACGCGTGGCCAGGAAATTATTGGAGAAGGTGATTACAAGGTGCTGGGGTAATTTTATACTTACACAATTCAATCCAGTGGTATCACTCTCATTGATATACCTTTTGTTATAGATTTCACGCTAGCCCGCCCAGACATTGAAAGATGGTTTGGTGGTCTGCAAATTTGCAAAATATATTATATCTTTTGATTTTTTTTGGGGGATGTTATGCTATTTGTTGATAGCACAAATTATGTAGAATTATTATAACCCAACTTCATTGTGACTTAAAGCAGAAGGATCTCTGTAAAATGGCAACATGAGACAATGGTGGAAGAAATGTAACCCTTTCATGACTAAGCCTATTTCTGAAATTTGGTGTTTACAAGTTAAAATCCGTATTGTTTGCTAGAAAATTACCTAACATTATATATATATATATATATATATTAATAAACATTTTTATAGAATTTTTTTTATAGAAAATTACCTAACATTATATATATTTAGCAGAGAATCTACAGAATAAAATGCCGATTGTTGCAATATTTTATTTCACATGGTATTTGTGCAGCGGTGTTTTAAACGCAGCTTTTTGGGAAAAATTAACTTTTATGAATAAAAAAAAAATGAAAAAGTAATGGAGGGATCAGGGGTCTAAAAGACCCCAAATCCCTGCTTTACACTTCAAAGTATTCAGATCGCCGAAAACTGCGATTCTGAATACTGTATATTTTTTAAATCCGGCACCATTGACAGCCGAGTAAACCGGAAGTGACGTTGTGACGTCGCTTCCGTGTTTACATTCAGGAGACTGGAACAAAGCCATTTACGTCTTTGTGCCAGTCTCTCTCTAGGTGCTGGAAGTGATGGATCGTGGATCGGGTCTACCGGTAGAACGGGAGGCCCAGTCAGAGAGACGGGAGGGGGGGATGTCCCCTCCTGCTCCTCCGGTATAACAACCGAGCAGCTTTTAGCTGCATTAGTTGTTATGCCTGGATAGCCAATCACCCGCTCTAAACAACAGTACCAGGGTGATGCCTAAAGCTGTGGACATCATCCTGTTATAACCCCAAAAAGCACAGGACACATATATGCGTACGCTCAGCGGAAAGGGGTTAAAGGTGGTCTTCAAACAAAACAGCTAAGCACACAAAATAAATACATATATCTGTTGTAACTACAAAACGTCTAGTATTTCTGTTCATCCAATCCTGCAATTTACACAATTCCACCACATAATACAGTCCTGTCTGGCAGTGTACTGGGTCAAATTCAAAAACATACACTCAGCGACAGCCTGTCCATACGGGGCACAGGGGCGCTGCCCCCCTAATCCATGCGCTCGGCTTCTAATTAACATGCAGGGCGCTGGACGCATGGATTTCAATTGGAAGATTTTTTTTTTTTAGAAGCGCATGATTAGAGCTCTAATTGGCTTAAAAATGGGTGGGCTTGGCAGAGGCTCTTTACCACATGATCAGCCGTGATCAGCCATGTCCAATCACAGCTGATCACAATGTGAACAGGAAGAGCCGCTGACCGGCTTTTCCTCACTCGCGTCTGACAGACAAGAGTAGAGAAGAGCCGATCAGCTGCTCTCCTGACAGGGGGGTCTGTGCAGGACCACCAGTATGCCGCCCAGGACCACCAGGGATGGGCATCCACACTGGACCAACCAGGTATGCCCCATAAACCACCAGGGAATGCCAAATCACTACGCCCTGAGCCCACGTACTTGTGTGATATAGCGAATTAATATTCGCTATTGTCTTCCTGCTTCTCCTCCCAGCCAATCCCGGCTCAGGATGCGGGTCCTGAGACCTGATTGGCCAAGAGGAGAAGCGATCCTATTGGCCGTCGAGAAGGAGGTGGCGCAGGGGATTGCGGGAGAACCGACTGACTGCCAGGGAAGGGGTTGGCAGACATGTAGCCCCACTCTTCCTCTACAAGTGTGCAAAGTTTGTTGTCCGGGGGACCTACGGCCGGGGAACACCGATTTTTTTCAAAGCTGGGCACCCCTTCCATAGACTCCCATGTTAAACGTCAGTCTAGTCATGGACACAGTGAGGCATGGGCACAGTGAGGCATGGACACAGTGAGGCATGGGCACAGTGAGGCATGGGCACAGTGAGGCATGGACACAGTGAGGCATGCACATGGACACAGTGAGGCAAAGTGAGGCACAGTGAGGCATGCAGATGGACACCCTAGGCTTATACTCGAGTCAATAAGTTTTCCCAGTTTTAAAGGTGCCCGGCTTATATTCGAGTATATACGGTAATCCACTGCTGCAGCCACTGTGAAACCACAGCGTCCCCTATTTTCTCTTTGTAAGGCTGGTGAATGCACAAGGGTAAAGGTACTCTGTAATCTAGGGTCAAGAGTCAGAAGGGGGTTTCAATTTTGAAATGGGATTTATTTCTCTATAACAAGAAAAACCCTTAGTGACGGTTCACACAGGGGCAACCCGACTTACTGCATGACTTTGCAAGGCAACTTAAGAGCGACTTTGGCGCGACTTAAAGTTGCCTCCAGGACAGGCGACTTTGGCTGTGGCCAATCAAACAATAATCAGCTCTGTGGGAGGGAGGGGTTTGCCTGAGAAAACTATTTTCTCTTCCTGTAAAGTTGCTTCAGTTAAGACAGAGATCCGACTTTGGAGGCGACTTCCATTGAAATCTATGGGTACAAGTTGCCTAGAAGTCGCCTTGAAGTAGTACAGGAACCTTTTCTGAAGTCGGAGCGACATTACATTAAGACGGCTCTCATTCACTTCAATTGAATTTCTCATGTCACGCGACTTGGGGGCGACACAAGTTGGATCCCAAGTCGCGGTAGTGTAAACGGGGACTTAACAAAATGTTATTTTTTTTCCTACTTGCAGCAGTATTACATTAATACCAAAAAATTTCCAAATGACAAAAATAAATAAAAAAATAACAACAATTAATTTTATCTCATGTTCCTAAGACACTAAACATAATTGCAGTTATAAAAATCCAAAAATTATAGCGAATACCAATAAAAACTAATGCAGAGTGAAATAATAATAATAAATGACAGGACATTGCAAAACAATGTACCGTATTATTACCAAATTATCCAAAGATAAACACAGAGAACGGAAAAATAAAATAAAAGGAAGAAACCATGTCAATTCTTCATAAATTACTATCTTGTGGAGTAGATTTTTCTTTGTCGATAAAATGAAAGAAATCCAGGTAAAATAAATGTCAATAGACAAGTAAATAAAATGAAAAAAAAAAACGAAAAAAACCGAACATGAAATGTGTATGGAGATAATTGAGGATTCTCATATTGTGAACATTTCTACTAGTACCCAACTCTACTGTTTCTGAAGGGAGTCATTATGGGGTTGATTTTCTAAAGTTCAAAATCTGGTGCAGCTGTGCATGGTAGCCAATCAGCTTCTAATGTCAGCGTGTTTAACCACTTCCCGCCCGGTCAATAGCAAATTGACGTCTGGGAAGTGGTTTCGTTATCCTGACTGGACGTCATATGACATCCAGCAGGAAAACAGCCACTGCGCGCCCGTGGGGTGCGCATCGCAGCGATCAAGGTAGCGGTGTGTCAGTCTTTACCAAGATCGGTATCTTGGTAAAGACGCGAGTCTAACAGACGCGAGTAAAGGAGAGACGATCGGCTGCTCTCCTGACAGGGGGGGTCTGTGCTGATATTTTATCAGCGCCGCCCCCCCTCAGATCCTGCCCAGGACCACCAGTCCAAATGGGCAGTTACAAATGAGCACATTTCAATACAATACAATATGATAGCGGAAGGGCTTTTTTCCCTTTTATTGTGTTACTACGGCTGCTTTTATTTTTGTAGCATTTTTTTTTTTGACTTGGGTCAAAATAATAATAATTATAACTATTCCTATTCTTAGTAGTAGGAGTAGTGGTAGTATTATGTACAGTACCAGGGCGTGATATTTCATAGGTTAGATGTGCCCATTACAAAATGGGCAGATTCCAATATAATATAATATAATGCCATATTATAGCGGAAGGGCTTTTTTTCCCTTTTTATTGTGTTACTACTGCTGCTTTTATTTTTGTAGCAATTTTTTTTTTACTTGGGTCAACATAATAATAATAACAATTCCTATTCTTAGTAGTAGTAGAAGTAGTAGTAATAATAGTAGTAGTATGTAGGACTTGCTATTTCAAAGATTATAATATAATGCCATACGATAGCAGAAGAGCTTTTTCCCCTTTTATTGTGTTACTACTGCTGCTTTTATTTGTGTAGTTTTTTTTTTTTTTTACTTGGGTCAAAATAATTAATAATAATATTATTAATAATAATAATAATAATAATAATAATAATAATAATAATATAAATAACTATTCCAATTCTTAGTAGTAGTAGAAGTATGTAGGACTTGCTATTTCACAGGTTAGATGTGCCCAATACAAATGGCCACATTTCAATACAATACAATATACTATGATAGCAGAAGGGCATTTTCCCTTTTATTGTGTTACTACTGCTGCTTTTATTTTTGTAGCATTTTTTTTTTTACTTGGGTCAAAATAATAATAATAATAATAATAATAATAATAATAATAATAATAATAATAATAATAACTATTCCAATTCTTAGTAGTAGTAGTAGTAGTATGTAGGACTTTCTACAGTATTTCACCGGTTAGATGTGCCCATTACAAATGGCCACATTTCATTACAATATAATATGATAGCAGAAGGACTTTTCCCTTTTATTGTGTTACTACTGCTGCTTTTATTTTTGTAGCATTTTTTTTTTTTTTACCTGGGTCAAAAGAATAATAATTATAATATTGTAACGGAATGACCCGGGACACCCAGAGACTTTGTAAGGATGAGGGGTACTCCTCTACCGGCGTCACCAAGGAGTCTTATGTCTAGGGTCACCTTATGTCCGATAGGGCCATAGGGTGACTGAGAAATGATGTCCTAAGGACAGGGGACATCACTGATAGTTCATATTGCAGGATTTTGAGATACTGCAAGATGTTGGTTAATTGTGACCCAACCAGTCAATAATGACTCATTTCTATGCTTAGCCCTGGCCAGTGACATGCTAATTGAGTCAGGGCTCCTGGAGGACCTTCCATTGTGTGATAACACTGCTTTGAACCTATTGATGCCCAGGTGTGACCACCTGTCGGTCAGAGACAGAGCGTCTGTCTGGGGATGTGGATTGGAAGGAGATCATTGTGTGATGGTGTTTTGTTTGAGTTCTGTTAATGAAGGAATGTGCAGTGATTAGATCAAGATAATTATAGGCCGGCACCGACATGTCTAGAATGTTTAGTAATTAGCTCAAAGAATGTTTATGATTGAAGCCCCCCAAGGTGTGATGTGTGGGTGGGGACAGTTTGATTGTTCCTGTGATTTCTGTAACCTGTGTACTGCATATAAGCAAGCTAAGTGTACCATTAAAGTTGTCTTCATTTTGAAACCAGTAATGGAGCAAGTCTCGTTATTCTGGGATGTCTGATGTCTGTTGGACGGTTGGAGTGTCAGATGAGCTGTCGTGGATGGGATGGAAGGTCGAAAACGGTGGTGACCGTTACAAATATCTATTCCTATTCTTAGTAGTAGGAGTAGTGGTAGTAGTATGTACTAGGACTTGCTATTTCACAGGTTAGATGTGCCCATTACAAATGGGCACATTTCAATATAATATAATATAATGCCATATGGTAGCGGAAGGGCTTTTTTCCCTTTTTATTGTGCAACTACTGCTGCTTTTATTTGTGTAGCATTTGTTTTTTACTTGGGTCAAAATAACAATAATAATAATAATAATAATAATAATAATAATAACTATTCCAATTCTTAGTAGTAGTAGTAGTAGTAGTAGTAGTAGTAGTAGTAGTAGTAGTATGTAGGACTTTCTATTTCACAGGTTAGATGTGCCCATTACAAATGGGCCCATTTCAATACAATACAATATAATGCCATATGATAGCGGAAGGGCTTTTTACCCTTTTTATTGTGTTACTACTGCTGCTTTTATTGTTGTTGTAGCTGTTTTTTTATTACTAGGAGCAGTGCTAGCAGGTTTACCATTTTAAAATGCATCTTGATATTTCACTGGCTGAATGTACCTATTACAAATGGCTGGTTCAGCCTGGAATGTGCAGAAATATCATCCATTATCCTACAAGATATAATCCTGAACCACTATGAAGTGTCATCCCCCCTGTTCTCAGATGAATGGATGTCTCTTGTAAATTGCTGTCCAGATTGATCGGCGAGGCGCAGTGCTGCTGGAGGCCTGGGGTGGGCTTCATGAGAGATGGTTGAACATTTCCACTGGATAGTGATTGCTTTTTACATGACAGCTCCACTCATCTCATGGAAGGATGGAAGGATGGAACACTGCACCCTGGAACGCCGGCACCGCTCCTTCATGTCATCAGGAGCAATGGCAGTGGGGGTGTGCGCATTACTTATTACACACATATGGATTTAAAGCTAAACGCCATGCAAAGTTGAACAACATACAAGATAGCTGTTTGACCCGATAACAGGATTGTGTTTCTGTCCATCCATATTAGAGATTTATAGCTAGATTCAGGTACGCCGCCGTAAGTTAGAGAGGCAAGTGCTGTATTCACAAAGCACTTGCCTCCTAAGTTACGGCGGCGTAGCGTAAATGGGGCCGGCGTAAGCGCGCCTAATTCAAATGAGCATAGGGGGGCGTGTTTTATGTAAATGATTGGTGACCCGCCGTGATTGACGTTTTTACGAACGGCGCATGTGCCATCCGTGTACATATCCCAGTGTGCATTGCTCCAAAGTACGCCACAAGGACGTATTGGTTTCGACGTGAATGTAAATTACGTCCAGCCCCATTCACGGACGACTTACGCAAACAACGTAAAATTTTCAAATTTCGACGCGGGAACGACGGCCATACTTAACATTGACTAGGCCAGCTATTTGTTCGACTAACTTTACGCCGGGAATCGCCTTTACGTAAACGGTGTATCTTTACTGCGACGGACGCACGTACTTTCGTGAATCGGCGTATCTAGTCATTTACATATTCTACGCCGAACTCAACGGAAGCGCCACCTAGCGGCCAGCATAAATATTGCACCCTAAGATACGACGGCGTAGGAGACTTATGCCGCTCGTATCTTAGCCTAATTTAAGCGTATCTGGTTTCCAGAATACGCTTACATTTACGACGGTGCAGATTCAGATTTACGACGGCGTATCTACTGATACGCCGGCGTAACTCTCTCTGAATCTGGCTATTAAACAGCTCTGCTATACAGCACATCCATTTCTGGGCAGGACAGGAGACCTGCTTTTTCTCATCTACAGATAAGTAATACTTACAGGTCTTGTCCCTCCTCTGGCCTGTGAATGGACAGTGAAAGGAGAATTTGTAGACTCAACACTCCTCTCATTTAGCTTTCTCCTGCTATCAGCATGCCCATTGTTATTACATAAGCACTGCAGCATAAGAGATTGGCTCTTGCTACTGCTTCTTGCAGCCTGAGCTCTGATGTACATCTGGTGATGCCGGTGTTCTGTCAGATATGGCGACCCGTCAGAATTGGTAACGGAAGTGATGTTTCGTCGCCGCCATCTTGCTACACCCGCGACTGTAACAATACACCGAGATGGGGGGTAACCGGAGTTTTGCATTTCACTGTTATTTTTAACAGTAAACAGAGCTTATGAGGTCAAATAGAGTATTTAGAAATCCGAAGGACTGTTTAGACGCTGAATTTTAAAAGCAGTGGCCGACCTGCTGATCTCACAGTGACAGAACAGCGCTGCTTTTATAATTCAACATGTAAACAGTCCGTGGGATTTCTAAATACTATGGGCCAGATTCTCGTACTTTTGCGGCGGGCGTAGCGTAAGCCATTTACACTACGCCGCCGCAACTTACTGGAGCAAGTGCCGTATTCCTCAAACACTTGCTGTGTAGTTTGGCGTAGTGTAAAAGGCCCAGCGTATCCCCGCGTAATTCAAAGGGGGCGGCTTGTATTTAAATTAAGCGCGCCCCCGTGCCGATCGAACTGCGCATGCGCCGGGCTTAAAATAGCCCAGTGCGCATGCTCCAGTTCTCAACGGAAAACGTCAATGACGCCGACGTGTGCGTCATTGACGTAAAGTCGTATTCAAGAACGACTTAGGAAAACGACGTACCCGACGGGAAAAGACGACGCGGACCCGACGCCATACTTAACATGGCATACGGCGGACTGGCGTAAGGTTACCTTTCATATAGCAGGGGTAACCTTACGCTTACGCAAACGACGTAAGCGATGGCTACGCGACGCGAATTCGTTCGGGAATCGGCGTATCAGGCTCATTTGCATGAACAAATGAGACCTGAACGTTAACGCCACCTAGCGGCCGGCGGCGAACTACATTTAAGATCCGACAGTGTAAGTCACTTACACCTGTCGGATCTTGGCCGTATCTATGCGAAAATGATTCTAGGAATCACTCGCATAGATACCCGGGCCAAAAAACAGAGATACGATGGTGTTTCCTGAGATACAACGTCGTAACTCTGCTGAGAATGTGGCCCTATATTTCACCATATATACTCCGTTTCCTGTTAAAAATGACTGCAAAATGCAGGACTCCGGTGGGTGTAACATGATGTCCGCTTGCCCCCTTCTCGGTGTATCGTTACTGTGGAGGAGTGCGGGGTGTAGCAAGATGGCGGCGAGGAAACGTAATTTCCCTTACCAATTCTGCCGGGTCGCCTAATCTGACAGAACACCCGATAACATGAGGTAATCTTCTGGCTGCTAAGAGACCCCCGCTGGTGGACAACGGAACTGCAGCCTATGGATTTAAGAGCCACAGTGCCACCAGCAGGTGAGCCCTTTCCTGAGAGGGAATCGCAGCGATTCCTGCATCCGCAACCACTTGCAGTGAAAACGCACTGCTCTGCAAAAACACAGTGAGTCCACAGGGAATCACATGGTCAAAAAGACCACGAGATGTTACCGGGGTGCGCAGTCCCCTTCACCCTCGCCCTATGTGTGTCCATTTCCCTTTTCAAAAGACCACAAGATTCCCCTACAACCGTATTTTTGAAAAGGTTTTTTTTTGCAGAAATGCAGGCCATGATGCGAATGGGCTGCTGTGCCTACAATAATTTGATCTGAAAAAATTCATAGGTGTGAGCCTACCGTCAGCAAGCCATACAATATACAATTTTCTTTCCTTCAACCATGGGTTGAAGGAAAGGAAATTGCTTGATTCTCCCATCAACACATGCTTCCTGAAGCATGCTTGTAATCCAAAGAACTTGTATATCAAAGCAAATTTCCCCATAAGAAATAATGGAAACTCAGATGATTCGTTCCACAACCATTTATTCATAAGTCCTTCAGTTTATAGTCCATATAAAAAGATTGTAGCAATGTGATAAGTTGTGTAACCATAAAATGTCCATCCACAAATGGAAGACTCCACAAGGGGATCAGAAGCAAAATCCATCAGGAGCTCCAGAGTATAAAAGAGAAGAGAGGCGCCTCTAAGGCCGGGTACACACGGGCAAACATGTACGATGAAACCGGTCCGTCGGCGGCGTGTCCGCGCCGTCGCCGCGACGATGATGCGGCGACGTGGGCGGGCCTGCCTTTTAAATGCTTCCACGCATGCGTCGAAGTCATTCGACGCATGCGAGGGACGGCGGGTGCTCGGACATGTACGGTAGGTCTGTACTGACGACCGTACATGTCCGAGCGGGCAGGATTCCAGCGGACGGTTTTAAAACAAGTCCAGGAATATTTGTCCGCTGGGAAAAGGCCCGGCGGGCAAATGTTTGCTGGAATTCTGCCTCGCTCGCGCCCACACACGACCGAACATGTATGCTGAAACTGGTCCGCGGACCAGTTTCAGCATACATGTTTGGTCGTGTGTGTACGGGGCCTATGTGTAGCAATATAGTTACATTTAATAAACATACAATATTTAGCAACTCACATGGCTGGTGATTTAAACAGGCACATCTAAGTATGCAGGCATCTGGGGTAAAGCTGTCCACATAGACCGTCCTCCTCATTGCTATCAGTCTGCAATCGTGACCAGGAAGACTACCCTGCAGTAGAGCGATCTGAAAGTGAGGATGTGGAAGGGATTACGTTGATGGCAGTGAGGAGGATGGTCTATGTGGACAGCTTTACCCCGGGGAAAGAAAGAAAGAAAGAAAGAAAGAAAGAAAGAAAGAAAGAAAGAAAGAAAAAGAAAGAGAGAGAAAAAGAAAGAAAGAAAGAAATAGGGAGAAATAAAAATATTGTTAGAAGAAAATGAAGAAAGCAAGAAAAAGAACAAATAAAATGTCGTGCTCACCCCCTCCCTTGGACTACAGGAGAGTCGGGACGCCCACTAACACACAGCTCCTTTCTTTATCTGCAACGTAGAGAGTGTCCTGACTCTCCTGTAGTCCAAGGGAGGGGGCGAGCACGACACTCCACACCAGGAAGAAAGCCTCGCATTACGGTGTGGAGTTACAGACAGAAGAACAGGAAGTGAGGATTTCTCAGAAAAAATAATGACATTTAAAAGCAAAATGGAAGGATGAGGTAAGTGAAGGAGGACTGCACTAAGGTAAAGGAAGCTATTTAGGGAAAAAAATTGTACCTTTACAAACCCTTTAAAATAAGTAAATAAATGAATGAAGAAATAAAGGAAAGGAAAGGAAAAAAAATAAAAAATTAAAAAAGAAGGGAAAGAAGAAAAAGAAGTAAAGGGAGAAAGAAAGGAAGGAAAGAGAGAATAAAAAAAAAGGAATGAAAGAAAGGATGGGAAGGGAATGGAATGAAAGGAAAATAAAAGGAAATAAAAGGAATGGAAAGGAAGAACAGAAAGAATGGAAGAAAAGAAAGAAAGAAAGAAAGAAAGAAAGAAAGAAAGAAAGAAAGAAAGAAAAGGAGAAAGGAAAAGAAAAATACAAGAATAAGATAAAAAGATGGAAGGAAAATAATGAAAGAAAGGAAGGAAAGGAAATGAAAGGAAGAAAGGAAAGAAAAGGATGGGGAAGGAAAGGAAGAAAAGAAAGGAAAGGAAATAAAAGAATGAGAGAATGAAAGGAAGAAAGGAAAGGAGAGGAAAGGAAAGGAAATAATTAGAGAAGGAAGGAAATGAAAAGGAAGAGGAAAGAAAAAGAAAGGAAAGAAAAGGAACAAATGAGAGAAGGAAAGGAAGAAAATAAAAGGAAAGAATGAGAGAAGGAAAGGAAAGGGAACGGAAAGGAAAAGGAAAGGAAGGGAAATGAAAGGAAAGGAAACTGAAAGGAAAAGGAAAATTAAGGAAAGGAAAGAATGAGAGAAGGAAAGAAAATGAAAGGGAAAGAAAGGAAAGGAAACGAATGGATCAGGCCTTGTACACACGACCGGACATGTCCGCTGAAACCAGTTTCAGAGGACAGATCCGATCGTGTGTACAGGCTAGCGGACAGATTTCCAGCGGACAAATGTTTCTTAGCATGCTAAGAAACATGTCCGCTGGAAAGCTGTCCGTCGGACATGTCCGCTGGTTAGTATGTGTAACCAGCGGACCGAAATCCTGCGCATGCGTCGAATTGATTCGACGCATGCGTGGAAGCTTTGAACTCGCGCGATAGAGAACGTCGGTGTCGTCTACGTCACCGCATTCTCTGTCCGCAGGGATTTCGGTTTGATGGTGTGTACAACCATCAGATCGAAATCTCCCCGCGGACCGTTTTCATCGGACATGTCCGCTCGTCTGTACAGGGCCTAAGAGAAGGAAAGGAAGAAAAGAAAGGGAAAGGAAAGTAAAATTAAAGGAAACCAAGAAAAGGAATGAAAAAAGAAAAGAAAGAAAGAACGAACGAACGAACGAACGAACGAACGAACGAAAGAAAGAAAGAAAGAAAGAAATGATGAAAGCAAGGAAAACAGAATGAAAGAAAAGGAAAAAAATAAGAAAGGGAGAAAGGACATAAAGAAAAGGAAGAAAGCAAGGAAAAAAGAAAGAAAGAAAAAAAAAGGAAGAAAGAAGAGGAGACAGAAACAGAAAAGAATAGGGAGAAAAGAAGGAAGTAAAAGGATGAAAGAAAGGATGGAGGGAGGAAAGGAAAGAATGAGAGACAGAAATAAAAGGAAAAGCAAAGAAAGGAAAATCAAGGATTGGAAAGGACAGAAAAAAGACAGAAGAGGGTTTAGAGTGCAGCAATGCCCAGATCTATATTCAGAACAGCAATGCTAATTAGTTAATGTGATGGAGATATTGATGATCTGGTTAATGATTATTACACAAGGCTGTCATAGTAATCAGGTAATTTGATGTACAGTATTGGGGGTTAGGTTGTTCTGTACTATACACTGCAATGTGCTTCTCAGGTTAATATCACACAACTGTCAGATCTATGAACACTATTTAATACAAAAACCGAATGGAACGTTGTCTGTGTTTGTATAATTAATGTTTCCTAGTAAATTACTAAGAGTGCATTAATAACAGAGCAGCGATGGTCGTCGAGTACAAATCCCTCATGTCTACCATCAGATGAATGGAGCTGATTCATAACAGTCAATAAGAAATGATTTTGTCTGGTTCTGAACTGTGACCCAGCGTGGTCGCTAAGTGGTTTGTACTCTTGTTTTCCTGTGTCGGGTTCCTGAGTGCAGCCGCCATCAGCATGGAGTTTGCATGTTGTGTGGGTTGATGCTCTCGTTAATAATAGAGTAAGCACACCATACATCTTTTAGTATTTTTGCAGGATTTATTTTAGTGGAAGTTGAATGCTATTCATTTCTGACACATATAACATGTACACAGTGTCCCAATGCAGTCTAAATGTCACCGTCACTATTGAGCTCATCTTCAGCAGAATGAATCCAGATTTATTATACAGATGCAGTTTCATTATCAGGTGTAGATTGTTTGACCTGGTTATATACAGAAAGCCCAGAATAAGTTCATATGTCGATGTCTTTCCAAATCTCTATTCCTCAGGCCTTACACAACTCACTAAATTGTTTAATCATCAAGGAAGGGAAATAAGGAAGGTTCCTAAAGCTTGAATTTTTTTTTTTTTACTTAACTACTTCAGCCCCAAAAGAATTGGCTGCCCAATGCCCGGGCCATTTTTTGCGATTCGCCACTGCGTCGCTTTAACTGACAATTGCTCGGTCGTGCGGCGTGGCCCTCAAACAAAATTTCCGTCTTTTTTTCCCCCACAAATAGAGCTTTCTTTCTGCGTTTTTTATTTTTTGCACTAAAAACAAAAAAAGAGCGACAATTTTGAAAAAGAAAACGAATATGTTTTACTTTTTGCTATAATAAATATCCCCAAAAAAGATATAATTTTTTTTTCCCCTCTCCCATTCTTCTACATATTTTGGGTAAAAAAAAAAACGCAATAAGCGCATATTGATTGGTTTGCGCAAAATTTATAGGGTCTACAAAATAGGGGATAGTTTTATTATTATTATTCTTTTTTACTAGTAATGGCGGCGATCTGCGATTTTTATTGTGACTGCGATATTGCGGCGGATCCATTGATCACTTTTGACACTATTTTGGGACCATTGTCATTTATACAGCAATCAGTGCAATAAAAATGCACTGATTACTGTGTAAATGACACTGGCAGGGAAGGGGTTAGCTACTAGGGGGCAAGGAAGGGGTTAAGTGTGTCCTAGGGAGTGATTATAACTGTGGGGGGGGGGGCTGAGCTACAAGTTACATGACAGAGATCACTGCTCCCAATGACACGAAGCAGTAGATCAGTGTCCTGTCACTAGGCAGAACAGGGAAATGTTGTCGCGCTCCAGATGACGTCAGTGAGACGAAACCGGTAGAGCGATCGCATCTCTGAATCACAGCACTTCAATACAAAGGATTTAATCTATGTTTTTAAATGTGAATACCTTGTTTGTATTAATTAAAAATCGTAATTGATCTGCAAAACGGTATCACACTATTGGGCGTTTTATTTATCTCTTCCCTGAGCGGCTAAGAGTTTTATGCACTGGAAGTCCTGGTGGGATGCAGCATGAATAACTTATTGTGAGAGCCTGTTACCCCTGTAGGGGGATTTGGATCCGGTGAGTGCGGGACCATTGGGAGAGAGCACAGAGTGATTCACTGAAGGCTTGCAATAACGTTTTTTCTTTGCACGGAGCACGCAGCACTTTATTTGCATGAACTTGGAAATTGGACTTGTCTGACACACATTTTTGCATTTTTATGCATTTTTTTTGGCATTTGAAGATAAGCACCAGCACTTTAATTAATTACTTACTTATTTATTTATTTATTGCATATATTTTCGCGATATATATATATAATTTTATTTTTATTCTTAATTTTATTTTTTTATTTTTTTTTATTTTTTTTTTTTTTTTTTTTTTTTTTATTTTTTTTTTTTTTATTTAAATTTGTCTTTAATTTTATTTTTATTTTCATTGTATTTCATTGTTCCTACATTGGAGTAGGCACCATCACTTGTTTTCATATTTTTTGGCACTTGTGTATTTTTTTGGCATATATATTTTTTGGCACGTATTTATACCCTACCTAGGTGGGTATACACAACACTTTATTATATTCATTTACACATTTACATTTTTACACTTAAGTGGGCGCCACCACCTGCTATCTCATATTCAGAACAGGGAAATGTCTTGTTTACATAGACATCTCCCCGTTCTGCCTCTCCATGTCACGATCGCGGGACACTGGCAGACATTGAGTCCGTGGGTCCTGCGGGCATGGTCACGGAGCTCGCGGCGGGTGGGCGGGCGTGCGTGCACCCGCTAGGCGGCAGATTCAGAGCAACGTACAGGTACTTTGCTTTGCCTGGCGGTGGCATTCTGCCAACGTATATGTACTTGAGGCAGTCGGCAAGTGGTTAAACAATTCTGCCAAAAAAGAAAATTAATACCGTTAAAAAACAAAATAAAACCAGTTTTTGCAGGTCATGGTGCATGCTTTGGCCGATCATCATACAGCAATGCACTGCGATTTCGAATTTTCCGCGAACGCCCCATAATGTTAGTTTTTCGACGATGTTGGAGTTGAACTCATTTTCGACCAGAACGTAAAGCTCATCTCTAGTCTACTACAGTGATTTTTGGCTTCCACCGGGATCCCACAGGTATGGTACAGTATAGACAAGCTGGACCAATGTAACTACCGGTATGTAAAAATATCCTTAGCTGCAATTCTTCATTAAGCATAGTAAAAAATATTGTTAAAGTTTCCAGGTTTTGTTCCATGACAATATATTGTGTAAGCTCCAGTCATCTGGATGGTTCCTTCTCAAGATCTCTTGTTATCTGTACAGGCAGAAACCAATTAATCATCACGGTGACAGCGACACCACACGGCACAAGGCAACTAAAAACAGCCCAGGAGTCGTTGTCATTCACCGAGCACCTGGGGACATCTTGAATGACTTCACCACCTAGATGTTATGCTTTGGGATGTCAAGATGCACGCAGGTTTTACGATTGTCCAATGCTGCGGGTTTTGATTTATCGCAAACAGTGGCTAGCATCAAGATGGAATTTACAAGTTGTGTCATCAAATGATATACAAAGCAAACCAAGAGCAAAGACAAAGTGCCTGTAGTTGCTTTTTTGCTTAGTAGATCGGCATATAAGGTGACAGAAAAATTATGTCAATGATAAATTTTCGGGGATGTTTAGAAAGTTTGACATATTATTATGCTCACAAAACTTCCCTACTATGCAGAAAAAAATCAGGAACCATCGGAGACAAAATGCTTATGCCCCGTACAGGCAGAATTGGACTGTCACCTAGCCCTTGGGTGATATTTTAAATAAATTTGGATAACATTTTTCCTTTATCAATCTTTATAAGCCTACTAGAGGTTATGACAGCAGATAAGAAAAGGCAAAAATGGAATGAGCTAAAATAAAAAAGAAACCTTACTTTTTACAGAACGAAGATAGAGAAGACTGGTGAGTACATAGGGGAAAGCGTCATGGTGGAGCACATCAATCCCATGAGCTCAGAAGCAGTAAACCACCCTGACTTTGCTGTAAGTACATCCTAGAGGTTCATATATAAAAAAACAGGGTCATAGACTCATAGTAATGTGTAGGTGGTCAGGGTCAGGCTGGATTTAGCCAAGTTTGTTTGTGTGACGGGAGGGCCCGTGAAACCCAGAATCCCTTGGAAAGTATGGGATACCCTTGTTTCAGCTCCCATTGCACCTCTGGGGCCAGATTCAGAAAGATGCGCGTATCTTTAGGCGGGCGTAGCGCATCCCATATGCGCTACGCCACCGTAACTTAGTCAGGCGAGTAGTGTATTCAGAAAGAACTTGCGCCCGAAGTTACGGCGGCGTAGCGTATATGGGCTGGCGTAAGCCCGCCTAATTCAAAGTAGGCTGGTAGGGGGCGTGTTGTATGCTAATGAATCGTGGACCCACGTAAATGACGCGCCTTACGAATGGCGCATGCGCGCGCATGCTCAGTATCACGTTGAATTTTGTCCCTAGGTTACGCAGGCTCAATGTTTAGTCGACGTGAACGTAACCTACGCCCATCCCCATTCACGGACGACTTACGCAAACGACGTAAAATACGCCGCTGTTCCGACGTTTCCGGCATCCATACCTAACATGACTTACACCTGCTTTATGAGGGGTAAAGTTACGACGGACCGACGCCTTACGTAAACGGCGTATATAGATGCGCCGGACGGAACTACGTTTGTGAATCGGCGTATCTAGGTCATTTGCATATTCGACGCGTAAATCAACGGAAGCGCCCCTAGCGGCCAGCGTAAATATGCACCCAAGATACAACGGCGTACTAAGACTTACGTCGGTCGGCTGAAGCCAGATTTCAGCCGTATCTAGCTTCAAGAATACCGCACAGAGATACGACGGCGCATCTTAAAACTTACGCGGCGTATCAATAGATACGCCAGCGTAAAATCTTTGTGAATCCGGGCCCTTATGTCTAAGTCACCCTGTGTCTATTAGGGGCACAGGGTGAGCAAGAAAATAATGGACATTAAGAATGTGGCTTGCGTTACTTAAAATGGAACCCTGTACAGGTATATGCCATATTAGAAAGACTAACTGATTCATACTTTTAGGAGATGCTGATGTCAACTCCAGCCACCTGTCTGTCAGTTGTCTGTTATAATGTAAATGAGTCTAGTATGGCTTTTCTTTCACCAATTGTTGTCTGGGCTAATTAACCCTGTAATTTTATGAAGGAGTTCTGTGTTGATTTGTGATAACGTTGATTGTGTCTTCTTAGCTACAAGACGGCAAGTCTGGCCTCAAGGTCATGTCTCTGAGTCATCTAGATTAGTTAATGAGCTCTTTTTACTTAGGTTTCTGGTCACAGGTGTATTTCCAGAGTAATATGAGCAGGAGGTATGCAACTCCTCTTTTGACTGTGTATAAAACTTGTATTGCTTTCAATAACGATTAATTCCTCAAGACAGAGCTTTTTCTCGTATTTGGGGGAGAATTATTCCTATGGGTTTCTTGTTCGGCTGGTTGGAGTGTTCAGGAGCTGCCTTTGTGTTCGGGAATAGAATGTCCTAAACGACTTTAACCCCTTTCCTACTTGGGGTGTCGTTACAGTTTCATATCTACAGTTTTAGATTAAACAATGTCAAGATGAGTGAGCAGGCCTTTTTTTCAGCTGGAACTTAGTTCCACTACCACCCACTTAGTCCCTCTGCTCCCTGCTCACCACTACTACTTGTAAGCGGTCCGGCTTCTGTGTTTACAAGTGACAGCTTGTCTCCTAACGGCTCCCACACACCAGATCTCCTGAGTGGCTTCCACTGAGTGCAGGATGGGGACAAGGGAGATGCAGGTGCCTGGGGTGCAGTGCAGATGCCAACACCCCTATTGGAAAATCACCCAGCAACTAAGAGAGGTGGAGCCAACTACAGTATGCGGGGAGGTACTAGAGCCGACAAGGTGATCCGGCTTACTAAAGCAACAAAATGAAGACATGTGGAAGATGGCGGAAAGTTTAAGGAGGTGGGGAGAAGCTAGGGGCAGTGGAGGAGGGGTCAGGGGTTGCATGCAGAGGTCAGAGCTGAAGACATGGCAATGGCATCTGCCGTGTGTCTTAGCCAATCAGGAGGGAGAGTCCCAGATAGATGAATCTCTTGTGCAACATCGCTGAATGGAGATGGGGCTCAGGTAAGTATTAGGGGGGCTGAGCAGTGCTGCTGCACACAGAATGTGTTTTATCTTAAAGTGATTGTAAGGGGAGACTTTTTTTAACTTAATGCATTTGAATGCATTCTTAATGCCCCCTCAGCCCCCCTAATACTTACCTGAGCCCATCTCTATCCAGTGATGTTGCATGAGAGACTCGGCTGCCCGGGACTCTCCTCTTTATTGGCTGGGCGCCAATGGCTCCTGCTGCTGTAAATCAAAGTCAGTGAACCAATAAGGAAAGAGAGGGGGCTGGGCCTAGTCAGGACTCTGTGTCTGAATGGAGCAGCTCAGCTCAGGTGCCTCCATAGCAAGCTGCTTGCTGTGTGGGCACTCGTTAGGAGGGAGGGGCCAGGAGAGGCGAAGAGGGACCCGAGAAGAGGAGCATCCAGTAGGGTTGCCACCTGCCAGGGATTCAACCAGACAGTTTGGGTTTTAGAACCTGTGTTAGGGTTTCAGTCCACCTAAAAGACACATCAGTGGCAGTCCTGCAGCACCAGTCCTCCTATCTCCCTCTCCCTTCCCGTTGGCTTCCAGTGCTTCTAATTATATTGGTGGGGGGACATTAACTGGGGTACAGACTGGCCTGAAGGGGATTATACTGATGGACAGACTGGCCTGAGGGATTATACTGGTGGACAGACTGACCTGGAGGTATTATACTGGGGGACAGATTGACCTGGGGGGGATGTACTGGGGGATAGACTGACCAGGGAGGGATTATACTGGAGGACAGACTGACATGGGGGGGGGGGAACTGTACTGGGGGACAGACTGACCTTGTTTGGTTTAATTACACTTCTGAAGCTTCTCCCATTTTCACCCCAATTTGGCCACACCCACTGTTCATCACGGGACGCTACATGTGCTGCAATACTAATTTTCTTGGGGCACCCAAAGGTGTTTTAGGTCTTTTACAATCCTATAGTGTAAACTACAAAAAAAAATTGTTCAGGTTTGGCTTGATGTAAAGGTGGCAACCCTAGGATCCAGGCTGCTCTGTGCAGAACCACTGCACAGGGCAGGCATGTATAACACGTTTGCTATTTTTAAGCAAAAAAAAAAAAAGAGACTTTAGTATCACTTTACAGCATAGAATGCATTAAGTTAAAAAAACATTCTGGGGCAGATCCACAAAGATCTGCCACGGCGCATCGTATCCGAGACACGCTAGGGCCTCCGTACCTTACCTGGCTTTAAATCGAATCCATAAAGAATTTGCGCCGTAAGTTACGTGTATCTCAAGCGGCGTAACGGCGCTGAATTCAAATCGGCGATTAGGGGGCATGTTTCATTTAAATGAAGCGAGTCCCCGCGCCGAATGAACTGCGCATGCGCCATCCCTAAATTTCCTGCCGTGCTTTGCGCTAAATGACATCGCAAGGACGTCATTTTTTTTAACATAGACGTGAATTACATCCATCCCGATTCACGGACGACTTACGCAAACAAAAAAAAATTCAAAATAAATGCGGGAACGACGGCCATACTTAACATGGCAGGTCTAACTATACGCCACGAAATACCAGCTTTAACTATACGCTGGAAAAAGCCAACTAGAGACGACGTAAAGGAATGCGCCGGCCGCTCGTACGTTCGTGGATCGTCGGAAATAGCTAATTTGCATACTCGACGCGGAAAACGACGTGAACGCCACCCAGCGGACGCCGAAGAATTGCATCTTAGATCAGAAGGCGTACAAAGATGTAAGCCTGTCGGATCTAACCCAGATGCCGTCGTATCTTGTTTTGAGGATTCAAAACAACGATACGACGCGGGTAATTTGAAAGTACGCCGGCGTATCAGTAGATACGCCGGCGTACTCGCTCTGTGGATCTGCCCCTCTGCCTTTAGAATCACTTTAATAGAGTGTGGAAGGATTAGCCCTTTTGGCAGGCTTTTATTGATGTACTCATTGAGATGATTCTCTCGCTTCGGATGTCATTAACAGGACAGGAAGTGAGTGAAAATCTCACAAATCAGGACAAAAAAGAGACTAAAAACACATACAGTAGCTCTAACAGACCCATGAATAATTTATATTCTATAGAGAACTATAAAAAGTTTTTTTAAGTGGGAAAGGGTATTGTAAATAAGGAAATAAAGACAACAACTAGTGCAAAATACACGACACAAATCAAATCGAATCTAGTTTTTCATTCACTTTTACTGAAAGGAAATCACTTTCAGTAGAATTATTAACAATGGCTTTTCTTGTAATTGGATTCTGACTTATAAAGTATTTTTAAAGAGATTGCTTACATAAGGCAACAGCTTACATATTTTAACACAATTAAATAAATCAGGAAAGCACATTTATGCATTTTTAATATTTGTTATTATCCCCTGGTAATGTAAGTCTCTTTTGTATTTTTTTTTTTAAAGATTGCATTGAAATTCAAATGATTAAGTCTCTGGTTTATTAGTTATGATGTAGATATTGGTAATCCTTTTTAATGATGAACCGCTGTGTATTTTGTGTAAGTGCCCATTTTTGAGCCACGTTTTTAACCACTTTCCATCCTGGCCAATTCTGAGGCCTCGTACACACGGCCGAGGAACTCGACGTGCCAAACACATCGAGTTCCTCGGCGAGTTCAGCCCTGAAGCCGCCGAGGAGCTCGGCGGGCCGAGTTCTCCCATAGAACAACGAGAAAATAGAGAACATGTTCTCTATTTTCTCGATGAGTTCCTCGGCGGCTCCATCGGGCCGAAAGTGTACAGACGACAGAGTTTCTCGGCAGAATCCGGCTCTGACCGAGTTTCTCGCCGAATTCTGCCGAGAAACTCTGTCGTGTGTACGAGGCCTCACACTTCATGTAAAATTCTCTTTTTTTTTTTTCTAGAAAAATACTTAGGGCCAGATCCACGAAGCAGTTACGCTGGCGTATCTATTGATACGCCGCGTAACTGCTAGGTTGCTCCGGCGTATCTTTGTTTTGTATCCACAAAACAAGATACGCCTGAAACTGGGCTAGATCCGACTGGCGTACGTCTTAGTACGCCGTTGGATCTAAGGTGCATATTTACGCTGGCCGCTAGGTGGCGCTTCCGTCGTTTTCCGCGTCGAGTATGCAAATTAGCTAGAAACGCGAATCCACAAACGTACGTCCGGCGCATTTTTTACGTCGTTTACGTAAGGCTTTTTTCGGCGTAACTTTACCCCTGCTATATGAGGCGTAGCCAATGTTAAGTATGGACGTCGGGCCAGCGTAAAATTTTCCGTCGCGTACGTCGTTTGCGTAAAATGTTCACGAATAGGGCTTTGCGTAGAATGACCTTCACGTCGAAAGCATTGGCTTGTTGCAGGTTAATTTGGAGCATGCGCACTGGGATACCCCCACGGACGGCGCATGCGCCGTTCAGAAAAAACATAATTTACGTTGGGTCAAGACGTATTAACATAAAACACGCCCCCATCTCATCCATTTGAATTACACTACGCTACGCCGCCGAAACTTACGGCGCAAATTCTCGGTGGATACGGGAAATACGCTGTAAGTTACGGCGGCGTAGTGATACACTACGCCGGACGTAAAGAAGCGCCGCGCTACGTGGATCTGGCTCTTAGAAACCACAAGCATTATATATATATATATATATATATATATATATATATATATAGATATATATATAGATATATTTATTTATTTAGCAGAGGCTCTATGGAATAAAATGGTGGGTATTGTAATTTTTTACGTCACACTGTATTTGCACAGAGGTTTTTCAAATGAAATGTTTGTGAAAAAAAAACGACGTTCATGAATTTAAAAAAAAAATACAAAATGTAGAATTTTTTTTTGTATAATGTGAAAGATGATGTTACGCCGAGTAAATAAATATCCAACATGTTGTGCTTTAAAACTCTGCTTGCTTGTGGAATGGCGGCAAACTACAGCGCTCAAAATTCTGCATAGGCAACGCTTTAAACACCTTTACAGATTACCAGTTTAGGGCCAGATTCACGTACTTGCGCTGCGGCGTAACGTATCCCCTATACGATACACCGCCGCAAGTTTTCAGCGTAAGTGCCTGATTCTCAAAGCACTTACCTGTAAACTTGCGGCGGTGTATCGTAAAGACGTCCGGCGCAAGCCCGCCTAATTCAAATGGGGTGTGTACCATTTAAATTAGGCGCGCTCCCGCGCCGGGCGTTCTGCGCATGCTCCGTTCGTAAATTTCCCGACGTGCTTTGTGCGAAATTACGGCGCACCAACGTGTTTGTGAATGGCGATGTGCGTAACGTACTTACGCCGTACTTACGCCGAAATTTTTTTTTTAAATTCGACGCGGGAACGACGGCCATACTTTTACATGGCTTGTGTAAAGTTAAGCAATGAAAAAGATTGCTTAACTTTGCGACGGGAAAAAACGACGTTACGCACGTGAGTAGCTTCGTGGATCGCCGTAACTTCTAATTTGCATACCCGACGCTGGAAAACGACGCAAACTCCACCCAGCGGCGGCCGAGGTACTGCATCCTAAGATCCGACAGTGTAAGTCAATTACACCTGTCGGATCTTAGGGCTAGCTATGCGTAACTGATTCTATGAATCAGTCGCATAGATAGAACGGGCAGATCACAGAGATACGCCGTCGTATCTCTTTTGTGAATCTGGCCCTTAGTTCTTCTCTTTATCTCTTTTTTATTTTATTTTTTATTTTGTAAATTGTGATATTCACTATCATTCAATACACACAAAAAAGGGAAACTTATCAACACTGTACATTAGATCACAGTCCAGATGGTAATTACTGAAGTATATATACACGTTATATATTGTATTGAAAGTATGACAGAAGCCTTCATATAACATAAACAAATATAAACAGAGATATAAATAACAAAGGTGGGAATATAAGAATCCCTACAAATACTCACCATTGAAACACAGACATACGGTCAATTCCTATTGCTTTTCTGGATACATGATTCTAAATTGAAAGGGAAAGAGAGAAGACGAGGGAAGAGACAGTAGAGAAGAGTCTTGCCTGTGTACAAAATCGCAAACCAAATGGCTTGCGTCCGATCACCTACAGATATCTCAATTAAACCAGCTAATTATTTGAAACATTTTCTACAATTTCTGAAGGTAAGCCATATTAGCACCTTCAGAAACTGCAGAAAATGTATCAATAGAATACAAGAACACAACATTAAACTCAGCACAAACAGTCTAGCACACAGGTGTCAAACACAAGGCCCGCGGGCCGAATCCGGCCCTCCATGCCATTTCATGTGGCCCTTGCACCTCCTCTGCAGCTGCAGGAGAGCTCCAGCCCTCCTCTGGGCCTACTCCAGATCCTTACTTTCTGCTTTCAAGCAATGCATCCAGCTTCTTCCCAGCAGTAGTATAAGGAAAGGAGGTGCACTGTGATGTAAGGGAGAGTGGGGGACTCAACTTCTGATGGTAGGGTGGCTCTTGACATCTAATGTAAGGGGAGGGGATGTGCGGTACATCTAATCTTACGGATACATCCGGCCCTTTTGAGGACAATCATAATGCTGATGCAGCCCACAACGAAATTGAGTTTGACACCCCTGGTTTAGCACAATTCTGCATCATATTTCTGCATCCACCTTTATGTAAACTTCCAAGAATCCAGAGACTGTGATGTCAGCAGCCCCAGCAGCAGTCTCTGGATACTTGAATGTCTACATAAAAGGTTTGAGGAGAGAGAAAAGTTGGGACTTTAAAATGAGACCATGGCTTGCATAGCATACAGGTCTCCATCCCCGACAATATGGACAACAAGGGGCAAAATGGGGACAGGGGGACAGCGGGACTTTGAATGAAACACTTTTTTTCCCCCAAAAAGAAATAATGATACATTTAAAAAAAGATAAAAAATAATAATAATAATAATAAAGCAATAGTACACAGATAATCATCAAGTGCACAAAACAATAGGGGGAAAAAAAACACAAATACAAAGAACACCCATGCCGCGTACACACAACCGATCTTCGGGTTCTAAAAAATGACGTTTTTTTTATGTCATTAAAAACGATCGTGTGTGGGCTCCAGAGCATTTTTCACGATCTAAAAAATGGCCATTAAAAATGTCGAACGTGCTCTATTTTTTCACAACGTTTTTCACGTTGTCGTTTTTAAGGTTGTAAAAAATGGTCGTGTGTGGGCTTTAACGACTTGAAAAAAACGCGCATGCTCAGAAGCAAGTTATGAGACAGCAGCGCTTGTTCTGGTAAAACTAGCGTTCGTAATGGAGTAAGCACATTCATCACGCTGTAACAGACTGAAAAGCGCGAATCGTCTTTTACTAACACGATATCAGCAAAAGAAACCCCAAGGGTGGCGCCATCCGAGAGGAACTTCCCCTTTATAGTGCCGTCGTACGTGTTGTACGTCACCGCGCTTTGCTAGAGCATTTACGATCGTGTGTAGGCAAGGCCGCTTTAATGATCGGGTTGAAAAAAACATTGTTTCTTCTAGACCCTTAAAAACTACATTTTTTAGAACCCGAAAAACGGTCGTGTGTACGCGGCATTAGGGGTCTTTTTGTAAAAGATTCTTTAACCTCTTGGGATCCGCGCTATAGTCAAATGACGGCTACAGCGCGGATCCCAAAATCCAAGTGGACGTCAATTGACGTCCGCCCCTTTGCGCGTTCCCCGCGCGCGCTCCAGAGCGCGCAGCGGGGAACTGCTGTGCTGGCCGTGTCCCTTGGACACAGCCAATCACAGATCGCCGCGAACGGCCAATCAGAGTGGCCGTTTGCGATGCGATCTGTGCGGCCAATGAGAGATGATCTCATATGTAAACATATGAGATCATCTCTCATTGCCGTTTTACACAGAGACAGCGGTGCTGTCTCTGGAGAGGAGACCGATCTATGTCTCTTGTACATGGGGACACAGATCGGTCACCTCCCCCAGTCACCCCCCTTCCCCCACAGTTAGAACACTAATTAGGGTACACATTTAACCCCTTCCTCACCCCCTAGTGTTAACCCCTTCAATGCCAGTCACATTTATACAGTAATTAGTGCATATTTATACCACTGATCGCAGTATAAATGTGAATGGCGCCAAAAATGTGTCAAAAGTGTCCGATGTGTCCGCCATAACATCGCAGTCCCAATAAAAATCGCAGATCGCCGCCATTTCTAGTAAAAAGAATAAATAATAAAAAATAATAATTCTGTCCCCTATTTTGTAGGCGCTATAACTTTTGCGCAAACCAGTCGCTTATTGCGATTTTTTTTTTTTGTACCAAAAATATGTAGAAGAATACGTATCGGCCTAAACTGAGAAAAAAAAATGTTTTTTTTTTTTTTTAAATTGGGATATTTATTATAGCAACAAGTAAGAAATATTGTATTTTTTTCAAAATTGTCGCTCTTTTTTGTTTATAGCGCAAAAAATAAAAACCGCACAGGCGATCAAATACCACCAAAAGAAAGCTCTATTTGTGGGTAAAAAAGGACGTCAATTTTGTTTGGGAGCCACGTCGCACGACCGCGCAATTGTTAGTTAAAGCGACGCAGTGCCGGAAGCTGAAATTTCACCTGGGCAGGAGGGGGGTATATGTGCCCAGTAAGCAAGTGGTTAAAAAAATGCGTCCAGCTAATTTTTTAATGACATTCGCCTGAGTGAAAGAAAACGAAATGTGCCTGGCAGTCCAGCGTCACGTTCACACTACGCACTGTACATACGATGAATCGTAACACATGTAACATCCAGTTGAATTTCAAATGTTCAGTATCTGTGATGACTTGAATTTTGCCCGCAGGCGAAACTGCCAGCAATAGCTCTCCATGGTGCTGAAACAGTGTTTGTACATAGTTTTAGCACTGGGAGGAAAAACTGTCTCTCTTCATTTGAAAAAAAAAAAAAGCCTCGTGCCCAGAGCAATACAGCGCTACGTACTAGGCATGTGGGCTGGAACTCCCATGGCAAAGTGTTGATACTAGACCTCATGATCTACAGCATTGGGATCGGTGCTTTGAGAAGGGTTTTCCCAAACACAAGAGACCCCCTTTCCAAAGCACTGATGGACACTGTGCAACCAGCATTGGGGACGTCCAAGAGCACAACTGCCCCGGTGCCAAAAATCATGCATTGGATTTAATAGGCTTTAACCACTTCAGCCCCGGATCATTTTGCAGCTAAAGGACCTGGCCCCTTTTTGCGATTCGGCACTACATTGCTTTAACTGACAATTGCGCGGTCGTGCGACGTGGCTCCCAAACAAAATTGGCGTCCTTTTTTTCCCACAAATAGAGCTTTCTTTTGGTGGTATTTGATCACCTCTGCGTTTTTTATTTTTTGCGCTACAAACAAAAATTGAGCGACAATATAAAAAAAAAAAAGGCAATGGGATAGATCCACGTACCTCCGCTGCGCCCGGCGCAGATGTGAGATACGCTACGCCGCTGTAACTTACCTGGCTTTGGTTTGAATCCTCAATGAATTCGCGCCGTAAGTTATGACGGCGTAGTGTATCTCTCATGGCGGATTTCAAATTGGGCGGGTAGGGGGCGTGTGTTTTATTTAAATGAACTGCACATGCGCCGTCCCTAAAATTTCCCGCCGTGCATTGCTTTAAATTACGTCGCAAGGACGTCATTGTTTTCAACGTGAACGTAAATGGCGTCCAGCCCCATTCATGGACGACTTACGCAAAATTAGACGCGGGAACGACGGCCATACTTAACATTGAGTACGTAGTTTTATGGCATTTTTATTAATATATTTTTTTTACTAGTAATGGCGGCGATCAGCGATTTTTCTTCGGTACTGCGACATTATGGCGGACACTTCGGACACTTTTGACACATTTTTGGGACAATTGGCATTTTTATAGCGATCAGTGCTATAAAAATGCATTAGATTACTATAAAAATGCCACTGGCAGGGAAGGGGTTAACACTAGGGGGCAGGGAAGGGGTTAAGTATGTTCCTTGAGTGTGTTCTAACTGTAGGGGGGGTGGCCTCACTAGGGGAAATGACTGATCCTCTGTTCATACATTGTATGAACAGAGGATCAGCATTCCCCCCCCCCCCTGACAGGACCGGGAGATGTGTGTTTACACACACAGCTTCCGGTCCCCCGCTCTGTAACGAGTGGCCTGCGCGAGAGCCGACGTTATACGACGGGCTCTCGCGCAGGGGAGCTGACTTGCCGCCGTAAAAGGACGCTGGGCGGGTCGGCAAGTAGTTAACGGTCCGTTCTCATCGGATGGACTGATCGTGTGTACATCACACTCGTGGATTTAATTAACCTTTCTGGGAGGGGTTATTTCTCCTTTAAGGGGTGTGGCCGGGGGCGTGTCCTATGCCTACATATGTCTGTTAGTAGGTGTCCCTCATTCCTATCTTAAAATGTTGGGAGATATGGCTTACGTGGTCAAAAAAAAAAACATGCACCTGTAAGTAGGTGGTAGGTAGGAGGGTAGATGATGCAGGGTGTGGGAGATCAGCTGGTCAACTCCTTCCTGTGTCATGACCTAAAGTCTGTCCAGGAAGTAAGGCAGAAGTAATGGATATGCGTTTGGAAACATCCATGAAGATAGTGAGGTAAGTGTATGTAGAATAAATGGAAAGCGGTTTTATTTTTGCAAAAGAAGTACATTAATGCTATACTGGCGGAATTTAAGATTCTTGGATAATCTTAGCTATGATTAGTTCTCTTTAAAGCAGGGGTCTCCAAACTGCGGCCCGAGGGCCAGATTTGCTAGCCTTTATCCGGCCCTTGGGTCACTATTCCTCCCACTGACACCAACAATGCGGCACTATATCTTTGACTGATATCCCCAAGGGGATTTTGGGCCAGATTCACAGCGGAGATACGACGGAGTATCTCAGATACTCCGTCGTATCTCTCAGAGTATCTATGCGACTGATTCATAGAATCAGTTACGCACAGATAGCCCTAAGATCCGACAGGTGTAATTGTTTTACACTGTCGGATCTTAGGATGCAGTACCTCGGCCGCCGCTGGGGGGAGTTCGCGTCGTAAACCAGCGTCGGGTATGCAAATTCGGAGTTACGGCGATCCACGACGGTTTTTCGCGTTCGCTACGTCGCCGCTAGTCTAGTTTCCCGTAGCAAAGTTAGTCGTCGTTTTGGCTGTCTTAACTTTACACAGCAAACGCATTGCTGTATAAAGTATGGGCGTCGTTCCCGCGTCGAAATGTAAAAATTCACGTCGTTTGCGTAAGCCATCCGGGAATACGGAATTACGCTACGCGTGTCGCCCTTCGAAAAAATGACGTCACTGCGCGCAAAGCACGGCGGGAATTTCAAAACGGAGCATGCGCAGTAGGTCCGGCGCGGGAGCACGCCTAATTTGAATGGCACACGCCCATTTAAATTACGCGGGCTTACGCCGGAGGCCGCTGGCGTAATTTTTCACGCAAGTGCTTGGTGAATCAGGCACTTGCGATGAAAAATTGTGGCGGTGTAACGTATCTACGATACGTTACGCCGCGGCGATTCTACCTGAATCTGGCCCACTATTCCTCCTACTAATAGGGGCACTACTCCTCCTCCTATTGACCACCTACCCTGAGGCCATATATATTTTCACTGATGCCGGGCCTGGGACATTTTTGGCCTCTGCTGCCACAATCCAGCCCTCCTAAAGTCTAAAGCTGTGTTTCTCAACTCCAGTCCTCGGGGCGCACCAACAGGTCATGTTTTCAGGCTTTCCATTATTGTGCACAGGTGATTTTATCAGTTTCACTGCCTTAGTAATTACCACAGCAGTTTGATCTGAGGGAAATCCTGAAAACATGACCTGTTGGTGCGCCCCGAGGACTGGAGTTGAGAAACACTGGTCTAAAGGACAATAAACTGGCCCTTTGTTTGAAAAGTTTGGAGACCCCTGCTTTAAAGCTTTACCAGCTCCATTCATAACTGTCCTGAGGCCCCCATACACACGACCGAGTTTCTCGGCAGAATCCAGCAAGAAACTCGATGGGAGACGTATTCTGCCGAGAAAACCGGTCGTGTGTACACTTTTCACCGAGAAACCCGTCGGGAAACTTGTCGAGCCAAATAGAGAGCATGTTCTCTATTTTCTCGTTGGGCAATGGGGAAATTTGGCTCGACGAGTTTTTTGACGGCCGAACGAGCAACTCGACTAGAACGTGTGTACGGGGCCTGAGAAGGTCAGAAATCTCCAGCCTCCCCGCGTTCTATATTTCGCTTATGTTTTTCTAATGCAAATCAGATACCAGAACGGATTACCATCATATTGTTCACTAAAGTAACCAGCTGGAAAAAAAAAAAGATGCCTTGAAAGTAAACGGACAGGATAATAATATCTCTGTGGGATATGCTTTCGAGCCTCGGGTTTCTTTTAAGCTTATCATTAAAAAAAATATAAATAAATTTCCTTTTGGAACGGCTCAGATGATTGTCAGAGATGGTAAAAAATAAAACCGAGAGGGTTTGCAGGTCCTTTCGAGTGTGTCATAATGTCATATGTTTCACAATGTTTCTTTATATTTCTCCACTGTGCTTGTCATTAAACAGCAGAATACGATTTGGTTCTGTGGCAATCCAACATAAAACCCCATTTAAATAAAGGACGGATTATTTTTTATTATTTTTTATCATATTTATTCTATGCTGACACATTAGACAAAAATAGGAATTTATGAAATACTATAGCACCGATCAAAATAAATATTTCTATTCCACTTGATTAAGAAAAAAGAAAAAACTCTTTTACAGGGGGAAAGCGGGGAGGGGGGCATGTGGGGGGCCGGGGCGGTGAGTAAAAAAAGGCGACTGAGCCTCAGTTTTACTATCCCTCAGCTACCCACCTAAATCCTAAACCAGGGGTGGCCAACCAGTGGCCCGGGGGCCACATGTGGCCCGCAGAGCCCTCTGATGTGGCCCGTGACCTCCTGCTTTGGAATGGGGGGTTGACAAGCCCAGATCGCAGGTTGCCGACCATCCATACAACAGCATTAGTGTTGTGAATGAAGCTGGTGGAAGAGGAAGAAAGAGGCTGCAGAGCAGAGCCCCATAAGCCAATGCTTCCTGTACAGCGCCAACTTTTGCCACAGGCGGAGTCTATGGCAAAGTTCAGCTAACCCGCAGGATAGACACAGGTGCAGTACGCTGCACCGGCGGTGTGGGCAAACCACAGCACATCAGTGTGAAAGCAGTCTTAGGCCCTTTTCACACAATCGGCCAGACCAAATTGCATCCTCAATTCACCTTTATAGGGCGGCAGATGGAAACAGACTTTTGGCCACTTATGGCCGCCTACCTCCAATTCGCAAAAAAAAAAGAAAGAATTTGTCCCCTTCCATCTGGATGGATCGGAGGGCCTATAGAATAGCCGTGACCTGTCATCCGCCCGCGCGGCTCATTGTGGCCCGCGACTGGTTACCAAGTTGCTTAAGTGGTCCTCGCTCTTCAAAAGGTTGGGCACCCCTGGGCTAAACAATAGCTGATGGTGGCTGTTCCTATCCGCAGCTGCGGCAAATGCTGAGTTGACAGGCAGCCCCCACTGTCAAGTTCGGCCATTCAAGTCAATGGGGGTCGTGCCGCAACTGCAAGCCAAGTGGCTGGCTCACATTTTGCAGTTAGCCCAATTATTAAAGCAAAACTTCACTCTCACTCAATCAACAATGACTCTTTTGAATCCTTAATAGATGTAAACCCTCCATACGCCCAGTGAAGTGAACAGCCTCCGATGATACACATCGATGAACCAAATCTCCTTACAGTAAGGTGACCAGATTTTTTAAATGAAATCCAGGGACATATTTTTTCTTTACTAGTAATGGCAGCAATCAGCGACTCTCTGCCCATCGCCGCCCGCCTCACAGCCTCTCAAGTCTTACTCTTCGGGCCCCGGCTACTACTGGATGGTGAGCGAAGGAAGATCACTCCACCAGGGAATGCAAGGAGATAGGCAGGTGGCTGGCCAGGATTTGAGCCAAGGCAGAAGAACATGTGAGCGAAGCTGAATGGGAATGCGCCCGAAAATGAAGAAATATTCCCTCCGCTCCGACCAGAACATGATCATCAGAAAGGGGCACAGATAATGGGAAAAATACAACCCCCCCTATGCTAGTAGACACGGCGGAGCGGGGGTGTGTAATTAAATGTTTTTATTTTAATTCTGCACTAACTTTCTTTGAAATTGCCCCTGCCCCCTATTAAATCCAATCTGGGGACAATACCAGGGACAGACTTGGTCCGGGGACAGTGTCCTCAATCAGGGGACTGTCCCCTGAAACTGGGGATGTCTGGTCACCCTACCTTACAGAGGTTTTACATCCATATCTGCTGTCTTCACCTTTATATACTGTTAAGAAAGTTGAGATTGTGTTAGGAAATTGTCTCTTCCTGTTTAACACAGAGTGTGATGTCTGGGCATACAGCCAAGATTTGCTGATTGGAGGAAAGGCACACACCCCCTCTCTATTTATAGGCAGAGACTCTCAGAGGTGTTTTGTAATAGGACTTGCTCCCTGTTAATCTGTATTAGCAACCTCCCCTGACAGAAATGTCAGGCTGCTTTTGTATAAAGTGTCAGAAAATTTGTCATGAGTTTTCAGGCTGGTAAACAGAGGAGCAGGTCAGGAGAGAGCTATGGGACTTAGCTCTATGAAGAGAGATAACAAAATACTGCAGATATACAGTATTAGCCAGGTTCAGGTAGATACGCCGACGTAACTCTAAATCTACGCTGGCGTTAATTTAAGCGTATTCTGGAAACCAGATACGTTTAAATTAGGCTAAGATACGAGCGGCGTAAGTCTCCTACGCCGTCGTATCTTAGGGTGCAATATTTAGGCTGGCCGCTAGGTAGCGCTTCCGTTGAGTTCGGCGTAGAATATCTAAATGACTAGATACGCCGATTCAGAAATGTACGTGCGCCCGGCGCATTTTTTTTTACGTCGTTTGCGTACGGCTTTTTCCGGCGTAAAGTTAGTCGAACAAATAGCTGGCCTAGTCAATGTTAAGTATGGCCGTCGTTCCCGCGTCGAAATTTGAAATTTTTACATCGTTCGCGTAAGTAGTCCGTGAAATCGCATCGAAACCAATACGTCCTTGCGGCGTACTTTGGAGCAATGCATACTGGGATATGTACACGGACGGCGCATGCGCCGCTCGTAAAAAAACGTCAATCACGTCGGGTCACCACCCATTTACATAAAACACGCCCCCTCATCCTCATTTGAATTAGGCGCGCTTACGCCGGCCCCATTTACGCTACGCGGCCGTAACTTACGGCGGTGTAGCGTAAATACGATACGCTACGCCGCCTGAAAGATGCGCCGCTGTACCTGAATCTGGCTATATGTGTCCAGCTCAAATTTCATGAATTGGGTTTACATCCACTTTAAGCTGCTAGCATTAGTAAATAGATAGGAAAGTATATCATATTTTACTTGTTTTTTTTTTTACATTTCTTTACTCACTTCCTCGTTTCCATGCCTAGGCAAATAATGTCATACATACCAGGAGCCTTCAGGAGCAGAGAGGGGTTTGCTCAGCTAAGCAGTTCCCCAAAGCAAGTGCTACATGAATCATCTACCGTTACTCAAGAGGGCCACAGCCATAAATGCTAGGGGGGGGGGGTGATTTTTAAGTGATTTTTCAGTAAAATAAAGCATGGAGACATTGATGAATGGGGGTGTTTGCTTTGAATATTAAAAATTAATTAAACAGGGCTTTTGGTTTGCGGTGCTCAGATACAGTGTAGTTCTGCTTTAAAAAATAAATAAAAAAACATTTAGGAGGCGGCAGGATCTGTTCATATGCCACAATCATGACACAAATGTAACCACTTCCTGCCCGTCCTATAGCTGAAAGACGGCTACAGCGTGGACTTACTTTGCCAGGAGGGTGTACATGGACGTCCTCCCGCGAGAGCGCTGCCTTTGGACTCAACTGATCACAGATCGGGGTAAAGGGCCAATCACATGTGCCCTTTACCATGTGATCAGCTGTGTCCAATGACAGCTGATCATTGGATGTAAACACAATACAGAAACAAAATAATAATATATATATATAAATATATATATGTAAATATATATATATATATATATATATATATATATATATATATATATATATATATATATATATATATATATATATATATATCTTGTAATTGTATACAATATATTTGTATGTAGGTAAGTATGTGTATATATATATATATATATATATATATAATATATATATATATATATATATATATATATATATATATATATAAATTTATACATATTGTATACAATTACAAGATATATATATATATATATATATATATATATATATATATATATATATATATATATATATATATATATATATATATATATATATATACAATTATACATAGTGTAGACAAGTACAAGAGACATTAATTTCTGGTATTTTGGAACACCTAACCATCTTTTCTGCAAACCATACTCTAAAAATGCCTCAGTGTAGAATATTAGGTGACAAACCATCTCTCTACAACAGCACATTCCAAGGGCATTCTAACAACACTTTCCAAGGACTATTCTGAGAATTTTCTATAAAGCAAGCAAAACGGTGATATAAAGATCCTAACATTAGCATGTTAAACACTTAGGGGCCGATCTACATACATACGCTGCGCCCGGCGCAGATGTAAGATACGCTACGCTGCTGTAACTTACTTGGCTTTGGTTTGAATCCTCAACGAATTTGCGCCGTAAGTTACGGCGGTGTAGTGTATCTCTCGCAGCGTAAGGGCGTGGAATTCAAATTGGGCGATTAGGGGGCATGTTTCATTTAAATGAAGCGCGTCCCCGCGCCGAACGAACTGCGCATGCGCCGTCCGTAAAAACTCCCAGGGTGTATTGCTCCAAATGACGTCGCAAGGACGTCATTGTTTTCAACGTGAACATAAATGGCGTCCAGCCCCATTCACGGACGACTTACGCAAACGACGTAACATTTTCAAAATTCGACGCGGGAACGACGGCCATACTTAACATAGGATACGCCTCATATAGCAGCTTTAATTATACGCCGGAAAAAGCTGAACGGAAACGGCGTAAAAAGATGCGACGGCCGGTCGTACGTTCGTGGATCGTCGGAAATAGCTAATTTGCATACTCGACGTGGATTGCGACGTGAACGTCACCTAGCGGACGCTGAAAAATTGCATCTAAGATCCGACAGCGTACGAAGACGTAAGCCTGTCGGATCTAACCCAGATGCCGTCGTATCTTGTTTTGTGGATACCAAAACAAAGATACGACGCACAAAATTCAAAATTACGCTGCGTATCTCTTGATTTCTTTGAGGATCTGCCCCTTAACATTTAAGCAGAAGTAAAATATATAAAAAAAACAAGTATTTTTTATTTTTTTAAATGGGGTGTTTGTATTATTTTTGTGGATTGGGTTTTACTCCTTTGCCAGGAATGAATAAATAAATAACTATAGTAATATTTTCTCAGCTAATTTTTATTTATTCTTTTTCAAAATATTTAAATAGCAAGATCAGAGTAAAGCGTCGTTTGCAGCTTTACATCCATATGGCTTGAGCAAACTGTAATATTTATAACTTTAATTGATGTGTGCATTTCACCTTTAAAATTATATTTTTCACTTCCTGTGAATAATGAACAGACCAGCCTGGGGAGCCCCCACACAGCCAACTACATCTGTTAATCTGCAACGTTCTATCTGAGAGCCGTGTTACATAGGACAAGTCATGCATCAATTCCATGTGAGGCCCAATTTGGTGTTCATGAGAGGAGTGCAGTGTAGACAGATGACGGGAGATGGAATTTGTATATAGCGGTGGAGACAGATGTGCCCTGTCACTAACGAGATCTGCTGGTTGAGGGGCACAACATTAATCTGGTTACAGCTCTCTATTTGGTAATAATAATAATGATAATAATTTGTACAACAACAACAATAATATTAATAATAACAAAAACAAGTATTACTATTAATATTATTATGATTATTATTAATAATAGCAGTATTGGTAGAAGGAGCATCAGCATACAGCTGCATAGAAAGCCCCCTTTACATCTCGTGTAGCGAGAACGTTCCCGCTCGTTAGTTTTTGCAGATTTTGCATGCGCTTCTGCATGTTACGCACAGGGCAGCCCATTCAAGTGAATGTCCTACTGTATTTGTTATTATAATCCACTTCCCGACCACCACACACCTATTTACGTCGACAGAATGGCACGGGCAGGCAGATTGGTGTACAGGTACGTCCATTTGAATCTGCCGCCCAGTGGGCGCGCCCTCTGCGTGCCTCTCGAGTGCGGCCGCGGGTTCCCGGGAACTCGATTTGACCACTTGCCGACCACCACACGACTATTTGCGTCGACAGAATGGCACGGGCAGGCAGATTGGCGTACAGGTACGTCCCTTTAAATCTGCCGCCCAGCGGGTGAGCGCGCGAGCCAGCCGCGTGCCTCACGAGTGCGGCCGTGGGTCTCGGGAACTCGATGTTTCCGGGAGTTCCGCGATTGCGATCGGCAAGAGCAGAACGGGGGAATGCCTTTGTAAACAAGGCATTCCCCTATTCTGCCTAGTGACACTGTCACTGATGAGTGTTCCCCGTGATCATGCTTAGAAACTTTTGTCCACTGGAAACCTGTCCGCTAGGCCGGAAAACTGTCCGGTCGGCCCTACACACGGTCAGACATGTCCGCGGAAACTGGTCCGCGGACCAGTTTCAGCGGACATGTTCGGTCGTGTGTACGAGGCCTAACAGTAAAGCCTCGTACACACGATAGGTTAAAAATATGAAAACGGTCTGATGGACCGTTTTCATCAGTCCAAACCGATCGTGTGTGGGTCCCATAGGTTATTTGACCTTAGGTTAAAAAAATGAGAACTTGCTTTAAAATTTAACCTATGGATGATAACCGATAGGTCAAAACCGATCGTTAGTATGCAAAAAGATCGATTAAAAACCCGCGCATGCTCAGAATCAAGTCGACGCATGCTTGGAAGCATTGAACTTCGTTTTTTCAGCACGTCGTTGTGTTTTACGTCACCGCGTTCTGACACGAACGTTTTTTTTAACTGATGGTGTGTAGGCGCGACGGACCATCAGTCAGCTTCATCGGTTAACCTAGGACAACGGTCCTTCAGACCGCTTTCATCGGATGGACTGATCGTGTGTACGAGGCTTAAGAATCACTTCCTAGGGAACACTTAACCCCTTAAGCGCCACCTAGTGGTTAACCCATTCACTGCCAGTGTCATTTTTACAGTAATCAGCTCATTTTTATTCCACTGATCGCTGTAAAAATTACAATGGTCCCAAAATGGTGTCAAAAGTGTCCGATGTGTACGCCATAATGTCACAGTCACGATAAAAATCGCTGATCGCTGCCATTACTAGTAAAAAAAATATATTCATAAAATTTCCATAAAACAGTCCCCTATTTTGTAGAAGCTGTAACTTTTGTGCAAACCAATCAATAGATGCTTATTGCGTTTTTTTTTTACCAAAAATATGTAGAAGAATACGTATCGGCCTAAACTGAGGAATAAAATAGTTTTTTTTTATATATTTTGGGGGGATATTTATTATAACAAAAAGTAAAAATTATTGTGCTTTTTTTTTCAAAATTGTCGCTCTATTTTGTTTATAGCGCAAAAAATAAAAATTGCAGAGGTGATCAAATACCACCAAAAGCTCTAATTGTGAGGAAAAAAAGGACGTAAATTTTGTTTGGGAGCCACGTTGCACGACCGCACAATTGTCAGTTAAAGCGACGCCGTGCCGAATCGCAAAAAGTGCTCTGGTCTTTGACCTGCAAAATGGTCCGGGTCTGAAGTGGTTAAATATATCTCCAATAGTTTTATTCACAAAAAATGAACATCATTAAAAATAATCATATATCTTTATTTGTCCACCAAGTAAAATGGTCACTTCATACTGTATGTATGGCAAGTTTATTCAGGTCCAAATATCAATTGAATGCGCTGAAAGAATAAAGGCACTTGGGGAATAATTCCAAAGATATCCCACCTAGATGCGGAATTCGTTATTTCAGATAATTTGTAGCTTTGGATAAATTAGTATTTGTTACGTTCACTAACAGCCAAATTTGAAAGGAAATTCCAATACCTATAATTTATTAGTTAGTTATTCTTTTGAATCTTCAGATTTTCTTTCTTATTTTCGAATTTGCGAATTTACGAATTGCAATCATTGCGAATGACCTGAAAAAACGAAATAAAAAACAAAAAAGGAATAAAACAAAAATGAACACATTTTTTGGCAGTGCACATGTCATAGTTAAAGGTAAAGGAGATCAGCGTAATAACGTTTAAAAACCAAGTTTCGTCAATGAAAACGTCAGACTTATGACGAAACGCGCCTGGGACGGCGTGCAGTGACGTCACCGCGTTCAACGCAAGGAGGAAGGGCTCCTATTGTGGTGGCCGGCTTTTGTTTATACACGCTTACATTACAGGGATGTCTGTGAGTAGGATTTTATACTTATTAAACTTGGTTTTTAAACGTTATCACGCTATGGTCCGGTTTTCTTTCAATTATATTATGACCCACGGATCGGTCGTCTGATACGGATCTGAGTCTTCACATTTTGAGGATAACCCCCACTGTGGTTCTGTTCACCCTGGTTCCATCTTGCTGTTGGATCATTATACACTGCTGTTGTTTATCTGCAATCTGGTAAGCTGCTTTTCATGTGGTGGTGGTTTCCACGGATGTCAAGTGCACCTGGGTGTTGTTCGTCCTGATTCCAATATCTGTGGCGTCCGTTCAATATTGTACTTCTATTTGGACTTTTGTTCATTCTGTTATATTTATACCTGCCTTGCTTGCTGAGTATATTTATTAGTTGGCGCAGATCATTATTGGCCAGATTCAGAAACAGTTACGCCGGCGTATCAGTAGATACGCCGTCGTAACTCTGAATCTACACCGTCGTAAATTTAAGCGTATTCTGGAAACCAGATACGTTTAAATTAGGCTAACATACGAGCGGCGTAAGTCTCCTACGCCGTCGTATCTTAGGGTGCATATTTACGCTGGCCGCTAGGTGGCGCTTCCGTTGAGTTTGGCATAGAATATGCAAATGACTAGATACGCCGATTCACGAACGTACGTGCGCCCATCGCAGTAAAGATATGCCGTTTACGTAAGGCTTTTTCCGGCGTAAAGTTATTCCAACAAATAGCTGGCCTAGCCAATGTTAAGTATGGCCGTCGTTCCCGCGTCGAAATGTGAAAATTTTACGTCGTTTGCATAAGTCGTCCGTGAATGGGGCTGGACGTAATTTACGTTCACGTCGAAACCAATACGTCCTTGCGGCGTACTTTGGAGCAATGCACACTGGGATATGTACACGGACGGCGCATGCCCGGTTCGTAAAAAACGTCAATCACGTCGGGTCACCAGACATTTACATAAAACACGCCCCCTCATCCTCATTTGAATTAGGCGCGCTTACGCCGGCCCCATTTACGTTACGCCGCCTTAACTTAGGAGGCAAATGCTTTGTGAATACAGCACTTGCCTCTCTGATCTACGGCGGCGTAGCGTAAATACGATACGCTACGCCGCCTTTTAAGATACACACATCTACCCGAATCTAGCTATATGTGTGTGACCACTGATACAGTAGATACAGTAGATAGATAGATAGATAGATAGATAGATAGATAGATAGAGAGATAGATAGATAGATAGATAGATAGATAGATAGATAGATAGATAGATAGATAGATAGATAGATAGAGCAACACACAAAATGTCATGCAAACACTGTGCTCTCTAAGATAAGATACATGCATTCTGACTCCGATCACCGTACCCTAATACATAATGTATACCTATGACCTGACCCCCAAAGATAATACAGTCTATAGATTGAATTATCTCTCTATTTCTACAGGTGATCTCAGCCGCGTCCTCTGACACAGTGCTGACACTGTGATAGAATGTACAGGTAGGTCAGCAGCCGATTGGTTACATTGGCTGTGTGGATTGTTAGGAGTAGGGAAGAAGAGCTCCGGCGGGTCACGTGAGCGGCAAGCGGCACTGTAAATAAGGTATGTTCCACAATAATGTTACACAAGGAGACACACTGCACAGGATATCATATTTTTACAATTAAGTACAATAAAGCGCATGTGGTATAACATGTAAAGAAAAAGAGTCCTTGGTGCAAAGTCCTGTAAGCTAGGTGAGCTTGTAACATGAGTTTACAGTCTGTTAAAACCAGGCAGCCATGCAGAAGGAGCTGAAGCGACACTCAGGTACATATGATGAAAGAAACAATCAAAGAGGAGCAGGCGCCATTGGTTAAACTGTACAGCTATTTATTTGTATTGGAAATAGAAATAAAAGTACTCACTGTATTTGTAAAGTTTCAGGCATGTGGTTTGTTGTCCTGTGATTCCGTCAGGGCCCAACCGATAAATTTGAGTGTCCTTGGGTCTCTGTCACAGCGCTGGTATTTGGCTGTGTTGCTGGTGTTGTCTAGCTGGGTCCATGCGCTTGGTTGTGAGGATGTGGGCGCACAGATGTGCCAGAGGAGCCGCCGGAGCGCACGTTGAAGCGCACGCTTGTGGACGCTATGGTTGCGGGGGGAATGATGACGTCATCGACCGGAGACAGCAATGTGCGACGCGTTTCCGTGCATGTGCTGTGGTTCGATAGGGGAACGTACACACAGCGCGCACCTTTGTCAAGCAGCTTGACAAAGGTGCGCGCTGTGTGTACGTTCCCCTATCGAACCACAGCACATGCACGGAAACGCGTCGCACATTGCTGTCTCCGGTCGATGACGTCATCATTCCCCCCGCAACATAGCGTCCACAAGCGTGCGCTTCAACGTGCGCTCCGGCGGCTCCTCTGGCACATCTGTGCGCCCACATCCTCACAACCAAGCGCATGGACCCAGCTAGACAACACCAGCAACACAGCCAAATACCAGCGCTGTGACAGAGACCCAAGGACACTCAAATTTATCGGTTGGGCCCTGACGGAATCACAGGACAACAAACCACATGCCTGAAACTTTACAAATACAGTGAGTACTTTTATTTCTATTTCCAATACAAATAAATAGCTGTACAGTTTAACCAATGGCGCCTGCTCCTCTTTGATTGTATCATATTTTTACAGAACGGATTACATCATTTTATAAGGTCTTTAAACAAAGGTTTATTTTTGGTATTACAGAATTTCACAATGCTGACTCCAGAGCTGACAGGGGGAGAAACTTTTTTGTACATACCATAAATAAATAAGACATCCCCTGAAAATAAGCCCTAGTGTGTTTTTTGTAGCCAGAATTAATATAAGACCCGGTCTTATTTTCGGGGAAACACGGTAATACAGGTATTTGAACCCACTTCCGAGCTTAGACCCCCGCAGGGGTTACGCCATTTCCCATCCCCCTGCTGTCTTTTGGGAAACACACAGGTCCCAGAAGACAACAAGGATCAGTAAGGACACGCAGCGTGACTCAAGCATGCGCAGTAGGGAATCGGGAAGTGAAGCCGCAACGCTTCACTTCCTGATTCCCTCACCGAGGATGGCGGCGGGGGCAGCCGAGCGATTGATCGGCTTCGGCTGCCGACATCACAGGCACCCTGGACAGGTAAGTGTCCGTTTATTAAAAGTCAGCAGCTGCAGTTTATGCAGCTGCTGGCTTCTAATAAAAAAAATGTAGGCGGACCTCCGCTTTAAAATTTTAACATCAGGCCGCATGTCTGTATACATAAGATGATTCTATAACATTAGACATTATACTTACACAAATGAGCTAATCACTGATAGACGTGACCAGAAGGCTGAGAGATGGCTAATATTCACCCGGATCGGAGGAGCAACCAAGACAGGGCCCAAACGGCGAGTGGCCAGGGGCCCAACCCTCAAGTGGTGACAAAGAATGGAAGACGAGGCACCTGAACCAGCTACAAGAACTCCCACTGGCTGGAGTGTAAACTCCTGTCGGCAAAAGGTCGGCCAATAGGTAATAAGGTATGGTAGCAGAGGATAACAGTTCTTGTGTCTCTAAAAAATGGAAAGAGACATCAAGAAACAATAAGGGTACAAAAGAAGAGAGTCTCCTATGAGTATGTAGGTAATAAACTAAATTAGTAGTTAAAAAACCTACGTATGGAAGACTAATGTGTTGCTGTGTTTATATTATATAACATTTACGATTGCTTCAAATGACAATAAGCCTCTGAGGAAGGACGACGCGGGCCGAAACATGTTAGGCATCATTTCACAACATGTATTCACGCTAGCCCAACTACCTATTTAGGGCAGCTAAGTTTCACGCTTATTTTCTGTATTGAGCTTATTCGTTAATATTTGTACTTTTATATGAGTGAGTGAGTGAGTGAGTGAGTAACTTGTATAGCGCTACAAATGCAAACTAAAAGGTGCTTTTTGCATCCAGTGTCGTCCTGTGTCTTCAGAAGAGGTGGGTCTTAAGTTTTTTTCTGAAGACCCAATGGTTTTCTTCCATATGGATGTCCGTGGGTAGAGCGTTCCATAGCCATGGTCCTTGGACTGCGAATCTTTGTTCTCCTTTAGATTTGTAGCGGGTCTTAGGGATATGGAGGAGGTTTTGGTTAGTTGACCGGAGGGCGCAACTAGGGGTGTAGTGTTTTATTTTCTCGCATAGGTACTGAGGAGCGTTTCCTTGTGTGCATTTGTGAGTGAGGCAGAGGCTCTTGAATGTAACCCGATCCTTCACGGCTAGCCAATGGAGGGACTTCAGGGACGGGGTGATTGATTCCCAGGTTTTTTTTCCCTGTTACCAGTCTGACTGCTGTGTTCTGGACGACTTGTAGATGTGCAATCTGGTATTTGGGTAGTCCTAGGTAGAGGGAGTTTGCGTAGTCGAGTCTGGAATTGATGATTGTTCCAACTGCTACTGCTGTGTCCTCTTCCGGGATGAAGGGGATGAGTCTACACAGCAGGCGGAGAAGGTAATGAGATCCGCTGAATACTGATCCTATTTGTGCGTCCATCGTCATGTCTGAGTCAAAGATGACTCCGAGGCTTTTGACTTTGGAGCTTAAGGTGATGGTTTGTCCATAGATGGTGGGTGGTGTGCATGAGGTCCTAGAGTTTTTCTTTCGGTTTGCGTGGAGGAAGAGAAGTTCTGTTTTGGATCCATTAAGTTTGAGGGAGCTCTCCGTCATCCAATCATTGATAAATGAGAGGCAAATTTCTAGTGCGTGATATGATACCTTTTTGCTACTGCAATTTTTCTTGTATGTTTTCAATTAATATATTTTTTACCTTATACCTGGTCTGCCTTCTAAAAATCCAGAGGGGTCATACCGTGCCTTGAGCACTAGTTTTTTTTTCCAAGGGCTGTACCAAAGGTGTAGAAGGGTCATGTGAAGCCCTTAGGCCACAGGTTTGGCACCAGGACTTTAGATGGCATCGTTGCCAGACCAAAATGGACTTTAACAGTGCAGGAGAACAATTGAAAGATGGTTGTCCCCTCAGAACATGATGTGCCTGAACAAGGACGTTCAATGCTGGACAATCAAGTATTCTTTAAACGAAAGCTGCAATAAATAAGTAAATAACTTTTAAAATAACATTGACATATTAAAGCTTAAATGAGATTTTAAAGTAGTTGTACACCATGTACAAAACGGAACTTCCGCCCATAGCTTGTAAAGAGACATTATTTTTTTTTATTATTCATATGGCATTTCATTTTATTTCAATTTTTTATTGCACTTTAGTGTAAATATGAGATCGGAGGTCTTTTTCTCATATTTAAGAGGTCCTGTCATACTCTTTTCTATTACAAGGGATGCTTACAATCCTTGTAATAGAAATTAAAGTGACACCATTTTTTATATATATAAAAGAAACCAGAATTGCAAATATTTACATATATACGAAGACAGTGTAACTGAAAAAACGAACAGTTCGACCTAACTAGACCCTAAAAGCCCTGAGGGTTAACCAAAAACAAACACAACCTACCCAAGTCACTAGTACTACCATGTTTCCCCGAAAATAAGCCGTACTCTGAAAATAAGCCGTAGCGGAATTTCGAAGCAAGATCGAAATATAAGCCATACCCCCGAAAATAAGACGTAGTGATGGGCATGACTATGCGTAGTAGAGCGGAGCGGGAAACAAGACGTGATAGGAGTATGTACCGTAGTGTACTGGTGCAGAGCTGTAAAGAAGTCGTGCAGCCCTTCTTATCTGCTCCATTGTGACAGCTGCTACGGTGACCAGAGAGGTGTCGGCAGCACCATCAATAAGGTCAGTTCCCCCTGTCAGGTCCCGGTCTGTGAAAGGGAAAGTAAAAAGTCTCCTCAGTGAAGTGAGGAGCTGGATGCTCTGTCCTCAGGGGAAGAAGTAAAGCTGCTCCCCAGCACTGACCAGCAACAGTCTCTCACCCCACACAAACAAATGTAGATTGTTGTACCATACTTGCCGGTAATACAAATAAGACATCCCCCGAAAATAAGCCATAGTGTGTTTTCTTGAGAAAAAAAATATATAAATGTGTCTTATTTTTGGGGAAACACGGTATAAGGAATCTAGGACCTAGTCATCCACTCCTCTGGATCTCCTGAAACAGTTACCCCTGTCGGAGCCTGTTTCTAATTAACTGGTGTGGTGCCAATCCCGAAACAACATCGAATCCAAGCTTGCGTAAAATTTACGTGAACCATTTCTATGTTGGTATGTCAACTTTTCCCGTATCAATAGTTTATTGACATGCTCCACCCATTGCCGCCTAGTAGACACCCTGGAACGATCCAACATTGTGCGATCAGTTTGTGTGCCCTTATCCAAGGGACCCAACAAGCACACAACTGGTGTTCGTGGAATATTGAACATGAATACTTGAGAGACCACGTCAAGGACCCCCTTCCAGTCACTTCCAAAGCATATGAATGAGGTCGCCGTGATCACTCTCACATTTCGGGCATGGGGGGGGGGGGTATTGCGATTCCCCTGTTTATGCCGTTGTACAGGCGTTCTATATACCCTGTGTAGCAGATACAAACGGGATCATTTCTGAGAGGCAGATACTGGCACCAAAGGGGCAGAGGTCGGGCAGAGATCCCTCGTCTCCCCAATCTATGGCACCCCTATCCTTTTCCCAGCCCCATGCACTCTCCAGGTTTAGTAAATAACCCCCCCATTGTCTATATATAAATGTAGCATGTTGCTTTCAGAGTATACACCCATTGCAGCTTGTACTGTATGTATGACATTGAGCCTTCTCCTCTACAGCAGACCTCTGCCCCATATATGGGAGTGATGGGGAGAAGCAAATGATTGCTGAATTATTCTATTCCATGTGAGTTTCGCCTCCCTTTCCCATCACTCTTCTCTCTCTCTCTTTCTCTCTCTCTCTCTTTCTGCTCAGTCACCCTGCTGGCACAGTTGACGGGAAAGTGAACTGACACAGTTGGAGGTATCCCTGTGTCTGCTGCCTGCCAAGCCTGTGTATTAATCAGCTCTGAGCCTAGTACCCTTGGGTGAGGGACCGTAGGCACCGTATTAACATCAATCCCTTTGGCTTCTCTCATCTTAACACTGAGCAAGGCGCATCCGAGCAAGACCGAGTGATTTAGCTGACGAAATTATGGACAACAATATTTGTCTCCCCCCCCCCCCCCGACCAAACCTTTTTCCTTTCCTTTTTAATTACCGGATCTCATTTGTGCGGGATTTAATGGTGCAAGGAGCGATCATTTATCGCCGATGACATCAATGTCCCCTTTGTAGATGGGAATAAACCATTGTGTTTGTTGCAACGCACGTTTCCTCTGCCTCGCAGCTGCTCTATAAAGTGCAGAGAGGCAGGTGATGGATTCATGGGCTCTGAGACAGCAGAATCCTGACAGATAGAGCACATGAGGCGTATTAAATGCCGGTGGGGAAAACACGCGGCAAGAAAGAGGTCGTTAAAGAGAACTAGTCACCAATGAACCTAAAGAAGAACCTAAATATACAGCGCTAGATTCAGATTGCCCGGCGTAATTTTCTGCGGGCGTAACGTATCTCAGATACGTTACGCCTCTGTAACTTAGGGCGCAAGTTCCGTATTTATAAAGAACTTGCGCCCTAAGTTACGGCGGTGTAGCGTATGTGGTCTGGCGTAAGCCCGCCTAATTCAAATGTAGATGATGTGGGCGTGTTTTATTTAAATTACTTATGACCCCACGTATTTGATGTTTTTTATGAGCGGCGCATGCGCCGTCCGTGAAAGAATCCCAGTGCGCATGCTTGAAATTACGCCGCAAATCGTCAATGCTTTAGACGTGATCGTAACTTACGTACAGCCCTATTCGCGAACGACCTACGCAAACGACGTAATCGATGGAAAATGCAACGCTGGCCCGACGTCCATACTTAACATAGGATATGCCTCATAAAGCAGGGGTAACTTTACGCCGGAAAAAGCCTAACGTAAACGACGTAAAAAAATGCGCCGGGCGGACGTACGTTTCTGAATCGGCGTATCTGCCTAATTAGCATATTCCTTGTGTAAATCGACCGAAGCGCCACCTAGCGGCCAGCATAAATATGCAACTAAGATACGAAGGCGTAAGAGACGCCAGTCGGATCTTAGCCTAATTTCGGCGTATCTTGCTTTCTGAATACAGAAAGATGATACGCCGGCGCAGCTTTGAATTTACGTGGCGTATCAATAGATACGCCAACGTAAATTCTTTCTGAATCTAGCCCACAATCTTATTGCAGATCTCTACTCATAGTCACATAGTTACATATAAGAAAGGGTATTATGCCAAACTCACCCGCAAATTGAAAATTTTTATATTTAACTGGGGCAAAAGTTTCTATAGCCAAGGCCTGGAAATGACCCAAAGTTTCTCTATTATCCACAAAAAGGAAAATGTCCTGGATAATGGCCCAAGAAAAGATTGTAAAGGCCCATACTCACGATCGGACTTTCTGTCAACAACGTGTTTCATTGGACAATCCGACCGTCTGTATGCTTCATCGGACAATTGTTGTCGGAATTTCCGCAGACAAATGTTGGCTGTGCGTGCTTTCAAACTTTCCGAGAACAAATGTGTTACGTCGGATTATGCGATCGTGTGTAAACAAGTCCATCAGACTAAAATCCAAAGTACAAACACCCATGCTCAGAACCAATGCTAAACTTCAGACAACAATAGCAAAAGTTGCCCAAAGGGTGGCGGTAAAAAGCAGAAAAACCACGTGATTTGGTGAAAGTTGGCTGAAAATGTTCTGCCGTGTGTATGCATACCAAGTTCACGGCCAATGCCCCTTCGGACAAAAATCCACGGAAAATTGTGTCCGATTGTGTGTACGAGGCTTTAGTGTAATATTAAAAACTACCAAACAATTTTAAGTGACATAGGAACCCTGGGCCTAATATATGGGCATCTCTCTGCTTCCCTGAAACAACGGTCCCTGAACATTGGGGATAGAATCTCAAAGGCTGGCAAACCTTTCCTCTCTTATCTATACTCTTCCTTCTCTTTTCCCTTTTCCTCTTGTGTACTCTACATTCCACACTACTTGTTAATAGATTCAGGGTTCATATGACCTAAAGAGTTCTTAAGAACACCCAGGCTCACGATTACTCCTAAGGCTGAGGTGCCTAATGAGACTGGTCCCTCAGTGAACCCAAAGCAGGGATGGACTGGCCATTGGGACTACAGGGAGTTTCCCGGTGGGCCGATGGCTCGGTGGGCCGGCTTCAGTGACAGCAGACTGCCGCCCCCCTCCGCTCCTCTGTCTCTCCCTCCCCACAGCGCTCACCTGGGGGGGAACAAAGAGGCAGGGGGAGGACCAGAGGAGCAGGGGGGACGACAGAGGAGCATGGGGGGAGGGGACAGACAGCTGACTCAACAGCTATGGCCTGGGAGTTTCTCACTTCTGCCTAATCTTGTCCCATAAGGGGGGGCACCGAACTGATTCTTTGCCCCGGGTGAAATAATGTCTAGCTTCCCCACTGGTACTGCCTATAAGAGTATCAGTACCAGCCGTTCTACTCTAATAAAGTAGAACGACTAGTGGCTAGTGAAGGGGGAGAGGGGGCTTGGGTGGCCGGGGGGGGGAGGGAGTTGTCCGACCGCTATGGGAGAGACCTGTCAAAGTGGGTCAGTCTGAATAAAGTCCAGGGTCAAATTTCTGTCCCAGTCTAGCCCTGACCCAAAGCATCTATACATTTACGCTACATGGGCTTCTATAGGTTTTAGAATGGTATGGGCCTGTGGTACACTCACCTTACCCCAGGCACAGCTTGATGCCACTGGGGGTGTCTGAAATGGGGGGGGGGGATACCCACGCCCACCTACTTTATATTAAGCACAAACCACCAGATAGATGCTTACAGAAAGGCCAGTTGGCTCTTACCTTTGCCTTACCAACTTGGATAATCCAACCCTATGTCAATACGGTGATCAATGTTTTGTACACTGACCTCTATTGTGATGTCTTGGTTTTGTTGAGTTATTGAAATCCTATAAAAGCTTTTAAAAAAAAAAAAAAAGGGTATATGCAGCACTAGAAGTAAATAAGATTCAAAAGTGTCCATAAACACTGGCACAAAAGTCTATATATCTTATTTAGGTCACCCGAGGTGTATAATCAGACAGACTGAAGTGAATAATGATATCCTCCACCGAACATCAACACACCAGGCTTCTTACCACAAAGTATGGACCACTAGGTTATAGGTGGTCAAACTGAAGCAGAATGTTTATCCACAAGCTGGTCATGGCTTTACTAGGGCAACATGAAACTTGGTCTTGTATAACCCTCATGGATGGCGAATCCACAGGTATCAGGCATTAAAATAAGAGAATATGACTCCTAATGGTGCAGTATATCAAGCCAGTGTAAAGTTTATTCCAAAATAATTTCAGAATACTCGCATTAAAAAGTTAAAAATGAGCGTGTCATATGGTAAGAACAAGCAGATCTTTCCAAACCACTGCCAACTCTGAACTACTCCCGGTGCCGCCCTCTGAGTTCACAGGAGCCAGAACTACAGAAGAGGCATCAGCTATCAATGCACGCTGACAGACTGTCAGCACGCTTTGAGAACAACAATGGAAACAACATCGGGCAGTATACGATCCGCCACAATGTTGATTTATGGCAGAATCCCTGGGGACCACTAAAATGTTCTCGTGGTCTATTCTATTATTTTCTGGTCTATTAGAATTAGAATTTATTCTATTCAAAATTCGAATTTCAGAAGATACCGTATTTTAGCGGCATATACCGCGCGCCGGCATATAGCGTGCACCCCAAGCTGAGGAGGGAAGTTTAGGGAAAAACTTACATTTTGGATGACTTGCCCGGCGTCCGTCGGCGGCCTTGTCCGGCGTCCGTCTGCGGCCTTGCGCGGGGTCCGTCGAGCCTTGTGGGTGTCCGTCTGCGGCGGGGTCCATCTCGGGGTTGCAGCGTCGTGTGTTCGAATTTGGCGCGCTGTGCAGAGCCGGATTTCCTGGCTCCTCTTGGGTGGCTGTGGGCAGAGCCGAGCTTGGCCGAGCCTAGCCGAGTGCGCAGTACACTTAGCTCGGCTCGGACATGACAGAGATGTCGGAGACATCGGGGATCGGCGGGGTATCGGTGTATATCGCGCACCCACGTTTTTCCCCTGATTTTAAGGGGGAAAAAGTGAGCGGTATACGCCGATAAATACGGCAGTTAAAGTCTTTCCATTTTATTCCATGGACTGTGGAAAATGTTGCATTTCATTTGGAAATCAAAAGTCCCAGATTCTGGAGGAAGAGCGGAGAGGCACAGAATCCAAGTTTCATGAGGTCCAGTGTGAAGTTCCCACAGTCAGTCACAATTCGGGGAGACATGTCATCTGCTGGTGTCGGTCCCCTGTGTTTTATCAAGTCCAAAGTCAGCGCAGCTCTACCAGGAAATTCTAGAGCACCTCATGCTTCCCTCTGCTGACCAACTTTATGGAGATGCTGATTGAATTTTCCAGCAGGACTTGGCACCTGCCCAAACTGCCAAAAGTACCAATACCTGGTTTAATGATCATGGTATCCCTGTGCTTGATTGGCCAGCAAACTCGCCCGACCTAAACCCCATAGAGAATCTGTGGGGTATTGTCAAGAGGAAGATTGGAGATACCAGACCCAAAAATGCAGACAAGCTGAAGGCCGCCATCAAAGCGATCTGGGCTTCCATAACACCTCAGCAGTGCCACAGGCTGATCGCCTCCATGCCACGCTGGCACTTGGAAAAATAAGGACAGTTCCTATCTTCCCTACTAAATCTCTTGGTGCAATATAGGTAGATTCAGGTAGGGGCGCGCAAATCTAAGGCGGCGTAGCCTAGTGTGTTTACACTACGCCGCCTTAAGTAAGAGAGGCAAGTACTGTATTCTCAAAGTACTTGCCTCCTTACTTAGGGCGGCGTAGCGTAAATGCGGCGGGCGTAAGGGCGCCTAATTCAAATGTGTTGGAGGGGGGGCGTGTTTTATGATAATGAGGCTTGACCTCACGTTTTTGACGTTATTTTTTTTACTGCGCATGCGCCGGGCGCCTACATTTCCCAGCGTGCATTGCGGCTAAGTATGCCGCACGGGCCTATTGATTTCGACGTGGACGTAAACTACGTAAATCCCGATTCGCGGACGACTTACGCAAACGACGTAAAAAATTTGAATCTCGCGGCGGGAATGGCGGCCATACTTTAACATTGTTATTCCACCTAATAGATGAAATAAATTTAGGCCTGCTATTGCCTTACGGAAACGGCATAAATCGACTGCGGCGGCCGGGCGTATGTTCGTGAATTGGCGTATCAACTCATTTACATATTCTACGCCGACCGCAATGGAAGCGCCACCTAGCGGCCATCCGAAAAATTGCAACCTAAGATAGGACGGCGCAAGCCGTCTTATCTTAGATATGTTTAAGCGTATCTCTGTTTGAGCATACGCTTAAACATAAGTCGGCGTAGATTCTGATAAGCCGGCCTAAATCTCACTGAATCTACCTAATAGTCTTTACACCAAGATGACAGGTACACTTTAAACTGTACATCATTATAAGCCAAATAACAGCAAAGCTATAAAATGGTTCATTATTAACATTCCTATCGGCTCTCTAGATGAAAGGGAAGGATTGAAGAGTCTCTGGGTTAGTACCGGCTACAATCAGCTCCCTATCAATGGACAGCCGTAAAATCTCGCCGCAAATAATCTACAGCCGCCATTAAGGATAGGCACATTTTAGTTAATTAACACCATTGAACTGATGGCTCATTAATACGACTATAATTCATGCTTGTGACTTGTAATTATTTAGTCTATTACATCAGGCGGGGCCAGAGGGTCCATAAGAAACATTAATACATTAAACGGGCTGCAAACTACTGCAGCCATAAGGATGGAAGAGACCGAATGTGACTCCATTTGCTTTCAATACATCTTTTCTTTTTTTTAAGTGACTTTATCATAGAGAAAGTGAAAAAGCAAAAAAATACTGTGGTGAGGTGAAAATCTGAGGTACGATCGCCAAGAAACAGACCCCAAGTCCTGAGTGCTGGTCCATTCTGACTGCCAAAGCTCCGGTACTTAGGTAGTTTTGCAATACGTGTTACTGACCCCTGCACTCTCCAATACCTATTGCTGACCCCTGCCCTTTCCAATACCTATTACTGACCCCTGCACTCTTCAATACCTATTGCTGACCCCTGCCCTTTCCAATACCTATTACTGACCTCTGCACTCTCCAATACCTATTGCTGACCCCTGCCCTTTCCAATGCCTATTACTGACCCCTGCACTCTCCAATACCTATTGCTGACCCCTGCCCTTTCCAATGCCTATTACTGACCTCTGCACTCTCCAATACCTATTGCTGACCCCTGCCCTTTCCAATACCTATTACTGACCCCTGCACTCTTCAATACCTATTGCTGACCCCTGCGCTCTCCAATACCCATTACTGACCCCCTGCACTCTGCAATTCTTATTACTGACCCCTGTGCCCTTCATTACTTATTACTGACCCCCGCACCCTGCAATTCTTAATACTGACCCCGCACCCTGCAATTCTTAATACTGACCCCTGCGCTCTGCAATACTTATTACTGACCCCCGAACCCTGCAATACTTATTACTGACCACTGCACTCTGCAATCCGTATTACTGACCCCTGTGCTCTGCAATTCTTATTACTGACCCCTGCACTCTGCAATACTTATTACTGACCCCCGAACCCTGCAATACTTATTACTGACCACTACACTCTGCAATTCTTATTACTGACCCCTGTGCTCTGCAATACTTATTACTGACCCCTGCACTCTGCAATACCTATTAAATGGTGCTCATGTCATTACCAAAGAACAGGAGGATCATGCATGTCACTTGGCCCAAAGACACCTTCAAAAAGCACAAACCGAAAAATAAATATGTCTGGTAGGAACCTCTAGGCGGGAAAGAAGGGGAGGGGTCATAAATATAGCAATAATGCAAATGATGCAATACCCTTTAAAATCTGCAGGATATGTGGAAATAACAATAATAATGTTTCCCCATCTCCTGTAACGCTTCCTCTAATATTGACTATGTTTGGGACATAGTAGGAGCATAAATCATTTCTTTCTAAACGACAAGGGAAGACATTATCTGACTGTAGATAGGTATCAATGGAAACTCTTGTTCTGTATTTTATCTAATGTGGAGTTGACTCTAAGCAAAGGCTGGATAGTCCTGAGAGATCCCACCCCCAAGGAACTACCAAAATCAGCATGCCTAGGGTCCATTTAGACATTATTTAAACTCTGTGACCTTATCACAAAGATCCCTTAATAAATAACCGCCATCCATTTAAACTGCTGGATTTTGTTAAATTCCCCCCGGAGCATTTATATTCCTCCGACATGATTTAGAGATCCACAATATTAAACAAAGATTGTATCACTTGACAAGTTATAAACACAGTATAAATTACACAGTGGTTCGACATGGCCGCTGCGATGTTTGCTATCAGCCCACGCGAAAGTGAAGATTAGATCTTATCAGTGGCACAATATTAAAAGAAAGGCTGTATATATTCTCTTTCAATAGCATAGCAGGTATTAAAGCTCAATATTTCAGTATGCCTTTATTTTTTATTTTTTGTAGTGTTGCATTTCTTTTGGAGATTAGAAAAAAAAGAGCAATACAGGAGTGTTTGACGATTTTTGAAAATGTTTAATGAAATCCATGGATAAAAAGAGTTAAAATAAAACTTTTTAGGTAGATTCAGGTACATTGGAGCAAAGTTACAGCGGCGTAGCTTAGCGTGTTTTGGCTACGCCGCCGTAAATTAGCTAGGCTAGTAATGATTCTCAATATACTTGCCTGCTAATATACGGCGGCGTAGCCTAAAGCGGGCGGGCGTAAGGGCGCCGAATTCCAATGTCTTGGAGGGGGGCGTGTTTGATGGTAATGAGGCTTGACCTCACGTTTTTTACGTTTTCTTTTAACTGCACATGCGCCTACATCTCCCTGTGTTCATTGAGGCTACGTACGCCGCACGGGCCTATTGATTTCGACGTGGACGTAAATGACGTAAATCCCGATTCGCGGACGACTTACGCAAACGACGTAAAAAATTTGAATCTCGCGGCGAGAATGGTGGCCATACTTTAACATTGTTATTCCACCTAATAGGTGGAATAACTTTAGGCCTGCTAATGCCTTACGGAAACGGTGTAAATCGACTGCGGCGGCCGGGCGTACGTTCGTGAATCGGCGTATCCCCTCATTTACATATTCTACGCTGACCGCAATGGAAGCGCCACCTAGCGGCCATCCAAAATATTGCAATCTAAGATAGGACGCCGTCGTATCTTAGATATGTTTAAGCGTATCTCTGTTTGAGCATACGCTTAAACATAGGTCGGCGTAGATTCTGAGTTAGGTCGGCTTATCTACTGATAAGCCGGCCTAACTCTACCCGAATCTACCTATTTGTCTTTTTAAACCATCCCCAACTTTGCTAGCAAGTGATATACAGTGGAACCTCGGATTGCGAGTAACGTGGTTAACGAGCGTTTTGCAATACGAACACTGGCCCAGATTCACAGAGAGCGGGCGCACATTACGCCGCTGTAGCGCAAATAATATACGCTAAGCCGACGCAGCGCAGAGAGGCAAGCATGGAATTCACAAAGCCAGTGCTGCCAAAACTGCGCTGGATTTCGAAGGCGTAAGTCGGCGTAGGTGGAAGTGGGCGTGAGCCATGCAAATGAGGCGTGACCCCATGCAAATGATGGGCCGAGCGCCAGACAGATACGTATCATGAAGTGCGCATGCGCCGGGACATGGACGCATTCCTCTGCACATGCTCACAACCACGGCGAAACAACTGCCTAAACTACGCCAGATCAATGCCTACGGCGTGAACGTAACCTACGCCCAGCCACACACACGTCCAACGTAAACTCCGTAAAATACGCCAGCTTGTATTCCTTGGTGCAGACCTTTGCATGTCTGCTGCTGGGTTACACCTCCTTTATGGGGCTTAACTTTACGCCGGACGTACAACTTACGCGCACATCGCGTAGCCTGCGTCGGGCGCACATACGTTCGTGAATCGCCGTATTTCCCTCATTTGCATATTTGAATAGAAAATCAATGGGAGCGCCACATGCGTCCTGCCTAAATATGCGCCCATGCTATGCCGGCGTAGGCAAGTTACATCGGTGGGATGAAGCCTATTTTTAGGCGCATCTTGGTTTGTGGGTCCGGCGCACAGATACGACAGCGCACATTTGCACTTACGCGGCATTTCTTGAGATACGTCGGCGCAAGTGCTTTGTGAATCCGGGCCACTGTATTTAAAGAAAATCCTAACTCGGTTTGCAAGTGTTGTGTCGCAAAACGAGCAGGATTCAGGTCAAAGCGGTGTGTAGTACTGCGTTTGGCCTTGAGGTGGGGGGGCGCCAGAGCCGAGCCGAACAGCACAGATCGCAGCCGAAAGGTACTGTTCGGAAATGCACGAAAAGGCCCGAGGACAGCTCAGGCAGACCTGGGCAAACCTCAGAAAGGCTCAAGAACGGAGTCTTTCCGAGGTTAACCGAGGTCAGCCAAGGTGTCAGCATGCGCCGTTCGTAAAAAACGTCAATCACGTCGGGTCACGAGTAATTTACATAAAACACGCCCCCCATCCTTATTTGAATTAGGCGCGCTTACGCTGGCCCCATTTACGCTACGCCGCCGTAAGTTAGGAGGCAAGTGCTTTGTGAATACAGTACTTGCCTCTCTGACTTAAGGCAGCATAGCGTAAATACGCCGCCTTAAAGATGCGGCGCTCTCTCTGAATCTGGCTATAAGACTGGGGTGCCATTAACGTTCATGTGCATGTAAAGGCAGGCCCAATACTTTTGGCAATATAGTGTGTGTGTTTGTGTATATATATATATATATATATATATATATATATATCTTGCGAGGCAGTAGCTGGCCAGATTGTGGACAATGTATATAGTTTTTTTTTGCCAACTGGCCTCAAGGATTTGTGTCTGCTTTAAAGAAAACAAACTCTTTTTGTCTTTTTGTTTTCAGATCTTATTAAGTTCTGGTCTGGGTTCTGGAGCCCATAGGATTTGTAGAGTTATTGTGTATTTATGTCAACAAACTTTCTCACATGCTACACATGCTGAGGGGCTCCAGGATTTGTATTTGTTTTGGAGAAAACAAACCTTTTGTTTTCTCAGATTTTAATAAATTCTGATCTGGGTTCTGGAGCCTGGAGGCTTTGTAGAGTAGTGTTTAGGATAAAGCCTCCAGTCCTAGGTCCCTGGCTTACCTGTTGGACAGACCTCACTTATTAGTCAGCTGTGAACGGGCATTTTTGTATGTGAATTGACTGATGTAGACATTCTCAATGTGAAAGCTTGCTGCTGGGTGAAAGGCTAACTAAAAAGGTACATAAAATGCATAAAAAGGTATATACTTTTTGTTCTGGGGAAGCCATTAGGGACACTGTTTTAGGAACTGACGTGAGTTTTGTCGGTTTAGATAAACAAATGTTTTGTTTATTATGCTGTGAACTGTATGGGCGGTACAAAGCCATCCTATCATGGGCAGACTAGTACTTACCGAGGCCAAGATGCCGAGATCGGTTCACCCTTGCGACTAAGCGCACTTCGACCCCTGGAGGTGAGACAGGGGAGGAATGATACAAAGAGGCACAGGCTACCCAGCAGGTGCAAGTAGACTTTTATCAGGGTCTTCCAAGTGGTCGAGCAGCTGTGTCAAACTGGCAGGTGCGTGGTTTGCTGGAAGAACTTGATCAGAGAGTCCAGAACCAGGCTGAGGGTCAAGGAATAGGAGTTCGAACACAGATGGAGGTACTGTGTTGGGAACACACAAGGCAAGTCCAGGTCACAGGCAAAAGGTCAAGGCAAGGAGACACGAGACAGAGTAAGGGGTCACAGGCTGAGGGTCAAACACAAAAGAGACAAGTGGAGTCCGTAGCACAAGCCAAGGTCAGGTTCAGGAGAAGGTCAGCAGAGTCAGAGGCAATCCAGGTCACAGCAGGTAATCAAACACAGGAACAAGTCACAGGTAAACAGGAAGCTGAAGACAAACCAGCAATTTTTCTGAGCACTTGCTCAGATTTATAGGCAGCCAGGAAGTCATGTGGTGCGTGCACTACGCAGCTGAGTGTTTTCCTGACAGCTTCCCACTGTCAACTTTTCTGCCACCTAGTGTTCAAAGTATAAAATGTTTCTCTGACACATCCGTCTATATTAACTGCCTTGTTGAATAAAAGTGTAGGACGAACTTGCTGAAACTGTTCTTGTGTGTCCCTGTCTTGTGCATGGTTACCACTGCCACTATCAGTTGAGCCTTTCCACTTGATGGAGAATGCGGGCAGAGACCTATTATTGAACAAATTGGAGGCGCTTTTAACTAGTTGCCACCCACCCACTGTCAAATGACGGCGGGGCGGTGTAGCTCTTGTTCTGGCACGGCGTCATATGACGGCATCCCAGAACGGCCGCTCTCGTGTACCCATGGTGGCGAGCAGCACGGTGATCGCTCATAAAGCAGGGGCAAGTCATGTTAGGTATGGACGTCGGAAACGTCCGAACAGCGTCATCATTTACGTTGTTTGCGTAAGTCGTCCGTGAATGGGGCTGGGCGTAGGTTACGTTCACGTCGCGGGCGTAATTTACTTTGAAAATTTGACGTGATACTGAGCATGCGCGCGCATGCGCCGTTCGTTTGGCCATGCATCTACATGGGGTCACGCTTAATTTAAATACATCACGCCCACGACCTGCCTACTTTGAAATACGCGCGCTTACGCCGGCTCGTTTACGCTGCGCCGCCGCAACTTAGGACGCAAGTGCTTTGTGAATACTGCACTTGCCTCTCTAAGTTGCGGCGGCGTAGCGTAAAGAAGATACGCTACGCCCGCACAAAGTTACGCCGCCCTACGTGAATCTGGGCCATGATGTTTACAATGCGGTCTCTTTCGTAGTAAGGCTTCTGTTTGCATATTCTAGCAGCTTAGCTTGGGAAATCTGCTGTAAGTCGGTACAAATCAGCATCCAGAGTAGAAGCTGGTTGCCGGTTGATGACAGATTGTAACGGGAGGCCCCGGGAGGGCTATACAACCCTGCCCGGTGTGTTTACTGTTCTCATGATCTCCAAAAACCACTTTGGGAGAAAGTTGTGATTTCATCATCCCATAAAAAAAAGAAAAAAAATATTCTTTCCTTTCCCTTCCCCTCGCGGTTGGCGTACTGCTCCTGCCTGGTTGCATGCGCTGCTTGTCAGAAGGCAAGAGTTTAAATGGCTTTTATTTTAGCCCAAGGCTAGTGAAGTTTGCTTGTCTTCCTCTGAGTCCCCTCCCGTCCTCCCGTCCTCCCAGCTCCCAACAGCACTCTTAATCAAAAGCAAGGTGTTGTATTGAAATTCTATAGCGCCGTAGGCAAGGTAAGGCCCCTCAACCGGGAAAAAATGATTCATCTCTCCGGTCTATTTTAATTAGGGCCCCTGTCACATTCATCATGAAATCCTGATCTAGCCTTCCATATAAAATGGTCCGTGCAATCAATGCATCATTTTATTGATTAGGCTGGGCTGAGACGATACTAGGGCGATATTTTCAGACTAAAGGAAGCCAGTTTCCAAAATGCAAGTGCTGACCTCCCTTTAAAAAAAATGCTATTTGCCTGGCTCTGGATTCATTAGCTTCAGTACTTTCTGAGTAACCTAAAAAGAAGTACACTATGGGGCCAGATTCACAAATGAGATACGACGGCGTATCTCCTGATACGCCGTCGTATCTCTGTTTCTATCTATGCGACTGATTCATAGAACCAGTTACGCATAGATAGCCCTAAGATCCGACAGGTGTAATTGTTTTACACTGTCGGATCTTAGGATGCAGTACCGCGGCCGCCGCTGGGGGGAGTTTGCGTCGTAAACCAGCGTCGGGTATGCAAATTAGGAGTTACGGCGATCCCCGACGGTTTTTCGCGTTCGCTACGTCGCCGCTAGTCTAGTTTCCCGTCGCAAAGTGGTGCCTTAACTTTACACAGCAATCGTATTGCTGTGTAAAGTATGGCTGTCGTTCCCGCGTCGAAATTTAAAAAATAACGTTGTTTGCGTAAGCCGTCAGGGAATACGGAATTACGCTACGCGCGTCGCCGTTCAAAAAAATGACATCACTTCGCGCAAAACACGGCGGGAGTTCGGAAACGGAGCATGCGCGGTAGGTCCGGCGCGGGAGAGCGCCTAATTTAAATGGCACACGCCCATTTGAATTGGCCCGCCTTGCGCTGGACGTCTTTACGATACACCGCCGCAAGTTTCCAGGTAAGTGCTTTGTGGATCGGGCACTAAAACCTGGAAACTTGCGGCGGTGTATCGTAAACGGGTTATGTTACACCGGCGCTCTTGTACGTGAATCTGGCCCTATGTTACCAAAAGTATTGGGAAGCCTGCCGCACGTGAACTTTAGACTTAGAATTGGATTCGGGTTTACCAATCAATATACGCTTATTGCGTTTTTTTTTTTTTTTTTTACCAAACATATGTAGAAGACTACATATTGGCCTAAACTGATGAAGACATTTTTTGGGGGGGATATTTATTATAGCAAAAAGTTAAAAATATATATATTTTTTTTAAATTGTCGCTCTTTTTTTTTTTTTTTATAGCGCAAAAAGAAAAACGCCAGAGGTGATCATATACCACCAAAAGAAAGCTCTATTTGTGAGGGGAAAAAAAAGGACATCAATTTTGTTTGGGTACCACGTCGCATGACCGCGCAATTGTCAGTTAAAGCGACGCAGTGCCAAATTGTAAAACGTTCTGTGGTCAGAAAGGGGGTAAAGTTTTCCAGGGCTGAAACTGTTAAATGTGTAAAAAAAAAAGAAGAAGAAATGTTTTCAATAGACAAAAAATATATGGTATATGTACCGTATATATATATATATATATATATATATATATATATATATATATATACCGTATTTATCGGGGTATAGCGCGCTCCCGCGTATAGAGTGCACCCCTAAAGTTGCCCCGAATCCTGTGGAAAAAAGTTTTTTTGTACTTACAGTTTTGGTGTCTTGCGCGGCGTCCATCGGCGGCCTCGTCGGGTCCGGCGTCCGTCTGCGGCTTCGGGGTGTCCTCTTCGTCGGGTCCGGCGTCCTTCTGCGGCGTCCTCGCGTCCTCCCCGCTCGTTTCCCGCGCCGAGTTTGAATACTGCGCCGACATATACAGAGCGCAGTACACTCGTGTATTGTCGGCAATGCTCGGCTACTCTTGCGCTGACGTCCTGTACGTCCAGAACGTCAGCGCGGGAGGAGCCGAGACTGCCCGACAATACACGAGTGTACTGCGCTCGGTATATGTCGGCGCAGTATTCAAACTCGGCGCCGGAAAGCGGGTATCGGCGTATACCGCGCACCCACGATTTTGCCCTGATTTTCAGGGCAAAAAAGTGCGCGCTATACGCCGATAAATACGGTATATATATTGTGTGTGTGTGTATATATATATATATATATATATATATATATATATATAGTGAAATTGTTGTTCTCTACATTTATCTGGCCTGTTTACAAGACAACCGCCACATCAGGTGTCCCCTCCATCACGCTCCATAAACACGCTGTGCAGAAAGATACCATTATGGCCCAATGCGATCGGAATAAGAGCATTTGGCTGCAGTACTGGTTATCTACCGCCTTGATTACATGTTTTAGCTGCAATACCAGTGTTAATGGATCCAGCTGACAAGACTTTCTGCCATTCTACGGGTATCACTTTCATGCTTGGCTGAATGACAAATCTCGAGCGCTGAGAATCTTTTTTCTATAAGTGCTTTTTATTCTCACTAGAGCTATGAAAATTTTTTTTATTAGACTAATAGAATACTAATTCATTACCGGACGGATATAGACAGACAGATAGTTAGAGAAAGATAGATAGATAGATAGATAGATAGATAGATAGATAGATAGATAGATAGATAGATAGATAGATAGATAGATAGATAGATAGATAGATAGAATGTACAGTGCATCTGGAAAGTATTCACAGCGCTTCACTTTTTCCACATTTTGTTATGTTACAGCCTTATTCCAAAATGGATTAATCACTTCAGCCCCTGAAGGATTTGCCCCCTTAATGACCGAGCCATTTTTTGTGATTCGACACCGCGTCGCTTTACCTGACAATTGCGCTGTCATGCGGCGTTGCAACCAAACAAAATTGACGTCCTTTTTTTCTCACAAATAGAGCTTTCTTTTGGTGGTATTTGATCACCCCCTAGCACCAAAGTCAAAAGTCTCTGGGTCATTTTTGACACCTACATGACAATGGATGCACAAATAGGGTCAGTAGTCAGCGGATCCCACCATCTGCTGCGCCTACTACGCAGACTCACGCCCTTTATCCCGAAAGACATAGCAGTCGTGGTGGGAACAATCATCAATTCCAGACTTGACTACGCAAATGCCCTCTATTTAGGTCTCCCCAAATACCAAACCGCTCGTCTGCAAGTCGTTCAAAATACGGCCGCACGATTAGAGACCGGCAAAAAAACCATGGGAATCAATCTCACCTTCACTGAGATCCCTTCATTGGTTGCCAGTAAAAGACAGAATCACTTTTAAGGCACTTTGCCTAATACATAAGTGTATTCAAGGCAACGCCCCCCAATATCTATGCAAAAAAATAAAAGCCCACAACCCCAATCGCGTTCTGCGATCCACCAATCAAAACCTTGTGGAGATACCCAAAGCCAGATACAAGTCCAAAGGAGACCGAAGATTTGCAGTCCAAGGACCTCGGCTGTGGAATGCACTACCAACCACCATCCGACCGGAGTCGGACCACTTGGCCTTCAGGAGAAAGATTAAAACCCATTTCTTCTGAGGTCAAGGGGTTCCTTACCCATGAAATGGATACAGCGCCCAGAGGCGATTCAGTTCGCATGTGTTGCGCTTTACATGTCTCTCTCTCTCTCTCTCTCTCTCTCTCTCTCTCTCTCTCTCTCTCTTCCATTAACGGATGATGGAGGCCACTGTGCTCATTGGGACCTTCAATGCAGCAGAAATTTTTCTGTACCATTTCCCAGATCTGTGCCTCCATACAATCCTGTCTCGGAGGTCTACAGGAAAATTGCTTGGACTTCCTGGCTTGGTTTGTGCTCTGACATGCACTGTTAACTGTGGGACCTTTATATAAACAGGTGTGTGCCTTTCCAAATCATTTCCAATCAACTGAATTTATCACCGTTGGACTCCAATCAATCTATCTGATGGAGTTTGGTGTACATTATTTAATCAAGTTAAATTGGTATTCACCCTCTGCACAGCCTCTATCTCCATTGCGGGTTGGAGACACACGTTGACATCCCATCCTTTGTGTTCACGTGTTTGTTTGGGCACTAGGCCTTTAGAGACGGGGAATTGTAATTTCCAGTTCATTCAGCAAATGTGTACAAAGGCAGAATGAAGAAATAACTGTGAATTCTTACTATTATTGTCCCGATGTTGGAAGCTTTGTATGTGATATTGGTTTGTAACACAGCCAATACCTTCAGTATTCAGCCAAAATAATACAATTGTATGTTCTCTAAAGGGCTGTTTCTCAAGAGTTTATCGAAGGGTTGCCAAAACCGAGCAAATATTGGTTGTTGCCGGGGCAGTGGAGAAAAACACATCTATTGCCGTTTATATTTGAAGGCACATTGGAAATGGTCAAAAGGAAATAACTGCAATGTATACTGTGACTCAGCTATATGGTGAAATACAGTATATATATATATATATATATATATATATATATATATATATATATATACAGTGGGGATCGAAAGTTGTATTAATGTGCATAGCGAAGCCAAGGAAAGATGGAAAAATCTCCAAAAGGCATCAAATTACAAATTAGACATTCTTATAATATGTCCAAAAAAGTTAGATTTTATTTCCATCATTTCCACTTTCAAAATGACAGAAAACGAAAAAATGGCGTCTGCAAAAGTTTTGGGCACCCTGCAGAGTTAATATCTTGTGCTGCCCCCTTTGGCAAGTATCACAGCTTGTAAACGCTTTTTGTAGCCAGCCAAGAGTCTTTCAATTCTTGTTTGAGGGATCTTTGCCCATTTTTCTTTACAAAAGTCTTCCAGTTCTTTGAGATCTCTGGGCTGTCTGTGACACACTGCTCTTTTAAGGTCTATCCATAGATTTTCAATTATGTTGAGGTCAGGAGATTGTGAAGGCCATGGCAAAACCTTCAGTTTACGCCTCTTGATGTAATCCCCCGTGGATTTTGAGGTGTGTTTAGGATCATTATCCATTTGTAGAAGCCATCCTCTCTTTAACTTCAGCTTTTTCACAGATGGCATCAAGTTACCATCCAAAATTTGCTGACATTTTATTGAATCCATTTTTCCTTCTACTCGTGAAATGTTCCCTGTGCCACTGGCTGCAATACAACCCCAAAGCATGATTGATCCACCCCCATGCTTCACAGTTGGACAGAGGTTCTTTTCATTCAATTCTGTGCCCTTTCTTCTCCAAACGTACCTTTGCTCATTCCGGCCAAAAAGTTCTATTTTAACCTCATCGGTCCACAGAGCCGCCGTGGGACCCCAGAACAGGAGGAACGGGGCCACTCTGTTCAAAACTAACTGCACAGTGGAGGTAAGTATGACGTTTGTTATTTAAAAAAAACATGCAGATGCGGGGGGGTCACAGGAGAGCCTCGTAAACACTGGAAAAGGGCCAGTAGTTTATTTAGGTTTTGTGCTTCCCTAGGCTTGACTAAACTTGTGCGCCCCCTAATTTAAATATGACCCACCCTTTCCTGTCAAGGCCACACCCCTTGCTGTTTAAGACCCGCCCTGAAAATTTGGAGTTGGGACACTAGTCCTGAGGGCAGAAAACATATGGCACAGTGAGGAAGGTTTGTGGTCCGGGATGATAGGACACCCACATACCGGAAGCAGTGCGGTCTCTTTATGGGGGCACATGACTAATTTGCCTCTTTGCCCAGTCTGTCCCATAAGACTGGCACTACACTAACAGTGTAGTGCAAGTTGGCGGGGACTCTTTCCATGCTGCCCCCCTGCATGGTGTTGGCCTAGGCCAGGATACATTGTTGTAAAGGGCCGAGGACACCTTGGCTGAACTCCTTGGAAACTGAGTATTTCCACGATTTCCCGAGCATTCCTGCACGGTTATGAAGGGCGCCAATTGGCACAGATCGGCGCCGTTCGGCTCTGCTTGGCTTCAGCGCCCCCCCACCTCAGGCCAAACATGGTATTATACACCGGTTTGGGTTGAATCCTGCTCATTTTGCGAGACAACACTCGCAAACCGAGTCAAGTTTTTTAAGAATACAGTGCTCGTATCGCGAAACGCTCGTTAACCGCGTTACTCGCAATCCGAGGTTCCACTGTATTATGCATTTATGAAATGTTGCAGGGCGTTTATAATTACGAGCATTTTTAATGCATGGCAAAGTCTCTTCAACCATGAATTCCACAATCTCCTCCAATAACATCTAAAATTCCTTCCCATAAGATTCTGTTCACTTATAGTAATCGTCTTACATTTTTTAATATCGTCACCACATGCCACCTCTTTATTTTTAGAAATATTCATACTAGTCAACGGGGGATTGATGTTTCTACAGCGACACATAGAAACTCCTGCGAGCAAGGAGCGCTAATTACACATACTCTTCCCTGTCTTCGGCCTGCTGGAAGTGGACCAGACATTTTGTAGTGACGCCATCGCGGGCAGGACACGATGTGAAGCCTGGTGCTGGGGAGTCTACGGGAAAAGCCTAAAAGCCATCGGAATAAAGCTTTCTAAGAATAAGAGCCGGCCTGGCTCAGCAGATGGTGTTCGCATTCACCTCCTATCCCTCAGGAACAGCCTGTCTTTATCTCTTAGCGTTTATTGCCATTTACTTCTCTTTCATCTCCTCTGGGCACACAGCTTGTTTTAAAATTGAAATCTATGATATTTTATTTACTGGTTGCTATCAATTTTTCCCTTTTTGTAGCTTTGCTTGTGCTTTGTGCTACTATGCCCTGCGAACAGTGGCGACTAGTGCTCAATTATTTTGGGGGGCGGCAATGTATTAAGGTAAAAAATCTTTAGTGTGCAGCTCCCCCCCCCCCCTAATACTTACCTGAGCCCGATCTCCATCCAGCGATGTGCAAGAGAGCCGATGCTCTCCCAGGTCTCTCGCTCCTCATTGGATGAGAGGCTGAATCAGGAGCCATTGGTGCCAGTTGCTGTCACTCGAAGTCAATGAGCCAATCAGGGGGAGAGAGGGGCGGAGTCGAGCCACAGCTCCATGTCTGAATAGACAGACTTTGGCGGATCGGAGCGGGTCGGATGTCACCGGGCATGTCACCGCTGACATCCGCGGCTCCATAGAGGAGCACGGAGCGCCCGTACAGGTCCGCAAAAAAAAACTGACAGACGGACCTGTACGGGCGCTCAGTGTGAAAGAGCCCTTACTGTTTCTAGAGATCCGAATGAAAAAAAAAAACACTAATACTGTATATGAAAAATAAATGCAACATGCCTAGGCTTGCCCTGCATCAGCCCCAGACTACAAATTCTTTTAAAAGGCTCATGATTTAATTTGCAGCACTGAAAAGTATGTAGAGCTCAGAACTTTTACTTAACCACTTAAGACCCGGACCATTATGCAGCTAAAGGACCTTGCCCCTTTTTGCACTTTGGCACTGTGTCGCTTTAACTGACAATTCCGCGGTTGTGCGACGTTGCTCCCAAACAAAATTGACGTCCTTTTTTCCCCACAAATAGAGCTTTCGTTTGGTGGTATTTGATCACCTCTGCGGTTTTAATTTTTTGTGCTATAAACAAAAAAAGAGCGTAATTTTTTTAAAAAAAAAACACAATATTTTTTACTTTTTGCTATAATAAATATCCCATTTAAAAAAAAAAATTGTTTCAGTTTAGGCCAATACGTATTCTTCTACATATTTTTGGTAAAAAATAAAATCGCAATAAGCGTATAGTGACTGGTTTGCGCAAAGGTAATAGCGCCTACAAAATAGGGGACATAATTATGATTTTTTTTTTTATGATTTTTTTTTTACTAGTAATGGCGGCGATCTGCGATTTTTTTATTGGGACTGCGACATTATGGCGGACACATCGGACACTTTTGACACATTTTTGGGACCATTCACATTTATACAGTGAACAGTGCTACAAATACAGTATGCACTGATATAAATGTGACTGGCAGGGAAGGGGTTAACACTAGGGGGCTATGCCCACCGCTGTATCACGGGAGCGCGCCCGCAAAAGCTTTCCACCATGCAAGCTCGCATGAAGGTGGAAAGCTTTTGCGAGGAGAAGCCGAGACAGCCGCCGAGGGACCCCAGAAGACAGTGTAACGCAATGATCCGGGACACCCAGAGACTTTGTGAGGATGGGGGATACTCCTGTGTCAGCGTCACTGATAACTCTTGGGTCTGAGTCCACCCTGTGCCCTTTGGGCATGGGGTGGCAAGTGAATCATAATTCATGTATTACATGAGATAGGACATCACTGATAGTTCGTATTGCAGGATTTTGAGATACTGCAGGATGTTGGCCCAACCAGTCAATAGTGACTCATTCTATAATTAGCCCTGACTAGTGACATGCTAATTGAGTCAGGGCCTGGAAGACATTTCATTGTCCTTGTGTAAAGGTGTTGTAACGGACAGGTGTTAATCCAGGTCTGCTCCCAGACCTCTAATTATATATGCTAAATACTGTTTATGTGTGGAATATACTTGTTGGAGACAGAACGTCTGTCTGGGGATGTGGATTAGAAAGAGCATTGTGTGATGGTGTTTTGTTTGTAATGCTGTTAATGAAGGAATGTTTAGTAATTAGCCTTAGTGTGTGGGTGGGGGGATGATTGTTCCGTTAATGCCTTGTACTGTATATAAGCTGAGAAGAAACCATTAAAATTGTCTTCATTTGAAACCAGAGAACACGGAGCAAGTCTCGTTATTCTGGGAAATGGGAGGCCTGCTGGTTTGTCTGTGTGTCAGATGAGCTGTCGTAGTTGATGGAAGGTCGTAAACGGTGGTGACCGTTACAGACAGGATTCGGGGACACTCTTTGCAAAATGAGCTGCACAGTGGAGGTAAGTATAACATGTTTGTTATTTTTGCCTTTAGTGTTCCTTTAAATGCTGATCAGGCTATACACCCAATATATCCTAAAAATGATTCCAGAAAATGTCAAATATTATTTTTAACCACTAGAATACCGCCGCATTTAAAATGACGGCTTCACAGTGGCTCTGGAAACTCAACAGGACGTCAATTGACGTCCTGGATTCCTCCGGCCACTGGGGGGCGCGCGAGCGCGCCGGCGGCGCCGCGCGCTTGCCCGGCGCGTCCCCGAGATGCCGATGCGCGTGCCTGGCGGTTGCGATGTCCGCCAGGTACCCGCGATCGGTAACGACAGAGCAGGGACGTGGAGCTCTGTGTGTAAACACAGAGCTCCACGTCCTGTCAGGGGAGAGAGGAGACGGATCTGTGTCTCTTGTACATAGGGACACAGATCGGTCACCTCCCCCAGTCACCCCCCTTTCCCCACAGTTAGAACACAATACAGGTATACATATTAACCCCTCCCTCACCCCCTAGTGTTAACCCCTTGAATGCCAGTCACATTTATACAGTAATTAGTGCATATTTATCGCATTAATCGCTGTATAAATGTGAATGGCGCCAAAAATGTGTCAAAAGTGTCTGATGTGTCCGCCATAATGTCGCAGTCCCAATAAAAAAAATCGCAGATCGCCGCCATTACTAGTAAAAAAAAAAAAAATATATATTAATAATAATAAAAATAATAATTCTGTCCCATATTTTGTAAGCGCTTATTGCGATTTTTTTTTTTTTTTTATTATTATTTTTTTTTTTTACCAAAAATATGTAGAAGAATACATATCGACCTAAACTGAGAAATTTTTTTTTGGAAAAAAAAATTTGGCTATTTATTATAGCAACAAGTAAAAAATATAGAATTTTTTTTCAAAATTGTTGCTTTTTTTGTTTTATAGCGCAAAAAATAAAAACCGCAGAGGTGATCAAATACCACCAAAAGAAAGCTCTATTTGTGGGGAAAAAAGGACGCCAATTTTGTTTGGGAGCCACGTCACACGACCGCGCAATTGTCAGTTAAAGCGACGCAGTGCCGGAAGCTGAAATTTCACCTGGTCAGGAGGGGGGTATATGTGCCCGGTATGGAAGTGGTTAAAATGTTTATTCTCTCCTGCAAAACTTTTGTAAGTCTCTCTGTCTGACCTTGCCATGGAAAGAGACCCTTCGCACCTCCACCGTCAGTTCATCGTCAGGAACATTTGATTAAATAACAACGAAGGAGCAGCCATTATTTTTTCATCATTCTCCTCCCCAAGTGGATTTATCATTACCCCGGCCTCAAACAAAGTCTGCGCAGATTATCGAGTTAAATTAGTGTGACTGATCATCAACAACAAACTAATCATTTTCTCTATAGGAAATCCACGATAGAGTTTGCGTCGGCAATCATTTTTATGATCGCCAGCCAGCGCTCTGACCCATCAATCATTTTTAATGGAGCCCTGAATTACAAGCAGTCCCTATTCGCCTGCATCGCTGGGGCCATTCGCAATGTAATCAGTCATTATAACTTTGCAGCTCTGGGATCATTTTCAGCACGGCTGGGCAGAGGGGAATTCTGCATGGGAGGCGAATACCAAGAGTAATAACATCAAAAAATATTCTCCGCAACGCTTTGCTCTGAGAACCTCCAAGCCAAGTTTTGTTTATTTATACAAAGTAGACGGAGCTGCAAAAATGGTTAAGCGAGAGCCTCAAGTTTGTGTGCGTTTCAAAGATCTCGTTAACAAACAAGAAGCGAAAACGCTTATCTGCGGTGCAGAGGTGGAAATATATTCAAAATTGTTTTATACATTTTTTTTTTTCTTGTCACTTCAAAAGAAAATAGTTGCATGTCAGAGGGTTTATAGTAGGGCTGCACGATTCTGGCCAAAATGGCCTGTACGTCCTCTTTAAGTGCCCAGCCGTGGGTCGCAGGTGCGCGCCCGCGACCTGGTCCGAAGCTCCGTGACCACAGCCGCGGGACCCGTGGACCCGATCGCCGCCGGAGTCCCGCGATCGGTCGCCAGAGCTGAAGAACGGGGAGAGGTGAGTGTAAACACAGCTTCCCCGTTCTTCACAGTGGCAGCTTCATTGATCGTGTGTTCCCTAATATAGGGAAACACGATCAATGACATCACACGTCCAGCCCTGCCCCCCTACAGCTAGAAAAACATATGAGGTCACACATAACCCCTACAGCGCCCCCTAGCGGTTAACTCCCAAACTGCAATTGTCATTTTCACAGTAAACAATGCATTTTATAGCATTTTTTGCTGTGAAAATGAAAACGGTCCCAAAAATGTGTCAAAATTGTCCGATGTGTCCACCATAATGTCGCAGTCATGAAAAAAAACGCTGATCGCCGCCATTAGTAGTAAAAAAAAAAATGTATAAAAATGCAATAAAACTATCTCCTATTTTGTAAACGCTATCAATTTTGCGCAAACCAATCGATAAACGCTTATTGCCAATTGTTTTACCAGAAATAGGTAGAAGAATACGTATCAGCCTAAACTGAGGAAAAAAACGTTTTTTTATATCTTTTTGGGGGATATTTATTATAGCAAAAAGTAAATAATATTGATTTTTTTTCAAAATTGTCGCTCTATTTTTGGTTATAGCACAAAAAATAAGGTGAGGTGATCAAATACCACCAAAAGAAAGCTCTATTTGTGGGAAAAAAAGGACGCCAATTTTGTTTGGGAGACACATCGCACGACTGCGCAATTGTCAGTTAAAGCGACGCAGTGCCCAGAGGCGATTCAGTTCGCATGTGTTGCGCTATAAAAGTTTCTCACTCACTCGCAGTGCCGAATCGCAAAAACTGGCCAGGTCCTTTACCTGCCTAAAGGTCCGGGTCTTAAGTGGTTAAAATGTGAGAGCGTTGAAAGCTGAAAACTGATCTGGACAGGAAGGGGGTTTAAGTGCCCAGTAAGAAAGTGGTTAAAGGATAACGTAACATAAGGACTGCTTAAAGGGGTGTTCCAGCCATTTTTTTAAGTTTATTAAAAGTCAGCAGCTAAAAAAAGTGTAGCTGCTGGCTTTTAATTAACAGACACTTACCTGCTCCATGGCTCCAGCGACGCGCCGGCTGGGGCTCCGCTCCTCGCCCCCCCCTCATTCTGAGGCCCCGTACACACGATAGAATCCATCCGCTGAAAAATCCCAGCAAATGGGTTTCAGCGGATAGATCCTATGGTGTGTACACGCCAGCGGATCTGTTTCCGCGGATATTTATCCCCTGGGATGGATTCCAGCAGATCGAATATTTGCTGACATGCCAAACAAATCCATCTGCTGGAATCCATCCCAACGGATAGATCCGCTGGTCTGTATAGACTCACCGGATCCATCCGTCCGAAGGGATCCCCCGCATGCGTCGTAATGATTAGACGCATGCGTGGAATTCCTTATATGACAGCGTCGCGCACGTCGCCGCGTCATAATCGCGGCGACGGCGCGACACGTCATCGCCAGAGGATTTCGGCGCGGATTTCAATGCGATGGTGTGTACACTCCATCGCATGAAAATCCGCCGAAATCGTCGTGAGGATTTATCCGCGGAAACGGTCCGCTGGACCGTATTCGCGGATAAATTCTCTCGTGTGTATGGGGTCTTAGTGTGGGCACCCGGCAGTGACAGCTTTCGGCTTCACGGCCGGGCACCCACTGCGCATGCATGAGCGGCACTGCGCATGCGCGAGCGGCGCCGTCCGATTGGACAGGTGCTTACCTACAGGGAGGGGCTGTGAAAAGGCGATTAAGCTAATCGCCTTTCCAGCCCCTCGGTGGAAGGAGGAAGTGGGACAGGAAGTCCCCTTCTCCTGAAGCCCCCACCCCCCCCAAAAAATTACATGCCAAATGTGGCATGTAAGGGGGCGAGGAGTGGGTTAAGCGGAAGTTCCATTTTTAGGTGAAACTCCGCTTTAAAGTTGACTGAAAATGTATAAAAAGTTATTGTATGCAAAGCTCATTTAACTTGGAATTTAATCAGAATTTCATACTATTTTCAAAATGATAAAAAAAAAGGTAAAATGAAAGAAAGCGCTGAAAAAATTTCAACATCTGGCGATAGGAAAAGGAAGGCTTTGTTAGACGTTTTATTAAAAATAAAAAGAAGAATAATAAACCTTTAACATTTGGACTTTGCAATCCTGGAGTTGCTACAAATCTTACACAAATATATTGATTGTCGCTGATTACACTTATTACATAAACTGCTGCACGTCCAATTAAATATTCATCTCAGGTTTGATTAATTGAAAAACAAATCTTTTAGTACACAGTGGAAAATCTATATTAATTAACATCTTTATGGAGAGATACAAATGGAAAAAAAATTCAATGATTAAAAAAAATAAGCAAAAAATAAAAAATCCCCAGACAGAGAAATAATTAGAAAAATGAAAGTCTTTCTGTCTGCTATGAGCAAATCAGAAGCGACAGCATTTCTGTTTCTTAAGCTGTCGTAGCCAGTAGTGATATTACAGAGATGGGAAGTGTAAATCGCTGTATGATTTATGTTGGAACAAATAAGTCAGCTTTGGCTTATCTTTACTGATGGTTTGTTACAGTAGTTGCAGGCGGTCATAGGCTAAGACTTAAAGATCCGCTCTGGCAAAAACATTTATTTCTTGTTTTTAGATAGACTTGACAATAGTAGTAAATACAGTGGCCCGGATTCAGATAGAGATACGGCGGCGTATCTCCTGATACGCCGTCGTATCTCTGAGTTCCGTCCGTCGTATCTATGCGCCTGATTCATAGAATCAGGTTCCGCATAGATCTCCCTAAGATCCGACAGGTGTAAGTGAATTACATCGTCGGATCTTAGGCTGCAATTCCAGGCCGGCCGCTAGGTGGCGTTTCGTTTTTTGTACTCGAGGAATATGCAAATGAGGAGTTCCGCCGATTCAGAAACGAACGCCCGCCCGGGGCTTTTTTTTTACGTCGTTCTCGTTCGGATTTTTCCGGTGGATAGTTACCCCTGCTATATGCGGCGTATCCTATGTTAAGTATGGCCGTCGTTCCCGGGTCGAATTTTGAATTTTTTACGTCGTTTGCGTAAGTCGGTCGCGAATACGGATGGACGTCATTTACGTTCACGTCGAAACCAATGACGTCCTAGCGACGTCATTTGGAGCAATGCACGCTGGGAAATTTAGCCGGCGGCGCATGCGCAGTTCAATCGGCGCAGGGACGCGCCTGATTTAAATAGTATACTTCCCCTAGCCACGGTATTTGTATTCCGCCGGGGGATTTACGATCCGCCGGCGCAACTTTAGAGGCAAGTGCTTTCTGAATACAGCACTTGCCTCGAAAACTTGCGCGGGCGGATCGTAAATCAAATAGATTACGCAGATCTAAAGATCCGCTAATCTATCTGAATCTAGCCCACAACTTTTGCCAAGATTTTCTTCTCTGGTGTCCATCACCTTGTTGTGGAGATTTGACCCGGCTTTCCTACCGGATCTCACCATCTTCTCTGCCTGCTACGTAGACTCATCCCCTTCAGCCCGGAAGAGGACACAGCAGTAGAGTTGAGTGGACACCTGGATGTCCGGGTTCGACAGGTTCGGCCGAACTTCAGAAAAAAGTCTGGGTTCGGGACCCGAACTTGACCCGAACTTGACCCCAAACCCGAACCACATTGAAGTCAATGGGGTCCCTGACTTTTGACTACTAAAATGTAGTTTGTGTGTATGAGGCTTTAACCACTTCCCGACGGCCGTACAAATATGTGCGGCAGCAGGGTGGTTCTAAATCTCTGACAGGACGCATATATGCGTCCTCCGCTCTTCCAGGCCACTAGGGGGCGTGTGAGCGGTGGCGCGCGCGTGCCCGCCGCATTCCTGAGATACCGATGCGCGTGCCTGGCGGCCGCGATGCCTGCCAGGCACTCGCAATCGGCGGTTACAGGGACAAGGACATGGATCTCTGTGTGTAAACACAGAGATCCATGTCCTGTCAGGGGAGAGAGGAGACCGATCTGTGTTCCTTGTACATAGGGACACAGCATCGGTCACCTCCCCCAGTCACCCCCCTTCCCCCACAGTTAGAACACACCCAGGGAATACATTTAACCCCTTCCATGCCCCCCTAGTGTTAACCCCTTCACTGCCAGTCACATTTATACAGTAATCAGTGCATTTTTATAGCACTGATCGCAGTATAAATGTGAATGGCGCCAAAAATGTGTCAAAAGTGTCCGATGTGTCCATAACGTCGCAGTCCCAATAAAAATTGCAGATCGCCGCCATTACTAGTAAAAAAAAATAATAATAAAAATTAATAATAATTATGTCCCCTTTTTTGTAAGCGCTATAACTTTTGCGCAAACCAGTCGCTTATTGCGTTTTTTTTTTTTTTTTACCAAAAATATGTAGAAGAATACGTATCGACCTTAAATGAGAACATTTTTTTTTTTTTTTTTTTTTTTTTAAATGGGCTATTTATTATAGTAACAAGTAAAAAATATTAACTTTTTTTCAAAATTGTCGCTCTTTTTTAGTTTATAGCGCAAAAAATAAAAACCGCAGAGATGATCAAATACCACCAAAAGAAAGCTCTATTTGTGGGGAAAAAAAGGACGCCAATTTTGTTTGGGAGCCACGTCACACGACCGCGCAATTGTCAGTTAAAGCGACGCAGTGCCAGAAGCTGAAATTTCACCTGGTCAGGAAGGGGTATACGTGCCCAGTAAGGAAGTGGTTAAAGGATCACTATTGCATGGAATAATCCAACCATCCAAAAAATCCAAATCACCAATTTCAGTAGAAAGAGTAACCGTCTGTTAGATCGGATTCCCATTGGATTTATTTATCACCTAATGCGGTCTTTTGATGCTGCAGTTCCTGTATTCCATATTTTTCTCAGTACTGGTTTCCCGTCAGCCTCACGTTTTACTGAGATTGGCCTCTTCTGATTGGCTGCTGCGGACCAAGCATCTGTTGCACAATAGCTCTCCGATCATGAGGTCCAATTATTCTTAACCTTATTAAAATAATGTCATAATCACAATGAGATTCACTAAAAAAAATAGTACATGCTAATGCTTTCTTCTTCATTTGTTTTGCAGCTTTACCTTTCAATAACATTCATGTGCTAGACAAAATCAATACTTATCGATCGAATAACAATTGATTGCAAAATATATTTCTTACTGTTGAAAGGCAGCCTAGCATTGATTGGGTTAAAAGGCAACAATCCATACTTCCATGGGAACACACACCCATTAGAGGAAAGTCTTCTGTTATCCCCTTTAATCTATACCGTCTACACTTTCCATGAATGCTTTAGATGGTTTTCCTACCTTTTCCTCCTCTGATGATTTCTTCAGTAAAAATTGCAAAGGAAGACAAGGGGGTGGATTAAAGGCCAGCTCTAGTCAGCTGGGCTGCTAGACTATTGGCCTAGGCAAACTTCTAATCTATTCTAGAGACATCTACTCCAAGATGTACAGGGCTGTCTTAGTGAGAGGGCACACCTGGGCACTGCCCAGGGGCCCCAGCTGCATGAGGGGCCCCTTCACTTTCCCCAAAGCAGCTGGTCTTTGAGCCCACGCTGCCCTGAAATTGGGGGCCCCATGCCGCCATAAGTCAGAGAGGCAAGTGCTGTATTCACAAAGCACTTGCCTCCTAAGTTATGGCGGCGTAGCGTAAATGGGGCCGGTGTAAGCGCGCCTAATTCAAATGAGGATGAGGGGGGCGTGTTTTATGTAAATGGATGGTGACCCGATGCGATTGACGTTTTTTACGAACGGCGCATGCGCCGTCCGTGTACATATCCCAGTATGCATTGCCCAAAGTACGCCGCAAGGACGTATTGGTTTCGACGTGAACATAAATTACGTCCAGCCCCATTCACGGACGACTTACGCAAACGACGTAAAATTTTCACATTTTGACGCGGGAACGACGGCCATACTTAACATTGACTAGGCCAGCTATTTGTTCGACTAACTTTACGCTGGAAAAAGTCATACGTAAAAGACGTAAAAAAAATGCGCCGGGCGCACGTACATTTCTGAATCGGCGTATCTAGTCATTTGCATATTCTACGCCAAACTCAACGGAAGCGCCACCTAGCGGCCAGCGTAAATATTGCACCCTAAGATACGACGGCGTAGGAGACTTACGGCGCTCGTATCTTAGCCTAATTTAAGCGTATCTGGTTTCCAGAATACGCTTACATTTAGGACAGCGTAGATTCAGAATTACGACGGCGTATCTACTGATACGCCGGCGTAAAGCTTTCTGAATCCAGCTATATATTACCAAAAGTATTGGGATGCCTGCCTTTACATGCACTTGCCCCCCCCCCCCCAAGTGCTCACTGGAGTGTTGGGCTGTGGTTGGGGCGGGAGCAGCCAGCTCTCTGCTTGCTGAGAGGCTGAGCTGGGTGACGGTCCAGGCATGTGGGCGGATCCCGACCATGTGATCACGATCTTTCCCAAGTCTGGATCGACTCTGTGACACAGGAGTGCAGTACATTTTGTACTTCTGTGACCCATTGTCAGTAGAAAAGGTGTCACAGAAGTACAAAATGTGTACTGCACTTCTGTGATCCACAGGAGAAGTACAGCCAAAGGAGCTTTGACCAGTGGCGGCTGGTGCTCAAAATTTTTCTCAAAATCAAACGCAGCCACTGTGCCCATCAAATGCAGCCACTGTGCCCATCAAATGCAGCCACTGTGCCCATCAAACGCAGCCACTGTGCCCATAAATTGCTGCCCTTCAATTGACGCTATTGTGCCCATCAATTGCTGCCAGTGTGTCCATCAATTGCTGCCACTGTGCCATCAAACGCAGGTACTGTACCCATCAATTGCTGCTACTATGCCCATCAATTGCTGCCAGTGTGCCCATCAATTGCTGCCAGTGTGCCCTTCAATTGACGCTATTGTGCCCATCAATTGCTGCCAGTGTGTCCATCAATTGCTGCCACTGTGCCATCAAACGCAGGTACTGTACCCATCAATTGCTGCTACTATGCCCATCAATTGCTGCCAGTGTGCCCATCAATTGCTGCCAGTGTGCCCTTCAATTGACGCTACTGTGCCCATCAATTGCTGTCAGTGTGCCCATCAATTGCCACTACTGTGCCCATCAAATGCTGCCAGTGTGCATCCCCCGCCCGCCTCACACTTACCTGTCTCGGTGGGGCAGTGGTTTCCTGCATGCTCCTCAAAGTCTTCCCCCGTCCTCTCTTCCCATCCTCTGCTATGATAGTGTCCAATCATAGCGCCTGTCGTTTCAGCCAATCAGGTGACAGGTAATTGCCCCGAGCACCTGATTGGCTGAGAGGCGTTTCAGTGTTAGGAAAGCGAATATTTATTCGCTTTCCTAACAAAACGCTGAGTGAACTGCTCGCTGTTCACCTTTTTGGATGCCTAATAGAGACTATGGTGCTTCCAAAAAATACCTTGCCGCTGTAATTCAGGTGCCCGGCACCGGAAAAGGGGCCGGGCACCTGAATAGGGGATGGCAGCTGTGACCATAGATAGATTCATGCAATGCATGAATCTATCTATGGTGATAGAGAAGTGGCAGGAGAGAGGGGGCGGCGCCCGTAGGCTAGAATGACCAGACGTCCCCGGTTTCAGGGGACAGTCCCCGGATTGAGGACACTGTCCCTGGAACAAGTCCCCCGGTTTTGTCCCTGGATTGAATTTGAACAGGGGCTGGGGCAATTTCAAAGACAGTCAGTGCAGAATTAAGAAAATAATTATTCTAAATTGCACACCCGCTCCTACTAGCTTGGGGGGTGTTTTTTTGTTCCATTATCTGTGCCCCTTTCTGATGATCATGTGCTGGTCGGAGCGGAGGGAATATTTCTTCAGTTTCGGGTGCATGCCCATCCATCTCCGCTCGCATGTTCTTCTGCCTTGGCTCAAGTCCTGGCCAGCCACCTGCCTATCTCCTTGCCTTCCCTGGCGGAGTGATCTTCCTCCGCTCCCCATCCAGTAGTAACCGTGGCCCGGAGAGTAAGACTTGAGAGGCTGTGAGGCAGCTAGCGACAGGCAGAGAGTCCCTGATTGCCGCCATCGTATCTTAGCTGTCTATTTAGGCTGGCCGCTAGGGGCGTGTCTGCTGATTTACGCCTAGAATGTGTAAATCAGCGAGATACGCCTATTCACGAACGTACGCTTGCCCGTCGCAGTAAAGATACGCCGTTTACGTAAGGCGTTTTCAGGCCTAAAGATATACCACCAAAAAGATGGTGCAGCCAATGTTAAGTATGGACGTCGGAACCGCGTCAAATTTTTAAATTTTTATGTCGTTGGGCTGGGCGTAATTTAAGTTTACGTCAAAACCAATAAGTCTTTGCGGCATAATTTGGAGCATGCGCACTGGTATATGTCCACGGACGGCGCATGCGCCGTTCGTTAAAAACGTCAATCACGTCGGGTCACGATTCATTAGCATAAAACACGCCCACCTCTTCACAATTTGAATTAGGCGCGCTTAGGCCGGCACATTTACGCTACGCCGCCGTAATTTAGGACGCAAGTGCTTTGTGAATACAGCACTTGCCTCTCTAACTTATGGTGGTGTAGCGTATATGAGATACGCTACGCCTGCCTAACGTTAGGCACGGATACCTGAATCCAGCTATATGTTTTTTTACATCTATCCCTGAAATGTCCATTACCGAAAATTTTTTGGTCTAAAAATCCCAAGATTATAGCTGCCCCACCTCTCCAGTACCTTCTCAGTGGCCCGGATTCAGGTAGAATTGCGCATTATTTACGGAGGCGCAGGGCAACGTTTTTGCCCTGCGCCCCCGCAAATTTGCTCCGCTGCTCTTGATTCACGGAGCAGAAGCTCCGTAAATTGCGTGGGCGCGCCGGCAAAATGCCCGGCGCAAGAGCACGCAATTTAAATGATCCCATAGGGGGCGGATGCCCCGTCGGGAAACTTTCCCGACGTGCATTGCGGCAAATGACGTCGCAAGGACGTCATTTGCTTCAAAGTGAACGTGAATGGCGTCCAGCGCCATTCACGATTCACTTACGCAAACTACGTAAAATTCAAATTTCGCGACGCGGGAACGACGGGTATAGCAGGGGCAGCCTTGCGCGAAAACCGCCGTACGTAAACGACGTAAATTGCGTACGCAGGGCTCGCGCAACGTTGTGAATCGGTGTTAGTATGCAATTTGCATACTATACACTGAGCACAACGGGAACGCCACCTAGCGGCCACCGCAAGAATGCAGCCTAAGATATGCGGGCATAAGAGCCTTATGCCGCGCAGATCTTAGGCTGCAGTCGGCGTAACGAGGTTCCTGAATCAGGAGCACTCGTTACGCCGGGGCAAGTAAGCAATTGCGCTGTGTAACCTATGGTTACACAGGCGCAATTGCTTCTTGAATCTACCCCAGTGTGTATATGTATGCTGTGTGTGTGTGTACACAGTACTGTGTGGCCCCATAATCTCCTATTGCCTGGGGTCCCCATAATTTCCTATTGCCCGGGGGCCCCATAATCTCCTATTGCCCGAGGGCCGCATGAGTTGTGAGTCCGCCCCTGGTTTCCTGTGTGCGTTTGGAAACCTAGTTTTCTATTTTGACTGAAGTGTACCTTTAAGACAACTCTCCACTCCCTATTCCTCCAAATGGGATTTCAGAGCAATGATGACATCTGATGAAGCAAGAATACCAACAAATGTTATTCGTCATAGCCTCATGACCTTTTCGAGAAGGTTCCCCTGCAAGCTAATATTGATGTGCCAGTGATAGAGAGATGTGTTATTAGCTCGAAGTGGTGATGCCTGATAAAAATTTCTTATTTTCTCTCCTTTCCTTCCTGCTTTCATAGATTCTCTCATCCGACCACACCAAGCCTTATACCGATCACTCAGAATTACGGGAATTTATTACTAAATCGCTTTAAGGTGAAGCTACCTCCTTTTACCTTTGGGGGAAGGAGACAACATCTAAACATATGCATCATGTGCCTGTAATGCTTCATCCGAAAATGCCATTTGGGAGATGGAACAAAACACAATAAAAAACATTCTTCCTTTTTTTCTGCTTTGTGTCATAAAAACGCCATCTGACGAGCCCAGCTATTGATTTCACAACAGAACAATCAAAATCAACATGTTTTTGCTGTAGCTAGGGACCTTCTTTCCAATAAATAAGGAAGAAATATCAAATTATCTGGATGGTTTTTGCATTTTTAATTTTAACTGTATATGGTCCCAGTTATGACAGAAGCTGTTTGAAAAAGACATGCCAACAGAATTAACCACTACCCGACGGCCGTACGACTTTATACGGCCGCGGGGTGGTTCTGAATCTCTAACTGACCGTGTTTTTACGGCCTGCGCGCGCATCCAGCGACGCGGGCGCACGCGTGCTCGCCGCATCGCTGAGATGCCGATGCGAGTGCCTGGCGGCCGTGATGTCCGCCAGGGACTCGGGATCGGCGGCTACAGGGACAAGACGTGGAGCTCTGTGTGTAAACACAGAGATCCATGTCCTATCAGGGGAGAGAGGAGACCGATCTGTGTCTCTTGTACATAGGGACATAGATCGGTCACCTCCCCCAGTCACCCCCCCTCCACCTACAGTTAGTAACACTAGGCATGGTACACATTTAACCCCTTCCTCACCCCCTAGTGTTAACCCCTTCAATGCCAGTCACATTTATACAGTAATTAGTGCATATTTATAGCACTGATCGCTGTATAAATGTGAATGGCGCCAAAAATGTGTCAAAAGTGTCCGCCATAATGTCGCAGTCACGAAAAAAATGCTGATCGCCACCATTAGTAGTAAAAAATAATAATAAAAAATAAAAAAATTCTGTCCCCTATTTTGTAAGCGCAATAACTTTTGCGCAAACCAGACGCTTCTTGCGATTTTTTTTTTCAAAAATATGTAGAAGAATACGTATCGCCTAGACTGAGAAAAAAAAATGTTTTTTTAAAAAAATTGGGCTATTTATTATAGCAACAAGTAAAAAATATTTTTTTTTTCAAAATTGTCGCTCTATTTTTGTTTATAGCGCAAAAAATAAAAACCGCAGAGGCGATCAAATACCACCAAAAGAAAGCTCTATTTGTGGGGAAAAAAGAACGTCAATTTTGTTTGGGAGCCACGTCGCACGACCGCGCAATTGTCAGTTAAAGTGACGCAGTGCCACAAGCTGAAATTTCACCTAGTCAGGAAGGGGTATATGTGCCCAGTAAGGAAGTGGTTAAAAGGCAAGGGGTGGGGGGGATTGGTTAGTGGGCCTGCTGCAGAGGAAAGTTTTTTTCATATTAAAGATTGCATAATATAATAATAGACTACAATAAAAAAAGGTGACTGAAATGAGTACATAAAAAGGATTCAACTATATGACAGGCTCAGAGATGGAGCTAAGTGGGGACAGGGTCAGGTGTACATTTAGTCCACTCTTTAGTAGATATACTCAGGGCCGCCATCAGGGGCCAGCCAGTACACCTGTAAGGGGCCCGGAGGTCCCCGGGGGCCCGGATGGCAACCCCCCTTTTTTTTTTTAGGGATCCAGAGTTTCCATAACCCTCAGGAGCCACCTAAAGCCTATTGCACCCTTAAATCATCACAAAGCCCTGCAATTTCATATTCACCATTGACAATTAATTTCACTGAAATATTTAGATTTATTAGGAATCTCAGTAAAGTGAAAACTTCCCACTAATATGGACGCCTAGAAAGAGGGAGAAGCCACACGGCGGAAGCCGCTGTGATGTAGAAAGGACACAGGCCGCACATAGGTTCCCGCTGCCCGTAGGAGCCCAGAATCCGCCCATAGGAGCCTTTAACCCGGCTGCTGCCCGTCACCCATAGGAACCCACAATCCTCTGCCTGTAGGAGCCCGCAACCTGCCCATAGGAGCCTGCAACCCGATCGCTGCCCATCGCCCATAGGAGCCCGCAATCCGCAGCCCATAGGAGCCCACAACCCGCCGCCCGTATGAGCCCGCAACCCGCCCATAGAAGCCTGCAACCCAGCTGCCGTCCGCTTGCAACCGATGGGGTAAGTGCCAAAGTTGGGGGATGCTGCGGACCGACCAACCGGGGGGATGGTTGTTTGCAGCCCCCCCCCAAAAAAAAAAAAACACCAGACGCCACTGCTGCACATGTCTAGTATTTGGTGGTGATGGGGGATGAATCTAAAAACTTAGCTTTACATTTTGCTTCATATACCTGTGATTATTATATTGTGTTTTAGTGTTCTAAAAGAATGGAGTTTTTTTAAAAGACAAAGCTTGCAAAAACATCAAAACTCAGCAGTGGCCTTCAGCTCTCGCACAACCTACGGTGAACCTATGGTGAATTTGTTTTTGACCTTTAAGTAAAAGCCAGTCAGAGTCAGCAGGTTGAATTTCATTTTATTTTCTGATGTAAAGAACTCTGTTGTAATGCCATTAATTCAGAATAAAAGTTACGGAACACTATTTTTATTCTGCTTCCTGGCACCAAGCCATCTCCATCGCTATTAGCCACCGCAATGTGTTTTTTTTTACACCACAGCCGGTATTATCCAACAGATGCCTGAGTTTTAAATAGAAGACTCGGATCTGCTGGGTTTATAAATTATCTGAGGTTTTATTGATTTGTTTGCTTTATTAGAAATTCTATTTGGCTTCTGCTTTGGTTTCATTGTAATAATGGACATGATAAGAGGAAAAAGGAAATCAAAAAAACACAAAAGAAAAAATAGACAAACTAAAGCGATCAGTTGCATTTGGTGCACAAAACTTGAGATTTGGTGCTGCTTTTTGACAGGGAAAGATATTATTGATACGTAGACATGTGCAATTTGTTTCGTTACAAATTTGTTTTTTAACTACCGTATTTATTGGGGGTAAAGCGCGCACCACCGTATAGTGCGCACCCCCAACCTAGAAGGGAAATTTCAGTGAAAAAATAAAATACTTACAGTTTGAATGTCCCTCGTTGGTGTCTTGCCCGGCGTCCATCGGCGTCCATCGGCGGCCTTGTCGTCCGTCTGCGGCCTTGGTGGTGTCCTCCCTGCTTCTCCCGCGTTGTTTCTGAGTCCATCCCCGCTTCCCGCACTGTGTTTGAACGCCGCCGACATATACCGAGCGCAGTACACTCGGGTACACTCGGCCAGGCTCGGCTCCCCTCGCGGTCACGCCCTGTGCCGCACAGGCAAATGGCAAAATTCATATCAAGTAATATGATGATTAACACATTATAATAATGAATTTTGCTGGCACAGTATGTCTAAGGCAATCCACAGGAACCGTTTGTCAGGTCACCTGTGGCCAGGTGACAAATGCACCCTGATGGAGGCAGGGGTGCACCGCAAGGTAGTGAACCCAATAGCAGACTGCTGCGGATGGACAGGAAACGTGAACCCAAGATTCCCCAGGGTGCAGAGTCTAAGGTCCAGAAGGTGTTCACCAGAGCCTCTAGTGGTGAGGATGGCCTTCGCTGCAACTGAACCCAGGTCGCAGCCCCTGGGGTCCCCCATGTCACGCTCCGTAGGGAGAGAGGGGAAGCAGTCACTGAGGACACAAGGGATGGTGATGGGTAAGCCGAGGTCAGGGCAACAGGCAGACAAGGGTAACCAAGGGACAGGCCAAGGGTCAGGGTCACAGGCAAACAGGAGTAGTCGTAGACAAGCCAAAGTCGGTACGCAGAGATAATAACGTAGCACACGGCAAGCAGGAACACAAGCTAACACACAACATTGATCAGCGATGCAGACCTGCAGTGCACTGGTTAATATAGAGTTCCTGGAATGGCCTGGGGTGGAGCCATACAGGGAGGAAGAAGATAAAGGAAGCCAGGTGAGGGGGCCTGGCCTCTAAGATGAACACATGAGAGCAAGGTAAGCTGCCAGAGATTACTTCATATCCATGACACCGTGTCTCGTCTGGAGTAAGCCAAAAGCGTGCCACTATCATCTAAGATGGTATACACAATTGCTGTTATTAATAAAATATTTTCAATTTTTTTATAAATTATGTTGTATCGACTATTATCGATGGCACCTTTAAAATCCCATATCTTGTTCTTTCAATATTTTCGTTTTTGGTTGTAACATGACATGACAAAATGTGGAAAATTGTAAGGGGTATAAATAATTTTTCAAGGCGCTGTATTAAAAAAATTACCAAACAAATCAAGAAACATTCTTTGAACGAAGTCTATCATTTATTAGGTTCCAATAGTAAGCATTGACGGTAGGTTGCCCAAATCCAATCGGGCTCTGCCCTCTCTGTACTGATTGATCGCTCTTTTGCCAAAATGACCCCTAATGCCCTGTACACACGAACGGTTCGTCTGATGAAAACGGACCGATGGATTTTCTCATCGGATATCCGATGAAACTGACTTAGAAAAATGAAGAGTAATGCTTCGGGGCATGCGTCGACTTGATTCTGAGCATGCGTGGATTTTTGACCGATGGATTTCACCACAGACGATCGTTTTTTTCTGTCGGTTTTTTAACCATTCGAAAAATATTCACCGATGGGAAAAAAACTGATGGGGCCCACACACGATCGGTTCGTCCGATGAAAATGGTCCATCGGTCCGCTTTCATCAGACGAACCAATCGTGTGTACAGGGCATATGCCGTTTCTTTTGCTCTCACATACAGTATCCCGTTGGTTTTTGTCATCCTTTCCTATCTATTCTCGGTTCTTCAAGGTTACAGTCATTCCACAGCCTTTTCCCTTCTCTTTTGTATATATTTGTTCTCAGAGACCTCATTAAAAAAAACTTGCCTATGGGTAAAATCATTGTGCATAACGGAACGGCCCACGGTACTCCATTTTCAAAGGCAGAAAAATGAACATTTTTAGCTTCATCTGCACTTTTAGTTTGAACCTTCTAAGCTCTAAGACAAGACATCAAATTTCGGGCCTACCAACATGTGACGGGGAGGTCGATTGGTTATTTAGCTCTCTTGGTTTATATGCTGCTTGCCCTTATTGACTCGGTATAAAAAGAATAATGATGTCATGGTTCTCTGCTAAAAGAGCTGAAAGGCTTCGAAGAAAAAGAATTCCGGGGTAAATGGGCTGATTATTTTTTTTTATTATTATTGTTTCAATTCTTAAACTTTTTGCTAACACCAGAAAGTTTTTTTTAACCACTTTAACCCTGGAAAGTTTTACACTCTTAACCACATCAGCCCCTGAGGATTTGGCTGCCCAATAACCGGGCCCTTTTTTTGTGATTTGGCACTGCGTCGCATTAACTGACAACTGCGCGGTCGTGCGATGTTGCACCCAAACTAAATTGGTGTCCTTTCTTTTCCACAAATAGAGCTTTCTTTTGGTGGTATTTGATCACCTCTGCGGTTTTAATTTTTTGCGCTATAAACAAAAATCCCCCCTCCCTTTCCTCAGTTTAGGCCGATACGTATTCTTCTACATATTTTTGGAAAAAAAAACGCAATAAGCGTTTATCGATTGGTTTGCGCAAAATTTAAAGCGTATACAAAATAGGGGATAGTTTTATTGCATTTTTATTAATATTTTTTTTTTACTACTAATGGCGGCTATCAGCGATTTTTTTCATGACTGCGACATTATGGCGGACACATCGGACAATTTTAACACATTTTTGGGACCATTGTAATTTTCACAGCGAAAAGTGCTATAAAAATTCACTGATTATTGTAAAAATGACAATTGAAGTTTAGGAGTTAACCACTAGGTGGCACTGTAGGGGTTAAGTGTGACCTCATATGTGTTTCTAACTGTAGGGGGGGCGGGCTGGATGTGTGAAGTCAGTGATCGTCTTTCCCTACATCAGGGAACAGACGATCAATGACACTGCCACAATGAAGAACGGGGAAGGTGTGTTTACACTCACCTCTCACCGTTCTTCAGCTCCAGTGACCGATCACGGGACACCGACGGCGACAACGGCGATCGGGTCCGTGGGTCCCGCGGGCGTGGTCACTGAGCTTCGGACCGGGTCGCAAGCGCGCCTCCGGCGGCGTGCTCGCGACCCCATGGCTGGGCACTTTAAGAGGACGTACAGGTACGTGGTGGTACCCAGCCGTGCCATTCTGCCGACGTATATCGGTGTGAAGGGGTCCTTAAGTGGTTAACATTCTGAGCGTTGAAATGCATTGCACTCACTTTAAATGGGCTACTAAGGTCACACTGGGCTATTAACCTTTTCATGTGTAACTTAGTCCTAAACTATTAACATCAAATAAACACGATTTATTTCCTCTCTACATTGTGAGGTCCTAAAGAATATATGGAAAAATAACATATGCCACACTTTCAGACTTTTGACTCTGCCCATTACAAATGAGGCTCCCCTCGTCTTCTCTAAACAATAAGTGCCAACAGCATCAAGCAGATCCTTGGGAAAACAAATAATTCACGGGGTTTGGATAAACTCCAGACTTCTTTGAAAGGAAATCACTGACAGGTTTCCAAAGTTGGAATGACCCTTCAAAAGAAGGCTGCCATCCGGAACAATACTTTATGGTAATGCACCGGCTCTCAAACCGGCTACCTTCACAAGCCGAGTTGTCAGCAAATTGGAAAAAAAAAAAAAATTGGAAAAAAAACCTACATCAGATAAATTACATTTCAACGGAAAAAAAACATCAGGTGTATTCCTTCTTAAATTCTTGACGCTTTAAACTTGAGTACCATTACTTAATTACTTAACTTAATTACCATTTAGGGTGTCTCAATTGATGCCGTTTGTTGCCCAATTAGGTCTTCAATGGTGAGTCACGCCGATAGTGGGCACGCGCCCGCGACCCATGGCTGGGCACTTAGAGAGGACGTACAGGTACGTGCTTGTGCCCAGCCGTGTTATTCTGCCGACGTATATCTGCAGGAGACGGTCCTTAAGTGGTTAATGGATTTTGTAATTTTGTACTTTCGTAAATACATTGCAGCGCGGTCATTCGCAATCTCGAATTTTTGTTTAATTTTCAACACGCAGCTAATCCATAGTGAGATAGACACTTCAAAATGAGCGTTTTCCAAAAAATCCGACGTGTGTACGCTCCATCGGAGAAACTTTTTCGGTTTCAAAAGTCCGGCCAACTCCCTTCGGACAAAAATCCACGGAAAAGTTTGTTTGAAGTCCGATCGTGTGTACGAGGCTTTACACTGTACAATGTGACTCAGCACAAAAGAGATAAGCTGATTGGCTAAGATATTAAGTAAGATACAACACTCACTAACTACACTGCCCAGTGCCCATTCGAAAGAACGATACAAGTACACAAATTTATGAACAGACAAAGAAACGGATCTACAAAACACACAAATGAAAATACGAACAGACAAAGGATTTAAAATACGGAATGCAAATCGTTCGTTATAGATGTAATGTTCGTTCTTTTGCTGTTTCGGTGTTTCGTATTTTAGTAAGATTGTCCAATCGTACGTTCGTATTTCCGCTTGTTCGTTATTTTGCTTATTCATAATTCCGTAATTTTCGCATCTTGGTTCTTTTCGGATGTTCGAATTGATCCGAATGTACGAATAATAACAAATTCGTACGAAAATCCATTTGTTACGAACAGGAACGCACATGTCTAGTTTTTTTAGCCATCACACAGTTACAGCCTTAAAGGGGTTGTAAAGGTAATGCCGCGTACACACAATCAGTTCATCCGATGAGAACGGACCGATGGACCGTTGTCATCGGATAACCGATGAAGCTGACTGATGGTCCGTCACGCCTACACACCATTGGTTATAAAAAAACGATCGTGTCAGAACGCAGTGACGTAAAACAGAACGACGTGCTGAAAAAAACGAAGTTCAATGCTTCCAAGCATGCGTCGACTTGATTCTGAGCATGCGTGGATTTTTAACCGATGGTTGTGCCTACTAACGATCGGTTTTGACCTATCGGTTAGAAATCCATCGGTTCAATTTAAAACAAGTTGGCTTTTTTTTAACCGATGGTTAAATAACCGATGGGGCCCACACACGATCGGTTTTGACTGATGAAAATGGTCCATCAGACCGTTGTCCTCTGTTTAACCTATCGTGTGTACGAGGCCTACGTTTTTTACCTTTAAGGTGAAAAAACATCCGACGGTTAGCAGCCTCCCCCCCCCCCCCCGTTTACTTACCTAAGCCCTCGAAAGTCTTGTGTCATGAAAGTGCTTTATTTTCAACCGGGCTTCTCGTCTCTTCTCGGCTCATTCATCGGATGATTGATAGCAGTGCAGCCATTGGCTCCCGCTGCTGTCAATCAAATCAATAATGCGGGGCCGAGTGATACAGTCGGCGGCTATGGCCGCCGACTGTATCACAGTTGCGCGCCCGCAATCTAACCCCCCCTGGGAGAGAGCTTCCTAGAAGGGGATTAGCTCTTGCCAAGAGGAGTCGAGAGAGCCGCCGAGGGACCCCAGAAGACGAGGATCGGGGACACTCTGTGCAAAACGAACTGCACAGTGGAGGTACCGTATTTATCGGCATATACCGCGCACCGGCGTATAGTGCGCACCCCAAGCTGAGGAGGGAAGTTTAGGGAAAAACTTACATTTTGGATGTCTTGCCCGGCATCCGTCTGCGGCCTTGCGCGGGGTCCGTCCAGCCTTGTGCGGGGTCCATCTGCTGTCTTGCCCGGCGTCCATCGGCGGCCTTGTCCGGCGTCTGTCTGCGGCCTTGCGTGGGGTCCGTCGAGCCCTGTGGATTTCCGTCGAGCCTTGTTGGGGTCCGTCGAGCTTTGTGGGTGTCCGTCTGCAGTGGGGTCCGTCGAGGGGTTGCAGCGTCGTGTGTTTGAATTTGGCGCACTGTGCAGAGCCGGATTTCCTGCGCACTCGGCTTCCCTTGGCTCCTCTCAGCTCCTCTCGCGTGGCTGCAGGCGGAGCCCGGCAGAGCCGAGCATGGCCGAGCCTAGCCTAGTGCGCAGTACACTCGGCTCGGAGAAGCGGGTATCGGCGGGATATCAGCGTATATCGCGCACCCACGATTTTCCCCTGATTTTAAGGGGAAAAAAGTGCGCAGTATACGCCGACAAATACAGTAAGTATAACATGTTTGTTATTTAAAAAAGGAACCCCTGTCAAGGAGCCACTTAGGATGACACATGGTTGTGGATTTAGGTATTACATCATTAGTAGGCCAGCGCAGCCAACAAGTCACTCTACGACCAGATGGCGTTCATTAAAGCTTTGTTTATTTGTCCGATCATTAATAGAAGTTTGGGTTAAGAGCCACTAATCATTAACAGCATCCATTATTTTTGTTAGTGTATAAACACTCGCATTATGCGGGGAACATTAGACTGCGCCGGGTTTTTCGTGCCAAGTTTGATGTGCCTGTTCGCAGCATCCTGTTTTATGGCTCCGTCCTCTGGGAAGTGACAGGCAGCTTTTGGTTTTTACGAAGATAAACTTATGTGAGTTTCTACAAAATCATACTCAAGATAGACGACATTAGAATATCAATGTTGGCCACGTATAGCATTCCTTTCAGATTTGATCTAACAAAAAATGTGTAGTGTGAGTGTCCTCCGGATTCCATGGGGTTGATTTACTCAAGGCAAAAAGGCTGTTCACTTTTTAAGGGGAATTTTCACTTTCCAGTCAAAAACTAACTAAGCTTAACCACTTGCCTACTGGGCACCTAAACCCCCTTCCTGCCCAGGCCAATTTTCAGCTTTCACACTTTGAATGACAATTGTGTGGTCATGCAACGCTGTACTTATTAGAAATTTGTATCATTTTCTTCACACAAATAGAGCTTTCTTTTGGTAATATTTAATAACTGCAGTTTTTTTTAATGTTTTGCTAAACAAACAAAAAAGACCAAAAAGTAAAAAAACAAAAAACAGTTTTCATAGTTTGTTATAACATTTTGCAAACAGGTAATTTGTCTCCCTCATTGATGTGCACTGATAGGCACTGATAAGGCGGCACTGATAAGTGGCACTGATGAGGCTGCACTGATACGTGGCACTGATAGGTGGCACAGAAAGGCAATGATAGGTGGCAATGTTGGGCAGGTAGTCACTGGTAGGTGTCACTGATAGGCATCACTGATAGGTGGCACTGATGATTGGGCACAGATTGGCAGCACTAATGGGCCCTGATAGGTGGCACTGGTGGGCTTTGATAGGTGCACTGGTGGGCACCGGTAGGTGGCACTGGTGGGCACTGTTTAGCAGTGCTGATGTGCACTGGTAGGTGGCACTGGTGGGCAATGGTAGTTGGCACTGGTGGGCACTGTTTAGCAGTGCTGATGTGCACTGGTAGGTGGCACTGGTGGGCAATGGTAGTTGGCACTGATGGGCACTGTTTAAGAGTGCTGATATGCACTGGTAGGTGGCACTGGTGGGCACTGGTAGGTGGCACTGGTGGGCACTGTTTAGCAGTGCTGATGTGCACTGGTAGGTGGCACTGGTGGGCAATGGTAGTTGGCACTGGTGGGCACTGTTTAGTAGTGCTGATGTGCACTGGTAGGTGGCACTGGTGGGCAATGGTAGTTGGCACTGATGGGCACTGTTTAAGAGTGCTGATATGCACTGGTAGGTGGCACTGGTGGGCAATGGTAGGTGGCACTGGTCGGCACTGTTTAGCAGTGCTGATATTCACTGGTAGGTGGCACTGGTGGGCAATGGTAGGTGGTACTGGTGGGCACTGCATAGCAGCAGTGGGTCTGGACTGTGCGGGACTATGAAACATTTCTTTAAATGTAGTCCTTACAGTAAAAATACAATTTTATTTTCTGCTAAACAAACTAAAAAAGAGCGAAATTTTTGAAAAAAAAAATGTTTTTCTTTGTTTCTGTTATAAAATGTTGCTTTCTCATTCACTGACGGGCACTGATGAGTCGGCACTGGTGGACACTGATGAGGCAGCACCGATGGGCACTGATGAGGAGGCACTGATATGTAGAATTGATGGGCACTGATAGGCGGCACCGATATGCAGCACTGACATGCGGCACTGATGGGTACTGACAGGTGGCACTTATGGGCACTGACAGGTGGCATTGATGGGCACTGACAGGTGGCACAGATGGGCACTGACAGGTAGCATTGATGGACCCTTATAGATGGCACTGATGGGCAGCACTGATTGGCCAGGTACTGGACAGGTGTTAATGCTGGGTACTGATTGGCACTATGGTGGGCACTGATTTGCACTGTGGTGGGCACTGATTGGCACTTTATTGGGCACTGAGGGGATTATGATGGGGTCAAGACTGGGCACTGATTGGCAGCTGATGGGTACAATTGATGGGGGCTGTGCTGATAATCAATGTGCTGTGATAACAGAGCCACTTCCCGGGCGTCATTCTGCATACGGCGGGCAGGAAGTGGTTAAACTAAAAAACTCGGAGGGTTTAATACTACTTTTATACTTGCCTAGTGTTGAGCGCTGTCAGATTCGGTGGAAACCTGCTTCTTTATTTAGAACATTTTCTGTGCTTCAAATGATCTCTTTTTTTGGATGGACATAGTCCTTATGTGTGTCTGCATGCAGTGGGTGCACATCCCTGAGGTTTGAAAAGTCGCAAGTCAGTTAAATTGCAAGTCAGTTTTCCAAGATTTTACTTTTCAGATATTATACTCATCATTATTTCTGGGATTCGTGACATGCCAGAAGCCACTCGGCTCCAGCCCTCACACTACGAGATGACAGAGATGACAGGCAGAGTTTACTGTCAAACTTGCTCAACTTCACAGGCGGCAAATTCCAAGGAGCAGATACCTCACAGAAGGCCCTCTCCGAGTCAGATGAGAAAGAACTGGATCCACATCTCTGAGTTCCCAAGGGGACAACGTAATGGAATAAAGTGTTCTGGGGGGCCACATCTTTCCAAACTGTTTATGCTTTCAGGAGAGATATTGTTTGATGTTCATTACTTCTACTCATTTAATATTATTTATTGAATAAGAACTCCAGTTACAACTAATGGTATCTGAAAAGTCAACATAACATAACCCCCCGGTATAATTATAGAAAAACTACAAATTTTCTTTGGGAAAAGAAAACATTTGTTTGTCCCTATTTTGTGTAATGGTTAGGTATTTTTAAGAAAAATAAATATTAATAAAAAAAAAAAAAAATTGTGGTCATAGTAAGGACTTCACTCAGATATAGTTGTGAAAGTCTGAATAAAAAAAATGGCAGCTCACATTTAAAGTTTTGAAGGTTTTTACAACCCTAATGCCTTGTACACACAATCGGGTTTCTCGGCGGTCAAAAGACCGACCGCCGGGAAACCCGAGGGGAAAACTGAGAACCGTCTCGGTCACTTTTCCCCGTGTGCACACGACCGATTTGTCAGGTCACCTGTGGCCAGGTGACAAGTGCACCCCGTTGGGGTCAGGGGGGCACCACAGGGCAGTGAACCCTATAGCCGACTGCTGCTATCAGAGAGGAAGCGTGAACCCAAGATCGCCCAGGGCGTGGAGTCTAAGACCCAGCTCTGTGTTCACCAGAGCCTCTAGTGGTGAGGATGGCCTTTGCCGCAGCTGGATCCAGGTCGCGACCCCTGAGATCCCCTAGGTCACGCTGCGCAGAGAGAGAGAGGGGAAGCAGCAAGCAGGACAACGGTAGTGATGGGTAAGCCGAGGTCAGGGCAACAGGCAGACTAGGGTAACCGAGGGACAGGCAAAAGGTCAAGGGCACAGGCAAACAGGAGAAGTCAGGGATGAGCCAAAAACGGTACACAGGAAGATATACGTAGCACACTGCAGACAGGAACTTAAGCAAACAACACTGTTGAACAGCACTGCAGGCCTGTAGTGCAACAGTTAATATAGACTTCCTGGGATGGCCTGGGTGGGGCCATACAGAAAGGAGAGGAGATAAGAAGGTAACCAGAACAGAGTCAGGCCTCTTAATGGACAGATGGGGACAGGTAAGCTGCCAGACTATTGCATATCCATGACACGGTTTTCCCGACAGGAAAACTGTCTGAGAGCTTTGGTCGGGAAAACCGGCCGTGTGTACGCTCCACAGCAGTGTTTCCCCATAGGAAAACTGCAGGGGGAAAACGCAGCGATTTATGACGGGAAAAAATAGAACATGTTCTATATTTTTTCCCCGCAGTTTTTCTGTCGGGAAAACTGCTAGGGAGCATACACACAACCGATTTTCCCAAACAAAAGAAAACATGACAGTGAAATTTGTAGCGTAACATGTAACCAGAGATGGTAGATGGAGTATGCGATTGTCCGGAAATCCTCATGTGACATCCCCCCTGTGACAGAACCCACTGTCACTGTGTGTTTTGGAAGGGACTGTGGGAGGGCCTCCTACCCACAGATTATGGCCCAGAAGAGACTGGAGACCTGGGGACAAGCTGGCATTGAGATAATGTAATGTAATGCTACATCCCTTCTACCCCATCCCCCCCCTTGTTGCTGTGTCTAATTGTGTTGGTAAATGGCACATAGACAATGGTCTGGACAGGAGACATCTCTCCCCAGGGAATATGTATTGAGAGGCTGCCTACTTGCCATAATCCCTTAATGTTTATCTGTAGTCTGTTTCAATGCACAAGTGTTCCGTTCCCATTGGTTCTTTCTTGTCCCCTACCCCCTCCCCTCTATGACAAGGCTAAGGGGAGTGTCCCTAACTGTGTGTAAAAGTGTATGTTTTGTATTTAATAAACAGTTTATGCTCTGCATGTTTAATCCTCAACACCTGTGTGGATTGTCTCGTGATTGAGGGGTTAAGGGCTGGTTATGGCGACTCTGCAGGCTGCGGGTGCGTTTGGAGGACAGGAGACACAGGTCTGGCGGTATGCGAGATCCAGCACACCCCCCACCTATAAGGGAGGACCAACCCAACAAAAGGCTTACAGGGGGTCACACGTATGGACCTTCAGAGGGGCAGAGGAGGGGCGACATCTGTGAAGTGCAGAATCATAGCTTAAATCAGTTCATGGAAAGAGCAAAAATTCAAGGTTCACAAGAAACAAGACACAAAGCAAGGTTATCCAAAAATCAACACATTATCCCTTTTTAATGAAACATGCGTGAATCAACATGCATAAATAATGAAACCCAACCATTTATCAAACTTACAAGCTTAAATTAAAGTGAATAAATAAATATATAAAAAGTCCAATTTCCTGAAGAAAGTCCAAATGTGCAAAAAGTCCCCACAGATGGCCAGCTCCTAAATGCGATATGCTCAACCAAAGTGCCACGAGAGAAAAAGAGTGGGAGCGCCGGAGCTGAGCGGAGCCAAACGTCGCCCGATCTGCGCTGTTCAGAAATGCACGGAAAAGCCAGAGGACAGCGTGGCTGACCTCTGCAAATCTCGGGTAGCAAGTCTTTCCGCGGTTCGCCAAGGTCAGCTGAACTGTCCTCTGACCTTTTCGGCCGTTTCTGAGGCCAGGCGGTGCCCCCACCTCTGTCCGCATGCGGTATTGCATGCCATTGAAGTCCATGCGGAACAAATTATTTTAGTTTCCATTGACTTCAATGGGGAAACTCGCTTTGATATGGATTGCGAACATTCTCATGGAACGGATTATGCTTGTAATCCGAGGTTCCACTGTATATAATGATAAATGCATATGATATATTTTGTTGCTCCCCTCTCTAGTCTTACTGCCACAGATCCAGGAGTAAGTAATATTAAATATGATCCAAGATGCACCCAACATGACCCTGATTCTACAGAACAAAGATATGCCTCAATCTGAATGCACTCATCCTAATTATACATTAAATGTAATATATGTGGGCCTCATAAATAATGAATACAAATATACTGTGAAATTGCTTCGGTAAACATTACAAATTAAGAAATATGTTTAATATTTGCTGCATATGTTTTATTAACTGACAATCCTGCATGCCCCTAATTAAAAATTGTTTTAGTTAAAGGCAAAAAATAGATTTCATTAGAGAACAGTGAAATTGTTTGGCTGGCTTTGGAGTGTTGGAAGATGTACAGTATGGAGAACTCAAATCAACTTGTGAAAAAAAAAGGGAAGCTGCTACAAATTGCAGTTGATGACTTTGAATGAAGATTTTATTATCGCTGCCTGCTTGTTGGGGGCTACAGAGCAATGTGAAGAAAACACGTCGATATGTAAAATCACATGACATTGTTCTATAGTTAAAGGGGTTGTAAAAGTAAATGTTTTCCCACCTTAAGGCATCCTATGCCCTAAGCTGAAAAAACATCTGACAGTAACGCCCCCCCCCCCCCCCCATCCCCGAAGCCCCCGTTTTACATACCTGACCCTTCGAAAGTTCCACACTCGTCTCCATCATCCTCTTCGGTTCCCAGGCTGACCGTTGATTGGCTACACTGGATGGATTGAAAGCAGCGCAGCTATTGGCTGGCGCTGCTGTCAATCACATCCAATAAAGCGGCACGCCAGGGGTTTGGCTTAGGGTTAGGGTTAGGGGTTAGGGTTTCCCATTGAAGAATATGGCTAGGACTCAGGAATTGGAACCGGGACCTCCCCCAAAGGTCAAAGGTCAGAAGGCGGTTCCAATAGGTCAAAGGTCACATGGCGTGGCTGACCCACCCCCACCAAAGTGTACCGCCTACCCCAACTAAGTCGGGGAATGAACAAGTCAGGGAATGAACAAGTCGGGGAAAGCTTTCCACCATGCAAGCTCGCATGAAGCTGGAACACTCTTGCGGAGGGGGAGCCATGACAGCCACCGATGGACCCCAGAAGACGTGGATCGGGGCCACTGTGTGCAAAACGAGCCGCACAGTGGAGGTAAGTATAACATGTTTGTTATTTAAAAAAATAATATTTACTTTAGTGTCGCTTTAAATTATTTTTTAGTGATTCTATTATACATAAAAACATATCTATTTGTTTGTAAGCTTGCAGGAGCAGGGCTTACCACTGTGAATGGCATTCACTGGGTTAATGCCGTGTTTTTCACGCACGAGAGAAAGTGACGTCATCGCCGCTTTCCGGCCAATCACAGCGCCGGAGCGGCGAAAACAAGGAAGAAGCTCCAGGGGACATGGCGGTGGCAGTGGACGGGACCGAGGTGGACTTCGGGGGCTTCGTTCTCAGGTAAGTGACACATCATGAGCTAGTATGCGGAGGGGGAGCCATTATGACTTTCTCTTGCAGGTTTATTTGTTAAAAAATATATTACAGAGGGTTTACTTCCTCTTTAATGCCTTTGGATCCAATCACGTGCTTCGGGAAAAGGAAAACCAACAGAATCCATGCGTCCGGCTCCCTGCATGTAGATTAGGGGCTGGATGCATAGATTAGGGGGGCGGCGCCCCTGTGCCCCGTATGGACGGGCCGCCACTGTGGATAATGATAGAACCAGGCGCAGTGCCGGCCCAAGACATTGTGCTGCCTGGTACCAAGAATGAAATGCTGCCCCCCCCCAAAAAAAAGTCACGCCCATCAAAATGCCCCCACATCCATTATTTTATATCATGATAACTAACGTGGACCTATCATGGCTCTAAACATGTATATAGGAGTATAAAAAGGACCTGTTATGCAATTAGCCCCACAGTGGAGTGGAGAGCGGAGCTGGCGGAATGGGATGGTGTGTGGGCAGCAATTTGCTGCCCCCCTGAAAGTGCTGCCTGGTACAATGGTACCATCGGGTCCCATGGTAGGGCCAGCCCTGAACCAGGGCAATCTACAATCAACATTTTATTTTATATTTGCCTAAATTTTTTCATGCTGATCTGTGGAGAATAACACGATGCAAGAAGCCACACAAATCTGCATGCGTACGTTCAGGTGGATCAAAAGAAATCTCTGATTTGTAAACCTATAGACTCATCACCAGTCATGGAATTACTCTGTGAAATGAAAAATCTTTATATACTGTATGCCATGAGATCCCTTTGTAATATAATAGAGACTGTAATATTCCTACTGTATGCAAACATACAGAGCTTATAGCGACACAAGATAAATATCTTAACTTCATGTTCTCATTACAGTCAAATAAGTTTTATTCATGCAAAAAAAATATCTGAAGATCCTTCGCCCAATTTGCTTTCCTGTTTGTTTTTGCTGAATCCCTGTAGAATTCTCATGCTCAAATGCATCTCCATTCCCCCCCTTCTAAATATATATTCGAGCCGCTCGAGCTTTGCCACTTCCAATCAGCAGCATTAACCTAGAGCAGGGCTTAGCCGCCGCAACTTAGGAAAGCCATACTTAACCTGCAGCTATAGAACACGACTCCAACAATGTGCCTTTGAGCTGATTCTTTTCTCCGTCCTAGCAACAACTTTTCCCGTCGTTGCAAGACATGAAAATAAAATAACATAAAAAAAAAAATAGAAAATGACTTTCAACACCTCACTGCTGAAATGCTGTTCTTACACAAGTGTTTATCTTTTAATACGCATAGCCATCTGTTCCAAAATTCAGAATCCTTAAAAGCCACTTTTGAGCTTGTGTTTACGTTTTGATTTTGATTTTTCTTTTAATATAAGACTTTTTTTATTATAGATTAAAATGGCAAAGAGATTTTGAAAAAATTTTTTTTTCCCTCCCATACATGATTATTGTTCTGTATTTATTTAACTTAACTTTTTCACTTAAGCAAGGTAGTTTTTTTTTCATAGAATTATGATGATATCGTCAAACAATTTAAAATTGTGCAGTATTCCAGAACAATGGAAAGCCCATATTTGTCTGTAACGTTTTAATTCATTGTCTTCTTTTTTTGTTTTTGTTTTTTTAATGGGGTCCCATTCTAATACAGTTACAAGAAGCAACAGAGGCGGCTCTTTAATTAGGCAAATTAGGCGGTCGCCTAAGGCCTCACACTGATGTAATTCATTACCCCAGTTTTGAGGGGCAGGGGACCTTAACGCTGCTGTGCTCAGGCAGCGTTAAGAGCCCTGACTCAGGAGCAGGGCCGCCAGCGTCCCTAACAACCAGTGAATATCGGTGACACCACCCCTTGTGATGTCAATGACCCAGCATGCCCTCAGTCAATGATGTCACAAGGGGGCGGGTTCACCAGGTGACATCAAAGGTTGGCCCCTGCCCCTTGGTTATTAAAAAAGTAGGATCTGGGGGCCACCTTGTTAAAGGGCACTTCCAGATTCCGAAAAGCCCCCTGCCCGCATACCCCACAACCACCGGCCAGGGTTGTGGGGAAGAGGCTCTTGTCCTTGAATTATTTTTCCCTTCAAGGGTGTGAGTGGGGCCCCATATCAAGATTTGCCTAAGGCCTCACAAAGCCTAGAGCCGCCTCTGAGAAGCAATCATTTTCACTGCACTCGCTGGTGAAATCTGGTATTGCAGCATGCCTAGAATAAAAAAAATGGTGGGTTGGGGTTTTGCACACATAAGCCAGAATAGGTATTAAAGGATAAGTTCACCTTTGCAGGTACAAAATGTGCACTTTTTTTTCTTTTTAGGAGCCTGTAAATCATTGTACCCCTGATCAACAGATTGGGGGGGGGGGGTGCAATCTCATGCTTCTGAAGACTCTCAGTGTAGGTGTTTGTCTGTACCATGAATAGGCAGGCAGTTACTGAATGACAGGAAACATAAATGAATTACTTAGAGCAGTGGTCTCCAAATTGTGGCCCGGGGTCCAGATGTGGTTCTTGGCTTGCTTTTATCTGGCCTTTGGGGCACTATTTCATCGACTGACACAAGCAATGGAGGACAATTCCCCCCATCTGACACCAACAAAGTTGCACAATTACTCCCAATGACACCACCAATGGGACCCAATGACACCAACGATGGGAACAAATTCCGCTCAATGTGACCAGCAATGGGGTCATAAAACCAATGATGAGGCACAATTCTTCCCAATGACACCAATGATGGGGCAACATTTCTTTCATGGACACCAAAGATGGGGCATTTTCTTAATCCCACTGATGCTGGGACACTTTCTACTTGCAATGGACACAGTCTGACCCCCCTAAAGTCTGAAGGATGGTTAACAGGCCCTTTGTTTAGAACGTTTGGAGACCCATGATCTAGAGCATTCACCAGTGCCCTGGTAGCTCATTGAGAACTGCAAGCCATCATCCACAATGGCTGACAGTAGTTGTAGTGCCCTCACTCACAGAATAATGAACGTCAATGCCAGTTAAATAATGCAGCCAGTTAGACAAAGCAGTGTCCGAAAAGTGCATGTGCTATGCAGGGCCGAATTAAACAGGGAAAAAGGGGGGAAGGGGGAAGGAATGAGACCAAAACAGTAAGGAAGGGGATGGGGGGGAGGGGGGCGGTGGGAAAAAAGGAGGGGAAAGGGTAAGACAAGACACACAAGGAAGGCACTCACATTAGCCACATCCGTAAATGATAAGAATATAGAAAAAAGGTCGGACTTTGAGGCAAGCGGAAGTATATAAAATATATTATTTATTACAAAAATGAAAAAATATTTTTACACAATAACAATGGTATAATAAAGAATGAATAAATATAATCAAAATAAAACCATCTAGATTAGAAAATCATGGGTAGTGGATAAATCCTTTGAAGTCGCCTACGCGTTTCGCCGTGGGGCTTCTTCAGGACGAGACAAACAGGATTTTTTGATAATATATAGATATTGTTTCATAATCTGATGCATCGCGGTAGGTGCATCCATCCAAAACACTCTGAGCATATGGGGAGTATGCACAAATATTGTGGGATTATTTAAATATCACTTTTAATGGTACCAAAGATGGTCATCAATAATCCAAGCTTAATGCATCTATGGTGATAATTCCATGATGTTAAAGATTGGACAATCAAATCCAGAACCAAAGAAAAATATATGGAAGGGGTATATACCAAAATATCGAAAAACAAAACAGAACCCCTGTTCTGAATAGTCCTATAGGGGACTTAAAACTGGGGCAGGTAGTCGCTCAGAGGCAAACATGCACAAGGGTATCCAGAATTAATTCAGGCTGGTAGCATGTCTATTTCAGAGCGACGTACGTGTATGCCCCAGGGTCACAGCCAATCTGTTTAACCTATACGTGCCTTAGTGGCACCGTATAATGTAACAAGTAGCACTATAGGACTAAGGCATAACTGCACTTGTCGTCACATTAGTTCCCGGGACTGCTTAAAATACTATCATGCAGAAGTGCTGCGCGCTGAAATCCCGTCATGACAAAATTTAGTAAACTGGATTATAAAATGCTTTTCTTATGGCATTTTAAATGCATCTCTTTATAAAAATCACCATAAAAACAGTTCAGGCAATGCTAATGGGAAATATAATGAAAACATTGCTTTTAAAGAAAATGCTTCTGATGTTATTTGATACTATAGTATAGGCTCTTTCTGGGGACAGATTTGTCAGATATGGTGATGTTCCTGGAACATAGGGAGGATTGATGCCCCACGCCCAATGTGTTAGCTTTCTGTTGGCATTTAAATGACAGCTGTCAAAGTGAACTTATTGGTCTAGTGACAGTCCAAGGATCTGCAAAATATGGCCCACGGGCCACATCTAACCCGCTACAAGATTTTATCTGGTGTGCAGCTAGACTCTTTTGGTCTGGTATGAATATTATGGGGAACCCAAACCCAAATAAAAAAAATGCATGGGGGTCCCCCTAAATTCCATACAAGGCCTTTCAGGTCTTTATTAAAGTCCAAGTCCTTTATTTAAAAATAAAAAAGTCCAGCAATGTAATCCATCTCGACCCGACGATACCGAAAAAAAAAGCCGCTACTGATGCACCTCCATAGGAAACTCCCGTCGAGTGGCGCTACTCCCACCGTGACAGCTCTTATATAGCTGAAGGCGTGGCCACCTGGTGATGTATGCAGGTGACCCCGCCAAATCTGACGCCATGGGGAAACCGCAGGAAACCCCAGGTCCCCAAACACTTTTTCTGACAATACCATGCATGTAAGCCTTTAAAATGGGCACTTTTGATATTTCATGTTCTTGTCTCATAGACTTTAACAGTGTTCGAACAAATTTTTTGCCTGTTTGCAAGTTCTGGTGCGAACCGAACCGGGGGGGTGTTCGGCTCATCCTTAATAGGAAAAAATAAGAGGGAGCTCGGATATATAAGGGGGTTGAAGTAATAGGGGGCGTTTTTATGTGAAAGGGGGGTTCTAATATGAAGAAAGGGGGAATATGAAGTGATAGGGGTGAGAAGGGGGGGTATATCGATGTGACAAGGAGGTCCTAAAGCATGTTTATTAATTATTATGTATTGTATTCATTCATGTGAAAACAATTTTTTTTGATCCAGGAGTATTTGAAAAAAAAAATACAGTGTGGTTGACGTACTGGAAAGTTTGAAGAAGCTTGCGCTAGTCTTAAGTACCCATTGGTCCTGCTGTTGTTCTCTTTCTTTGTTCAGAAATGACTATGTTCATATGCCAGCTGAGATGTGCCCACCCCTGCCATGTGAATGTCAGCAGCAATATCCAGTCAGCTGATAAGGCGCACATCTTGGACATCTAGGCTGAGGAAGTTGCACTCTATCTTGTAAATTCTTTAGTGATAGGGACACCTGCCTTTACATGCATATGAACTTTAATGGCATCCCAGTCTTAGTCCGTAGGGTTAAATATTGAGTTGGCCCCACCCTTTGCAGCTATAAAGGCTTCAACTCTTCTGGGAAGGCTGTCCACAAGGTTTAGGAGTGTGTCTATGGGAATGTTTGACCATTTTTTCATAAGCACATTTGTGAGGTCAGATGTTGGCCTGACTCGCAGTCTCCTTGTTTTGTGCACTGGTCCAAATCATTTCTGGTGTGGGGTTATTTTTCCCAGGGGTTGGGCTTGGCCCAATGAAGGGAACTCTTATTAAGGTGTCAACATACCAAGACATTTTGCACAATTTTATGCTCCCAATTTTTTGGGAACATTTTGGAGATGGCCCTACCTGTTCCAACATGACTGTGCCAAGCCCAACCCCTGAAAAAACAACCCCACACCATAATCCCCCCTACACCAAATGATTTGGCCCAGTGCACAAAACAAGGAGACTGCAAGTCAGGTCTTCTCGGATTTGAGCGTTACATTCATGTGAAATACAAAGCACCATCCCTGTACATAATCAAGATGATTAGAAGTGGGAAGATGTTTGTAGGCCAAGTCATTGGAGCAGCCTACTGTGAAAACGCTTCTTGTCACCCAAGGACAGGTGGTGTCATATTGGCAGAATGACCCAGTAAAAAGCCTGAAAAATAGAAGCTAATTCAGCCATCACATCTAAGGACTGGTATGCCGCAATATACGGTCTTACATTTTTTAAAGTTTTTATGGGTGCAATACACTTTAAATTTACAGAATAAAGACCCTGCATGCGCCAAAAAATTGATAGACCTTAACTGCACTGCTGTGAGACAATCGTAATAAAAAAGATTGTGTATGGATGGATGCGTTGCTGCCTCGTTCTTTGCTCACATTAGCAGTGAAAATAGCCATTTGTTTGCAAAGCATTTATAAAGTTTCATAAACGGCATCAAACAATGAACAGCGTCTTTCAAAACTGACAGGTTCCTTTTAAGCAAAATAGTTATTTTACAGAACAATTTGACAAATGAAACATCTTCCATTTACGCCTCCTGTGTATTCACTAAAATATTCACAAAAGTACTTGTAAGATGTTTTTATGGATAAACAATGAAAAAGGGAATGCATGGGCTTTCTAGGATTTGCAACCACCCCTATTCCAAGACCAATTCCATACATGCCAACAGTCACGATTTTCCCGGGGACATTTCCGGTATTCAGACCCTTGTCCCGGTCTTACTGTGTCCCAATAAAAATCACAGGAAATTGGCTTTGTCATGACTCCTGGAGTATCGCCAGAGCTGCAGCTAGAGGTCCGGGGCCAACACTGGTGATTTGATCTCCGCCGCCATTTCGCAGAAGACCAGCTTTTGTGGAGGCCGAGGAGAAGAAACAAGAGGCAGGGCACGGGTGGCTGCCAATAGAAATGGAGCTCCCGCCAACCCCCTGCCCCACGGCCTGCTGCCGGTCCGTGACCTGTTGTGGGAAAGGCAGCAGGGTGGGGGGTTGGTGACAGCTACATTTCTATTGGCAGCCATTCGGGCTCCGCCTCTTGTTTCTTCCCCTCGGCCTCCACGAGAGCTGGTCTTCTCTGTAAAATGGCAGCAGAGATCAAATCACCAGTGCCGGCCCCTGGTGACAAGTGAGGTGCTGCATTTGTTGACAAGCTGCATCTGGTGACAAGTGACATGCAGGTGACAAGTTACATATGGTGGCAGGCGACGTGGCAAGTTGCATCTGGTGGCAGGCAACGTTGCAAGTGACAAGTTGTATCTGGTGGCAAGAAGAAACAAGAGGCAGAGCATGGGTGGCTGCCAATATAAATGGCCCGCGGCCTGCTGCCGGTCTGTGACCTGTTGCGGGAAAGGCCGCGGTGTGGGGGGTTGGCGACTTGAACTATTTCATTTTATATTACAATGTACTGTAATAACGGAAATAATGCACTTCAATCACCCTGACACCATATCAACCATGGTGTTGAGATGAATGATGCGCCAACACTAGGTGTTTTGAGTATCTTTCTTTCCTTCTCTCTCCTTTACTCCCTCTTTCTTTCTTTCTTTCTTTCTTTCTTTCTTTCTTTCTTTCTTTCTTTCTTTCTTTCTTTCTTTCTTTCTTTCTTTCTTTCTTTCTTTCTTTCTTTCTCTCTCCTTCACTCCCTCCCTCTCTCTCTCTTTCTTTCTTTCTTTCTTTCTCTCTCCTTCACTCCCTCTTTCTTTCTTTCTTTCTTTCTTTCTTTCTTTCTTTCTTTCTTTCTTTCTTTCTTTCTTTCTTTCTCTCTCCTTCACTCCCTCCCTCTCTCTCTCTTTCTTTCTTTCTTTCTCTCTCCTTCACTCCCTCTTTCTTTCTTTCTTTCTTTCTTTCTTTCTTTCTTTCTTTCTTTCTTTCTTTCTTTCTTTCTCCTTCACTCCCTCTCTCTTTCTTTCTTTCTTTCTTTCTTTCTTTCTTTCTTTCTTTCTTTCTCTCTCTCTCCTTCACTCCCTCTCTCTCTCTTTCTTTCCTTCTTTCTTTCTTTCTTTCGTGCTTTCTTTCTTTCTTTCTTTCTTTCTTTCTTTCTTTCTTTCTTTCTTTCTTTCTTTCTTTCTTTCCTTCTTTCTTTCTTTCTTTCGTGCTTTCTTTCTTTCTTTCTTTCTTTCTTTCTTTCTTTCTTTCTTTCTTTCTTTCTTTCTTTCTTTCTCTCTCTCTCTCTCTTTCTTTCTTTCTTTCTTTCTTTCTTTCTCTTTCTCTCTCTCTTTTTTTTTTTCTTTCTTTCTTTCTTTCTCTCTCTCTCCTTCACACCAAAATTGTGGAAAAATATCAACAATCTCAAGGTTACAAGTCCATCTCCAGAGATCTAGATTTGATTTGTCCACAGTGCGCAACATTATCAAGAAGTTTGCAACCCATGGCACTGTAGCTAATCTCTCTGGGCGTGGACGGAAGAGAACAATTGATGAAAGATTGCAACAAAGGATAGTCCGGATGGTGGATAAGCCGCCCCAAACAAGTTCCAAAGGAATTCAAGCTGTCCTGCAGGCTCAGGGAGCATCAGTGTCGGCGCCAACTATCAGTCGACATTTCATTTAAATGAAGTAAAACACTATGGCAGGAGACCCAGGAGGACCTCACTGTTGACACAGAGACATAAAGAAGTAAGACTACAGTTTTCCAAAATGTACTTGAGTAAGCCAAAATCCTTCTGGGAAAACATCTTGTGGACATCTTGTGGACAGATGAGACCAGGATAGAGCTTTTTGGTAAAGCACATCATTCTCCTGTTTACCAAAAACAAAATGAGGCCTACAAAGAAAAGAACACAGTACCTACAGTGAAATATGGTGGAGGTTCAATGATGTTTTGGGGTTGTTTTGCTGCCTCTGTCGCTGGGTGCCTTGAATGTGTGCAAGGCATCATGAAATCTGAAGATTACCAAAGGATTTTGGGTCGCACTGTAGAGCCCAGTGTCAGAAAGCTTGGTTCGCGCCCGAGATCTTGGGTCTTCCAGCAGGACAATGACCCCAAACATACATCAAAAAGCACCCAGAAATCGATGGCAACAAAGCGCTGGAGAGTTCTAAAGTGGTCAGCAATGAGTCCAGATCTAAATCCTATTGAACACCTGTGGAGAGATCTAAAAATTGCTGTTGGGAAAAGGCGCCTTTCCAATAAGAGAGACCTGGAGCAGTTTGCAAAGGAAGAGTGGTCCAAAATTCCGGGTGAGAGGTGTAAGAAGCTTAATGATGGTTATAGGAAGCGACTGATTTCAGTTATTTTTTCCAAAGGGTGTGCAACCAAATATTAGGTTAAGGGTGCCAAGAATTTTGAGCAGCCCATTTTTGGAGTTTTGTGTGACATTATGTCCAATTTGCTTTTTTTCCTCCCTTTTTTTGTTTTGTTCCAATACACACAAAGGGAATAAACATGTGTATAGCAAAACATGTGTTACTACAATACTTTTCTGTGAGAAATACTTGATTTTCCGGAACAATTTCGAGCATGACTGTAGGTGAAGAAAGTAAAGATTTATTAATGAAATGTGAATAATATGAAAAGCAATCACCTCTAATAATACACAGTGCAAAACAAACCAATATTAGACAAGACCCCAAAATAACAATAATCAGACAAATAAATATAGCCAAAAGGGAATACCGGAATCGTAGTCTAGCTAAGCCAGGGTCATAACGGGAGATCGGCAAATGGGGGACAAGGAGCAATGGACAGGGAGAGGGTGGAGGGGATCAGATAGCAGGGCAAGGATCCAGGGATACAGGACTGACGGAACAGGTACAAATAGGTTTGGGATCAGGATCAGAGTCAGAGTCAGGTTCAGATAACAGGTTTAGGCAACAGGTTCAGGATCAAATTTACGATCAGGGCACAAGACAAAGCCAAGGCAAAATATGTTGAACTTGCCAGGTTTTTATACCATTACCTGCTATCAGGGTCAGGTGATTCCTAATTGTTGGAGGAGATATCAGCTCCATCCTGGCAGGATTCATCCGCTGGTGGACGTCAGTACTGCGGCCCAAAGATCACATAACACCAGTAAGGAAAGGCTCTCCTGACAGTTCCAAACTGCCAGGAGACACCTGCTGGTGGACATCAGTACTGCATGCCGAATATCAGATGGTATTACCAGCGAGTGGAAGCTTTCCTGACACTCCTCCAGGACCCCTGATTAGTCTCCTGTAACTCCTCCAAAGGGGGTGACCTCTCCAGCTATATTTTGGCAGTATTTCCAGGGCTCTTTGCCAGGGGCTTAGTGGCAACCTCCTCTTATGTGGGTGGACCTGTAGGGGGCAGCAACCTTGCTGAAAGTGGTGGGAAAAACATTAAGCCTAACAGCAGGACCGATCCTAGGGTCACAGGCGCCTGGGTGCAGAAATATTTCTGGTGCCCCCACATGGGCGTTGTCATGTTACTAACTCCTCCCCTTTACAAATGTTTCTATGGCAATGACTCAATCACAGAGATGCTCCTCCATGAAGTCTTCATTAACCTGGGATCCTTACATGATCTCTTAACAATAAACAAAATACAGGAAAAGAAGCAGAGTACTTTATTGGGACCTGGATGGGGGCCTCTCTGATAGACACAGAGAGGGCTTCTGTTAGAGAGTCTGTTAGAAAGAGCCCCCAGACATGATACACTAGTTCTGGACGGACACAAACAAGAAGAGAAGGAGTGAGGGGAAAACTCTGGCACTTCGGCGCCCCTACCTCTGCAGGCGCCTGGGTGCAAAGCACCCTGTGCACCCTGCCTAGGATCGGCCCTGCCTAACAACCTGGTTACCCCCAGCTCTCAGGTTGACCTGAGGACATCAAGACATTGTAACATTTGGCACATTGCTGTCTCAACTACCATGAGGAAATGAGCACAGCCAGGAAAAACAAGTGCTTACACGGGAAGACATGTTAACCCCTTGTAGGCACCTGTCTACATGGAATTCAAGTCAACTGCCTCTACAGCTTCAGTAAAATAACCCCAGTGTGACAGAACAATTATGATAGGCTACGAAGGTTGGACATAAAAGGGTAAAGGTGGAATTTTTCTTAACGAGGCTTCTAGACGCATCTTCATATAAGTGTCTTATAATGGGAGTGAAAGATATTTGAAACGTTAACAGTATCTCACCTCTTCACCTATTCTGAACATGAAAAATGAAAAAAGTTATTTTCCTAATTAGTAATCCTGGTAAACTTGCACCGAGTAACACTGATCAACTCACAGCACACACACACAGATATATAAATAGGACTTTGAGGCTAGAACGACTCAGTAACTAAGGCAACCTAAAGGGAAAATAATTAATTTTTCATTTAAAAAACTGAAGATGGATTTTTTATTTATCTCTAAATTCTTTAAAAAGTTCTCACCATGCAGAGAGACGTGCCGGGTTATTTCACATTTTTAGATTATTTTTTTCCGCTATGTATTGTCTTGGAGGGACTCGTATCTTTTTAGTTTTAGATTATTTAATATGTTGTAGTAGAAGTATAAAAACTTAAACCTCATGTGTTATGGAGACCCCCTGAGTACACTGGACAGATAGCGGATAGATAGATAGACAGATAGATAGATAGATAGATAGACCCGGATTCACATACATCGGTGCATATTTATGCCGGCTTAGCGTGTCTAATATATATATTTTTTTTAAAAGCCTATGGCGTGTGAACACACCCAAAAACTCCACCCGGTGCAGAAAAAATGTGCACACACATAAAGAGTGTTCACAAAAACGTGCAGACGGGTGCAACGTCAAGTGGTCCTCCTGTGAAGAGGGACCCAAACCCTGATCCCTGGGGCGTTAGGCTCCAGACGGGGACTGAGGTACTGTGGTCCGAGCAACCGAAGCCGACACGGACCCAACTTCCTCGGAGGGACTGCCGAAACAGAACCCTCCCAGTGCTAGGTGGGGCTCCCCCGAAGGGAGACCCCATGAGAGAAAGTGAACTAAGCCAGAAGGCCATGTCCACCTACTCCCAAGACGTTCAGGGCTCGCCCGAGGACCGGCACCCTAGTAATCTCACAGTGAAGTTAGCCATACAACGCTGTTCACATCGGCACTGATCGTGGTGCCTGCCTTGTGAGTTTTTATCTATTTTACTTTCATTAAACATCAGTTCGAACGGAAAGCACTATGCCTTGTATTTTGTATATTTCATGACCTGGGATTACCTGGCACGCTGCACTTTTAGCATCGGTATGTTCCTGGAAAAGTTATCATCCATAAGAAAAGCGCTTGTGACCCTCCATAATCAAAGGGTCCACTTGATTAGGTGAGAGGCCATTTTGTGTGGTGGTGGATTTGTGTCAAGCACTTGTGATCTCACCCTGTCTGTCATCATTTGAGCACTCACTGGAGGTGTACCACATTTTCTATGGACTTTTTTGCATACATTCATTTCATCTTTTAGCACTGCACCATCTGCATTTATTTTACATTAGGGATTTTGTGATTATTGACCCTGGTGTCCAGCTGCTGCAATTAGGGTTTATTTTTTTTGCGCTGATTTAATTTATTTTATTCTGTCTTATCAGGAGAATGATTTGGGACAGTGGAAGAAGGCAGAGGATTAACCCCTTAGGTTTCACAGTTAGTATAAAAAGCATGCTTTACTGCGTATACAGACTGATTTTACTGTCGTGGGTCTAGTAACACTTTAAACAAATAGATTTGTAAAAATAGATAGATAGATAGATAGATAGATAGATAGATAGATAGATAGATAGATAGATAGATAGATAGATAGATAGATTTAAAGCTGGCCATTTATGGTACAGTGTTCTTGTTCAATTTGCTTTAGATTTACCTTTAACTATATAGTGTAAGAGCCTTCCTGATTGAATACGAATTGAATATTATATGGTTTTAGTAAATCTAGTAAATCTAAAGAGAATTGTACAAGACAATTGTATAATGTATGACCAGCCTAAGATATAAAAGATCTATAAAATGCACAGATAAATACATAGATAGATAGATAGATAGATAGATAGATAGATAGATAGATAGATAGATAGATAGATGTTCTAAAATCCCAATCAAACTGATTTGTACAGAGAAGTCAAATACCTATAGATAGTGTGACAGGAAGTCAGGTAAATCTGTGGGTGTTGTCACAGACGGGACATACATTTCTGCATTGTTTAGACAATACACCAATTGTTATTAGGTGTCGGCTGCAAAAGTGACCAAAGAAGGTCTAAGGGCGTTGGAAAACTTCAACTGTTCAGAATGAGGCAATTAAGGCCTCTATAAGTAATCCAGAGGGTTACCACTGAATTGCTGCATCCTCAGGCTTTGTGAGGAAGGAGAGCAGTGTACTGAATGTCTTCTGAGGAGGTGAGGAGGAATGATTTTTCTGTGTGATAAAAATCAAAAGACTATTGTTTTCTGCTATATGACCAGCAGTGTCTGCCCAGCACTAGGCTGTGCCAGACTCCATAAATAGGTTCCTGTGTGGTGAAGATAGACGCCCCAAGTGGCTAGGGTTTATTTTATGTTTGATTTTGTTTATGCTGTTTGGATGCTTGCACTTGTTTCCAGCAAGATGGAAGAATAAACCAAAATCTTTGTTTTCAACCGTCTTCGACTGCCTGTCTGTATAAATTCAGTGTGTAGTGAACCCATCCAAGGTGTCACACACCCCGCTACCGAGCTAACACCTTACAATAGATAGATAGATAGATAGATAGATAGATAGATAGATAGATAGATAGACAGATAGATAGATAGATAGATGTTCTAAAATCCCAATCAAACTGATTTGTACAGAGAAGTCAAACACCTATAGATAGATAGATAGATAGATAGATAGATAGATAGATAGATAGATAGATAGATAGATAGAAAGATAGATAGATAGATAGATAGATAGATAGATAGATAGATAGATAGAAAGATATATATATAGATAGATAGATAGATAGATAGATAGATAGATATGGCCTGTAGGGTGGATGATTAGGAGTAGGACCCTGTAGAGGGATTTTGGTGGCAGACTGGAGCATACCTAATTTAGCATAAATTGTCAACTGAGTTTCTTTTGCCTTAGGTGAAAGCTGTTTGCGGATCCATATTCTGAAGATTGATGGCCTCATTTGAAGGGTTGAAGGGCCAGAGGAGCGAGCAGAACAAGCAGAATGGAAAATGTAATCACGCTTCCAACTCCTGTGTACTTTTCGAGGCAGCCACTTATCCTCCTGCAGCTGTCAGGGGCTGTGATTGTCCCCGCTCATGCTCGCCATTCAGATTCCTTAGCAGCACCCCGGTATAAAGTTTGCTTGCTTGGAGTCAGGTTGTCTTTTGGCCATGGAGCTCTTGTTTGTTAGTGGACGACTTCCGGCAGCAAGTCGTTGTTGGGGTTGCTCTTGCTCTACTGAGCCAATGATTTGAATGTGCGGCAGCTTCTTAAAGAGGAGTTCCACCCAAATTTGGAACTTCCTCTTAACCCACTCCTCTCCCCCTTACATGCCACGTTTGGCATGTAATTTTTTTGGGGGGGGGAGTGGGGGCTTCAGCAAGAGTGGGACTTCCTGTCCCACTTCCTCCTTCATGTAGGCGACTAAGCTTAATCGCCTTCAGGAAGGGGCTGCTGTAGGCGATCGCCTAGGACACGTCGCAGGTCCTAGGCGATCTCCTGGCCAATTACGCGGCGCCGGGCTGCGCCGCTCGCGCATGCGCAGTGCCGCTCGCGCATGCGCAGTGGGTGCCCGGCCGTGAAGCCGAAAGCTGTCACGGCCGGGTGCCCACACTGAGAATGAAGACGCCGGCCGGGGAGGGGGGGAGAGGAGCGGAGCCCCAGCCGGCGCGTCGCTGGAGCGCTGGAGCAGGTAAGTGTCTGTTTATTAAAAGCCAGCAGCTACACTTTTTGTTGCTGCTGACTTTTAATAAACATACAAATGGCTGGAACTCCCCTTTAATTTGCTTTGTGCCCCCCCCCCCCCCGTTGTCATGCTTGTACTGGCAAATGAGAAAAAGCCCAGGCAAAAACATTGTGTCCTTACCTATTTTTTGGAATACTGGTTTCAGCACAGGAGTCACAGACACTCCCATTGGAAGACTGATTTTAACTTCTATCTGTAATGAGCTAAAAAACTGATATCTTGACTTTTTCAGTAATATGTTTTATGTTTATATATAAATATTCCTTTACCTCTTGCCGACAGCCCCACGCTATGGCAGGGCAGCCGGTCTGTGCCAGATCTCGTATCTAGTATGTGATCTGCCACTTCCAGGTCTGGGACACACACGTGCGCTGCTGGCGACCTGCTACCGCATTGTGATTGGACACAGCGGGAGACAATCAGTGGGTCCGACGGGAGACAAGCAGAATGGCAGCAAGCAAGGTGGTCTGCCTTGTAAAATTCTGTGACAAGGGAAGGCTGTGATCCTGTGTTTCTGCTAAGCAGGAACACGGATCCCTGCCTTCCCACAGAAGTATCTGCAGAAAGCAGGGGGAGAGTCTGCAGGAACCTGACATTGCACCCACGATCCACTGATTGAGGGTGCAATGCTTAGCAGGCGCCTACAGGAAAAGAGAATGAATGCATTTATTATTTTTTCCTAAAAGGCAAACTTGGCCTTAAAAAATAAAATAAATAAATCTAGCATTAAAACAGAATTCCACCCCAAAATAGAACTTGCTCCCACTTCCGGGCATAGATACCCAAGCCACCCGCAGGTATCTGCACCAATTTCTTTGTCCCTTCCACACAGGTCCCAGAAGACAGCAGGGATCAGTGGGAAGTCGTGCATGCGCAGTAGGGAACCAGGAAGTGAAGCCGCAAGGCGATTCCCTTACCGAAGATGGCAGCGACAGAACCCGAGAGCTGAGCGATAGATCGGCTTTGGGTGCCGACATCGCGGGTGCCCTGGACAGGTAAGTGTCCTTATTTTAAAAGTCAGCAGCTGCAGTATTTGTAGCTGCTGACTTTAAAAAAAAATGGCGGACCTCAGCTTTAAGATGAGCCATTTTGGCAAAGACTTAGGGCCAGATCCACAAAAACGGGCGTATATTTAGGCGGGCGTAGCGCATCTCATATTCGCTACGCCGCCGTAACTCAGAGTGGCTCGTCGGGTATCCACAAAGCACTTGCTCCCATATGTGCGCCGGCGTAATGTAAATCGGCCGGCGTAAGCCCGCGTAATTCAAAGTAGGCTTGGAGTGGGCGTGTTGTATGGTAATCTGGTTTGACCCCACGTAATTGACGCTTTTTACGAACGGCGCATGCGCGTGTATGCTCAGTATCACGTCGAATTTTCAAATTAAATTACGCCCGCTCTATGCCTAGACGACGTGAACGTAACTTACGCAAAGCCCTATTCGCGAACGTTTTACGCAAACTACGTAAACAACGGAAAATTCGACGCTGTCCTGACGTCCATACTTAACATTTCGTACGCGTCACTATAGCAGGGGTAACTTTACGCTGGTCCGACGCCTTACACAAACGACGCATATAGATACGCCGGGCGCACGTACGTTCGGCGTATCTACCTAATTTGCATATTCAATGCGTAAATCTACGGAAGCGCCACCTAGCGGCCAGCGTAAATATGCAAATAAGATACAACGGCGTAAGAGACTTACGTCAGTCGTATCTAAACAAAAATCCGGCGTATCTTGCTTTCTGGATACAGAAAAAAGATACGCCGGCTCATCCTAGAAGTTACGCGGCGTATCAATAGATACACCGACGTAACTTCTTTGTGGATCTGGCTCATAGAATAGAAAATTGCAGAACTTTATTGATGAGTAAGGCCTCATACACACGACCGAACATGTCTGCTGAAACTGGTCCGCGGACCAGTTTCCGCGGACATGTTCGGTCGTGTGTACGGCCGACCGGACAATTTTCCGGCGGATCGGACAGGTTTCCAGCGGACAAATGTTTCTTAGCATGCTAAGAAACATGTCCGCTGGAAGCCTGTCCGTTGGACATGTTCGGTCGTCTGTACGACTCACCGGACATGTCCGCTCGGCAGAAAGCCCTCGCATGCGTCAAAGTGATTCGACGCATGCGTGGAAGCATTGACCTTCCAGGGTCGCACACGTCGCCGCGTCATTGTCGCGGCGACGGCGCGGCCACGTCATTTGGTCTGATGGTGTGTACAGCCATTAGACCAAAATCCGCCAGCGGACATGTCCGATGAAACCGGTCCGCAGACCGTTTTCATCGGACATGTCCCGTCGTGTGTACGAGGCCTAATATGTCAAAAAGGTTCTTGTCTGGTAAATGTGGCCTAAAAATGGCAAATCATTGACATCACCCACAAAATAAAAATCAAACTTACAGACTGATGCGCTCGGTATATGTCGGCGCAGGCATTCTGCACTAATCAACTTATGTTACTCAAAAATAAAAAAAAAGATTGCTATGTCTCAAACAGTTCATATTTTAGAGAAGCTTTAATTGATTACCATATACTGTATATATATCATTCATGATTGTCACCGTCACCGATAGGAGCCAAGCAACCCATTTATCAATGAATTTTAAGTGTATTATTCTTCAGCCGTCCATTGGTTGTCGGAACTTCGATCCAATAGACTTGTCCCGAGTCTTGGTCACTGTAGACCGGCCAGCTACTGAGCCATTGCACATGTCGGACTTCTCTTATTCCTGGCTGGATGTGCTTCTCCATGGAATCTGTTGATAACATTTAATTACATAATGGATTTACCAGGAAGGAACGTGACCATTTCTCAATCTGACAGGACAATTGCTTGACAGAGTTTTGGAAAGACAGACAATTTAACAGAAGGAACTGCGGAGAGATTGAGCACATCGCTAAATTGTCTACATCAGCTTCCTGTAAATAACCAATTCTTAGAATTAACTCTTTGACAGAAGGTTGTTCTCAAGAGTTCGTCCAGATATAAATATTTCATGTTTTGATGTTGAAGGTCACACTGCTGCGGGTTCTTATTATTTATAATATGCAGGGGCGGACTGAGCATTCGGGCACTGGGGCATTGCCCGAGGGCCCCATGCCACTAGGGGGCCCCATCAGGGTTGCCAGCCTCAGTAAAACCAGGGACAATATGTAAAAAATCTGTGTTTTTTTTTACATCTGCCCTTAAATGTCCCTTACTGACATCCTTTTGGTCTAAATATCCCAAGATTATAGCTGCCCCGCCTCTCCAGTACCTTCTCAGTGTGTGTATGTATACTGTGTGTGTGTGTGTGTGTGTGTGTGTACTGTGTGTATTCTGTGTGTATGTATACTGTGTATGTATAGTGTGTGTGTGTGTGTGTGTGTGTGTGTATGTACTGTGTGTATTCTGTGTGTATGTATACTGTGTATGTATACTGTGTGTTTGTGTATGTATACTGTGTGTGTATACTGTGTGTGTATAATGTGTATGTATACTGTGTGTGTGTGTGTGTGTACTGTGTGTATTCTGTGTGTATGTATACTGTGTATGTATAGTGTGTGTGTATGTACTGTGTGTATTCTGTGTGTATACTGTGTGTGTATACTGTGTGTGTATGTGTATGTATACTGTATGTGTGTGTGTGTGTGCGTGTATATACAGTACTGTGTTGCCCCATAATCTATTGCCTGGGGCCCCCATAATCATCTATTGCCTGGGGGCCCCATAATCTCCTATTGCCTGGGGGCCCCATAATCTCCTATTGCCTGGGGGCCCCATAATCTCCTATTGCCCGGGGGCCCCATGAGTTGTCAGTCCGCCCCTGATACTATGTAATGTAAGCTATATACCGTATTTTTCGGGGTATTGCTCACTGTATAGCGTGCACCCCTAATTTTGACCCGTTTTTCCTGTAAAAACACATTTTATTACATTTTACTACTTACAGTTTTGGTGTCTTGCCCGGCGTCCATCGGCGGCCTCGTCCAGTCCGGCGTCCGTCTGCGGCCTCGGTGGTGTCCTCCCGGCTTCTCCCGCGCTGTCTTCATGTCGAATCCCCGCTTCCCGCACTCAGTTTGAAGCCTCCGCCGACGTATACCGAGCGCAGTACACTCGGGTATTTTTTCGGCCAGGCTCGGCTTCTCACGCACAAACGTCACAGAGCGTGACTACAGTAGGTGCCGCCGATTTTGTATATCCAGCGCAATGGGATGGCGCTGGATATCGCCGCTGTGAGGCTGCGCTTCTCGCGCTCGCCTCCCCCCACGAGATGCAGCGCATCCATAGGAATGTATTGCGGGCAGCGAGCGGGAGGAACAACAGAGCTCGGCGCTGGCTCCCACAACAATAAAAAACAACTTTATTTTGCTTACCCCATTGATTTCTCTGAAAATTGTGAAATCTGCAAACTTTTTTGCTGGGATTTCAAGAAAATAAAAAAAGCCAAAATCCAAGAGTGATATAAACAATAGATTAACCTCATCCTCGCTGAGCATACTCATATATACGGCGTGGCATCGTGGTACCCCCACCAGGGTGATGTTGACGCAGGATTCTCAGCCAGGCAGGTTGAGGTAGAAGTCAGCGATGGGAGGTTACTCCCCACGGGTCAAGTCCTGGGGAAAAAAGTGTGGTAACTCCCACCCAAGATCCACTCCCCCACCAGAAAAAAAAAAATGATACGTTCATATGCATAATTACTAAACCGCATGTTTTTTTGTTTTTTCGATCCACTGTAACTTTAAGCAAGTTCTTCCTAAATTCCACGATAACTTGCGGCAGACCTCCACAATGTCTCCTGGGAACAATGACAAAAGCTCCCAGGAGACATTGCGGCATCGAGGAAGTGACGGAATACCCGCACACTACCCGATAAATCCATTTACAGGAAGCGGCCAGTAACATAAAGGATTACTAAGGTTAGCCTGCCCCTGACTCAAGCTGGGCATCGCCGCTTAGTGAAGGATTGTCTCGGGCGGCTCGGCTGCTCTAGTCCTGCAAAGGGAACTGCGTTCCTGCTGTGAAAAAAGTGCAGGAACTCCGTTCCCACGCGTTCCCGCAGGACTTGAGCCCTGTTACTCCCACTGTTATGATGATGTCACAACACAGCAATTAACGTGATGTCATTTCCACAACAGTGCTTGTATGGGAGAAAATACGCAGTTCCATAAATCTAACACGGTGAGCCACAGTTACTGGCCTTTCCATTTCATTGGCCATAAAATAAAAATCGCAGAAAATAAAATGTGCTTTTCTTCTAAATAAAAAAAAAAAAAAAAAAGAACAGAGAAAGCAAAAAAGGAAATAAAATCACTAAAAGAAGCCTAAGATTACATCAAAGGACCCGTTAACATTTGTTTTTATTCCACATACACTGCAGATAAGAAACCTTCTGCTTTTTTTTCATGTTGCAGAAGTAACATTTGGATATGATGTACTGAGAAATCTACAGTTTATGTTTCCCAAATCCCTGCACAAATAAAAATAAAACAACCTTCCCCGACACACACATTGAAAAATCAATTATACATTTTTTAAAAGTTATGGCGCTACTATATTGATAACGGTGTCAAATCCAATTTGTTATTATCACAAAGCTAAAAATTTTAAAAGCATCAAAATAAATAATGCTAATTAAACATAAAAGAGAAAGATAGATATACAGATAGATAGATAGACATATAGATAGATAGATAGATAGATAGATAGATAGATAGATAGATAGATAGATAGATAGATAGATAGATAGACATATAGACAGATAGACAGATAGATAGATAGATAGATAGATAGATAGATAGATAGATAGATAGATAGATAGATAGATAGATAGATAGATAGATGCCATTATCAACTGCTGTTTGAATTAAAATGTTGTACTGAAGTCTACACTGAATTGACGGTTATGTCAAAGCATTAGGGGCCAGATTCACGTAGGGGAGCGGCGGCGTAACGTATCGTAGATACGTTACACCGCCGCAAGTTTTCATCGCAAGTGCCTAAATTCACAAAGCACTTGCAATGAAAACCTACGCTGGCGGCCTCCGGCGTAAGCCCGCGTAATTTAAATGGGCGTGTGCCATTTAAATTAGGCGCGCTCCCGCGCCGGACCTACTGCGCATGCTCCGTTTCGAAATTCCCGCCGTGCTATGCGCGAAGTGACGTCATTTTTTCGAATGGCGACGTGCGTAGCGTACTTCCGTGTTCCCCGACGTCTTACGCAAACGACGTGAATTTTTAAATTTCGGCGCGGGAATGACGGCCATACTTTGTACAGCACATACGTGTACTGTGTAAAGTTAGGGCACCCAAAACGACGACTAAATTTGCGACGGGAAACTAGACTAGCGGCGACGTAGCGAACGCGAAAAACCGTCGTGGATCGCCGTAACTCCTAATTTGCATACCCAACGCTGGTTTACGACGCAAACTCCCCCCAGCGGCGGCCGCGGTACTGCATCCTAAGATCCGACAGTGTAAAACAATTACACCTGTCGGATCTTAGGGTTATCTATGCGTAACTGATTCTATGAATCAGTCGCATAGATACTCTGAGGCCTCGTACACACGACAGAGTTTCTCGGCAGAATTCAGCGAGAAATTCGGTCAGAGCCAGATTCTGCCGAGAAACTCTGTCGTCTGTACACTTTTGGCCCGATGGAGCCGCCGAGGAACTCGTCGAGAAAATAGAGAACATGTTCTCTATTTTCTCGTTGTTCTATGGGAGCTCTCGGCCCGCCGAGCTCCTCGGCGGCTTCAGGGCTGAACTCGCCGAGGAACTCGACGTGTTTGGCACGTCGAGTTCCTCGGCCGTGTGTACGAGGCCTGAGAGATACGACGGAGTATCTGAGATACTCCGTCGTATCTCCTTTGTGAATCTGGCCGATAGATAGATAGATAGATAGATAGATAGATAGACAGACAGACAGACAGAGAGATAGAGAGATAGACAGACAGACAGACAGACAGACAGACAGACAGATAGATAGATAGATAGATAGATAGATAGATAGATAGATAGATAGATAGATAGATAGATAGACAGACAGATAGATAGATAGATAGATAGATAGACATATAGATAGATAGATAGATAGACAGACAGACAGACAGACAGACAGACAGACAGACAGACAGACAGACAGATAGATAGATAGATAGATAGATAGATAGACATATAGATAGATAGAGAGAGAGATAGATAGATAGATAGATAGATAGATAGATAGACAGACAGACAGACAGACAGACAGACAGATAGATAGATAGATAGATAGATAGATAGATAGATAGATAGATAGATAGATAGATAGATAGATGGATGCCATTATCAACTGCTGTTTGAACTAAAATGTTGTACTGAAGTCTACACTGAATTGACGGTTATGTCAAAGCATTAGATCTCCACACAGACTTGCTCTTAAACTGACAGTAAATTGCAACACTAAATAGGAAAATATAGAGAAATTCTCCTGTTAGGATAAGGACAGCGCTCTCATATGCACCAATAATTTATGTGTGTGTAGGAGAATCCGGCTAACAGACACGCATCTCCGCACAAGCACACCAGTGTGTGTACAAAGAGGGACTTGCATTGACGCATGCGTGGGCGTGCGCCAATGCGCAATTGTCAGTTAAAGCGACGCAGTGCCGGAAGCTGAAATTTCACCTGGGCAGGAAGGGGGTATATGTGCCCAGTAAGCAAGTGGTTAATAATCGATGCTTTTTTAATTTTTTTTTATTCAACTGATAAACTGTCAGCTGGATTGATTAGCCACCACATAGACATTACATGCTTGTTCCATGCTGGGAACACGCCATTCTCTCTTTTTTTTTTTTTGCCTACCACCTGCCACACAATTAAAAAGACCAATGCTTTGGCCACAACAAGTTCAATTAACCACCATCTGGACACCTCTCGGGGCGATTACAGTTGAAAAACGTATGCAGGCACAAACATTTCCCAGTACAGACTGAAAATAAGACAATCAGTCTCTTCTACTGTACACATCGAAGAATTTTTTTTTTTGTCTATATCTTGACTCAATCCATCGTTATGGACTATCATTACACCCTAAAAACACTTCTTCTGAATGACCCGTGTAAGTTATTTAAAGATGTTTGCAGAATAACTCACAGTGACTCATCTTGAAAGCCTGGGGGAATCTATGTGGTTATGCTTCTTGAGGTTAATGAAGCTATAATGCAAGCATAAATATATACTCAGTGGGGTCATTGAGGAATAGAAGGAGAATAAGTTGATCATTTAAGTACTGTTCGATCAGAGCTAAGCACTAAGCAGAATGAGATAAATGAAATTTAGTAAATGTACTGGGAAAGAAAAAATGAAAAATATAATTTAGTTTTCATTTTGCTGTCTGAAGATATATATGCATAGTCTGGGCAAATGCGATTAAAGGGAAAGTAGATCTATTTTCAATTTTTTCAACTTGAGATAGATATGGCCTTTCTGTGAGGATGATCAGGGCCGTTTGAAGGAATTTGGGGGCCCCAAGCAAAATGGGGGCCCCCAAGCACGCCCCCCCCGCACGCAAAGCCTACGTTAGCGCTTCTGTCATGATCGCTACTGTGCCGGGCGGGCGGCGAGGCATGGTCGTCCCCCAGTTGGCTCTGGGTGGAATCGAACCCAGGACCTCTCCATTGCTGGTCCAGGTCTTTGCCTCTGAGCCACTGCTCAGTGATACTCTTCTTGCTGTCCGTCGGAGCCTGGTTCTGAACTCGTGCTACTTTGGACCAATCAGTGGCCTGAGCGGCCTATTTAAACCAGCCCCTTCCTCCTTGCAAATTGCTGGTTCGTTGTCAGTGTTTGGAGTGTTTGCTACTGGAAACCTTATCTGTGGATATCCTGTTTACCTGACCTTTGGCTTGCTCTCTGGATTGCTGCTCTCCTCAACCCTGTGACCCCGGCTTGAACTTTGGACTATCTGACTTCTCTAACCCTGACCTTGGCTTTGAACTTCGGATACCCTAATTGCTCCAACCCCCTCGGCTTGTTCTCTGGATTATTCTTCAGTCTTGTTCCTGTTTGAGCACCTTCTGTTTGGACTATTTCCTGTGTGCTTCTGAACAGCCTCCAGTGAGCTTCGGCTATCCAGTTCCCGGTCCACCTTGGATTCCCTCCTGCCACTGGACCCGGTGCCTCTTGGTGCGTCCTTCCTTCTGTCTCAAACCCCAGCGGGTGGATCGCATCGAGTCGCAAAGGTGAGCCGCCCTTGGCATCTCGGCCTCGGTAAGTAACGTTCCTGACAGCTACACTACTTTTTTACATGTTCTTACTCCTCCCCTCCTCCCTAGTCCCTGTGTTTTTCTATTCTCACCTCCCCTTCTTTCCTGTAGGCTGCCGCTGTAGCGTGGCCGAGCTCCTCTTCCTCCTGTCAGTCCGGTGTTCTATCATTATGGGTCTCCAGTCCCCTAACAGATAGTGCCCGGGCCGGGTACCGCGTGGTACAGGAGATTCAGTGTGCACTTCCTGTCAGTCCGGCCGGGGAACAGGAAACTGAATCTCCTGTACCATGCGCGGTACCCTGCCGGACTGACAGGACTCCAGGAGGAAGAAAGAGGAGCTCGGCCACGCTACAGCCTGGGAAGGGGAAGTTGGGGGCCCCAGGCCAGCTCGGGGCCCCAAGCAATTGTTTGTTTTGCCTGTCCTGTAGCGACGGGGCTGAGGATGATGCTACATTATATGGCAACATATTTGTGGGCACCTGGTCAGTGTCGGGACATGGTCATCTAGAGCCCAGGGTGAACATACCAAACTGTTTCTCCCCCACCCCCCTAAGATCCTAGGGTCACAGGCACCTGGGTGCAGAAATATTTCTGGCGCCCCCACATGGGCGTCGTCATTTTACTAACTCCTCCGCTTTACAAATGTTTCTATGGCAATGACTCAACCACAGAGATGCTCCCCTCACAAAGTCTTCATTACCCTGGGATCCTTACATGATCTCTTAACAATAAACAAAATACAGGCAGAGAAGCAGAGTACTTTATTGGGAGCTGGAGGGGGAGCCTCTGTGATGGACACAGAGAGGGCTTCTGTTAGAGAGTCTGTTGGATGTTCGGCGCCCCCACCTCTGCAGGCGCCTGGGTGCAATGCACCCTGTGCACCCTGCCTAGGATCGGCCCTGTGTACTGTGTATGAGCATTATCATAGGTGTGCATAGTCTATTGCATTAGGGTAGGGTGACCAGACGTATCCCCGGTTTCCAGGGACAGTCCCCAGATTGAGGACACTCAAATAATAATAATTTGTGTATATATATATATATATATATATATATATATATATATATATATATATATATATATATATATATATATATATATATAGGGCCCGGAGGTCCCCAGGGCCCCAGATATAAAGGCCCCCCCGCTTCTCAATTTGCGGCAGCACCCCCCCCTCCCCCGGCTCTCTGCTCCAGGGGGCCCATGCCCCCTCTGTCTTTTCCATGTGTCGCAAGCAAGTCCAAACATTCTGAACAGATGATAATATATTTAGATACGAGAACTGTTTCCATGGTGTTCATTGAGCCTCGAGAGTTCAGGAACACTATTGTTGACAGGTCCTTGACAAAAATTAATACATTAATAAGTTTTGCTATTATTATTTTTTTATTTTTTTTTATTTAGTAGAATTTATACCTGAGCTAATATAATTGCCTCGAATCTCATTATTCATTTGATGCTTGAAATAATACCACATGCAGTGAGAATCCACCTGTGGACAATGCGACAGCCTCCCCAGCCTCCCCACTGTAGATGAAATCCCCCCAGCTTACATCTATCCTTTTCTGTTAATACAAAATCAGTTCATCTTCTGATTAGTAAAACCAACAATGGCCCGGATTCAGAGAGCAATTTCTTACTTGCGCCGGCGTAACGAATGCTCCTGATTCAGGAACCTTGTTACGCCGACTGCAGCCTAAGATATGCGTGGCATAAGGCTCTTATGCCCGCATATCTTAGGCTGCATTCTTGCGATGGCCGCTAGGTGGCGTTCCCGTTGTGCTCAGCGTATAGTATGCAAATTGCATACTAACGCCGATTCACAACGTTACGCGAGCCCTGCGTACGCAGTTTACGTCGTTTGCGTACGGCGGTTTTCGCGTAAGGCTGCCCCTGCTTTTAGCAGGGGCAGCCAATGTTACGTATACCCGTCGTTCCCGCGTTGCGAAATTTGAACTTTACGTAGTTTGCGTAAGTGAATCGTGAATGGCGCTGGACGCCATTCACGTTCACTTTGAAGCAAATGACGTCCTTGCGACGTCATTTGCCGCAATGCACGCCGGGAAAGTTTCCCGACGGAGCATGCGCTCTACGATCGACGTGGGAACGTGCCTAATTTAAATGATTCCCGCCCCCTACGGGATCATTTAAATTGCGCGCGCTTACGCCGGGCATTTTGCCGGAGCGCCCACGCAATTTACGGAGCTACTGCTCCGTGAATCGCGGGTAGCGCAGAAAATTTGCAGGGGGCGCAGGGCAAAAACATTGCCCTGCGCCTCCGCAAAAAAAGCGCAAATGTACCTGAATCTACCCCAATGTGTTATGTGTTTTTTTGTTCGTGGTTTGTTATTTAATTTTTTTTTTTCTTTTAACCTAACTCTGTAACCTGCTTAAATGATTGTAAAGCCTTACAAATTTCGGCAAAGCTTTGTAAGAACGTTTATTGATATGGAAATGTTCCCTCCTTCTATCTGTTGTTCTGTGCATCTGCCTTAGTTTGTCTTCTGGGAACAGAAAGAAAAGGATTTACAAAAAAAAAGTGATTGAATGAAATCATTTCCTTTGGCAGAACCAACTGTAAAATTTTGCCAAAATTGACCTCCTTTTAGTGGTTTTCTAAGCATCTGAGCACATTCTAAATGGACATTCTAGTGTTGCCAAAGCAATTACTATTATTAATGTTCTCACATAAAATAATTACTTGATTTGTAGACCGCAAAATCAAGATAGGATAACTATAGCCTAGATTGCAGCATTTACTTGTCAGGCCCTATGCCCGTCTAATACTGGGCAAGCATAACAATGTCCCATCCCCCTTAGTTGTAGAGAAACCAAAACCCAAACCAAAATAATATATCGACGTGATTTGCAGACTTTTCTGCTTAAAACGCAAAATATTGCAGTCCTGAAATCCTTAACCGCTTGCCGACCGCTGCATGACTATTTACGTCAGCAGAATGGCACGATTGCGCACATGGGGCCAGATTCAGAAAGATCAGCCGATCTTTCTGCTGGCGTAACGTAACTCATTTACGTTATGCCGCCGCAAGTTTTTCAGGCAAGTGCTGTATTCACAAAGCACTTGCCTGAAAAAGTTGCGGCGGCGTAGCGTAAATCCACCCGGCGGAATTCAAATTCGGCGGGTAGGGGGCGTGTATCATTTAAATGATGCGCGTCCCCGCACCGAACGAACTGCGCACGCGCCAGCCGCGACTGAATCCCAGTGCGCATGCTCCAAATGACGTCGGCAACTCGTCATGCTTCCATCGTGAACGTAAATTACGTCCAGCCGTATTCGCGAACGACTTACGCAAACGACGCGCGGGAACGACGGCCATACTTAACATAGGATGTTACCCCTCATATAGCAGGGTACATACGCCGGAAAAAGCCGAACGCAAAAGACGTAAAAAAAAAAGGGCGGACGCTCGTTTCTGAATCGGCGTAACTCCTCATTTGCATATTCCTCACGTAAACAAACGGAAGCGCCACCTAGCGGCCAGCATGAGATTGCAGCCTAAGATCTGAGGGTGTAAGTCACTTACACCTGTCGGATCTTAGGCCCCGTACAGACGAGTGGACAGTCTGATGAAAACGGTCCGCCGGATCGTTTTCATCGGACATGTCCGCTCGGAGATTTATGTCTGATGGTTGTACACACCATCAAACAGAAATCCGCGCGGACAGGATACGCAGTGACGTGGCCGCGCCGTCGCGGCGATGTGCACGACCATGGAAGGTCAATGCTTCCACGCATGCGTCGAATCACTTCGACGCATGCAAGGGCTTTCGGCCGAGCGGACATGTCCGGTGAGTCATACAGACGACCGAACATATCCGACGGACAGGCTTTCAGCGGACATGTTTCTTAGCATGCTACGAAACATGTCCGCTGGAAACCTGTCCGATCCGCCGGGAATCCGGTCCGGTCGCCCGTACAGACGACCGAACATGTCTGCTGAAACTGGTCCGCAGACCAGTTTCAGCAGACATGTTCGGTCGTGTGTACGAGGCCTTAGGGATATCTATGCGTAACCTGATTCTATGAATACTCCGGCGTACTTTCAAATTTGCCGCGTCGTATCTCAGGAGATACGCCGGCGTATCTCTTTTCTGAATCCGGCCCATGGACGTACCTGTACGCCCCTTTTAAATCGCGACATTGCGGGCATGCGCACGCCCGCGGCGAGCTACATGACCGGGTGCCTGTTATCGTGTCATGGAGCTGCAGAACAGGGAGATGCCTATGTAAACAAGGCACTTCCCTGTTCTGCCTAGTGACAGGACACGGATCTACTGCTCCCTGTCATCTGGAGCAGGGATCACTGTTGTGTCACAGGTAGCCCAGCCCCCACACAGTTAGAATCACTCCATAAGACACACTTAACCCCTTCCTCGCCCCCCTATTGGTTAACCCCTTCCCTGCCAGTGTCATTTACACAGTAATCAGTGCATTTTTATAGCACTGATCGCTGTATAAATGACAATGGTCCCAAAATAGCGTCAAAAGTGTCCGATGTGTCCGCCATAATGTCGCAGTCACGATAAAAATTGCAGATCACCACCATTACTGGTAAAATGCCATAAAACTATCCCCTATTTTGTAGATGCTACGGCCCGGATTCAGAAAGGACTTACGACGGCGTATCTCCAGATACGCCATCGTAAGTCCAAAATGTGCGCGGTCGTATCTTTCCGCGTATTCAGGAACTGAGATATGCCTGAATTTTGCAAGATACGACCGATGTAAGTCTCCTTACGCCGTCGTATCTTGGGTGCATGTTTTCTGCCCCTTTTCAACAGGGGCATGTAATTACAATTCTTGATCTAATATTTCACAGCAGGTCCCATTTGGTGAATGTTGGGCCGTGAATATGCATACCAAGTTCACGGCCAACGCCCTTCGGACCAAAATCCACGGAAAAGTTGGTTGGAAGTCTGATCGTGTTTTTGATGCTTAACTCTTCCCTACTCTATGTTGCGTAATTATTTGCTTGTATTCGGCACACCCCGTCTGAATGGACTTTTCTACAGTTGGACACATCAGTGTCATATACAGTACATGCGGACTATTTACTTTTTGTATTTGCTGCTAGAGCAGTTTTTTTCTCATCTACCTCAGAAAGCATTGTCATGCAATTGTCATTGTCATGGGGACAATTCTTAATTGCAAATGGAACTCGGAGGACTGCTGTGAAGCAGGTTATGTTAAGCGCCAGCCTTTCTTTGGGTCTCCAAGCTCACATAACCATTACATGCTTGCTGGTGTACTAATAAAGTCATAAAAAGGCCAGCTTTCCCCTAGAACAATTTAATTTTCTCCATGTTTCTTGGGAAAACTTTCCCAAACAATGTTGCTCCAGCTTTACTCTCTTCCGCTGACTAAAGATGGAGGCACACACCGTTTAATTGCCAAGCCCTGGCGTAATGGGGAATTCATCAGCTGGCAGCGGGAGAGGGGGGGAGAATCCAAAATTCGCTGTGAGTGGGATCCCTCCGGAGCATCAGACAAGAGAATTGGGGTTAGCATTAGTTGCTCTTAAGCAAGAGAACATCCTTTTTATCTTATTTTTCCTCCTTTGATCCAGATGGTAAAGAGTAAGAAAAAAACAGTCTATAATGGTGCTTCTCTCTACATCATGGATGGATGATTGGAAACCCCAGGCAAATAAAATACAAAAAGTGCTGATTTCTTTTCGAGAAACAGAAAAAACAAAAGTGAAGCTTCTTGCTTTAAAGTGGTTGTAAAGCTTTGGGCCGGATTCAGAAAGAGATACGACGGCGTATTTCCTGACACGCCGTCGTATCTCTGAGTTCCGTATACGGTCGTATCTATTCATAGAATCAGGTTACGCATAGATATCCCTAAGATCCGACAGGTGTAAGTGTCTTACACCGTCGGATCTTAAGCTGTAATTCCAGGCCGGCCGCTAGGTGGCGCTTCCGTATTCTTACGCGACGAATATGCAAATGAGGAGTTCCGCCAATTCAGAAACAAACGAACGCCCGGCGCTTTTTTTTTACGCCGTTTGCGGTCGGCTTTTTCCGGCGTATAGTTACCCCTGCTATATGAGGGGTAGCTAATGTTAAGTATGGCCGTCGTTCCCGCGCCGAGTTTTGAAATGTTTACGTTGTTTGCGTAAGTCGTTCGCGAATACGGATGGATGTAATTTACGTTCACGACGAAAGCAATGACGTCCTTGTGACGTCATTTAGAGCAATGCACACTGGGAGATTTTACGGACGGCGCATGCGCCGTTCAAGTAAAATGTAAAAAACGCGGGGTCAAGGGAAATTTAGATAAAACACGCCCCCTACATCCCTATTTGAATTATGCGGCCTTACGCCGCAACACATACGCTACGCCGCTCTAACTAAGGGGGCAAGTTCTTTGTGAATAAAGAACTTGCGCCCAAAGTTAGAGCGGCGTAACGTATCGGAGATACGTTAGGCGGGCCGGACAGATACGCCAATGTATCTGAATCTGGCCCTTTGTGTTTTTTTCACCTTAATGCATCCTATGCACCTTGCACTGTCCGCCCCCCCTGAGCCCCCGTTTCACTTACCCGAGCCCCGAACTTCCGAAGGGGATGATCCTCGCTCTCCACATGGCTGATCGGCTCTTCATTGGATAGATTGACAGCAGCGCAGCCATTGGCTCCAGCTGCTGTCAATCAAATCCAATGACGTGGCCGTCAGGGGGTGGGGCCGAGTCATACAATCGGCAGCTATGGACGTTGAGTGTATGAGATGGGAGCGCGCCCGCAAGGTAACCCCCTCGGGAGAGAGCTTCCCAGAGGGGATTAGCTCTTGCGAGGAGGAGCCACGAGAGCCCCCAGAAGAGGACGACCTGGGCCACTCTGTGCAAAATTTGCTACTTTAGTGTCACTTTAAAGTGCACCTATTATTTTGGTAAGAATTATAAGTCGATATGTAAGATGGGTAATTAAGGTAAGCACCATGTTTTCATTTTAACTATGAAGAGTGTAGCCCTTTGTCCTAAACAGAGGCTACTTTGTCAATTTAGTGTTTGGCTGGGCTGTAGTTAGCTCAGACTGGGCACTTGTAGGCTGCATTAATGGGCGCTGGTGAGGCTACATTTGATGGGCGCTAGTGTGGCTGCATTGATGGGTGCTGGTGAGGCTGCATTTGATGGGCGCTGGTGAGGCTGCATTTGATGGGCTCTGGTGAGGCTGCATTCATTAAAAAGGTGGTGTTTGCTTGGGCAGGGAAAATGGGGTGGAGTTGGGGGGTGGAGTCAGGGATGGAGCCAAGGGGGGCGGCAAAATTAGGTTTTGCCTTGGGTGTCAAAATCCTTGCACCAGCCCTGCCGCCATGCAACCATACGCAACACACTGATTGTGGCACAGTTGTGTGGCATTTAAAGGGCTACATTTAGACAGTAAGGACACAATATAGTGTCTCCTCACCGCCTGTGGATTACCCTTCAGTGGGCACGGCCAGAGATGTATCTTGGTCTAGGCCTAGGGCGGCACTTTGCGGGGGGCGGCCGCGTTTCGCACCCCCCCGCACGAAAAAAAAACCCAAACGTCTTTCCTAATACAGAGGCAGCCACCCGCAGAGATTGCTTGCCGCGGAGCTGCCGCCGCCGCACGGCACATGTGAATGAGCCCTTAAAAAATGATACAGTAATTTCCCTTTAAGCTAGTCCATTATCCTTAGCAGGACAACTTATCTTCAACACAATAAAGAAGTCATTTTTTCTTACCTACACATTAGCTATTCAATATGTGAGCCATTTTCTTTTATTTTTATATCGCTTGGCACTTACCTATATATATATTTTATCTGTTTATATTTTGGATTCTGGCAGAAAGAAAACAATGAAGCCCCTATATATCAAATATATTCTGCTTTTTGGAATAAAAAAAAAAAATGCATTCTGACATTCTTGGCAAGTCTAATAAATTCTCGGAGGAATACAATTGGGCCTGCGTTTTAATAATCATGGCGTTCGATGAAAGAATGAGTACTGCGAGCAACACTGAAGGAAATGATAATGAAAAGCAATAAAAAATGTCCATCAGTTTAATCTCAGATGCATTTGTTGTACTTGCGGAAGTATAAAAAAAAAAGGAAAGAAAGAAAGGGAGAAAGAGAAGGAGAGACGGAGCTTTTGGTGAAAATCCAAGCTCACTGTAATGTTTTCTTCGAAGTCGCAGGACGGCGGCCATCATATTTTTTCCTTCAAAGGTAACTAATTTAAAATAACGGATTCCTATACCAGAGGGAAACGCTTTTGCTGGACTGACCCAATATCCCTGCTATTGATTTTGCTTCGCGTTTATTTCTGTTTAATTTTAAAAGGCTATTGGGAACGACAGAAATGGAATTTAATGAAATAAGATGGACGTACGGGGAAAAATATAGCAAACAGGCCTTATTTTTCAGGGAAAATCGTTTTCTTAGGATAATGATGGTGAAATATTACTGAGAAGAGTGGGTAGCTATTGTTATACCGGGTAAGCAGGACTTATTGCGAGGCTCATGGTAAAGCTGCTGTGGATGCAGTCGATTGGACTCTGGGGAAACATTGTCTTGGGCCCCCTCCCTATCATTACACAGGACCCCTCCCCCATACTACCCCCATCATTACACAAGATCCCCTTCTCCATGCAACCCCCATCCTTACATACAGGACCCCCTCCCCCATCAATACACAATACCCCATCCCCTATCTTTACATGGGAACTCTCCCCCCCTACCCACCATTATTACACAGGACCCCCCCTCTCCCATACTACGCCCATCATTACACAAGATCCCCTCCTCCATGCAACCCCCATCCTTACACACAGGACCCCCTCCCCCATCATTACACAATACCCCCTCCCCCATCTTTACACGGGAACTCTCCCCCCCCTACCCACCATTATTACACAGGATCCCCCCCCCCCTCTCCGATACTACCCCCATCATTACACAGGACCCTCCTACCCCATCATTACACATGTCCCCTCCCCCATACTACCCCCCATTATTTCACAGGGCCCCCCTCTCCCATACTACCCCCATCCTTACACAGGACCCCCTTCACCCATCATTACACAGGACCCTCCTCCCCCATCATTACACCGCCTATTATTACACAGGGCCCCCCTACTACCCCCATCCTTACACAGGACCCCTCTCCCATCATTACACCCACCTTCCCCATCATTACACAGGTCCTCTTCCCATACTACCCCCTATTATTACACAGGGCCCCCCTCTCCCATACTACCCCCATCCTTACACATGACCCCCTCCCCCTTCATTACACAAGACCCCCTCCCCCTTCATTACACAGGACCCCTCCACCCATACTACCCCCCATTATTACACAGGATCCCCCCTCTCCCATACTACCCCCATCATTACACAAGATCCACTCCTCCATACTACCCCATCCTTACACGGGTCCCTCCTCCCCCATTATTACACAAGATCCCCACCCCCATCATTACACCCCTCTCCCCCATGCTACCCCACATTATTTCACAGGACCCCCTATCTCATACTATCCCCATCATTACACAGGACCCCCCTCCCCATACTACCCCTATTATTACACAGGACCCCCCTCTCCCATACTACCCTCATTGTTACACAAGACCCCCTCCCCACCATTACACAGGACCCCTCCCCCCATACTACCCCCCCATTATTACACAAGACCCCCCTCTCCCATACTACCCCATCATTAAAGTGGAGGTTCACCCGAAAAGTTAATTTTTAACCTTAGATTGATGCTCATTCTGTCTAGGGGAATCGGGTAGTTTTTTTTAAAATCAAAGCAGTACTAACCGTTTTAGAGAACGATCTTCTCCGCCGCTTCTGGGTATGGGCTGCGGGACTGGGCGTTCCTATTTGATTGACAGGCTTCCGACAGGCTTCCGACGGTCGCATCTATCACGTCACGATTTTCCGAAAGTAGCCGAACGTCGGTGCGCAGGCGCCGTATAGAGCCGCACCGATGTTCGGCTTCTTTCGGCTACTCGTGACGCGATGTATGCGACCGTCGGAAGCCTGTCGGAAGCCTGTCAATCAAATAGGAACGCCCAGTCCCGAAGACCAAACCCGGAAGCGGCGGAGAAGATCGCTCTCTAAAACGGTAAGTACTGCTTCAATTTTAAAAAAACTACCCGATTCCCCTTGACAAAATGAGCATCAATCTAAGGTTAAAACATTTTTTTTGGGTGAACTCCCGCTTTAAACAGGAGCCCCCTTCCCCATACTTTCCCCATCATTACACAAGATCCCCTCCTCCATACTACCCCCATCCTTACACAGGACCCTCTTCCCCCATCATTACACAAGACCCCTCCCCCCATACTCCCCCATTATTACACAGGACCCCCCATCCTTATACATGACCCTCCTCCTTATACAGGACCCTCCTCCCCCATCATTACACAAGACCCCTCCCCCCATACTCTACCATTATTACACAGGACCCCCTATCCCATGCTACCCCCATCATTACACAAGACCCCCCCCCTTCCCATACTACCCCCATCATTAGACAGTGCCCCCTCCCCTTACAACCCCATCATTATAAAGGACCCCCTTCCCCCACATTACTTCTATCATTACACAGGATCCCCTCCACAGACCCCTGCATTGCTCTCTGGCTAAAAAGTTGGACATGGAGAGGGAGAGGGGTCAGTGTGACTGTGGCTGGGACTGACAGACACTCTCCCCGGACAAGGTTTACTTTACCAAGCTGGCCAATCACCTCAGACATAATGCCCAACCAATCACCAGTGCCCCCAACATTCAATTCCACCATCATCTCCTGGGTAAGAGCCAAATTCATTTATCAACTATTTGCGGGCAGCGCAGGCTCAAGAGGCAGCTGCCCCTTTTACCCTGCGTTAAAGATGGCCCTGGATGTGGTGAGTTGCACTGACTCTTCAGTCACTGCCAACCCACCTAGCTGCAGCTGCCCCATTCACAAGCCCTTCAGGCTAACTCTTCATACCAGTCCTCCAGACTGACTCTTCACCAGCCCACCCGGTTGACTCTCACCAACCCACCCAGGTGACTCTTCAGGATATCTCCCAGGGAAGGATGAAGACTTAAACACTCCACTGTCTTCAGGGAGACTGGCTACATGTGGCAGTCTCCCCCCTTGTTAGTCCCCAGCAGTCCTGATCTGCTTGCTTGGTCCTTTTTTGCTCCTGTGCCTCCAGGAAGGGCTTACTCCGTGTGTTATGGTAGAATCATCCCACCACCTGACCCTCTGTCCAAAGCAGAACACCTCACCCCGGACTAGGGGGCACCCCTGAAGGCCACTGACAGCCTCTTCAGCACTGTATCTCCATCTTCCACCCGACTTCCACTGCTGGCATGGCTATTTATGAGGTAAGCTCGGCCCTTTTCCAGCCCATCACTAGGGATTGGCTGAGGCCTCATAAATATTCCAGGCAGCTCCTCCTAACCTCCTACTAGCTCTATAACAGTCTCCAATGTCCCAGAAACAGGAAGAGACACCAGAAGAGCTGTCAGGATGAGTGATCCAGCCCTGAGTCACTGAACCTTGACCCAGATTACACAGTTTAGGCTTAGCTCTGAGCTAAACTAAATTTACCTACTCTAATGCCGCGTACACACACTCCGAATTTCCGACAACAAATGTTGGATGGGAGCTTGTGTAGGCTCCATCGTGTGTAGGCTCCATCTGACATTTGCTGTCTGAATTTCTGACAACAAAAATTTGAGAGATGATTCTCAAATTTTCCGACAACAAAAGTAGTTGTCGGAAATTGTGAGCGCATGTACACAATTACGACGCACAAAATTACATGCATTCTCGGAATCAAGCAGAAGAGCTGCACTAGCTATTGACATCACCGCGTTTTTGACGTTCAGAATTTCCCGCAACATTTGTGTGACCGTGTGTATGCAAGACAAGTTTGAGCCAACATTTGTCGGAAAAAATCCACGGTTTTGTTGTCGAAATGTCCGATCGTGTGTAGGCTGCATAACACATCCTACGCTACTTCTAGCACACACTAGAGGGTGTTACATAAGGAGCATTCTTCCCACTGACTACAATTTTACTAGATTCCTTTACTCATAGAGCCACCCAGTGTTAGTACTTCCGCAACCCGCTCTAAAGAGCTGACTGGGGAAGTCTGAGACTGGTTGAGATAAACTTCCTGATTTGGAGAAGGGTGTTTGCAGAGTGGGGATGTCGGCCGGCGAAAGGGCCCCTGTGTGATGCACAGAAATTTGCCTGTGGGGATGTGTCAGCTCTGCAAACGCATTATCGGTTTAGCAGATGTGTGCTCTTGTCGCCTCTGTGTCTGATCAACATAAATATGGTGACATGAGCATGCACCTGCAGATAAGCTCTCCTCAACAGGAACTGGGTTCATTAGTTATTGTATTATTATTGTGTTCATTGGTTATATTATTATTATTATTATTATTATTATTATTATTATTATTATATTGTATTGTGTTGTTGTATTATATTGTATCCATGTATTGTATGAATTTAAATATCCCTGTTGGAAGGGTATTATCACATCCTGTGTTGTCAAATCCATATATGGGCATCTGCTGGGTGGAGCTCACACCCTGTGAGCTCACTTCCTATAGAGGAGGTCACATGCTGTGACATCACTTCCTGCTGGTATTTTAATAAAAACAGCCTGTGAGGGCGTCGGCAAGCCAGTGATTGCTGTGATGCTGAACTGAGAACAGGATGGTGGGGTTTGGTTATTGAATGAATGGCAGATCGAATGAATGGTGAGTGAACCTTTTAGCTTTAAGATGGATTATTTCAATACGATGAAGTGTGTGCTTATTAGCACAGGCAAAATAGCTGTTTGCTCTGCATACAACCTATTTTGTCACTACAATGTCTACATAAGGGAGGATTTTACAGGTAAATAATATTCATTAACAACATACAAACATTCAACAATTGCATTTATAATCTTATTAGAAGATGCTGTTGAAATACATAGTCTGGCAACATATAGCTGGATTCACTTAGATGGGACTAACCTTAGGCAGGCGTAGCGTATCTCATATACTCTACGCCGCCGTAAGTTAGAGAGGCAAGTGCTGTATTCACAAAGCACTTGTGTCCTAAGTTACAGCGGAGTAGCGTAAATGTGCCGGCCTAAGCGCGCCTAATTCAAATTGTGAAGAGGTGGGCGTGTTTTATGCTAATGAATCGTGACCCAACGTGATTGACGTTTTTAACGAACGGCGAATGCGCCGTCCGTGGACATATCCCAGTACGCATGCTCCAAATTACGCCGCAAAGACTTATTGGTTTCGACGTGAACGTAAATTACGCCCAGCCCCATTCACGGACGACTTACGCAAACGACGTAAATTTTTTAAAATTTTAGGCGGTTCCGACGTCCATACTTAACGTTGGCTACGCCATCTTTTTGGTGGAATATCTTTAGGCCTGAAAACGCCTTACGTAAACGGCGTATCTTTACTGCGACGGGCAAGCGTACGTTCGTGAATAGGTGTATCTTGCTGATTTGCGCATTCTAGGCGTAAATCAGTGTACACGCCCCTAGCGGCCGGCCTAAATAGACAGCTAAGATACGACGGCGCACGCGGTCATATCTTAGCTAGATTTAAGTGTATCTCAATTTGAGAATACACTTAAATTTACGACGGCGCAGATTCAGAGTTACGACGGCGTATCTACTGATACACCGGCTTTACTCTTTCTGAATCTGGCTAATAGTCTTTGAAATTCTGTGGGGGTGCTTGTCGTAGTTTGCCTTTCCATCCAATTTAGCTTTGACCATCTTACTTCTGCATTGCGTAGTAGTTGCCAGACATGGAAGCTAAATCTCTTTATCTTCAAATGACAAAATTGTCTTGGAAGCAGCATGCATGAATGGAGCCAGAGGAAGGTTGCTTTCACACAAAGCTTCTGAGACAGGCAATCTTGACAGGTCCACTTTGAATGTTGCACTGTAAGTTCATGTTAGCGTTTGTCGGGGAAATTAACTTATATTCTCCCATTCCTCTTCATTCCCGGCGTGCAAGATCGAGGTTCTGTCATTTCCCTTGTAACACAGGATTACTCTTCTCGTCCTTTAAATTGTGTTATCCTGCAGAAGCCGTGGCGGCATTTCAGTGGAAGGTCTCTGTTACACTCATTGTCACCTCTCCAGAATCATTTCCCTATATTGAATCAGCTGGTCACTAAAAGATGCTTTCACTAATGTGCCTTGTATGTGACAAATGACAGTCATTGCTTCACGTGGCTTGGCTTTCTCTATCATTTCAATGCGTGTATCATACTACATGTTATTGACATGGAAGGCCAGCAAATGCATCAAATTGCAGCCCCATGGGAATGACAGGGTCACAAATATTTCATAGTGTGTCATTTCATGAAGCTTAGAGGGATTGCTGCCCTTAGCCATTTTGTTCTATTATCTATTTTTTTTTTTTTTTTTACAATAGTCTTTACAGGCATATGTTGCTGCTGAAGAAGGTATTGAAGAAGAAACCTGTTGGACTGGACTCACCTCTTACTTGCATATACTGTACCTGATGGGAGGGCTCTAAAAAACTGGATGTGCAAATCTTTTTGATAAATACATACCTTTCAGTTTCAACTCTATATTTAGCCACTTGCTTGGAGTTCAGTTTTAAAACTCTAGGCCTAGGATCTTCTCCTTCTGGACCCTCGCCTCCCTTGGGAGCACCCCTACAACCAGGCCCAGACTGGGACAAAAAATTGGCCCGGGCATTTTAGACTGAGCAGAAAAACATTTCCAGGGACCCGGGGGTGTCTCGGTAAACATTCATGGGGATGGCTGGTGTCTGTACTCCACACTGTAATGTGCAGGGACACTGTTATATAAAGGGGACTGCACTGTAAAGGGGCACTGCAATGATTACAGTGCCCCTTTACAGTGCAGTCCCTTTTATATTAAAGTGTCCCAGTCCTATTGTGGCTATACTATGCTAGTACTGTCTGTCTCCTATTGTGTCCACACTGCCCAGTGACACTGATTTGCTCTCTCTCTGGTGGTGCTGGACAGCATGGCACTCTCTCTCTGGTGGTGCAGGTACAGCGTGGCTCTCTCTGGTGGTGCTGGACAGCATGGCGCTCTCTCTCTCTCTGGTTGTGCGGGTACAGCGTGGCTCTCTCTGGTTGTGCGGGTACAGCGTGGCTCTCTCTGGTTGTGCGGGTACAGCGTGGCTCTCTATGCTTGTGCGGGTACAGCGTGGCTCTCTCTGTGGCCAATTGGATGGGAAGAAGAACAAGCAGAAAGCCTTCTCTTCCCTGTGCTGCTGACATGAGAAGGGAAAGGGGGCGAGCGGGGGAAACAACCTGACAGCAGCCCGCAGCTCCCCCCCCCTTGCGGACACTGATGGCTGAAGGAGGAGCAGCAAAGAGCAGAACAGTCAACGTTGGTTCTGAGGCTGAGCTGTGTGTGAGAGAGACACACAGCTCAGTCCATGCAGCCGCCAGTTCCACCGAAGAAGACACAGCCATGGACGCTTAGCGGTAGGCGAGCGGTGGCCGCGGCCTGTGTTGGCCCTGTCCAGGCCGCGGTCACCGCTTACCTCCCACTGTGCGGCCTGATCATCAACAGGTCTAGGAACGGGAGGCCCTGGCCCACCGGGCAAATGCCTGTCTGCCATATGGCCAGTCCGGGCCTGCCTCCAACAAAATCTGTAAACATACCCTTTTCCAAGTGTCTTCAGTAGTCTAGTGACATTACAGGTCCAAGAAAGTCAAACTAAGACCCATAACACACGTGAAGAAATGGCGCAAAAACACACCAAGTCCTGTGTGAGCCCCCAGGACCCAAACGGGACCAATAAAAATGATGTATCAAAATCAACAATATACCGTATATACTGGAGTATAAGCCGATCAGAATATAAGCCGAGGCACCTAATTTTACCACAAAAAACTGGGAATACTTATTGACTTGAGTATAAGCCTAGGGTGTCCATCTGCATGCCTCACTGTGCCTCACTGTGTCCATCTGCATGCCTCACTGTGTCCATGCCTCACTCTACCCATGCCTCACTCTGCCCTTGCCTCACTGTGTCCATGACTAGACTGACTTTTAACATGGGAGTCTATGGAAGAGGTGCTCGGCTTTGAAAATCTGTGCTCCCCAGCCGTAGGTCCCCTAGACAACAAACGTTGCACACTTGTAGAGGAGAAATGGGGCTACATGTTTGGGGTCCAGGGGACCTATGACCGGCCGATACCGGGTCACCAAATTCACCAGAGATATTACCATTTAAAATGGGAGTCTATGGAAGGGGTGCCCGGCTTTGAAAAATCGGTTCTCCCCGGCTGTAGGGCCCCCGGACAACAAACTTTGCACACTTATAGAGGAAGAGGGGCTACATGTGTGTCAAGTTTGGGGTCCAGGGGACCTACGGCCGGCCGATACCGGGTCCCCAAAATCCGAGAGATCAAGCCCAAAAAGGTGACTCGAGTATAAGCCGAGGGGGGCATTTTCAGCACAAAAAAAATTGCTGAAAAACTCAGTATATAAGGTAATACAAAAAAATCATCCAAAAAGGCAATTATTTGCTATACCGCACAGCGTTGATTTAACTGACAATTGCCACGGTCGCAATAAGCGTATATTGATTGGTTTGCGCAAAAGTTATAGCGGTTGATTTATTAAAGGCAAATCAACTTTGCACTAGAAGTGCGCTAAAAGTGCACTTGGAAGTGCAGTCACTGTAGATCTGAGGGGAAGATCTGAAATGAGGGGAAGCTCTGCTGATTTTATCATCCAATCATGTGCAAGCAAAAATGCTTTATTTTCCTTACATGTCCCTCTTGGATCTACAGCGACTGCACTTCCAAGTGCACTTGTAGTGCAAAGTGGATTTGCCTTTAGTCTGGATCTACAGTGGGGATCGAAAGTTTAGGCACCCCAGGTAAAAATTTGTATTATTGTGCATAACGAAGCCAAGGAAAGATGGAAAAATCTCCAAAAGGCATCAAATTACAGATTAGACATTCTTATATTATGTCAAAAAAAGTTAGATTTTAGTTCCATCATTTACACTTTTAAAATTACAGAAAACCAAAAAATGGTGTCTGCAAAAGTTTGGGTACCCTGCAGAGTTAATATCTTGTACTGCCCCCTTTGTATTACAGCTTGTAAATGCTTTTTGTAGCCAGCCAAGAGTCTTTCTTGTTTGAGGGATCTTTGCCCATTCTTCCTTACAAAAGTCTTCCAGTTCTTTGAGATTTCTGGGCTGTCTGTCACGCACTGCTCTTTTAAGGTCTATCCATAGATTTTCAATTATGTTGAGGTCAGGAGATTGTGAAGGCCATGACAAAACCTTCAGTTGATGCCTCTTGATGTATTCCCCGTGGATTTTGTGGTGTTTTTAGGATCATTATCCATTTGTAGAAGCCATCCTCTCTTTAACTTTAGCTTTTTCACAGATGGCATCAAGTTACCAATCAAAATTTGCTGAAATTTTATTGAATCCATTTTTCCTTCTACTCGTGAAATGTTCCCTGTGCCACTGGCTGCAATACAACCCCAAAGCATGATTGATCCACCCCCATGCTTCACAGTTGGACAGAGGTTCTTTTCATTAAATTCTGTGCCCTTTCTTCTCCAAACGTACCTTTGCTCATTCCGGCCAAAAAGTTCTATTTTAACCTCATCGGTCCAAAGAACTTGTTTCCAAAATGCATCAGGCTTGTCTATATGTTCTTTTGCAAAGATCAAACGCTGATTTTTGTGGTGAGGACGTAGAAGAGGTTTTCTTCTGATGACTCTTCCATGAAGACCATATGTGTACAAGTATATCTTTATAGTGGAATAGTGTACCACAACTCCAGTGTCTGCCAGACCTTTCTGGAGGGATCGTGCAGTCAAACGTGGGTTTTGAATTGCTTTTCTCACAATCCTGCGAGCTGTTCTGTCTGATATTTTTCTTGGTCTTCCAGATCTTGCTTTAACTTCCACTGTTCCTGATGACTGCCATTTCTTAATTACATTCCGAACAGAGGATATTGACATCTGAAAACGCTTTGCTATCTTCTTATAGCCTTCTCCAGCTTTGTGAGCGTCAACTATTTTCAGTTTTCTAGACAACTGCTTAGAAGAACCCATGGTGCTGATTGTTGGGGCAAGGTCAGATGAGTCTGGGCATTTAAAACCTTTGAGATTGACATCACCTGGTCTTCCAAGACGATGATTGAGAACAATCCATGACACTGGCAGGTCTCAGCTTTGCAAAGGGGGCAGTGCATGCTATAAATTCTGCAGGGTGCCCAAACTTTTGCAGATGCCATTTTTTTGTTTTCTGTCATTTTGAAAGTGTAAATGATGGAAATAAAATCTAACTTTTTTTGACATATTATAAGAATGTCTGATCTGTAATTTGATGCCTTTTGGAGATCTTTCCATCTTTCCTTGGCTTCGTTATGCACATTAATACACATTTTTACCTGGGGTGCCCAAACTTTTGATCCCCGCTGTAAATGTCATCTGAATTTTGGGATCCAAAAAAAACAAAAAAAAATGCATACAACAATTGAGCAAAACAGGTAAGAACTATGGTTACCAACGTTGATGGCTCGCTGTTTTAGTTTGCCAATTCTGGAGAAAGGTGTCGGTAATATTTGTTTAGGTAGATCTTTCCACACACTGCTGCTTTTGTGTAATTGTCACACATATAAAACGGATGGATTGGCGCCAAGCTCCCTCAAAGCTGGCATGGCATCTTGAATCTGCCTTTTTTCCTTCCACACTGTACTTGTAACTTTTCTTTATTTGATTGCTCTGTCAAGCTGCGTCGAGTGATTATACAAAAGTAATAACATGAGAAGGAAGAGACGACGCAGTACTTAGTTACCATGCAGCCATTTGCATTAGATGTGACAAACATGAATAAAATATCTACATATACGTGTTAAACATTAATGTTTCATTGTTCACTCTGACTTAGAAACTCTCTGCTTGTTATGCAAGAAAAAGAAAAGTCTTCCGATGGGTACCGTGGACTTAACCACTTGCCAACCGCTGCATGCCGATATACGTCGGTACAATGGCAGCGGTGGGCAAATGGACGTACCTGTACATCCCCTTTAAGAAGCCGCACGGTGGGCGTGCGCCCGCTGCATTTTCCGTGACTCAATGTTCACTGGCAGCCCACGATCATGTCACGGATAGGGTGACTACGTGTCCCGGATTGCCCGGGACAGTCCCGCATTTTTCATGTATGTCCTGGGTACCTTTATGCCAGGACAATAAAGTGTCCCGGAATAAAACTGACACAGTCACCCCATGGGCCGATCTGATGGCCCCAAAAAAAGCTGCCACATTGCCGCTTTACCCACTGACATTACTTGTCCTGGCTGGGGATGCCTAGAGGAGCACAATCCCCGCCTCCTGCTTGTGATTGGATAAATCATAAATCCCGCCTCTTGTGTCTGATAACTGTGCTGTGATTCGTTACAGCACAAGCTGATTTTTGGGATGGGGTGTCCCTGAATGGTAGTTTGGAAATGTGGTCACCCTAGTGACGGATAGGCAGGAAGGGGAGATGCAAACAAGACATTTCCCTGTTCCCTGTCATCGGGAGCAGTGATCTCTCTCATGTCACTAGTAGCTCAGCCCCCACACAGTTAGAATCACTCCCTAGGACACACTTAACCCCTTCATCGCCCCCTAGTGTTTAACCCCTTCCCTGGCAGTGTCATTTACACGGTAATCAGTGCATTTTTATAGCACTGATCGCTGTATAAATGACAATGGTCCCAAAATAGCGTCAAAAGTGTCCGATGTGTCCACCATAATGTCGCAGTCACAATAAAAATCACAGATCGCTGCCATTACTAATAAAAAAAATTATATTAAAAAAATCCATAAAATTATCCCCTGTTTTGTAGACGCTATAACTTTTGCGCAAACCAATCAATATACACTTATTGCAATTTTTATTACCAAAAATATGTAGAAGAATACGTATCGGCCTAAACCGAGAAAGAAATAGTTTTTTTATATATTTTTGGGGGGTATTTATTTTAAGCAAAAAGTAAAAAATATTGCTTTTTTTTTTTTAATTGTCGCTCTTTTTTTGTTTATAGCGAGGAAAAAAAACACACCAAAAGAAAGCTCTATTTGTGGGAAATAAAGGACGTCAATTTTGTTTGGGTACAACGACGCATGACCGCAAAATTGTCAATTAAATTGACGCAGTGCCGAATCGCAAAAAATTACCTGGTCATTCAGCGGTCAATTCTTCCGGGGCTAAAGTGGTTAAAGTGTTACTAAACCCAGGATCCTACACAGTGCCGATCCTGACCCCCCTGGGGCCCTAAGCAAAATGACATGTCACAATAAAGTTGAGAAGCGGGGGGTGTTCTGCTGTCGGAAATGACATCTTACATTAAAGCGGTTCACCCTAAAAAAAAAAAAAAAAAAATTGTCTACCATGCCATCCAGCATACTAGCGCCAGCTACAGTATGCCTTTATTTTTTTATTTTTTTCGCTGTACTCAGTTTAATCCATTAGTTAAGTTTCAGACTCCCGGGGGAGTAGGCGTTCCTATGAAGAGGGGAACATGATTGACGGCCGGCTATGGCGCGTCACGCTTCCAGAAAATAGCTGAAATAGGACTTGGCTCTTCATGGCGCCTGCGCAGTCAGCTCCTAGTCTTTGCGCATGCGCCGTATAGTGCCGTGAAGAGCCGAGTCCTACTCCGGCTATTTTCGGGAAGCGTGACGCGCCATAGCCGGCTGTCAATAATGTTCCCCTCTTCATAGGAACGCCTACTCCCCGCGGGAGTCTGAAACTAAACTAATGGATTAAACTGTGAGTACAGCCCAAAAAAATAAAATAAAGGCATACTGTAGCTGACGCTAGTATGCTGTATGGCATGGTAGAAAGTTGTTTTTTAGGGTGAACCTCCGCTTTAAAGTGAGAAGTGGGGGGGGGTGCTGACTTCTTACCTCTTCTCCCATGCAGCCAGCGAGTTGAGAAGCGGGGTGAGGGGCCGAAAATGACTTCTCACCAGAAGGGGCCTCTAGTAATTTGGGGGGCCCTCCGCAGCTTTGCGGGGCCCTAAACGGCTTGCATAGTGAGCCTATAGGGTGGATCGGCCGTGATCCTACATATGTATAGTATCTTGAGCCTTTAGAACCACTATCATGGTGGGCATATAAGTATGGGGGCACTCAGCAAGAAAGGGGGAGCTGGGGAAAACGGCAGGGGACTTGAGAGGATGAGGATCGCGGGTATAAAATGTTTGATATTTAAAAAAAAATAATCCCCTTTACAATTGCTTTAAAGCTAAACTTGGGCAGAAAACCTTTCTTTTTAAATATTTCCCAAACAACCACAACGGCTATAAATTTACTTTGAGTACACCTCCACCGATCTGGAAGAAATACACAAATCACACAAAGATTTAAGAAATATTGTAATGTATTTAGACAATATTTACTGATCCTGGAGTTTGACTTTAATAAAAGTCCCACCATGCATCAGTGTCGGTTTTATAATCATAAAATCATACATTAAAGTTTCCCTTTAAATAAAGCCCCATACTGTGCAAGAGATATCAGTCAGAAAACTTCCAGCTGTATCTATTAAATATTAAGTAAATTAAGCCCCCATGTGTGATAATGGCTATGTATGTACATATGTATATATCATTTATTTATCGAGATTGACTTCTCCAGCAGAGCTGAACGCCATCAGCCAAGTTCATTTATTCTCTGAGACCTCTGTTAAATTATGATTTTAGAAGAAGATTTTAAATGAAATCCGTGGAATAAGAAAAAGGGTCACATGGCACCCTCAAGACAGCAAATTGAAGTATTTTAGGGGTGATAAGCAGGCTGAGAGAAGGTTATTTTAAACCTTTTATACCCATATCTATACTATTATATAAAAGGTGCGCAAACCCCTATATTAAAGCGGGGGTTCCGCGGGTTTTCGTTTTTTTTTTAATATCCTTCTGCCGCTCTTACCTTGGTAAAACAGCAACTCGTGTGTCCCAATCTTCTACCCGCCAGCATTTGTTTTGTCCCGCAAACAATATTTTATAAAATTCCTAGATGGACGTTTCCATCTTGATTGTGGGCACTGTGAAGCCCAGCAGGATGTCCTTCCGGGATACCGTGAATGCTGACGTCCCAGCATTCACCGCTCTATCCCGCGCATGTGCAGTGTTGACGGCAACCGTCGCCGTCAACACTGCACTGTTGCCATACCTAAAATGGAGAATTCGTAGCCGCCCACGTCACATGACCCGCTTGCCGAGTCACATGACCCGCTTGCCGAGTCACATGACCCGCTTGCCGAGTCACATGACCCGCTTGCCGAGTCACATGACCCGCTTACCGAGTGACGTGACCCGCGAGATATCGCGGGATTACAGCACAGCGCGTCTCCTGGGATTCTCATCACTCACTCCCAGGAGACATAGCGCTTGTCGGGGGAAAATCTAATACACGCCCACTCCCGCAGGGAAAGGCTGATTGACAGAAGACTGATTGCTGGATTAGAAAGGTAAAGATGCCGATTTAAAACAAAAAAATAATGGATTGTGTATAGTCGATGGGTAGTGGTTTAATTAAGCGAAAGTTGTAATTTAGGGTGAACCTCCGCTTTAATAAACAAAAAGTGTAATGCCGTGTACAGATCAGAAATTCCAACAAGAAAACCGTGGATTTTTTTCAGGCAGAATGTTGGCTCAAACTTGTGTTGCATACATAGTCTCACAAGATTCCGACTGTCAAGAACGCGATGAGGTTCAATATTACAACCAGCCGAGAAAAAATTAAGTTCAATAGGCAGTGCGGCTCTTCTGCTTGATTCCGAGCATGCGTGGATTTTTTTGTGCATCGGAATTGCATACGGACGATCGGAATTTCCAACAAGAACTTTTTTTGTCCGAAAAATTGAGAACCAGCTCTCGATTTTTTTCTGTCAGATATTCCGACAGAAAAAGTCCGATGGAGCCTACACGAGGTCGAAATTTCTGACCAAAAGCTCACATCGAACTTTTCTAGTCGGAATTTCCAATCATGTGTACGTGGCATAACACTTTATCCAAATACTAACATGCGTGAAGAATTTTCCGACCTTAAATTTGGTAAATTCCTCTTCAAAAAACGTAATATACTAGACATTGTAACAAAACCAAAAATTGAAGTCTATGAAAAAAATAAAAATAAGTCCACTCCCAGTGTCCAATATCAGTCCACAAGGGCAGTCCAATTTCAATAAAAATAATGTTTGCAGTAGCCTCCAATGCAACGCTTCCAGACCACCAAAGAGCTGAAAGTGCCACCTCTCTTACCGGATTTCAAAGGTATCTAGTTTCAAGAGATCAAAAATGCTTGAACGCATACATAGGGCCCACTACCACTTAAAGGGGTTGTAAAGGTACATGTTTTTTCACCTTAATGCATTTTTTGTTTCTGAAATCTCAGTACATGTGTGGGCCTGAATTGAATAGGACAGAAGTATTAGGCTGTGTACACACGGTCGGTCAAAACCGATGGAAATGGACTGAAGGACCTTTTCATCGGTCCAAACCGACCATGTGTGGGCCCCATTGGTCAGTTATCCTTCGGTCCAAAAATTTAGAACTTGCTTTAAAATTCAACCGATGGACGCCTAACCGATAGGTCAAAAACTATGGTTAGTATGCAAAAGCATCGGTTAAAAACCCGCGCATGCTCAGAATCAAGTTGACGCATGCTTGGAAGCATTGAACTTCATTTTTCTCAGCATGTCGTTGTGTTTTAAGTCACCGCGTTGGACTTGATCGTTTTTTTAACTGCTGGTGTGTAGGCACATCAGACCATCAGTCAGCTTCATCGGTTAACCGATGAGAACGGTCCTTCGGACCGTTCTCATCGGATGGACTGATTGTGTGTACAGGGCTTTAGACTTTCATGAGGGCTGTGGGACATCATTAAGTGAACACTTAAAGGGCACAGCATCAGGTGGCAGAAAGTTCAACCAGATACACCTGAGAGCAAAAATAGCACCCATGCTCAATGGCAGTAGCATGCACAGGACAGGAAGAAAAGCCTGTTAAGCTTTTCACACATTCTTGGTTTATTTCCTCTTCCTTTTCACTTTCTTTAGTTAATAGCTTGATTGAGCACTATGCCCATTTTTCTATCTGGTGGCCGTTGGTAAATGTCTTCTTTAGCACCGGCATCTCCACACCTCTGATAGGCAGAGATGGGAACTGTGATATTTGATTTCCTTTTGAATCTCCCATTTTTCTCACCATAAAATGTGTATTATTTCTTGGACTATTTATTGTTAACAAAGCTAAGGGATGTGTTTTATAGCTGTGCTGAGTGATAGGAGAAGGCATTATATTCACTGATTATCAAGAGCGCGCTGGCCCCCTACAAGGAGGTATATCCCGAGGTTAGAGAGATGGAGGAACAGGTGACAAGGCTGGAATAACAATGACGGTGACCTGCTGAGGAGCTTCCTATTGCTCTTATTTATCCATTAGGATTCCAGATTAACAAGGCAAAACGCAGAGTACATTTTTTTTAACAGATTTATTAGTTACAGAACACAATTAAAGTCTTTCCTCCTTGTAATACAATATCTGTGTATACTATTATCTTTATTCAATTTATTTTTCTTTCTGTATCCTTTTAAGGCAGTGGTTCTTAACCTCACTAGTGCCGTGACCCCTTGATTAAATTTCCCAAGTTGTGGGGACCCCTGAGGCTACGTACACACGGTCGGACAAATCCGATGAGAATGGACCGAGGTTCAGTTTCATCGGTCCAAACCGACCATGTGTATAGCCCATCGGTCTGTTGTCCTTCGGTTGAAAATTTTAAAACATGCTTTAAAATCGACCCGATGGCCCGCTGCCCGATAGGTCCAAACCGATGGTTAGTACAGAAAGCATCGGTTCAAAACCCGCGCATGCTCAGAATCAAGTCGACGCATGCTTGGAAGCATTGAACTTTGTTTTATTCAGCATGTCGTGTGTTTGACGCCACCGCGTTCTGACCCGATCGTTTTTTGGAATGATGGTGTGTACGCACATCAGACCATCAGGCCACTTCAGCGGTGAACCGATGGAAATGGCCCGTCGGACCATTCTCATCGGATTTGTCCGACCGTGTGTACGCGGCCTAACCGTAACATTTTTGTAGAGTGGGTTGTCAGCACCCAAGGCAAGACAATTCATTTTAACCCCTAACCCAGGGATATTTAGTCCCTTCCACTCGTACATTATTAAAACCCCTTATGGTACAATTTCGGATGTACCACTCTTCCTTTGTTCTCCTTTCTTTCCCTTGTATTCCCTTTTTTTCCCCTATCCCTCTCTCTAGCTATCTTTCTTGTTATTTTTCTTATTCTTTTTCGTATTCTTTTTCTTATTCTTTTTCGTATTCTTTTTCTTATTCTTTCTCTCCCTTTTTCTTTGTTCCTCCCCGCTCTTTTCCTCTCACTTCCATGTATTCCTTCTCTTACTCCTTGGTGGGGGTGTGGGGCAATGGGATCAGTGGCAGTGCTAGGGGGAGTTCTGCTGATCAGCCAACTTAGGTGCTCTTGATCAAGATCATCTGCTGATGTAAGAACTGTAGTGGGGACTTTTAATGGCAAGTCTAATCACAGGAAGTGTTACTCATTGTGTCTCTGGCTTCACTGTGTCTCCAGCTCTGTGGTGTCTCGCAGCAGTGACACCTATGTCGAAAATCAGGAGATAGGGTCTCCTCCAGCCCCTCCCACTTCACATTTCTCACCAGTCAGCTGACCTCTATTCTCTGCTCCTCAGCCACGCCGTGAACTGAATGGGCAGCTGCGAAGAGGCTGAGTGGGCAGCCGCGGGCTCCAGGAACAGCCCAGCTGGGCGGTCGTGGAAAGGCTGGGAGAGCGGTGGGGGCTTCAGGAACAGCCCAGGATTTGGTGACCCCTGGCAAATCGTTATTCGACCCCCAGGTTGAGAACCACTGTTCTAAGGGAAAACGAATGACTTGGAATTGATGTTTCTTTTTTTTTTCGTAGTTTGTACATCTTTAAAGCCCAATTCTGGGATCTTTTTAAAAGTCCCTCTGAAGGTGAAAATAAAAATGTTCTAGCTGCAATACTTACAACCTCTACAGGTGTTGTCCAATCAGTATTTCCACCTGGTGTCATACAACTTGATGGAATGAGGGATTGTCAGGGACCATGAACCAGACAGAGACAGAAAAATGCAGTTAAAATCACACCTTTAATGTAAAAGTAAACATAATACAGATCAGCAATGTAGTCAAAGGCAGAAGCCAGGGTTAGGAAGCCAAAACGGGAATTTAGAACAAGTGGGGATCAGGAAGCCAGAAATCAGCATAGTCAGAAGCCAAAGACAAAAAGGGATCAGGAACCAGAAAAAAAGAGGATATGTTGAGGTAACACTGGATATGTTGACCAGGTGAAGGCACAAAGGGAATGAACAAGGCAGTGTAAATGGAAAAAAGGGTATGGCTGTAGGCTGGACTGATGAGGCAGGTAATGGTAACCAGGTTAGTCATGCTGCGTACACACAATCTAAAAAACTATCAAGAAAAGTTTGATGTGAGATTTTGGTTGGAAATTCCGACCGTGTGTAGGCTCCATCAGACTTTTTCTGTCGGAATTTCCGACATAATCACATCAGCGCAGCTCTCTGTATCATTGAGGACTGCTCACCATCAGAGAAGATCTGACAAGAAATAGAATAATTCTGGAGACATCTGGAAAAGTAAGTGGGAATTTTTTTTTTTTTTTAAGTTAAAAATACCATCTGGGGACAACTGGGCAGTTGGGGATAGAGCCAGAAGAAACTGGGCTTAAAAACATTAGTTATATTGTATATACAGTAAGGCAGCAAACAAATACAGCTCAATGCAGTAGGGCTTTGTACAGCAAGTCCATAACATAAGACAAAACCAAACACCTAATTTTCCATGCCACTAAGTAAATGTTAGTTCTTAATGGGGAGCCCACAAGGGTTACAAGGTCCATAAAGACATGGATGAGTGAGTTTGGGGTGGAGGAACTTGACTGACCTGTACAGAATCCAGACCTCAAGCTGATAAAACACCTTTGGGATGAATTAGAGCCGATACTGGGAGCCAGGCCTTCTCATCTAACATCAGTGCCTGACCTCACAAATGTGCTCCTGGAAGAATGGTCAAACATTCCCATAGACACACTCCTAAACTTTGTGGACGGCCTTCCCAGAAGAGGTGAAGCTGTTAAAGCTACAAAGGGTGGGCAAACTCAATATTGAATCCTTTGGACTAAAACTGACTGGGATGCCATTTAAGTTCATGTGTGTGTAAAGGCAGGTGTCTCAATATATTGTGCATGTAATGTGCTTTATAAATTGACAGCACTACATAAGTGCCAATAATAAATAAAATAAAAAAGAAGACACTCAGAATCCCAATAAATGTTAGTAAGGTGTTGGGAGATCTGTGTTCAGGCTCTAAGTGTTTCCTGATCACTCATGCAAAGTTGTAACAAAGACAGGGATTCCGGCAACCCGCATGCACATGCATGAACCTTTATTTGCTACAGGGTGATTACAGAATAAAAAACGTACGCGTTTCGACTGAGTGACCTTAGTCATGGACCCTCCCCCAGTCTTGATATTACATGAACTGATGGGCTCTTTGCGCTTTGCAGGGACTACAAGAAGCTAGTACCAGGCCAAGTTTAGGTACTTATAGCACTTGTGTTTAAAAAAAATACATTAATTTTAGTCTTTTACATCTGACTGACTTTTAAACATTGGACCGAAAAAAACTGATCGAATCCATATAAACTGAGTTCAGATGGAGTCCATGTGGAAATTGAGCCCAGGACCCCAGCACTGCGGGATACCTGTGAACAGAACTTTGATGCTTTGCTAATTCCTGCAGTTCTAACAGTAACTGTACGGTTTCTATACTAGGAAACTGCTCAATAATACCTTTTCACAGCCTTCCTTATTAACCAGGCAGAGAGCTGAACTCCAGATTAATGTAGAGCTCGCAGCCAGGGTCTCTGAATATTAACACACCTCATTTTAACAACCCCCGGAATAAAGCAGAACTTGCTGCAATGTCAAAGGCTCATTGTGCCAAATTTTGGAGCTCTTTCCTTTTTTTCTCCTTTTTTTGTTTTTTTGTTTTGAGACTTCGGATATGACACACCAATTACCCAAGTGGAAAATGTAAAAATTGTGTCCTGTGGGGAATAGGTAGTAAAAATGCCCTTTGAGCATATTTAGCACATGGATTTTAAAACTTCACCTTAGAAAATGTACAATTATTAAGGTGAAGAGAGGTTATTTCCATAGGGAGAAGGGCAGAGAAAGTGTATATCAAGAATGTGGATAGCGTGATAACTATTCTTCGGCTTCAAAAAAGAAAAGGATATTTTTAGGCCCTTTAAAAGCTATATGGATGGTTTTGCCAGCAGATTGTGACCACGTCTTTTGTGGTTGCTTTGTGGCCACTCTTTTGGACATGTGCCCAAGCAAATCCCTCTTCCGCAGGTCAGTTACTTTTGATGTTTTTTTCATTCTGGAACGTTTTTTTTTGTTCCGTTTCGTATCGTTCCGTAGGTTCGTTTCCGTTTGTTTTTCGTAAGACGCCCGTTTTCCTGTTCGTTCCCGTTCGTTTTTCGTACGACGAGATTTTTTCGTATTCCGATCGTTTCGTATTTTCGTTACCGTTTTATTTTCGTACATGCGGGATGGTTCGTTATTCTGTTTAATTCATGTTCGTTACTTGTTAGACAATAATTTTCGTGAATTTTCGTCAATGATTTGCATTCTGTATTTTGAATTCCTTTTTCTGTTCGTATTTTCAGTCTTATGTTCATATGACATCTATAACAATTTGTTGTGGATGTCATGTGGGCATGTGACTGAAAATACGAACAGAAAAGGGATTTTCGTCATTTTGTACTTTCGTAAATATATCGCGGGATTCGCGGCACTTTCAACATGCGGCTCATCCATATTAACGATTGTTAAGCCCCATACACTTGGTCAGACTTTTTTAACAACAAACATAAAAACGATCGTTTTCCGTTCGTTCTCAGAAAATTTGTTCGTTTTTAAACTCCATCAGAAAACCATTTTTGGGTTCAAAAGTCTGGCCAACTGATCTCCCTTCAGATGAAAATCCACAGAAAAGTTTATTTGGCTTTACTGTACTACTCAGCACAAAAGAGAAGCTGCTTCACTAACTACACTCACTGCCCATTCAAAAAAACGAAAATTACATCTATAACAAAAGATTTGCATTCTGTGTTTTGAATCCTTTTTCTTTTGGTATTTTCAGTCGTATGTTCATATGACATCTATAACAAAAGATTTGCATTCTGTATTTTGAATCCAAAATACGAACAGAAAAAAGGAATTCAAAATACAGAATGCAAATCTTTTGTTATAGATGTCATATGAACATACGACTGAAAATACGAACAGAAAAAGGATTCAAACAAAATACAGAATGCAAATCTTTTGTTATAGATGTAATTTTCGTTCTTTTGCCGTTTTAGTTTTGACGTATTTTCGTCGGATCGTTCGTTCGTATTTGCAGTTGTTCGTTATGCGGCTCATTCGTAATCCCGTCGTTTTCGTATTTTGGTGCTTTAATTTTTTCGTATGTACACATTATTCCGCGTGTACGAAAATGAAAATTTTCGTACGAAAATAACATTCGTACGAACGGGAATGCACATACTGTATCTACTTTTAATTTGTTGCTTTCTAGGTAAGCCCCAAGACTTCTAAAATGTATGTACTAAAGCCACACTCTTGGCTGCGCCCCAACCACCTCTAACTACTTGCTGGAAAATGTAAAAAAAAGCAGGGTCCTTATTCAAGATACCCAAAACAACAAAATCCATACTCCAAATCTTGACTCAAAGCCCAAAAAACAAAGGACCTTTAAGCTATAAATGGCATGCTGTAATCTTCCAAACTGTGGATCAGTGTCCGAATCGACTCTCTAAATGAGCCACCTGACTTCATACAATTCTAAAGAAGATTGCTTAAATGTGCATCCTCACAGGGTGACACTGTGGATGCACAGGTAGAAATGTGCCAACGTCCCGACAGCTCACAGGAAGGTAATAACAGGATTGTTAACCACGCCACCTACCCAGGCTTTTAAGACCTTGGGTACGTTGTCATCGTTGGGCTCTATTTTCTACAGATTTTCTTTGCCCAGTCGACGCAATAGTTCTACTACTCTTGTGCATACCCTGGTGGGTTGAGTTAACTACATCCGAGAAAAATCCTTCTCTGCTTACCAGCAGACTGCGCTTAGTTTATTACTCTGCTGTTTATTATGATTCTTATAATCCCGACTGGCTATCGATTCTAGGTTTATTGCCAGTGCTTTGGTATCTAGGACTATGTTACACTACTCAATAAGACCTGTCTACTATTATGCTCCTGAAGAAGCGCAGTGATACGCGAAACATGTAGAGCAGAGGAAGAAAATCCTTCTGTATTTGGACCCATCTTAAGGCTATTCACTTCACATTTGTATTGTTCAACTATTACTGTTTGTTGGATGTGTATTTTTACTCATCTGAGTTTACCAAAATAACTGTAGTTGTTGGAAGTGATAATAGAGCATTATTTTGGGCCATGTATTGATAATTACTATATAAACAGTTTTAAATGTATCACTGTTTTTTATATATTTCTACAATAAAACCCTTAGATTTTTACAAAAAGTACACATGTGCCGTTTAAAGTCCAATCTCTGAAGTGTAATTAGTGTCCATTGACTTCATACAATGTCCAAGTTTGTACCCAACTCTCCTGGACACTACTCAGCAGATGAAGCTTCACTTCTGGTGCTCCATTACAGACTTCAACAGCATTCCTCTATGACAGGGGTGTCAAACTCAATTTCATCGTGGGCCGTATCAGCATTGCGATTGCCCTCAAAAGGGCAAGTTGTATCTGTAAGATTAGATGTCCAGCACATCCCCTCCCCTTACATTAGATGTCAAGAGCCACCCCACCATCAGAAGTTGAGTCCCCCACCCTCCCTTACATCACAGTGCACCCCCCTTACCTTATGCCGCTGCTGGGAAGAAGATGGATGCATTGCTTGAAAGCAGAAAGTAGAGGTCTGGAGGAGGGCTAGAGCTCTCCTGCAGCTGCAGAAGAGGTGCAAGGGCCACATGAAATGGCCTGGAGGGACAGATTCCGCCCGCGGGCCTTGTGTTTGACATATGCGCTCTAGGATGTACCCTGCAGCAAGGCAAGTTCTTGAGGGACCAAACTCAGGCCTTTCTTCTCAAAGCATGTGTCCTCCTCAGGCAGTAGGCCTTGGTGTCACGACCCGGATCACCTGCCGTGGCACTCTGGACTTCCCAGAGCGGGAAGTTGTAGTTGCAGTGTCCACCAACGGGTGTCTCCCAACAGCCAGCAGATCCTAGTAATCAGTCTTCACCTGATGCTGGCTACTGGGAGGGTGTTTAGTCCCTCTTCTACAAGTCCCTCTTGCTTTAGTGTGTTGCCTGATAGAAACAAAAAAATAAGATTAAATGTGTCCTCAAGACCTCAAAAAAGGGAGAAAAAATTATTTTATACCACAAGGGAACTGTCGTTATGCATGCAAATGGAAAAACTGATAGTAAAAACCAGACTAAAGCTCAACCTCAATATATCAAATTCTATCATGTAGCCCTAAATAAGTGGGGAACCCAACAAATCGCTTGACGCATGTAGTATTTGAATACAAGTAATGCTTTACTGAAAAACGTAGAACATACAAAAACCTACTGTCTAATTTGTAAAATCATAAATGGCCATACCAGGCCATGTGCCCTTAATATGCCCCCCCCAAAGCACCCCCAGTGTTAAGGGCGTGGGGCCTAGTATGTTTTAGTATGGTTCAGGCTGCCTGCTGGGATAAGGGTCTGGTATGAATTTTGGGGGGACCATGCCGTTTTCTTTTACATTTTTTCATGGGGTTCCCCTTAAAATACATACCAGACCTGAAGGGCCTAGTATGGATTAGGGGGAGAATTTTCTTTACATTCATCTGTCAGTGGAAAAGCCGATGACAGCTGATGAGTAATTGTTTGGTAAGGACTTGGCAGCCAACTTTCCAGGCCCGCTTCTTAACAACCAGCTATTCTTCACACAGAATTCAAATTGGCCGATCATTTTTCGACTAATCCAAATTCGAAACGTTCTGTAAATTTGGAATTCGTTTGAAAATAAATAAACTAAATGAAATAAAAAAAATGAAATTTAATTATACAAAATAAAATTTAACAAATTAACGAAACAAAATTAGTAACAACAAATCTATCCAAAACTAAACAAATGTTTCCGTTCTGCACATGTCTATACCCATATATACCTGTTAGGATTCCATCTATGCAACTGTCCTTTTTTGGGGAGTGATGCTTAATACATAAGCAATTTTTCCAGTTCCTCTTTTTATTAGGGTCCCCATCACTGTCCCCCTTAAATTCAGACATTCCATCAGAATCCCCTTTACATCAGGGTCCCCATCAGAGTCCAACTTACATCAGAGTCCTTCTTTACATCAGTGGCCCCATTAGAGTCTTCTTTACATGAGATTCCCCATCAGAGTCCTCCTTAGTCCTTACATCAGTTCCCTCTTATATCAAGGCTGCCATCAAAATCCCCTTTCCATCAGGGTTCCCATAAGCGTCTCCCTTACAGCAAAATCCCTTCTTCCATCGGGGTCTCCATCAGTGTTCTACTTACATCAGGGTCTCCATCAGAGCGCCCTTTACATCAGAGTCCCCATCTGAGTCCCTCTTCACTGCACATCACAATCCTCCTTACAGAGTCCTCCTTACAACAGGGATCCCATCAAACTCCCCCTGACATCAGAATCCCCATCACAGTCCTGTTTACATCAGTGCCCCCTTATATCAAGGCTCCATAAACATCTCCTTTACATCAGGGCCCTTATCAGAGTCCCCCCTTGCATCAAAGTCCTTATTGGAGTCACCTTTACACCAGTGTCTACCTCAGAGCCCCACTTAAATCAGAGTTCCTCCTTTTGTTGGGGTCACAATCAGTGTCCCTCTTACCTCAGAGACTCCATCAGAGTCCCCATTACATCAGGGTCCCCATTAGAGTCCCTCTTACATCAGATTCCTTCCTTACATAAGGGCCCCCTGTAGACTCTTCTTTAGATCACTTCCTTCTTATATCAAGGCCCGATCAAAATCTCCTTTACATCAATGTCACCAACAGAGTCCCCCCTTCATTAGAGCCCTCATTAGAGGGTACCCATCAGAGTCCCCCTTACATCAGAGAGATTCCTTACATCAGGGGCCCGATTAGAGTCTTCCTTAGATCAGTTCCTCCTTATATCAAGGCCCCCATCAAAATCCCCTTTATATCAATGTCACCAACAGAACTCCCCCTTCATTAAAGCCCTCATTAGAGTCATATATACATCAGGGTCCCCAGCAGAGTCCCCCTTACATTAGAGAGCTTCCTTACATCAGGGGTCCCATTAGAGTCTTCCTTAGATCAGCTCCTCCTTATATTAAGGCTACCATCAAAATCCCCTTTACATAAATGTCACCAACAGAGCTCCCCTCTTCATTAAAGCCCTCATTAGAGTCACATATACCTCTGGGTCCCCATCAGAGCCCCCCTAACACCAGAGGCCCTCTTTACATCAAGGTCCCCATCAGAGTCCACATCAGAGTCCCACCTTACATCAGAGGAGAGACTGTACACATCAACTGTGAGCTGGATAAAACCTTGTAGTGGGCCACATATAGTCCTCGGGCCATAGTTTGGAGACCCCTGTTCTAGAACATTGAATTTTTTTTAGGGTTATCTAAGGGTTGTGTTGTGGAATTTTTGGTACCGTTCTTGTATATTGTCACCGTTCCTTTTACCTGTTATAGATTGAACTGCGGCTGTAATTTTAGTTTCATCAAAACAAGCATCCACCAAACACAACAATGCCTTTATACAATGTGCCGCATGCATGAGCAGGAAATTTTCTTCTGCCTTATAAACAATAATAGGATTTTAATCTAATGGCATAAATCAGACATTACAATAGGTTCAAATAAAGCCCAATACCGCCTATCTGAACTGCCGTTCTGCTGCAGTGGAAGATACTACGTAGGTGATGAGGTGATTACAGAGAGTAAGATGACCTTTCAGCACAATGCAATAGCCTATTAATGTACTGCGCCATCTAAATTCTCATTTCTACAAATAGCGCGCCTCCAAATGAGTTTTTCTGCTGCGGCTGAATTTCCAGAACGCCGAAAAAATCAAAGGTTAATCTTGCTAACCAGTCCAGTAATGTACAGCATTATTAGACAAAGCTGAGACCGGTTCTCTTTTGAACCATCCAATATAGCAGCACCGCCATAAAAATTTGGAGTCGGATAGAAGTGATTTGCGTGAGTCACAAATATGAACCTTTTAATTTAATTTTAATAGCGGTGACGTTCCAGAAGCCCAGAACAAGTCAGCAGTGAAATTACGCAAATCAATGTCCAAAACGCAACTGGACACGGGAAGAGGTCAACTTCCTTGAGATGCAAAGTGAGAACCAATGCTCCCCAATATCTCCTTAACCACTTTACCACCGGGCCAATTATGGCACTTCTCTCCTTCATGTAAAAATCACATTTGTTTTGCTAGAAAATTAATCAGAACCCCCCAAACATTATATATATTTTTTAGCAGACACCCTAGGGAATAAAATGGCGGTCATTGCAACTTTTTTTCTCGCACAGTATTTTACACTTCCCTCTATCACTTCCCTCTATCAACCTGGGATTCTACAGCCATCCACTGGGAGTTGTGATAGTTCCCTTCATGGGACATCTACATGCCGACAGACTGATGTTAACCTCTCGTCATCTGGATTCAGCAGTGGTATCGTTGTGCACATTTTTATACCAGTATCATACTTAGCTACATGTTTTTATGACTGCTGTTGCTACCGTTTGGTATTACTCGCACCATTTTTACAGTTTATGTAGCTACATCGATTTTATCTCCAGTGCGATATTTATTTGGTTACCTACTTGAAGACTATAAAAGTTTTAATGCTATTACCATCGAGCGCTGCCTTTGTGTGTTTTTTGTATCCTGCTCTCCATTTTTCCAGTGGTTGGTAGCTGCACTGGGAATCAGCCTGCAAGGAGATCAGCTAAAAGTAGTTGGATCTGTATGTGCGTTATAATTAATCGAAATTAGTTGATTAATCGATAAAAAAAAAAAAAAAACGATTAATCGAACCCAAAAATTTTGACCAGTAATTGCCCTAAAAAAAAAAACCAAACCCCCCCCCCCCCCCAAAAAAAAATGGGCAGACTCGATGGACTACTCAGTCTTTTTCTGCCGTTCCCAATCCCTGGTCTACCGAGGGAGATGTCAGTAACAGTATGGGCATGGAAAAAGCAGCTTCCCAAATGTGTTTTTAATGCTCTTTCATTGTCTCTGACTGCTATCTATATAAGCAGAGATTTCATTTTAGATACCGTGTATGGCCACCCCTATGATTCATCATGTCAAAGCCAAGAAGGCCTCTGCATCTGCATGCTCTGCAGGCTGCAGCATGTAACCAACTCAGTCTCAGGCAGCTTCTCTGTCCAATAGGTAGTGTAATTAGAGGCACAGCACAGCACTGGAGCCAGCACTAGAGGAAGCAGAGCCGATACTTCCTGTATAGCGGCGCCTTCTGTCACATGGGCAAAGCAAAGAGGGTGGGGTCAGGGGTGGAGCCAATGGGGGTGACAAAATTAGGTTTTGCCTAGGGTATCAAAAATCCTTGCACCAGCCCTTGGTGAGGCAGACCCAAAGTCAAATAAGTCTACTGTTTAACAACAACGTCCAACCATGATCAGATAAGGGCGCTAGAGAGGCTGGAGTCCTGGCTAACGGATAGCATTCTTAAAGTGGAGTTCCACCCATTTTTTTATGTTTGTCTGTGCTGCATGCCCTAATCTCATAGTATTCAGAATGGACAATTTTTATTTATTTTGTTGCTTGTAAATACCTTTATTTTGTAGTCCTTCATTACTTCCTCCTCCTTATTAGCCTAGGCTATTAAGTCACAAGGCTATTCGCAAGGGTTTCTGGGATAGGCATCATGTATCCCAGTAGTCCTTGCAAATAGCCAATTTGCATAGAGAAGGGGCGGCAACTTCCTCTGACACTCCCGTTGCTATGGAAACCTGACTGAAACCTATTACATCGCTTGTGCAGCACTCAGCATGTGCGAGATCTGCAAGGCTGAAATCCAGGAAGTCATACAGTCTGGCTTCATGATGCCCACACTTAAGATGGCCACGGTCTATTTCTAGATTATAAACTAACTAAATGCTGTAACAACCTAACAAAACGGACCTTAGTTTACAGACTAACTTTACTAGACTACATTAAGCTTGTGTATTACAGGGGTATTTATATTTAAAAAATGTGAAATTGTGGGTGGAACTCCCCTTTAAGACAGAAAGTTTGCTTTCAAAAGTTTAAAATGTCAAGTACTCTTTAATGTCAGCAACAACATCTCATTCCATTTTCAAAGCAGTTGAATTAAATTAGGTGCGGGAGCAAGGTACACACACCATGCATTACCTCCCCTCTGGTAATGACTCCATACCGCCATGTCATTTATTTACAAGTCTCGTACAAGCACAGAGAATGAAAGGGTTTTTTGTCTCCCACGGGCCAATGCATTACCAGTCTGTGTTCCACCCTGGAGGAATCAGCAAATTAACCAGCCTGACATCTGAAATCCAAAGCTGGTACATTAAGGTGATATTTATATGTCTCCTAATTTCTCCACAAGTGACAGTAAGTGGATTGGAGTGTTATAATTATTCAGAATAAATGCTAACCAAACATTTTCCTGTTGCCATTGAAAGCTCTTGAGTCAATTAATAGTTTTCAAGTGCAGCAAATAAAGGAGGCGCTTTGAAAAGTCAGGCAGAAGGGAATTTACCTGGCTGATGCAATTGTTTCAGTTTTGGGTGGATGCATTAAAACTAGGTATGTGAGGGAGCTGCGGTGGCTCAACGCGATTGGCACTGCGCTGACAAGCCATTCACCTCTGCAGCTAGGGGTTCGGATCCCGGTCTCGGCTACATGTGAATTGAGTTTGGTGGTCTCAGCCCGGCTCCCAGTGGGTGTGCTATGCGAGGTAAGCCTGCGCTTAGTACGCCCACCCCCCTCCTACAAAAACCACCACACTTACACGCACTCAAAATTGGGTTAACATGCACGCACTTTGACCACGCGGTCTCTAAAAAGAGAGTGGAAGGACTAACGGGGCTGGTTGAGTGGGCTAGATCCTCTCACTCCCTTATAGGGAGTCCCTCTGCCCCGTTGGGCTTCAAAGCGGAGCAGGTAGGGCGGGCTGTGTGGGAGGACCCCCTCACACACCCTCCATTGCCACCTGGGGCATGGAGAAAGGTGGCAAATTGTCTCTGGGGGATGCCTGCCTACTCCCAACTCCTGCAGTCCGGCTCCTCTCTCAAATACACGCACAAAATACACTTAAAAAAAAAATGGGAAAAAAAAACTAGGCATGTGCATTTCGTTCCGCATTTTTCATTATTCGGACATTCGGATGCATACGAATTCCCGAATTATAATATTAATGAATTTACCGAATCCGAACGAACGTTTTTGAATCGAAAACCCGCGGACGAAATTTGATCGAACATCGAAAACAAATTCTATTCTAATCGAATTCGAAAACAAATTCGAATGAAAATTGAAAGCAAATTTGAATCAAAATCTAAAAAATATAAATCGATTTCTAAAAAAGAATGCAATAAAATAGAATATAAAATAATAAAACAATAAAATGAAAATCAAAGAATAGTAAAGAACAGAATGGAATTTAATAGAATGTAATCAAATACAATAGAATATGACCTGGCTTCTTCTATCTATCTTCCATTTTCTGAAATTCGAAATTCATATAGAATGAACTCAAATTCGAATAGAAAAATATTAGAAGAGTAGAATAATAAAATATATATATATATATATATATATATATATAATATATATATATATATATATATATATATATATATATATATATATATATATATATATATTTCTGCTCTATTCTAATATTTTTCTATTTGAGTTCATTCTATATGAATTTTGAATTTCAGAAGATGGTTATATATATATATATAAATGTAATTACACAAAATGTAATTTGCGCAAACCAATCGATAAACGCTTATTGCAATTTTGTTTACCAAAAATAGGTAGAAGAATACGTATCGGCCTAAACTGAGGAAAAATATGTTTTTTTTATATATTTTTGGGGGATATTTATTATAGCAAAAAGTAAAAAATATAGAATTTTTTTCTAAATTGTCGCTCTATTTTTTTTTTATAGCGCAAAAGATAAAAACCGCAGAGGTGATCAAATACCACCAAAAGAAAGCTCTATTTGTGGGGAAAAAAAGAACGCCGATTTTGTTTGTGAGCCACGTCGCACGACCGCGCAATTGTCAGTTAAAGCGATGCAGTGCCAAATCGCAAAAAAATTGGCCAGGTCCTTTACCTGCAAATTGGTCCGGGTCTTAATTGGTTAAAGTCGTGCCAATATGAATGGAAGTCATTGAAATCCATGGAGAATGACTCCAAAATCGTAGGACAAGTTGTATAAGGCTGCATTCACACCTGAGCGTTTTGGAGCTGGAAACAATCCATTATTCCCTATGGAGATGGTTCACATCTCCACTCCAAAACGCCTGACGCCGAACGCCTGAAGCTCAAACAAGTTCCGGACCCTTTTTTGTCGCGCGAATCGGGCGGTTTGGGCGTTCTTGAGCGTTTGTATTTCCCATAGAAAGTAATGGAAACGCTCGATTCAAGCGTCTAGCGCGACAAAGAGCGTTTCTACGGGCGTTTTGTCGCTTTAATCAATAGAACATTTCACCCAGGCAGAAGATAAAAAAAATCTACAAACATAGCAACAAGTGATGAAAAGATGATCATTTTTCCTATTGGCTAAAATAAAAAACGTCGAAGTACAAAAACGTCGGACGACGCTGTATGCAAACGCGCAAAGACGCATGAATACGCGCGACAAAACACCGGAAAAAACGACCAAAGACACTACGCTCAGGTGTGAATGCAGCCTAAGTGTGAAAGGGGACTACATAGGTATTCTCTGATATCGCAGCCGCGAATAGCGGTAAAATCGCGTGACTTTGAAGTCGTACAAGTGTGAAAGGGGCCTAACTATGTAATCAGAAGTTGACCTCCTTTGGCAGATAAAAGTGTTTTCGTATGGATTTCACCTTTCAGCCTGGGTTTGTTTCTTACTATAACCTTAGTTGCGGAGAACATATAAAGATCTGTCTTTACACAAATAGTCATGTGCGAGAATAATGAGAAAAGATTGCATCTCGCAGATCGTAATCTTCCCATCATGTTTTTTTGTCTTCTTGTCTTTCATGAGTATGTGGGATTGCCTTTCAGCCTTGGCGTACAATGTAGGCTTTATCGCAGCTTTTGTTTGGCCGTCTCTGGGTGATGTCACCAGCGGCCAGGCTGACACATATTGCCATGGTAAACTCTCCCCAAAACACACAATCAGCCCAGACAATGCCCCGCTGTTTCCGTGAGCATTAGAGTAAATGGCGGCCTTTATTAATGTAGAAAATGTTAAAGAGAAATCCAATTTCGGAGCTGAAAAGTGTCCCTGCGCCGTAACAAGCAACGTGCTAATTTCATGCCAGGAACGCCATTGTTAGATAAATTACAATGGCACTCGTTACAATGGGCTGGAGTGTTCACTCTGACAAAAAAGCCCATAATACCGCTTACATTATCGCCTTGTTTCCATATGTTCATTTAGACGGCTGGACTGAAAGGAAAACAAATGCAGATTTTTTTTATTTATTTTTTATTTTTTTCCTTTTAACCGCTTAAGCCCCGGACCATTTTGCAGCTAAATACCCAGGCCAGGTTTTGCGATTCGGCACTGCGTCCCTTTAACAGACAATTGCGCGGTCGTGCGACGTGGCTCCCAAACAAAATTGGCGTCCTTTTTTCCCCACAAATAGAGCTTTCTTTTGGTGGTATTTGATCACCTCTGCGGTTTTTATTTTTTGCGCTATAAACAAAAATAGAGCGACAATTTTGAAAAAAATTCTATATTTTTTACTTTTTGCTATAATAAATATCCCCCAAAAACATATATAAAAATTTATTTTTTCCTCAGTTTAGGCCGATACGTATTCTTCTACCTATTTTTGGTAAAAAAAAATCGCAATAAGCGTTTATCGATTGATTTGCGCAAAATTTATAGCGTTTACAAAATTGGGGGATAGTTTTATTGCATTTTTATAAAAAAAAAATTTTTACTACTATTGGCGGCGATCAGCGATTTTTTTCGTGACTGCGACATTATGGCAGACACTTCGGACAATTTTGACACATTTTTGGGACCATTGTCATTTTCACAGCAAAAAATGCATTTAAATTGCATTGTTTATTGTGAAAATGACAGTTGCAGTTTTGGAGTTAACCACAGGGGGCGCTGTAGGAGTTAGGGTACACCTAGTGTGTGTTTACAACTGTAGGGGGGTGTGGCTGTAGGACTGACGTCATCGATCGAGTCTCCCTTATAAAAAGGATCACTCGATCGATACGCCGCCACAGTGAAGCACGGGGAAGCCGTGTTTACATACGCTTCTCCACGTTCTTCAGCTCCGGGGAGCGATCGCGACGGAGCGGCTATAAACGAATAGCCGTGCCGTCGTCCCGGATCGCTCCCCGAGGGAATCCGCCCGCCACACGCAGCGGGGGGGGGGGTCCCGATCGGACCCCCCACCCGCTAGAAGGCAGGGACGTATATATAAGCCCTTCTGCCTGTCCGTGCCATTTTGCGGACGTAAATAGTCGTGCGGCGGGCGTTAAGGGGTTAACCGTTTCAGCCCCCTTCCTGACCAGAGCCATAATGTCGCAGTCACGATAAAAATCGCAGATCGCCGCCATTACTAGTAAAAAAAAAAAAAAAATTATAAAAATGCCATAAAACTATCCCCTATTTTGTAGACGCTATAACTTTTGCGCAAACCGATCAATAAACACTTATTGCGATATTTTTTTTTAACAAAAGTATGTAGAAGAATACGTATCGGCCTAAACTGAGAGAAAAAAAATATCTATTTTTTGGGGATATTTATTACAGCAAAAAGTAAAAAATATAGCTTTTTTTCAAAATTGTCGCTCTATTTTTGTTTATAGCGCAAAAAATAAAAACCGCAGAGGTGATCAAATACCACCAAAAGAAAGCTCTATTTGTGGGGAAAAAAGGACATTAAAGGGGTTGTAAAGGTAAAAATGTTTTTTCCCCTAAATAGCTTCCTTTACCTTAGTGCAGTCCTCCTTCACTTACCTCATCCTTCCATTTTGCTTTTAAATGTCCTTATTTCTTCTGAGAAATCCTCACTTCCTGTTCTTCTGTCTGTAACTCCACACAGTAATGCGAGGCTTTCTCCCTGGTGTGGAGTGTCGTGCTCGCCCCCTCCCTTGGACGACAGGAGAGTCAGGACATTCTCTACGTTGCAGATAGAGAAAGGAGCTGTGTGTTAGTGGGCGTCCTGACTCTCCTGTAGTCCAAGGGAGGGGGCGAGCACGACACTCCACACCAGGGAGAAAGCCTTGAATTACTGTGTGGAGTTACAGACAGAAGAACAGGAAGTGAGGATTTCTCAGAAGAAATAAGGACATTTAAAGCGGAGTTCCACCCAAAAATGTAACTTCCGCTTAATCCACTCCTCGCCCCCTTACATGCCACATTTGGGGGAGGAGTGGGGGCTTCAGGAGGAGTGGGACTTCCTGTCCCACTTCCACCGAGGGGCTGCAAAGGCGAATAATCTAATTTTGGTAGCCCCTCCCTGTAGGCGATCGCCTGGGACACGTGACAGGTCCCAGGCGAACGCCTGTCCAATCGGATGGCGCCGCTTGCACATGTGCAGTGGTTGCCCGGCCGTGAAGCCTGAAAGCTGTCACGGCCAGGTGCCCACACTTAGCTGATCGCCGCGATTACTAGTAAAAAAAATGCCATAAAACTATCCCCTATTTTGTACAAGCTATAACTTTTGCGCAAACCGATCAATAAACGCTTATTGCGATTTTGTTTTTACCAAAAATAGGTAGAAGAATACGTATCGGCCTAAACTGAGGAAAAAAAAAATTTATATGTTTTTCGGGGATATTTATTATAGCAAAAAGTAAAAAAGATTGTTTTTTTTTTTTTAAATTGTCGCTCTATTTTTGTTTATAGCGCAAAAAATAAAAACAGCAGTGGTGATCAAATACCACCAAAAGAAAGCTCTACTTGTGGGAAAAAAAGGACGCCAATTTTGTTTGGGAGCCACGTCGCACGACCGCGCAATTGTCAGTTAAAGCGACGCAGTGCCGAATCGCCAAAACCTGGCCTGGGCATTTAGCTGCCTAAAGGTCCGGGGGCTTAAGTGGTTAAAGGGAACGTATCTATACGTCCTTCTGCCTGTCCGTGCCATGCTGCCGACGTATATAGTCGTGCGCTGGTTGGCAAGCTTGAGCTTTACTTGCGCTAAAGATGTCAATAATGGCCGACAATAAATGTATATTTATTTAAACTCATGATATTAATTATCCACTTCAGCCCTGGAGGGTTTTATGACCACTTTAAATGATACAGTCTATTCCCTGTCTATTAAAAGTGGTTGAAATTGAGCGCAAATTGCCACATGTATGGCCAGCTTTAAACATAATCTCCCCGTTTATGTGTTCTGACACAATTACGTGAGATGGATTTTAAAATGTTGGACTATTCTAAAGCACAATCCCATTACAGACCGCATTGTTCTTGTTAATTAGAAACAGAGAACTTTCCTCTAAATCAGGCGCTGCTGTCAGCTAACTTAACATTGAGATACACTTTTGCAAATAAACAGGTTTAATTACTTGTAAAACATTGTTATGGCTTCTTGTGGGATTTATTGTATTTGGTTTTTATGTGCATGATGGCTTTTGAAGATATGGTGCTATTAGGAAACGATTGACCCCTTTATGAATGACAAGGTGGCATTGTTAAAGGGGTAGTAAAGGATTGTTATTTTGTTTTTCTGAATAGGTTCCTTTAAGCTTGTGCATGGTTGGTTCACTTACCTTTTCCTTCGATTTCCCTTTTAAATGTTTTTTTTGTTCTTTGTCTGAATTTCTCACTTCCTGTTCCTCCTCAGTAAGCTGGCCCCCATCCTCCGAGCTGTTCTGGCTGGGGGTTAGTCAGCCAGAACAACTTACTGAGGAGGAACAGGAAGTGAGAAATTCAGACAAAGAAAACAATAATTTAGAAGGGAAATCGAAGGAAAAGGTAAGTGAACCAACAATGCACTAGCTTAAAGCGGTGGTTCACCCTAAAAACGACTTTCCCCTATTACACTGCCCCCCCACATTACAATACGATTATGCCTATAATTTTTGTTTTGCTGCTGTACATACCTGGGTACAGCTAATCACCCGTGTCCTCCGGGTTGCGAGTCCCGCGGGAGTGGGCGTTCCTAACATGGCGGTGATTGACGTTTTGACAAAAAAACGAGCTCCCCCCGTCGCGTAAGCCGCATCACGATTGGCAAAAGGAGCCGAACGGCGATGCCCAGGCGCAGTATAGCGCCGACTCACCATTCGGCTCCTTTCGCCAATCGTGACGCGGCTTACGCGACCGGGGGAGCTCGTTTTTTTGTCAAAACGTCAATCACCGCCATGTTAGGAACGCCCACTCCCGCGGGACTCGCAACCCGGAGGACACGGGTAAATAGCTGTACCCAGGTATGTACAGCAGCAAAAAAAAAATTATAGGCATAATCGTATTGTAATGTGGGGGGGCAGTGTAATAGGGGAAAGTCGTTTTTAGGGTGAACCACCGCTTTAACCACCTAAGGACCGCCTCCTGCACATATACATCGGCAGAAAGGCGACCCGGTCCGAAGCTCAGTGACCGCAGGACTAGGGTGACCACATTTCCAAACTACCATTCAGGGACACCCTCCCTTTCCAAAAATCAGCATGTGATGTAACGAATCACAGCACAGTCATTGGACACAAGAGGCGGGATTTATGATTTCTCCAATCACAGGCAGGGGGCGGAGACTGCGCTCCTCCAGGCATTCTCGGCCAGGATAAGTACTGTCAGTGAGTAAAGCGGTGATGTGGCGGCCTTTTTTGGGGGCATTAGTTTGGCTTGGGGGGTGGCTGTGTCAGTTTCATTCCCGGGACACTGTATTGTCCTGGAATGAAGGTGCCCGGGACAGACCTGCAAAATGTGGGACTGTCCCGGGCAATCCGGGACACGTGGTCACCCTACGCAGGACCCGCGGACCCGATCGCCGCCGGTGTCCCACGATCGCTCACAGGAGCTGAAGAACGGGGAGAGGTGAGTGTAAACACACCTTGTCCGTTCTTCACTGTGGCAATGTCAGTGATCGTCTGTTCCCTGATATAGGGAAATACGATCACTGACGTCACACGTCCAGCCCCGCCCCCCTACAGTTAGAAACACATATGAGGTCACACTTAACCCCTACAGCGCCCCCTAGTGGTTAACTCCTAAACTGCAATTGTAATTTTCACAGTAATCAGTGCATTTTTATATAGTAGGTGACCGCAATATTGTGTCAATCTCGCTCCCTTTCTCGGCGAGATTGACCACCTACGAGCCCCATCGCGGGAGCCAGCGCCGAGCATAGAGATAGAGATAAAGCCAGCATAAAAGTGACGGGAGATCCGACTTGGATTAGTTTTAGTAGACTAAAATGTACTGTAGATTTAGTCGACTAAATAGGACTAAAACGAAAACAATTGCAGAAGACTAAAATGGGACTAAAACTAAAATGCCATGTTAGTCCGAAGACTTATGCCGCGTACACACGACAGTTTTTCATGCCAAGAAAAATGCAATTTTTTAAATTGGTCATTAAAAACGATCGTGTGTGGGCTCCAGAGCATTTTTCTAGACGAGAAAAATGGGCGTTAAAAATGGAGAACCTGCTCTATTTTCTCGTCGTGTGTACACATTAACGGCGGGGAAAAAACCGTGCATGCTCAGAAGCAAGTTATGAGAAGGAAAAATTTTGCATAATCAGCCCAAAGGGTGGCACCATTCGAATGGAACTTCCCCTTTATAGTGCCGTTGTATGCGTTGTATGCCACCGCGCTTTGCTCAAGCATTTTTTTTCATGATTGTGTATGCAAGGCAGGCTTGACATGGACTATCACGGACGTCCTGACAAGAAGGAACGGCTTTTAAATCATGGACGCCCGCAGCACGGAGACTGTCACCGGCGTATAAGACGACCCCCGACTTTGGATGCATTTTTTTGCATCCAAAAAGTCGTCTTAAACGCCGGAAAATACGGTATGTAAAAAAAAAAAGCTGCTGCGGGTTTACTACCGCTTTAAGGCAAGCAGGCCTACTGGGACTTGGTTGCACCAGGACTTAAACACAATTTCTATAGTGTCTGGCCAGTACCCCCGGGCAGACGCGAACAAAGCAGACAACAGATTACTTGCAGTTTGCAGACAGCGTGGTTCAAAGATGGTTCAGGTAAAAGGGCAGGCTTAGTTCAGGGGATAGTCCAGTCCAATCCGGGTCAAACACAGGGGATCCAACAACAAGGAAGGTGGACTAACAGGAGGCTTGAGGTAGAACAATGCAGGTAAGTCTGTCTCTATCACAAGCAAGAAATCAAGGCCCAGATTCTGAAAGGACTTACGACGGCATAGCGCCATGTACGCCGTTGTATCTCTGAGTCTGAGACGACGTATCTATGCGCCTGATTCTTAGAATCAGTTACGCATAGATTTCTATTACATCCGACCGGCGTAAGTCTCTTACGCTGTCGGATCGTAACTGCATATTTACGCTGGCCGCTAGGGGCGTGTACGCTGATTTACGCTTAGAAATATGTAAATCAGCTAGATACGCGAATTCACGAACGTACGCCCGGCCTACGCAGTACAGATACGTCGTTTACGTTAGGCTTTTCCCCGCGTAAAGTTGCCCCTGCTATATGAGGCGCAGCCAATGTTAAGTATGGCCGTCGTTCCCGCAACGAAATTTGAAAAATTTACGTTGTTTGTGTAAGTCGTCCGTGAATGGGGCTGGACGTCATTTACGTACATGTCGAAACCAATACGTCCTTGTGGCGTACTTTGACGCAATGCACACTGGGATATTCCACGGACGGCGCATGCGCCGTAAGTGCAAAACGTCAATCACGTCGGGTCACAGAACATTGACATAAAACACGCCCCCCCCGTTCCACATTTGAATTAGGCGGGCTTACGCTGGCCGATTTACTCTACGCCGCCTTACGGAGAAAGTGCTTTGAGAATACAGCACTTGCCCGTCTAAGTTGCGGAGGCGTAACGTAAATCAGATACGTTACGCCCGCACAAAGATATGCGATCGTACGTGAATCTGGCCCAGAGTGTTCGGTTTGCTTCTATCAGGTGACTGATAGACATGTGCATTCGTTTTCGTTAGAATGCATTTTCGTCCGAAAATCTGTTTTTTTCGTTATCGTTTTAACAAATGATAACGAAAGTGCAAGAAACGGAAACCGAAAGATCCGACATAAAAAATGCTTTATTTTCGTTTTCGTTGCGGTAAAAATTAGATATAGAGAGATTCGACATTATAGGGAAAAGATTCGACATTATAGAGAGAAGATTTGACATTATAGAGAAAAGATTTGACATTATAGAGAAAAGATTTGACACTATAGAAATAAAAGATTCGACATTACAGAGAATAGATTTCGATTTATGAGAAAATAGATTCGACATTATTACTAGTAATACAACATTAGAATTCTTGTAGGCGGAATATTCGAACGGAAATGTACGATTCGGCGAAACCAAACAAAGATTCGACGTTCCGTCGAATATTCTTTTGACCATTCGACAGAAACCAAGTATTATTGGATTTTCGGACGAAAGCTATTCCCCCAACGAAAAACGAAATAAATCAAAACGATTTTCGGGAGTAACTAAATAAATTAATTTTCCAAACGAAAACTAAAAAACGAAACAAAATATTCCAGTCTGCACATGTCTTGACTGAGCAGAATAGTAACTGGAGGAAACCCATGCAACCACAAGGAGGAGGAGCATTCCTTGGTTGGGATTAAAACCGATGCCCCCAGCTTGAATAGCAGAAGTATAAACCACTACTTTGAAATCCCCTTGAAGAAAAAACCTAAAGTGAAGTGAATATTTACTACAGCCAGCTGTATGAATATAGCATGGAGATTATTTTAAATTTCTATTACGTATTTTTTTAGCACATTAAATTTACTGTACTTTCTCAACAACGTGATTTAATAGTCCTTTGCTGGGCCATTCTGAGACCCAGGTTGCTCCAAATCCATTTCTTAACAAATCGCAAGAAATGAAATATCTGACTACATAATGATCTGATGCAATTTTAGAAGCCTGCTTCTGTATTTCTATGTTTAGCATTGGAGTGTCAAGCGAAAGCAATAATCTTCTTATTCATCACCATGACAACTTTCTGCGCTGAATCTCTCTCGGAGAAGTGACTGTCTCTCGCTGGCTTGCCCATGTTGTTTGAATAAACTTCTTGGCCTTAAAGTGACACTGAACTTTATCCTTATTCTCCAAAAAAATTATCTTCTCACCAGGGGCCTCTAGTAATTTGGGGGGCCCTCCGCAGCTTTGCGGGGCCCTAAGCGGCTTGCATGGTGAGCCTATAGGGCGGATCGGCCCTGCATACATACCAATGTGCATTTAATCGCTGAAAATAGTCGCTTCGTAGTATCTACTTTCTGTATTTAGAAAGCTCGATACGCCGACTGTAGCCTAAGATACAACTGGCATAAGTCTCTTATGCCGTTGTATCTTAGGGTGCATTCTGACGCTGGCCGCTAGGTGGCGCACCCGTAGTTGTCAGCGTAGAGTATGCAAATTGCATACTAACGCCGATTAACAAACGTACGCACGGCCGGTGCTCTTTAACGTCGTTTGCGTACGTCGTTTTCGCTGTAAGGCTACTCCTGCTATTAGGAGACGCAGCCAATGGTAAGTATGGACGTCGTTCCCGCGTCGCGATTTTCAAAATTTGCGTCGTTTGCGTAACTCGTTCGTGAATGCCGCTGGACGCCATTTACGTTCACGTCAAAGCCAATGCCGTCCTTGCGACGTCATTAACCTCAATGCACGTCGGGAAATTTTCCCGACGTAGCATGCGCAGTACGTTCGGCGCGGGAACGCGCCTAATTTAAATGATCCATGCCCAATACAGGATCATTTAAATTACGCGCGCTTACGCCGGCCCCTTTTACGAAACGCCGCTGCAAATTAAGGAGCAAATGCTTCGTGAATGAAGCGTAGCTCCAGTAATTTACGGAGGCGTAGCGTAAAAACGATACGCTGCGCCGCCGTATCAGTGCGCACCCCTACCTGAATCTACCCCACTGTCCTTCAAAATAATCTAAAATTTATTTAGAATAAGAAACATGTTAATAATTTTTTTTATTTCTTTACGGCTTTTACTTTAAATTCACTTATTAGTTTTTGTTTTTTTCTAATGCCCAGTTATTGTGACATCGCGTAGTTTACTTACTCAAGCTGTTCCAAGAGTAATGATGCTTTCCTCTCCATCAGCCGTCACTTTGCATATTACAAACCTTGACAAATGTGTCGTGTGCAGCCTTTTTAAGTGAACGGCCCAATTAAAACTATTGGAAAGTGCCACAAGCTGCGGCTCGAAGTGCTAAGCCCGAGCCAATGCTGCGCCGCTCGTACGCCTCAGAAACCATTAGTTATGGGCGCATTTAGCCGCGGGTTGTTGATTTGAAAAGCAAATAGAAAGAAATGAGTACATAAATTTGGCTGCTTTTATTTTTTTTTATTTTTTTTTTACAAAGTCATTGTAGCAATTGAGTGAGAATCTTCCAGACACTGGGCAGCATAGTCAAGGGCAAAACGCTGAAGGACAAAGATGGAGGCGGCCATCTTGTTTTGGAAAGATTGTGCAAAAGAAGTAATAAATAACTTTTTTAATGGATTAAATAAAATACAGCAACAAAATACTCACTGACATCCTTAACCATTTAAGGCCTGGACCAATATGCAGGTAAAGGACCTGGCCCCTTTTTTGCGATTCGGCACTGCGTAGCTTTAACTGACAATTGCGCGGTCGTGCGACGTGGCTCCCAAATAAAATTGGCGTAATTTTTTTCCCACAAATAGAGCTTTCTTTTGGTGGTATTTGATCACCTCTGCGTTTTTTTATTTTTTGCGCTATAAACAAAAATAGAGCGACATTTTTGAAAAAATTCAATATTTTTTACTTTTTGCTATAATAAATATCCCAAAAACAATATAAAAAAACATTGTTTTTCCTCAGTTTAGGCCGATACGCATCCTTCTACGTATTTTTGCTAAAAAAACATTGTAATAAGCATTTAACGATTGGTTTGCGCAAAATTTATAGCGTTAGGGGATAGTTTTATGACATTTTTATTAATATTTTTTACTAATGGCGGCGACCAGCGATTTTTTTCGTGACTGCGACATTATGGCGGACACATCGGACAATTTGACACATTTTTGGGACCATTGTCATTTTCACAGCAAAAAGTGCTATAAAAATGCATTGTTTACTGTGAAAATGACAATTGCCGTTTAGGAGTTAACCACTAGGGGGCACTGTAGGGGTTAAGTGTGACCTCATGTGTGTTTCTAACTGTAGGGGGCGGGGCTGGACTTGTGACGTCACTGATCGTCTTTCCCTATATCAGGGAACAGACGATCATGACACTGCCACAGTGAAGAACAGGGAAGGTGTGTTTACACACACCTCTCCCCGTTCTTCAGCTCCGGTGACCGATCGGGGGACACCGGCGGCGATCAGGTCCGCGGATCCTGTGGGCACGGTCACAGAGCTTAGGACCGCTCGCGACCCCACGGCTGGGCTTGAAGAGACACGTCCAGGTGGAAAAAGTGGGTAGGATCTGACTAGTCTAGATTAGAAAATGTATCCAAGACACGCACCTCATCCCAAAAAATATAGGAGAAAAAATTGGACAATGGCGGGACTATAACGGTGCAAAGAAAAATAAAGAGGTATAGCAATAGCATAAGTTTTAATAGTTTATTAAAAATATATATATATATAATGCACCAAGCTACACAGTATGCTCTAAGACCAGGTGGTCTGACAAATACATATATAACCTGATGTATAGTGGCAAAAATTCAATAAAATATCCCGTATCAAATAGCACATAATATACAGGAAGATCACAACCCAGTTGGTGAGACCCAATATATTTCGCCTGGTTAGGCTTCCTCAGTGGTATGGTTGAGATCGAATTTCCAGTTCTATTGACAAAAGGTACAGGTACGTGATTGTGCCCAGCCGTGCCATTCTGCCGACGTATATCGGCGGGAAGGGGTCCTTAAGTGGTTAAAACCAACATTTGACACTAAATGCTTCCAGGGAACACCGGTCAACCTAATATAAAAATTGCATAGAACCACCACAATAGCACCCTCTTACCACACCCTGGATGGATGCAACTGTCTTTGGTAAAAATGCCCACCGTTAGAAGAATGAGGAGGAAAGGGGGAAAAAAAGGCATAAAAATCATGAAAAGCCTGCAATTACCGTATTTATTGCGGTATAACGCGCTCTGGCGTATACCGCGCACCCCCAAAGTGGCCCCCAATCCTGTGGGAAAAAAAGATTTTTTGTTTTTTTGTACTTACAGTTTTGGTGTCTTGCGCGGCGTCCATCTGCGGCCTCGTCGGGTCCGGCGTCCTTCTGCGGCTTCGGGTGTCCATCTTCGGCGGGTCCGGTGTCCATCTTCGGCGGGTCCGGTGTCCATCTTCGGCGGGTCCGGTGTCCATCTTCGGCGGGTCCGGCGTCCTTCTGCGGCGTCCTCCCGCTCGTTTCCCGCCACGACTTTGAATACTGCGCCCGCATATAGCGAGCGCAGTACACTCGTGAATCTTCGGGCAGGCTCGGGCGCCTCTCGCACTGACGTCCTGTACGCTCAGGACGTCAGGACGTCAGTACGAGAGGCGCCGAGACTGCCCGAAGATTCACGAGTGTACTGCGCTCGCTATATGCGGGCGCAGTATTCAAACTCGTGGCGGGAAAGCGGGTATCGGCGTATATCGCGCACCCACGATTTTGCCCTGATTTTCAGGGCAAAATAGTGCGCGGTATACGCCGATAAATACGGTATCTATAAGTATCTGTTTGAAGATTGACATTACTAAACATTTCGGCCCGGATTCAGATACATTGGAGTATCTATCGGCGGGCGTAACGTAACTCAGATACGTTACGCCGCCGTAAATTAGGGCGCAAGTTCCGTATTCAGAAAGAACTTGCGCCCTAAGTTAAGGCGGCGTAGCGTATGTGGTCCGGCGTAAGCCCGCGGAATTCAAAATCTCCATGCAGTGGGCGTGTTGTATGGTAATGATGGCTGACCCCACGTAAATGACATTTTTGGCTAACGGCGCCGTCCGTGAACGTATCCCAGTGCGCATGCTCCAAATTAACCCACAAAAAGCGTGAATGTAAATTACGCCCAGCCCTATTCGCAAACGACGTAATAGACGAAAAATTTGACGCTGGCCCGACGTCCATACCTAACATAGGATACGCCTCATATAGCAGGGGTAACTTTACGCCGGAAAAAGCCTAACGTAAACGGCGTAAAAAAATGCGCCGGGCGGACCTACGTTTCTGAATCGGCGTAACTACCTAATTTGCATATTCCTCGCGTAAAACTATGGAAGCGCCACCTAGCGGCCCGCGTAAATATGCAGCCTAATATACGACGGTGTAAGAGACTTACGCCGGTCGGATCTTAGGGAAATCTATGCGTAACTGATTCTATGAATCAGTCGCATAGATACGTCCCCACACACTCAGAGTTACGACGGCGTATCCGGAGATACGCCGTCGTAACTCCTATCTGAATCCGGACCTTCTAATGTAATTTTGTTGTAATTTCGATGAGAAGTATGAATTTCTCCTTTAAGACATTTTCTTTTTCACACTTTGCGTTATCATCTTGGTACTCATTGGATTGATGACTAATTAAGTGAAAGAAAACATACTATTCCATATGTGGAAGAGGCTGGATGTTGCCTTCCTGCCTGTCTGCCTGCTTGATGTCCGCGTACTGCGCGAGTTGGCTTTTCGCCATGAGTGAGGCAGTATGTAGTATGTTCTCTGTTTCTAAGCAACACTTCCTGAGAAGAACTAAGCCATATTTATGTGAACGTGAATATTCACCAAAATTTCTACAAATTATAATATCACCAAATGCTGAAAAATTAACAAAAGTCCAAGTCCAGCTTTTTATTTGCAGTAGGTGCCAGCGTTTCATCAGATTAGGCGACCCGTCAGAAAGTGTAACGGAAGTAAAGTTTCGCCGCCGCCATCTTGCTACGCCCACACACTGAGAAGGGGGTAAGCGGCCATCTTGTTACACCCACCGGAGTTTTGCATTTGGTCTTGACCAGTCCCAGTCTTCTCCTGTAAGCTCCAGCAGTCTAAGGGCCAGATTCACAAAAGAGATACGACAGCGTATCTCCTGATACGCCGTTGTATCTCTGTGATCCGCCCGTCCTAACTATGCGGCTGATTAATAGAATCAGTTACGCATAGATAGCCCTAAGATCCGACAGGTGTAATTGACTTACACTGTCGGATCTTAGGATGCAATTCTATGCTGGCCGCTAGGTGGCGATTCCATTGCGGTCGGCGTAGAATATGCAAATGACTAGTTACGGCGATCCACGAAGATCCGCGCGTTTGTCGCAATCCCGTACATCGTCGCTAGCCGCTTTTACCCGTCGCAAAGTTACACCTGCTTTAACATGGCTTATCTTTAGATCAGCCATGTTAAAGTATGGCCGTCGTTCCCGCGTCGAATTTCGATTTTTTTTTTTTGCGTAAGACGTCCGGGAATACGAAACGCCGTAACGCACGTCACATTTCAAAAAAACGTCGGGCGTCTTAATTTCGCGCAATGCACGTCGGGAAATTTGAACACGGAGCATGCGCAGAATGTTCGGCGCGGGAACGCGCCTAATTTAAATGGTGCCCGCCCCATTTGAATTAGGCGGGCTTGCGCCGAGCACATTTACGTTACACCGCCGCAAGTTTACAGGTAAGAGCTTTGTGAATCAGGCACTTACGCTGTAAACCTGCGGCGGTGTAACGTAAATGGGATACGTTACGCCGCCGAGGAGTACCGTAAATCTATGTGAATCTGGCACTAAGTTCCTGTTATCACCAAGATCAATGTAGGGTCCACAGGGCAGCCATCAGGAATTATGAGGCCCCTTGCACAGCTTCAGGCATGGGCCCCCAGAGAACCAACGGGGGGGGGGGTTCTGGGCCCTTTAATAAAAAGAAAAAGAAAAAAAAAAGAAAGCAAAATAAATATATTAAACATAGGGCCAGATTCACGTAGGAGAGCGCATCTTTGTGCGGGCGTAACGTATCCTATTTACGTTACGCCTCCGCAAATTTGACAGGCAAGTGCTGTATTCACAAAGCAAAGTTGCGGCGGCGTAGTGTAAATAGGCCGGCATAAGCCCGCCTAATTCAAATGTGGAAGATGTGGGCGTGTGTTATGTAAATTTATTGTGACCCCACGTAAATGACGCTTTTTACAAACGGCGCATGCGCCATCCGTGAAAGTATCCCAGTGCGCATGCTCCAAATGAACCCGCAAAAAGCCAATGCTTTTGACGTGAACGTACATGACGCCCAGCCCTATTCGCGAACGACTTACGCAAACGACGTAAAACATGAAAAATTTGGCGCTGTTCCGACGTCCATACCTAACATTGGTACGCCTCATCTAGGCCTCATAGAGCAGGGGTAACTTTACGCTGGAAAAAGCCTTAGGTAAACGGCGTATCTGTACTGCGACGGCCGGGCGTACGTTCGTGAATAGGCGTATCTAGCTGATTTACATATTTTTATGTAAATACGACGGCCAGCGTAAATATGCAGTTAAGATAGGAGACCTACGCTGGTCGTATCTTATACAAATTCTGGCGTATCTGATTCTTTGAATCAGGCGCCAAGATACAACGCCTCAGACTCAGAGATACGACGGTGTATCTCCTACCTGAATCTGGGCCATAGTTTTTTTTATATAAAAAAAAGGGGGGGTTGTCATCCGGGGCCCTGAGGACCTCCAGGCCCTTGGGAACCTCTGGGCCCTTTAATAAAAACAAATATATATATATATATATATATATATATATATATATATATATATATATAAAAGGGGGGGTTGCCATCCAGGCCCCTTACAGGTGTACTGCCTGTACCCCCCCTGATGGTGGCCCTGAGGGTCCATCGCACAGAGGGCAATCCATGACCTGGGGTGGGGAAGCAGATAGTCAAGCAAGTAAAACTGTCTCAGCGCAGGCCCACTGCATAAGATAATTTAAAGGGGTTTTAATAAACAGACACTTACCTGCTCCAGCGTTCCAGCGACGCGCCGGCCGAGGCTCCGCTCCTCTCCCCCCCTCCCCGGCCGGCGTCTTCATTTCAACTGTGGGCACCCGGCCGTGACAGCTTTCGGCTTCACGGCCGGGCACCCACTGCGCATGCACGAGCGGCACTGCGCATGCGCGAGCGGCGCGGCCCAGCGCTGCGCCGTCTGATTGGACAGGAGATCGCCTAGGACCTGTGACGTGTCCTAGGCGATCGCCTACAGCAGCCCCTTCCTGTAGGCGATTAAGCTTAGTCGCCTACAGGAAGGAGGAAGTGGGACAGGAAGTCCCACTCTTCCTGGAGCCCCCACTCCTCCCCCAAAAAAATGACATGCCAAATGTGGCATGTAAGGGGGTGAGGAGTGGGATAAGCGGAAGTTCCAATTTTGGCTTTAATTTGTTTGGGGCTTTAAAAAGATCAATAGACTTTTGAATTATCTGACCAAAAGTGTTGCACAAAAAATTGGGATTTGTTATACTGTTTCAAGAGCTTTGGCAGTGAAATGGTTATTATTGTCTGTTGGTGGCATATTGGCTTAGAGGAATAAGTATGACGCAGCGCATCCAAACACAAAGGCCAATGCTTTTTTCCCCCCCTCAATCTCTTTTGACTCTTGGTCGTCAAAGCTTATCCTGTTCACTTTTTCAAATGAAAACAAAATGGAGAGCTAATTGATTCAGCCTGTCAGCACTTTACTATTAATAAGGCTGAGCTTCCCAGGGTGCCTCTTTATTGATACTTTACATTTTGCTTTGATTTGGGGAATAACACAAATAGTGCTTCATTATTTCCTGCTCTTTCAGCTCTCCGGTATAGTGAGCTCTCCCTGCCTTAAGTGCCTTTGAAAGCTGGCTTGGCTTCAATAGCTGATAGAAGCTGGGCTGCTGTAGTAAAAGCTTCAGGAAAACAAAGCCAATCTTTTTTCCTTAGACTGTATATATAATCTCTGCTTCTAATATCTACAGTTTGTTGTGAATGAAAAAAAAAAGGTACTTTTTTTTTTTTTTTTTATAAAAAAAAGAAAGAAGATATTGTAAATGCATTGTAAAATAATAATACTAATTATCATCATTATAATAATCATACTACTACTAATCATCTTTATCATAATAATAATTATTTTTTATCATTATTATTATTATCATCACAATTGCAACAAAAAAGTGCGCTCAGCAGATGATATACTCTGGGGTGGGTATTAAGGAGTCTTTTCAAAGCATTTCTTTGTTAACCACTTAAGCCCCGGACCTTTAGGCAGCAAAAGGACCTGGCCAGTTTTTGCGATTCGGCACTGCGTCGGTTTAACTGACAATTGCGCGGTCGTGCAACGTGGCTCCCAAACAAAATTGGCGTCCTTTTTTTCCCACAAGTAGAGCTTTCTTTTGGCATCCTTTTTTTCTTTTGATCACCTCTGCGTTTTTTTTTTTTTTCCGCTATAAACAAAATTAGAGCGACAATTTTGAAAAAAATTCAATATTTTTTACTTTTTGCTATAATAAATATCCTCCAAAAACATATAAAAATTTTTTTTCCTCAGCTTAGGCCGATACGTATTCTTCTACCTATTTTTGGTAAAAAAAAAACAGCAATAAGCGTTTATTGATTGGTTTGCGCAAAATTTATAACATTTACAAAATAGGGGATAGTTTTATTGCATTTTTATTAATTTTTGTTTTACTACTAATGGCGGCGATCAGCGTTTTTTTTCGTGACTGCGACATTATGGCGGACACTTCGGACAATTTTGACACATTTTTGGGACCATTGTCATTTTCACAGCAAAAAACGCATTAAAAATGCATTGTTTACTGTGAAAATGACAATTGCAGTTTGGGAGTTAACCACAAGGGGGCGCTGAAGGGGTTAAGTGTGACCTCATCTGTGTTTTTAACTGTAGGGGGGTGTGGCTGTAGGTGTGACGTCATTGATTGTGGTTCCCTATATTAGGGAACACACGATCGATGACGGCGCCACAGTGAAGAACGGGGAAGCTTTGTTTACACACAGCTCTCCCCGTTCTTCAGCTCCGGGGACCGAACGCGGGACTCCAGCGGTGATCGGGTCCGTGGGTCCTGCGGCCGCGGTCACAGAGCTTCGGACCGGGTCGCGTGCACACGCCGGCTACCCCACGGCTGGGCTTAAAGGGCAACGTACAGGTACGTGGATGTGGCTGTGTATGTGTTTAAATACATCCAATGAGTTTCATTGGAAAGGCCTTTCAAAAGTTCATATAACTCAGATGGTCTTTTTGAAACGTTTATTGGTTAAGAGCATCAAATACAGCCAACATGTTTTAAGGTATTTTCCAATTTTCTAACCAATAAACATTTCAAAAAGACCTCTGAGTGATAAGAACTTTTGTACAAGGTGCTCCTCAATACGCACCCCAGAGTTTATCAGCTCTAGGGTCACCCTAAATCTAAGTAACACTAGCAAAAGGCATGTGTATAATCCTTTCCTGAGTAGGCTTGCATTGTTACATAAATGAAAGGAAGAATACTGTACAGTCGAACCTCGGATCGCGTTAACGAGTGTTTCGCAATACAGAACACTGTATTTTCTAAAATCCTAACTCGGTTTGCGAGTGTTGTCTCCCAAAACGAGCAGGCCTGAGGTGGGGGGCGCCCGAGTTGAACGGCGACGATCAGCACCATTTGGAAACGGCCGGAAAGGCACGAGAACAGTTCGGCTGACCTCTGAAAACCTCGGCAAAGCCTGTGAACGGAGTCTTTCCAAGGTTTGCCGAGGTCAGCCGAACTATCCTCAGGTCTTTCCGGCCTTTTCTGAGGCTCCCCGGCCCCCCCCCCCAGCCTCTGGCCGCATGCGGTATTGCATCCTATTGAAGTCAATGCGGAACAAATTATTTTGGTTCCCATTGACTTCAATGGGGAAACTCGCTTTGATATGCGAGTACTTTGGATAAGGAGTATTCTCCTGGAACGGATTATGCTCGTAATCCAAGGTTCCACTGTACTATCAAATGATTACATAATCCGATCTGTGGATGCTTTGAATAACAGTATTAGATATTGAAAGGCCTTTCAAAAGTTCAAGAGTTCATCTCACTCAGAGTACTTTTTTAAACATTTATTGGTTAAGAGCATCAAGTATAGCCAACATATTTCGGGGTAATTTCCAATTTTCCAACCAATAAACATTTCAAAGGGACCTCTGAGTGATATGAACTTTTGAAAGGCCTTTTCCACTAGACTCGACTAGAAAGGCCTTTCCCACTAGACTCCACTAGAAAGGCCTTTCCCACTAGACTCGACTAGAAAGGCCTTTCCCACTAGATTCAACTAGAAAGGCCTTTCCCACTAGACTCGACTAGAAAGGCCTTTCCTACTAGACTCGACTAGAAAGGCCTTTCCCACTAGACTCGACTAGAAAGGCCTTTCCCACTAGACTCGACTAGAAAGGCCTTTCCCACTAGACTCGACTAGAAAGGCCTTTCCCACTAGACTCGACTAGAAAGGCCTTTCCCACTAGACTCGACTAGAAAGGCCTTTCCCACTAGACTCGACTAGAAAGGCCTTTCCCACTAGACTCGACTAGAAAGGCCGTTCCCACTAGACTCGACTAGAAAGGCCTTTCCCACTAGACTCGACTAGAAAGGCCTTTCCTACTAGACTTGACTAGAAAGGCCTTTCCCACTAGACTCAACTAGAAAGGCCTTTCCCACTAGACTCGACTAGAAAGGCCTTTCCCACTAGACTCAACTAGAAAGGCCTTCCCCACTAGACTCGACTAGAAAAGCCTTTCCCACTAGACTCGACTAGAAAGGCCTTTCCCACTAGACTCGACTAGAAAGGCCTTTCCTACTAGACCCCACTAGACTCGGATGCATTTAATCCTCTTTACCAAAAAATGCCTCAAAAAGTCGTCTGCGTGATATGAACTTTTGTACAAGGTGCTCCACAATACACAACCCAGCTTTAGGGTCATCCGAAATGTAAGTAACACTAGCGAAAGGCACGCGTATAAATATTTCCTGAGTAGGCTTCAGGTTGACCACATTTCCAAACTACCATTCAGGGACACCTCCTTCCCAAAAATCAGCATGTGCAGTAACGAATTACAGCACAGTTATTGGACACAAGTAGGGGGCGGGGACTGTGCTGCTCCAGTCACTCCCAGCCAGGACAAGTACTGTCAGTGAGGTGGCGGCCTTTTTTGGGGACATTCATTTGGCTTGGGGGGTGGTTGTGTCAGTTTCATTCCGGGACACTGTATTGTCCTGGAATGAAGGTGCCCGGGACAGACCTGCAAAATGCGGGACTGTCCCAGGCAATCCGGGTCACTTGGTCACCCTAGTAGGCTTGCAAAGTTATATAAATAAAAAGGCAGAATACTATCAAATGATTACATAATCAGAATTGTGGATGCTTTGAATAACAGTATTAGTCATTGAAAGGATTTTTAAAAGTTCAAGAGTTCATATCACTCAGAGGTCTTTTTGAAACATTTATTGGTTAAGAGCATCAAGTACAGCCAACATATTTTGGGGTAATTTCCAATTTTCCAACCAATAAATGTTTCAAACAGACCTCTGAGTTATATGAGCTTTTGAACCTTTAAAAGGCCTTTTCCTCAAATCACGTTGGATGTATTTAATGTTTTTAACCAATAAAGGCTTCAAAAAGACCTCTGCGTAATATGAACTTTTGTACTAGGCGCTCCTCAATATGCACCCCTGAGTTATTAAGATCTAGAGTCATTCTAAATGTAACACTATCAAAAAGCACGAGTATAAACCTTTCATTAGTGGGCTTGCACAGTTATAGAAATAAAAGGCAGAATATTATCACATGATTGCATAATCCGAGTTGTGGATGGTTTAACTGACAATTTTCGGCCATTGAGAGGCCTTTCAAAGTTCACAAGTTCATATCACTCAAAGTTTCAAAGGAAAGGTACTACTCAGGGCAGTTACAGGGCGGACTTTTCAGGCAATAACAATGACATAGAATTGTTTAGAAAAATATATAAATTTAATTTTAATTACACAATACAAAAATAAATTTCAATAAAATATAAAGAGAGAAATATGCAGTCAAAAGCAGTGTTTCAATCGTCTCGCCTACGCGTTTCGCCTAACGGCTTCTTCAGGACGAGTTTTGAGAAAATGTTTTGGACACTAGAGTATTGTTGATTTCAAATCTAAAATGAGATATGAAGGCTTAGTGACATACAGGAGACATAGAAAATTTAAAACACTGAAAGTCAGCATGCAACGGAGAATCTCCAAAAATACCAATTGAGTTGTTAGCCATCCACGTGCGTCAAGGACCAGGTGGAGTAAACAGTATACAGGTGGAATCAGAGGTAAGGAACGCTGAAAAACCAAATGATATATTGTAATGCCTATGCTGGCACTGGACGTTGGACCATGAATTTAAAAAGAGAAATTACTAGCATACCTACCCCGTTGGAGGGAAAAAAAAGAAGAAAATCCCCTAGGGCTAGGCACAAATAATTATGTATCGAAATGCATTCATATGTAGGTTCTAGAGGGTAAAAGAAAAAGCAGAAGTTGGATCAGGACATTCATGTATACTCCCTAGTAAGAAAGAAGAAGAAATTTAATGAAAAGTTTTAAAGAGTATGTATTCACCTGACATATAGAAAAAACCCCAAGCAGACCGGGACCAATGAGGCAAAAAGCAGGTGGAAAGCCAAGGGGGAAACAGATCCAGACATAAGGCAACCAACACTGCTATATCAATTAATAGACAATCCAAATAGATGGAGGCCTGGAAAGGGTTTAAAGGGAAGGCAGCTTAGAACAAACAGTCAGTGAATAAAGCAAAACAGGCATTTTTTTTTTTTTTCTGGGCAGTTTTACTGCCTGTTTTGCTTTGCTTACTAGTTTTGCCTACACACCATCCATTAAAAAAACGATTGTGTCAGAACGCGGTGACGTAAAACACAATGACGTGCTGAAAAAAATTAAGTTCAATGCTTCCAAGCATGCGTCAACTTGATTCTGAGCATGCGTGGATTTTTAACCGATGGACGTGTCTACAAACGATCTTTTTTTTTCTATCGGTTAGGTATCCATCGGTTAAATTTAAAACAAGATTGCTTTTTTTTAACCTATGGATAAATAACCGATGGGGCCCACACACGATCGGTTTGGTCCGATGAAAACGGTCCATCAGAATGTTCTCATCGGTTTGACCGATTGTGTGTACGCGGCATAACACTAAAGGCATGAGTATAAATCTGCTTCAAAGAGTGCGTAGACATAAGGAAGTCCAGAGTGGACCAAACAAAATAGGTATAAAGTATATCACAGTTGCTGAAATGATGACATACAAAGATCATTAGAACATCATCTGTATCTGCTTATACATGCCTACTATAATCTGTCTGAATAAATTGTTAACAAATATGAAAAGTGGAAAGTCTAAACATAGCAACAGATGAATGCTTCAGTTCTATTTGGAACATAAATCTGGGAACAAGGGGGATGTGGGAAGGGAGAGGAGGATGGGTCAAGGGGAGGTGTGATGGGAGGGGTAGAGTGGGTGATCAAAATCATTGCTACGCTGATGACACACAAATCTTTCTCTCCACCCCTCAACTCACTTTATCAGTCTCCTCACGCATCCCTGACTTACTAATAGACATATCTGTATGGATGTCACACCACTTCCTCAAACTCAACTTGTCCAAAATGAAACTCATCATTTTTCCTCCCCCTTGTGCCTCTTCCCCTGACTTCTCTGTCAATACAAGCAATGGCACAACCATCCACCCATCCCCACACACCAGGGTACTAGGTGTTATCCTGAACTCTGAACTTTCCTTTTGGCCGTGGGGTCAATCCCTTTCCAAAGCTTGCCGCCTCAACCTCCGCCACATCTCCAAACCACGTGTACCTGGGTGTATTCAGACTGGGATGTTCCTGGTCCCACCGCTGCAGTCTTACATGTTGTGCCACAGAGGAGCTCTGGAGTTATGGCCATGTTCTCTCAGTTTGATGCATTACCTTGGACTCACTAGCCCTACCTGCTGCCAGCTGTGGACAATCTGCAATCAAAGCAGTCCATAGATAGCAGAACTTCCTGTCTCTCAGTGCCCATTTGCGTGGACTAGCTCCCTGGGTGTTGTGATAGCTTTGTGACTCTGAATATCGTGTATGAACTTCTGCCTGAATTCCTGACTACTCTCTAGCCTGCTGATATTGTACTTCACCGCCAGCTCGTGTATGACCTTTGCCTGCCTGAGCACTCTCTGGATTTCGATCGTGTACCGCTTTTCCTGATCTGTTGCCGACCTGACCTGCCTGACCAAGTTTTCGCCTGATTCATCAGCACACAAGCTCCACTTCGGAGACTACAGTACCTATCACATTCCTATGGGAAAAACTGCGATGGAGCATACACACGGCTGGGATTCCCGACCAAAGCTCCATCACAGTTTTCCTGTCGAGAAAACCGTCCGTGTGTAGGGGAAAGACTGACCCGAGCAGGTTCTCGGGTTTCCCCTCGGGATTTCCGACGGGAACCTTTCCCGTTGGAAATCGCGTACGTGTGTACGAGGCATTACTGTTTAATTTCATCAATACTACCTTCTACAATCCAGCTGCTTTACTATAAAAACCACCATTGCGTTTCCTCAAAAAAGTGCATTAGCCATCCCCACTTATTACAACCGTCCCCTAGTACCTTAAGGTCCAAGGGGAGAAAGTCATCCAAAATGTAAGTAACACTAGCGAAAAGGCACAAGTATAAATCTTTTTATGAGTAGGCTTGCACAGTTATATGAATAAAGAGAGAAAGGAGTTTTTGGGACTTTGAATGAGAGTTTTTAAGCAAACAGTAAGTATAAATACAGTTGTATACATAATAACCAGGCTCACACTTACCACCCAAACAGCAAGCCAAATTCAACTGTCTAACTGTATATGTTAAAAGCAGAGGATTGGTTGCACGCATTTGCAAATACATGGTTAAGCTGCAGAGCCATCGCCAAGGCTCTCTGCATACTGCAGTCCTAACTAAACTTTTAAAGTCTCCTCAATAGAGGCATATAAATAATGAGTAGATAGGGGGCAGGTGACTGGGGGGGTGTCACGGCCCCTACCTATGATTGGTATAGCAGTAAAGAGCACTGGAAAAAAATGCATAAATGTATAAGGGTATCACAAAACGCATATCTCCATCCCTGTGTAGTATAAAGAAAACTTGGATTGGGACTTTAAATGAGGCATATGAAAAGCATACACCTCCATCCCTGTTGGTTAAAAGAGAGAAAGGAGTTTTTGGGACTTTTAATGAGATGCGTTTTTAAGCAAACAGTAAGTATAAATAAAGTTGTATACGTAATAACCAGGCTCACACTTACCACCCAAACAGCAAGCCAAATTCAACTGTCTAACTGTATATGTTAAAAGCAGAGGATTGGTTGCACACACTTGCAAATACATGGTTAAGCTACAGGCCATCGTCAAGGCTCTCTCCATACTGCTATATGAATAAAAGGCAGAATATTCAGATGATTATATAATCCTGGTTGCGGATGCTAAGAATGACAGCATCAGCCATTGAATGGCACTGATTCACATGGACAAATTTTCATGAACAACCATCATGTCCTTCATATGCAATACGACCCTTCATTTAGCAAAGAGCCTGCTTTCAGATGGCGAAACGTGTATTTGATTAAGAAGCCTCTAAAACCATGTCTGCAGGGCACATTGGCTTTTTCTAAATGTAATATAATGATATCAGCTCGCCTCATGACACTGAGTGAATTTTTAATAACTGTCATTCTTGATCCCTGGGAATGTGGAATCCAGGATAATAAAAGTAGAAGCTGCTAGCAGAGGGAAAGAGGTTAACATTGTGATTATGGCATGTCCCTTTGCTTTTTAAATCCCAACACCTTGCGCTCCAATTTTAATCGCCAAAGATCCATGCAGCTTTTTGTGCATTAATTTTTCTATGCGGGTGTCTGCATTAGTGGTGACCTGTCCCGGGACATCCTGACACATGTGGATTAAGTTAGCACAGCACAGTGTGTCAGGCAAGTTTTACATTGAAGACTTCATTTATAGAGCAGTGATAAATCACTGATGCAATAAGCTTGGCATGGTGCTTGCACACTTCTTTCTGTGTGTTGGGAAGGAAAACCGATCGTGGGACAGCGTGTTCTATTTGCAGAAACTGCTTTTAATGGAAAATATTTTTAATACATGCATTTAAAAGTTTCTGACAACCAGTGGGTGCAGGTAACTTTTTCTGAGTCCCACATACTGTGTTTTAAGTACAATACATTTTATGAATTTTTTGGAAGCATATTAAACATACAAGAGGTTTTGTATTTCATATACAATCGCAAACATTTTATAAGATTTATACATCGGATTGAATATAAGCAACATCGCTATATTAATTTAAAGACAAATTAACATTTAGTAATCAAAGTATATTAACCACTTAAGATCCGGACCTTTAGGCAGCTAAAGGACCTGGCCAGTTTTTGCGATTCAGCACTGCGTCGCTTTAACTGACCATTGCGACGTGGCTCCCAAACAAAATTGGCGTCCTTTTTTTCCCACAAATAGAGCTTTCTTTTGGTGGTATTTGATCACCTCTGCGGTTCTTATTTTTTTTTCTTATTTTTTGCGCTATAAACAAAAATAAAGCGACAATTTTGAAAAAAATACAATATTTTTTACTTTTTGCTATAATAAATATCCCCCAAAAATATATAAAAAACATGTATTTTTCCTCAGTTTAGGCCAATACGTATTCTTCTACCTATTTTTGGTAAAAAAAAAAAAACGCAATAAGCGTTTATCGATTGGTTTGCGCAAAATTTATAGCGTTTACAAAATAGGGGATAGTTTTATTGCATTTTTATTAATTCTTTTTTTTTTTTACTACTAATGGTGGCGATCAGCGTTTTTTTTTTGTGACTGCGACATTATGGCGGACACTTCGGACAATTTTGACACATTTTTGGGACCATTGTCATTTTCACAGCAAAAAATGCATTTAAAATGCACAAGGGGGCGCTGAAGGGGTTAAGTGTGACCACATTTGTGTTTCTAACTGTAGGGGGTGTGGCTGTAGGTGTGATGTCATTGATTGTGTTTCTCTATTAAAGGGAACACACAATTAATGACGGCGCCACAGTGAGGAACGGGGAAGCTGTGATAACACACAGCTCTCCCCGTTCTTCAGCTCCGGGGACCGATCGTGGGACTCCAGCAGCGATCGGGTCCGCGGGTCCCGCGGTCACGGAACTTCAGACCGGGTCACGGGAGCGCACCGCAGGCGCACCCGTGACCCACGGCTGGGCACTTAAAGATGACGTACCTGTACGTGCTTGTGCCCAGCCGTGCCATTCTGCCGACGTATATGTGCAGGAGGCGGTCCTTAAGTGGTTAAGGCTTTTCCTGTAGGTGCTTGAAATATCTCCTAAACCTACACGGTTTAAGAGATATTTACAATAATGACGGGCGCCGATGTCTACGCGCGTGCGCCGTAAACAACGGCGCAGGCGCACTTTAGAAACGGCAACCATGCCGTTTCTAAAGGAGTTTGTGCCGTGACTGGCAGCTCCCGTCATTATTGTAAATAATTATTTCTCGATACCCGGAAGTAACCCCCTGGAGATATTTCGGCCGCCGGAGCGGTGTACGAGGATGGCTGCGGGGGCTTCGATCTGAGGTGAGTATTACATAATGAGCTAGTATGCTATGCATATGAGCTCATTGTGCCTTTTTGTCTTGTAGGTGGTGTTTTTTTTTCTTTCAAAAAGTGGGTTTACAACAACTTTAACTACTTGCCGACCTGCCGCCGTCGTTTTACGGCGACAGGTTGGCTCCCCTGCGCGAGAGCCCGTAGCTCTACGTCGGCTCTCTCGCAGGCTACTAGGGGCGCACGCGTGCCCCCCGCTCGCCCCCGAGTCCCGTGCGCGTGCCCAGCGGGCGCGATTGCCGCCGGGCACCCGCGATCGCTCATTACAGAGTGGGGAGCGGGAGCTGTGTGTGTAAACACACAGCTCCTGGTCCTGTCAGGGGGGGAAATGCTGATTCCCTGTTCATACAATGTATGAACAGAAGATCAGTGATTTCCCCTAGTGAGGCCACCCCCCCACAGTAAGAACACACCCAGGGAACATACTTAACCCATTCCCCGCCCCCTAGTGTTAACCCCTTCACTGCCAGTGGCATTTTTATAGTAATCCAATGCATTTTTATAGCGCTGATCGCTATAAAAATGCCAATGGTCCCAAAAATGTGTCAAAAGTGTCCAAAGTGTCCGCCATAATGTCGCAGTACCGAAAAAATCGCTGATCGCCGCAATTACTAGTAAAAAAAAAATATTAATAAAAATGCCATAAAAATACCCCCTATTTTGTAAACGCTATAACTTTTGCGCAAACCAATCAATAAACCCTTTTTGAGATTTTTTTTACGAAAAATATGTAGAAGAATACGTATCGGCCTAAACTGAGGAAAAAAAATGTTTTTTTATATATTTTTAAGGATATTTATTATAGCAAAAAGTAAAACATATTCATTTTTTTCAAAATTGTCGCTCTATTTTTGTTTATAGCGCAAAAAATAAAAACCGCAGACGTGATCAAATACCACCAAAAGAAAACTCTATTTGTGGGAAAAAAAGGACGCCAATTTTTTTTGGGAGCCACGTCGCACGACCGCGCAATTGTCAGTTAAAGCGACGCAGTCCCGAATCGCAAAAAGTGCTCTGGTGTTTGGGCAGCAATATGGTCCGGGGGTTAAGTGGTTAATCAGTTTGTTCCCTCCTGCTTAGACATTGAAGAAGGGGACATTCTGCTTGTCCTGAAAAATTGTATGTTAGTGCAAATAAAGAAAGTGTCACGGACAGCACTCAATTGTTTCTGTCCACTCCTTCTGGAATCTGATTGGTCATTGCGTACAACTTTTATTTCTTTTTTCTATTTCTTTTTACTGTAAATAACCCCTTTTACTCATTATCCCTTCTATTAAACTTTGAAAAACAAACTGGCTTTGTTCAGCCAAAACGCATCTAAAAAAAATATAAAACCAACCCTGGCTCTGATGAAGACTTACTAGTTTCTTGTTCGCCTTTGAAAGAGAAATGACAGCGAAGTCGGAGGAGAGGGAACGATGAAATAACCGGATCCTGATGAAGGGGAAAATGACACGGATATGATAGAATATACAAAATGCTAATTAGAGAAGTGCAAGTCATTAACAACGCATTGTTCCATTTTTCCTCAACGCCAACTGCGAATAGTCATTTCTCAAGGGAAATTGATTCTCTAATTATGGATTTCTTTGTATATGTAAACATTTAATAAATAGCACTGGGGATATTTTTAGCTCTTCGTTTTTACTCCCGAACAACACTGTACAATGCCGATTATCAATGCAGCACTTAGTGTGGATGGGGAATAAAGAGGAAAAAGAGAGAAGGAAAGAGAGGGAGTGAAGAAGGAAGAAAAGAAGAGAAGAGGTGGAAGGGCCATGCTGGGGAGCGATGCCATCTACGGTGACCAAACACATACAGTCAGCTCAGCGACATGGTGCCTGGTAAAGGCTCAATGTCTCTGAGTAAAAGTCTCTGCCTGGCCTCTGCACCTATCACACAGGCAGGTACAGTGGCCGGCATTACTGTGCTAAGTGACTTTAAACCTGTGAACATGGTGCAGCATGGTGTGGTGGGTAGTAAACAAACAGGCCCGGATTCAGAACGGAGATACAACAGCGTATCTCCGGATACGCCGTCGTATCTCTGAGTGCGGGCCATCGTATCTATGCGACTGATTCAGAGAATCAGTTACGCATAGATTTCCCTAAGATCCGACCGGCGTAAGTGTCTTACACCGTCGTATCTTAGGCTGCATATTTACGCTGGCCGCTAGGTGGCGCTTCTGTATATTTACGCAAGGAATATGCTAATTAGGTATTTACGCCGATTCAGAAACGTACGTTCCGGCCGGCGCATTTATTTACGTTGTTTACGTTAGGCTTTTTCCGGCGTAAAGTTACCCCTGCTATATGAGGCGTATCCTATGTTAAGTATGGACGTCGTTCCCGCGTCGAGTTTTGAAAATTTTACGTCGTTTGCGTAAGTCGTTCGTGAATAGGGCTGTACGTAAGTTACGCTCACGTCTAAAGCAATGACGACTTGCGGCATAATTTCGAGCATGCGCACTGGGATTTTTTCACGAATGGCGCATGCGCCGTTCGTAAAATACGTCAAGTACGTGGGGTCACAGTGAATTTACATAAAACACGCCCACATCATCCCCATTTGAATTAGGCGGGCTTACGCCGGACCTCATACGTTACGCCGCCGTAACTAAGGGCGCAAGTTCTTTCTGCTTACGGAACTTGCGCCCTAAGTTACGGCGGCGTACCGTATGTGAGATACGTTACGCCGCGCCGACAGATACTGCTATGTATCTGAATCCGGCCCACAGAGTCCAAAATAGGAAAGAGCAATATATTGTAGAAAGGTCCAACCCAGCACAACTAGGCCTTCCGGGTAGGCACAGCCATCTGGAGCCACTTACAAACTGTAATGCCGAATACATACGATCGGTTAAACCAATGAGAATGGTCTGATGGACCGTTTTCATCGGTCAAAACCGATCGTGTGTGGGCGCCATCGGTTATTTAACCATTGGTTAAAAAAAACCAACTTGCTTTAAATTTAACCGATGGATTCCTATTCCTAATAGGACAAAACCGATCGTTAGTAGGCACAACCATCGGTTAAAAATCCACGCATACTCAGAATCAAGTCGACGCATGCTTGGAAGCATTGAACTTCGTTTTTTTCAGCACGTCGTGTGTTTTACGTCACCGCGTTCTGACACGATCATTTTTTTAACCCATGGTGTGTAGGCGCGACGGACCATCAGTCAGCTTTATAGATGCCGACAGCTTCTGCAACGAGGAGCGAAATGCGGCCTGGCCAGTCCACACCCAAAGGGGAGGCTTCCTGAAGCACTGTCCAACCTCCTCTGGAACCTTTCCCTAGCTCTATGCACTGTCTCTGTCAGACAGGGATCCTGCACCTACACTAGCCACCAGTGACGGCCCATCCATTAGGGGCACAGGGGCGTCCCCTTAACCGGTTAAGACCCGGATCATTATGCAGGTAAACAACCTGGCCCCTTTTTGCGATTCGGCACTGTGTCGCTTTAACTGACAATTGTGCAGGTCGTGCGACGTGGCTCCCAAACAAAATTGGCGTCCTTTTTTCCCCACAAATAGAGCTTTCTTTTGATGGTATTTGATCACCTCTGCGGTTTTTATTTTTTGCACTATAAACAAAAATAAAGCGACAATTTTGAAAAAATTCTATATTTTTTACTTTTTGCTATAATAAATATCCCCAAAAAAGATATAAAGAAACATTTTTTTTTCCCACAGTTTAGGTCGATACGTATTCTTCTACATATTTTTTTTTAAATGCAATATGCGTTTATCGATTGGTTTGTGCAAAATAGACAGCGTTTACAAAATAGGGCTACTAACTACCAATAGCGGCGACATTTTGGCAGACACATCGGACACTTTTGACACATTTTTGGGACCATTGTCATTTTCACAGCTATAAAAAGCTGTTTACTGTGAAAATGACAATGGCAGTGTAGTAGATGAAATCCAGTACAGTCACTTTGTGTTACAGAAAACAGGAAAAGCGCTGACGCGTTTCACACCATATGGAGGTGCTTAATCATAGATTAAGCACCTCCATACGGTGTGAAACGTGTCAGGGGCTTTTTTTCTGTTTTCTGTAACATGAAGTGACTGTATTGGATTTCATCTGCTACACAAGATATCAATAAAGAATCCTTCAACGGTGTGTGGCAGTCCAGGATTTTTTCTTACAGTCACAGATCCGGAGTCTGCGAACCCGGAAGCACGACAGGTGAAGGTGGAAGCCGGAAGGCTTTGTTTTCAGGTACGTTTTACATAATGTGCTAGTATGCGATGCATACTAGCACATTCTGCCTTTGCCTTGCAGGTAAGCCATGGTATATGAAATTCAGGTTTGGAATTCCACAGTGATATGAGAGCATGGTGTCAGTCATTCCAGCTTTCAGCTTCTTTATCATAGCAACACTTCAGTATGCAGGAATTCCTATTGTATTATAAAGACATTTTAGTTAGAGATAATTATTAAAGGAAGATGACCTTGCTAACAGAGTATTGCTTCTAGTACATTCTAGTTACATACCAACCTTTCCAATTACATTGAATATATACATGTTATATGATAAAAGGGAACATTTGTATTTGTGCAACTTTCATGCTAGAGGTTATTACTTTATTTATTTACATATACCGTAGATACTCGAGTATAAGTCGACCCGAATATAAGCTGAGGCACCTAATTTTACCACAAAAACGCAAATGGCGCCGATATCGGAACCGACGTCAGCAGCCTGCGCCGCTGGATGGATGCCTGGGCTTCTCTCACAGTTCTGTACAACTGCACCATGCGCCACCCAGTGGTTGCCGGCGGTACTGTTTCTGATGTATTAATCTTTCTCACAGTTCTGTACAACTGTGTGTATCCATGCGCCACCCAATGGTTACCGGCGGTACTGCTTCTGATGTATAACAAACAGACCAGTGATATGTCTATAATGTTAAAGACCTTATAACTTCTATAAAAAAAGCAGAATGCTTTTTTCATAGGAGTTATATGGTCTTTAACATTATAGACCTATCACTGGTCTGTTTTTTATGTATTCATATTTTCAGATAAATCACAGGTTTATTTATTTATTTGGGGGGGGGGGGTTGTGGCATTCAGTTTTTGAGAATCGTGAGAGAATCGTGATCTTTAGTCTAAGCAAAAGAATCGCAATTCTCATTTTGACCAGAATCATGCAGCTCTACTGTGCCTATGCCTTGACTGACGTTTAAAATTTTTGGAAGGGGTACCCGGCTTTGAAAAATCGGTGCTCCCCAGTCGTAGGTCCCCCAGACAACAAACTTTGTACACTTATATAGGAGAAATGGAGCTATATGTCTGGCAAGTTCCAGGTCCAGGGGACCTACGATCGAATGGTACCGGGTCCCCAAATTCACAAAAGGAATGACCGTTTAACATGGGAGTCAATAGAAGGGGTGCCCGGGTTTGAAAAATCGGTGCTCCCTGGCCGTAGGTCCCCCGGACAACAAACTTTGCACACTAGTAGAGGAAGAGTGGGGCTACATGTGTGCCAAGTTCCTTAAAATCCGGGAGATCAGGCGCAAAAAGATGACTCGAGTATAAGCCAAGGGGGGCATTTTCAGCACAAAATGTGCTGAAAAACTTGGCTTATACTCGAGTATATACAGTACATCATCTTTATTCTTCTTTTTTTGTTCCATACATCCATTTACAGGTGTTTATATTCCCATAATGGTCGTCTTTCCAACCCTTTCAGAAATGCTCGCCTTTTCTTTTATCAAGTTTATTTTGTATAAGTCCAACTGTTTTAATTTTGCTTTGAACTCTGTGGAACCCGGCGGACATCATACTCTAGAGCCAGACCTGTGCTGAGTGGGCGTGACACTTTCTACAGTTATCATTAGGCCATTAAATTCCACTTCCATAAATAAAATAAAAAATAAATAAACTCATTAGCGCTTTTTGAAAATGCAACACTATAAGTCAGCACACGAGCTTCATCGGGTCAAAAGCAATTATGAACTATTTACTCTGAGCTATGTTCCCAAGCTATTTTAATTTAATATGCAAACGAAAATGATGTACTCATAAATTCAGGTAGTTTTTAATAAGCTCTAATTCACTTTGATAAGCTACTGTAAGACTAAATTCTTGTTGTTCTGGCTTCTTGGCTGACAGTGGAGGTTTAGCTTGAAATGGATGTCATTGGATGATGGGTAAATTCAATTCTTTTACTTTAAATGGCGTACGACTCAGAAAGATGACATTTATTTACATAAAGCTCAGAAATAAGTAACTGTAAGCAGTGGCGTATCGTGGGTTGTCAGCGCCCGGGGCAAGGCAAGTAATTTGCACCCCCTAACCTGCAGAGTTGTCAGCTAACAGCCCCTGCACCTCCATGCTCCCATCTCCACCAAGCCGCGCCCCTCCGCTCCGTTGTACACACTGCTGCACCAGAGGGACAGGCAGAGGAGGAGCCCCGGCGGCTCACACTTTCCAGTGTTTGTCTCCTGCCACCCTGTTCAGTGTTTCCCGGCGCACTGAGATTGAGCGCATAGGGGTCATGTGCGGAGGCGGGACTTCAAGAGCAACTGTGATCACGTACAGGCCAGCCCCACGCCACGCATGCCCCCCATACGCCCAATCACAGGGCGTCGGACACTAAACAGGTGGCCGTAGATCGGGGGACACGGAAATGAAAATTAGGAGCAGTGACATTACTCCTGGCATGAAATTGCGCCCCCCTAAATGTCGCGCCCGGGACCACGGTACCCCCTGCACCCCCCACGCTACGCCACTGACTGTAAGTATTATGCTATACTACAATATGCACTATATTATAAAAAGTATTGGGACGCCTGCCTTACATGAACTTTAATGGCATCCTAGTCTTATTCCGTAGGGTTCAATACTGAGTTGGCCCACCCTTTGCAGCTATAACAGCTTCAACTCTTCTGGGAAGGCTGAACAGTGAACACAAGGTTAAGGAGGGTGTCTATGGGAATGTTTGACCATTCTTCCAGAGGAGTTTCTCCACCCCAAACTCGCTCATCCTTGTCTTTATGGAGCTTGCTTTGTGCACTGGTCCAAATCATTTTGTGGCGGGGGAATCACATGGGGAGGAGACCGATGTGTGCTCCTCTGTACTGGGAACACACATTGGTCTCCTCACCTGACAGGACCGTGGATCTGTGTGTTTACACACACAGATCCACGGTCCTTCCGTGATGCTTGCGGGCAATCGCGGGTGCCCAGTGGACATTGCGGCTGCTGGGCACCCGCACCGGGTCTCGCGCAATGCTGTGCACGCGCCCCCTGGGCGGCCGGGAAGCCCAGGACGTCATATGACGTCCACCCAGGATGGGAGAGCCCATCTGTGGACGTCATATGACTATGGACGGTAGGGAAGTGGTTAAATATTACCCACCCCTTCCTGGCAAGACCACACCCCTTTCTGTTTAAGACCCACTCTGAATTTTTCGAGTGGGGACAATTGTTTTTAGGGCCGGGGGGGGGCATTGTATTCCCTTAATTTGCATAGATTTCCTCTCACTTCCTGTTTGGCTATGGGGCAGGAAGTGAAGGGAAATCTCTTCAATGGGTCAGGGATGGTAAAAAATAAACTGACAGGGACTATAACCCTCCCTTACTCTATCCAAAATGAAAAAAAAAAGTGTTGCCTATAGTTCTACTTTAAGCACAAATTTCTGATACATTTATGGAGAGGACTAAGAAGATATAACCATGCCAATGGTGCAGCAGAAAACATATAGCACAGTGACGAAGGTTTGTGGTCCAGGAGGATAGGACAGTCAAAATTAGAAGCAGCTTGTGTTCCACTAACAGTGTAGTGCAAGCCGGCGGGGACTCTTTCCGTGCTGCCCCCCTGCAAAGTGCTGCCCTAGGCCTGGGCCTTGTTGGCCTAGGCAAGGATACAGCGTTGACGGCAGATATACAGCTAAGAGGCTGTAGGCACAGAAGAGCCTAAAACCTTCACATTCTAAGAGCATTGCTATTTTTTAGGAGGCATTCCAGATGAAAGGTAATATTTTCAGAGTACTGCGTAGGGACAATCCACACATCTTAAGCCTCGTACACACGACCGAGTTTCTCGGCAAAAACCAGCAAGAAACTTGCTGGGAGATTTTTTTTTGCAGAGGAAACCGGTCGTGTGTACATTTTCATCGAGGAAACTGTCGAGAAACTCGACGAGCCAAAAGAGAGCAAGTTCTCTATTTCCTCGACGGGAATGGAGAAACTTGCCTTGTCGAGTTCCTCGACAGCCTAACAAGGAACTCGACGAGGAAAACGATGTGTTTCGCCCGTCGAGTTCCTCGGTCGTGTGTACGAGGCTTTAGATGTTCCTCATAACATAGCAAATCTTTGCTTTTTGGGTTCAGTTGCACTTTAATAGGTTTTATATATATATATATATATATATATATATATATATATATATATATATATATATACTAATCTAAATAGCTCAGTCTTAAGAAACAACGTAAAAGCTTTTTGATTCAGGCCAGAGTCCTTCTTTAATCCTATTTTCAAATTACAACCAACTAAATTGATTCCATGGAAGCGTTCCAGCGCCTGATTAATTTTCATTGTGCTTAGTCAAAGAACAGATAACAATAATCCAATCAGCAACTCAGGGAAATTTGGAAGTCTTTCAGTTGTTGAAGCCATTGAGAACTAAGCAGGCCTGTCACAATGAATTCACGTTTCCAATTCAATAGCAGATTAAAAAATACCTATGCTCTGACTAAAAAATCATTTTGAAATTGCTTACAGTGCTTATTTTGGTATCAAGGCAAAATGGGTCGATTTGCAAAAGACAAAAAAGCTGCTCAATTTGCAAGGAAAGTTGCACTTTGCAAGGGAGTTTTCCCCCAGAGCTTAGAGAATAATGCCTCGTACATACGACCAGTTTTCCCATCGGAATAACTGCCATTACAGCCTTTGGCCAGGAAAACTGCCGGGAATCCCGGTGGGAAAAATTAGAACATATTCTCTTTTTTCCTGCCGTGATTCCCGGCGGTCGTTTTCCTATGGGAAACACTGCGGTGGAGCATACACACGGCCGGGTTCCCCGGCCAAAGCTCTCATGGCAGTTTTCCTGCCAGGAAGACCGGCCGTGTGTAGGGGGGGAAAAGCTGCCGAACCGGTTCTCTGCTTTCCCCTCGGCTTTCCCGGTGGTAAAAAGTCCGCCAGGAAACCTGTACGTGTGTACGGGACATAAGGCAAAGTTCTGCTGACTTCCATTGTCCAATCATTTGCAAGAAATATTTTTATCCTTGCATTTGATCGGGTATTCTTTCAAATGTCATCTTTTTCACTAAGCTCTGGGGAAATTTCCCTTGCAGAGTACAACTTCCCTTGCAAAGCGAACAGTCACTTTCCTTTTAGCAAATCAACCCTAAATATTGTAAATATTATAATGAGGCATTGAGCAATATTTTAAGCCTCGTACACACGATCAGTCCATCCTATGAGAACGGTCTGAAGGACTGTTGTCTTAGGTTAACCGATAAAGCTGACTGATGGTCCGTCGTGCCTACACACCATCAGTTAAAAAAACGATTGTGTCAGAACGCGGTGACGTAAAACACAACAACGTGCTGGAAAAAAAACGAAGTTCAATGCTTCCAAGCATGCGTCGACTTGATTCTGAGCACGCGTGGATTTTTAACCAATGGTTGTGCCTACTAATGATCGGTTTTGACCTATCGGTTAGGAATCCATAGGTTAAATTTAAAGCAAGTTGGCTTTTTTTTAACCTATGGATAAATAACCTATGGGGCCCACACACGATCGGTTTTGACCGATGAAAACGGTCCATCAGACCGTTGTCCTCTGGTTAACCTATCGTGTGTACGAGGCCTAAAAGAAGGCTTTTTGTTTACTCAACTAAATCCACCGCTTGTGTCCTGTGCCGATGCTGCTTCCAAAAACGTACAGTAGATGAATCCAGAGCTGTAGTGAACCATTCTTCTCTTCCTGATGTCATCTCTCTGCCACTAGAAAGTCAATAAGAAGTGTCTAGGTCACTCCAAAAGTGGTGCGAACACCCACAGAGTCACTAGAGGGGTCACCAGCAGGAGAAAAGAATGTTTTCCATCATCACCAGCAGGTGTGTTCCATTGTCTATCATGAGAACATGTGTTTCAAAATCACCAGCAGATGTGTTCCATTATCCATCATCATAAGATATGCTCCAAGATCAACAGCACATGTGTTCCACCATCACCAGCAGGTGTGCTACTTTATCCATGATCAAAAGATGCACTAAGTTATCACCAACAATTGTGCTCCAATATCCATCATTAGCAGATGTGTTCCAAGATCACCAGCAGATCTCATACTGTTCCGAAATTCGAAAAACCTTGGGCTAGATATGTAGGAATCTCTCTTACCCAGGGTGTTCCTCCGGTTCCTACATAACTCTAAAGCCTCGTACACATGACCGAGGAACTCGACGGGCGAAACACATCGTTTTGCTCGTCGAGTTCCTTGTTAGGCTGTCGAGGATCTTGGCGAGCCAAATTTCTCCATTGCCGTCAAGGAAAAAGAAGACATGCTCTCTTTTTGGCTCGACGAGATCCTCAACAGTTTATACTAGAGTCACCTTTTTGCGCCTGATCTCCCGGACTTTGGGGACCCGATACCAGCCGGCCGTAGGTACCCTGAACCCTAAACTTGACACACGTGTAGCCCCACTCTTCCTCTGTGGCCTGTGTGCCTGTTGGACCTACGGCTAGGGAGCTGGGCACCCCTTTCATAGACTCCCATGTTAAACGTCAGTCTAGTCATGGGCACAGTGAGGCATGGGCACAGTGAGGCATGGGCACAGTGAGGCATGGGCACAGTGAGGCATGGACACAGTGAGGCACGGACACAGTGAGACATGCACATGGACACAGTGAGGCACAGTGAGGCATGCAGATGGACACCCTAGGCTTATACTCGAGTCAATACGTTTTCCCAGTTTTTTGTGGTAAAATTAGGTGCCTCGGCTTACATTCGGGTCGGCTTATACTCGAGTATATACAGTATTTATTCTAAGAGGTCATCTACTAGATTTTATTCATAACGAGATGTACCGTAATGTATTGAATTGTAATATTTATTTTCTGAAAATAAAATATTTTAAAAGAAAGATCACCAGCATATGTATTGCATCATCACTAGTAGGTGTGTTACATTATCCTACATCAGTTACAGGTATTTTACATTATCCATCATCAGCAGATGTGTTCCAATATCACAAGCTGGGGTTTTACATTACTCATCATCAGCTGATGTGTTTTAAGATCACTGAAAGGTGTATTCTGTAGACATGTGCGTTTCCGTTCGTAACGAATGGACTTTCGTACAAATTTGTTCGTTTTCGTACATTCGTATCAATTCGAACATCCGAAAAGCTGAAAGAACCAAAATACGAAAATTACGGAATTACGAATAAGCAAAATAACGAACAAGCGAAAATACAAACGTACGAATGGACAATCTTACTAAAATACGAAAACACCGAAAAAGCAAACGAACGAAAATGTCATCTATAACGAACGATTTGCATTCCGTATATTAAATCCTTTGTCTGTTCGTATTTTCATTCGTATGTTCGTATTTTCATTTGTGTGTTTTGTAAATCCGTTTCTTTGTCTGTTCGTAAATTTGTGTACTTGTATCGTTCTTTCAAATGGGCACTGGGCAATGTAGTTAGTGAGTGATTACTTAATATCTTAGCCAATCAGCTTATCTCTTTTGTGCTGAGTCACATTGAACAGTGTAAAGCCTCGTACACACGATCGGACTTCAAACAAACTTTTCCGTGGATTTTTGTCCGAAGGGAGTTGGCCGGACTTTTGAAACCGAAAAAGTTTGTCCGATGGAGCGTACACACGGTCGGATTTTTTGGAAAACGCTCCACGCTTGACGTTTGTGTACGGGGCTTAAGAGAATGTATATCTTAATATGGATTAGCCGTGTGTTGCTATGTATTTACGAAAGTACAAAATTACGAATCCATTAAACGAAAATTATTATCTAAAAAAATTAAGAATTTCGAATCAACGAAAATAAATTAGAATTACGAATCATTCAGTATAAACGAAAATAAAACTGTTACGAAAATACGAACGGGTCCGAATAGGAAAACTTGCATCTTACGAAACACGAACGGGTCCAAATTGGAAAACTTGAGTCTTACGAAATTACGAATCTTTACCAATCTACGGAACGAGACGAAACGAAACAAAAACATAAGATTTTTTTTTGTTGGGCACATGTCTAGTATTCTGTCATCTCTTGCATGTGTGTTACACTATCCATCATCAGAAGATGTGTTCCAAAATCAGTAGCAAGTGTTTTACATTATACGTCACGAGCAGATGTGTTCCCATATCACAATCAGGTGTGTTCCATTATCACTAGCAAATGTGTTCAATTATTTAACACCTGCATATGAGTTCCAAGATTAATAGCAGGTGTATTCCATCATCAACCACAGGTGTGTTCCATTGTCCATCATCAGAAGATGTGTTCCATAATCACCAGCAAGTGTGTTCCATAATCACCAGCAAGTGTGTTCCATTAAGCCATCACCAACATGTGTATTCCATCATCACCAGCCGGCAGGGATGTATTTAGGTTTTGTGCTGCCCTAGGCCTGACTAAACTCGTGCACCCCCTAATTTAAATATGACCCACCCCTTCCTGTCAAGGCCACACCCCTTGCAGTTTAAGACCCACCCTGAAATTTTCAAGTGGGGACACGAGTTCTGATGGCCTGGGGGGGGGGGGGCAATGGATTCCCTTAATTTGCATAGATTTACTCTCACTTCCTGTTTGGCGTTGGGACAGGAAGTGAAGGGAAATCTCTGCAATGGGACAGGGAAGGTAAAAAATTTGAAGCGACGCCCCCCACAGTTGCAGAATGCCAACCGCCCGCAAACTGGAAGCAGTGCAGCCGATTTATGGGGGTGCTAAACTAATTTGCCTAACAGTGTAGCGCAAGCCGGCAGGGACACTGTCCGTGCTGCCCCCCTACAAAGTGCTGCCCTAGGCCTGGGCCTTGTTGGCCTAGGCCAGGATACAGCATTGCCAGCCGGTGTGTTCTACTTTCTTCCACAGCACATGTGCTTTGAATTGCCAGCAGGTGTATTCCATCATCATCAGCAGATGTTCTTCAAGAACACCAGTAGATGTGAGCAGATCACGATCAGTTGTGCTCCATTATCATCAGCAGATGTGAACCAAAATCATCAGCAGGTGTGTTTAATCATCACCAATAGGTGTGCTCCATCATCAGCAGATGTGTACCACGATTACCAACCAACACGTGTGCTCCATCATCACCAACAGATGTGTTCCAGGATCACAAGACTACAGACAAAAAGCAGCACAGTAAAAAGGGAGCACTATTGCAATGTCTTGATAAAAAAACAAACTAATTAGCAGATTAGCTTTGCCCTCTAAATGCATATCAAGGTTTACTTTGGAATTTCGACTTTAGTATACCTTTAACATCAATTGATTTAAGGGAGCTATGTGTGCAAGAGGGTACAGGGAGTTGTTATTTTATACATTCACATTATGATGACTTCAAATATATATTTATTGGTCTTTTATTTTGGCAATTTTCTGGATTTTGTTGGCTCTTAGCCCAAGAATCCTCCAAATGGATTCATTTCTCGCCTGGCAACAGATGCAGGTGTGTACACACTACAAAGCATCTTCCTTTAATAATAGAAGCTCTGTATTAAACATTCAAACTGGCGACGGATGCAGAATTAATTTTTAACACAGCTTGGTTAATCACCGCTGTCTTGGTACAATTCACAATTATCCGGGTCCATTTATAGCTGGAAATAATAGGCATATTTTATCTCCAATTAGGGTTAGTCATCTTTTTTACACCCACCTATACTTCAACAGTGGTTGTAATTTAACTGTGCTTTAATGCACCCAATTTAATCACAAGAATGCCAGGAATCAAATCATAAGCAGGATGAACAGCAATTAACCATGTCAATCTCTACATCATAAAAAAAAAAGAATTGCGAGGATTTCGAGGTTTCGCTCTCAACATGGTGCCAGAATAGACTCTGTGGAAACAGTAGGAAGAATTGCAATCAAGGATATTTGATACATTTCCAAAATACCTGGAAGAGTAGAAGAAAGTTTTCAAAGTTTTTTTTTTTTGCCTGTTAAAAGTACATTTCATTATTTGTTTCCCTTTGACTTTTACATAAGTAATCATAGCTGATGAGTTAATATGTTGGTGGCAGTTGTTTGCGTCCATTTGGTATATATTGTTGTTTGCTTTGAACACTGTTAAAGTGGAACAATGGGCAATTTAAAAAAAAAAAAAAAACAGTATTTAACGTTCGTTCACATGTGTAATTGGAGGGAAGTAAAACCCTGAGGTTAAGTTGTATTTTTACTGCCCCCCCCCCCCAGCTCCTACCCTCTTTAGCAGGAGAGGCATAGCCAGGAGTATACACATCCCAAGAATGCAAGAATTATACAGTGCCTTGCGAAAGTATTCGGCCCCCTTGAACTTTGCGATATTTTGCCACATTTCAGACTTCAAACATAAAGATATAAAACTGTAATTTTTTTGGAAGAATCAACAACAATTTTATGTATATTGTTATTTTGATAATTTACAGTGTGATCATTAATGGTCATCAGATCCACTTTGTTTGTGTCACAGTATTAGTGCCCCTTATCTCACTGTTTATTCTTTCAGCACTAATCAGAGGGCCCTGCTCATTAGAGCTTACAATCTAGGAGGGAGGGTCAACAGATACAAAAGGTAATAACTATGGGGGATGAGCTGATGAATACATTTAAAGTACTGTTGTTAGGTGGAGATGGGATAGAATTTTTTTTTTTTAGGAATTGCCTAAAACTTGATAGAGTAGGAGATAGTCGGACAAATTGGGGTTGTTGTTAGGTGGAGATGGGATAGAATTTTTTTTTTAGGAATTGCCTAAAACTTGACAAATTGGGGTAGGGAATTCCAAAGAATGGGAGAGGCTCGGGAGAAGTCCTGGAGGTGAGAATGGCAGGAGATAAGGGAACTAGAGAGCAGGAGGTCTTGGGAGAAACGAAGAGAACAAGTTGGTTGGTATGATGAGACTAGGTTAGTAATGTAGTGGCTTTGTAAGTTATTGTTAGTATTTTAAATGTAATTTGTTGGGTGAGTGGCAGCCAGTGGAGGGATTGACAGAGAGGAGTAACAGACACTAAGCGGTTTGTAAGGTAGAGGAGTCTGGCAGCAGCATTCATCATGGACTGAATAGGGGATAGTCAAGATGAGAGATAACCAGGGAGTGAATTAGGAGGTTTGGGTCATTGGTTAGGAAGGGGCATATTTCAAAGATGTTGCAGAGGTTGAGGTAGCAAGCTTTGGAAAATGATTGGATGTGGGGAGATTTCATTGAGTTGCTGCCATATAATTGGCTGATTTGTGTTACCAAGCAATTGAAAAGGTGTGCCTAATAAAGTGGCTGGTGAGTGTATGTGATATAGGGTCCTTAGATTGTAGGCTCCTCGGGGGCAGGGACAATAAATTAATTGTTAGTGCTATATAAATACTTGTAATCAGGGATGTATCCTGGCCTAGGCCGACAAGGCCCAGGCCTAGGGCGGAACTTTGCGGGGGGTGGCCGGCCGCCGCCCCCGCACTAAAATGGCACTTGCACCCTCCTCCCGCACGCAGGGCCACTATTACTGTGCTGGCAGGCAGGCACAGCGTCCTCCCATGGCGTCCCTCTGTCCTCATCCCACAGCGTCCTTCTCCCACGGTGTCCCTCTGTCCTCATCCCACAGCGTCCTTCTCCCACGGTGTCCCTCTGTCCTCATCCCACAGCGTCCTTCTCCCACGGTGTCCCTCTGTCCTCTTCCCACAGCGTCCTTCTCCCACGGCGTCCCTCTGTCCTCTTTCCTTGGCGTCCCTCTGTCTTCCTCCCATGAAGATGACAGGGTGGGTCTTAAAAAGGAAGGGGTGTGGCTTTGACAGGAAGGGGTGGGTCATATTTAAATTAGGGGGTGCACAAGTTTAGTCAGGCCTAGGGCAGCACAAAACCTAAATACACCACTGCTTGTAATAAATATAGTATATTCTACTGCTCTGTTGGTGAATCTCTCCATTGTCTTCATATTCTACCTTCAATGACTTTATTCTTTCTGGCACTTGTTAACAGTCACTTATTATGAATGTTTTCTGTGGCATTGTCTGTTCGGTGTTGCAATAGATATTAAAGAGAGACAAGTTTTCCTTCCTTTTGCAGAACAAGCAGCCAGGTAACAGAGGAAGAGAAAGCTTTTATACGTATTAATATTTCACCGCACTGCTGTATTAGGAACATTTACAAATGACTGACTCTTTTTTTTTTCTTGAGGGACTGCTTTGCTCTTACAGCAGTAAAATCGCTGGAGCTATCCGATTGTTCTTTTATAAACAAGAAGATACTTAAGATTTAAATCTTAATTCACCGAATCCTAAGGCAGTTTTTTTAACATACCTTGAAATAAGCCCTGGGCTTATAGTGACCAACTAGCCCCATGCTTGCTAGTAAAGAATAAAAGAGTATGGCCCGGATTCACAACGCCGCGTAAGTGCAAATATGCGCCGTCGTATCTGTGCGCCGTACCCACAAACTAAGATACGCCTAAAAACAGGCTTAATCCCGCCGACGTAACTTGCCTACGCCGGGGTAGGGTGGACGCACATTTATGCTGGCCGCATGGTGGCGCTGCCATTGATTAGCCATTCAAATTTGCAAATGAGGAAAATACGGCGATTCACGAACCTGCGCCCGCCCGACGCAGGCTACGAGAGGTGCGCGTAAGTTGTACGTCCGGCGTAAAGTCAAGCCCCATAAAGGAGGTGTAACTCAGCAGCAGACATGTAAAGGGCTGCACCAGGGAACACAAGCCGTAGTTTACGTTGGACGTGTTCTGGATGGGCGTGAAACTAAAAAGAAGAAGTAGAAAAAGAAAAAAGACGCTTTGAATAATGGTTATCAGGTTGTTCAAATGCAATCAAATACATATTGTTGTGGATTACAAATTAGACATAGTGGGCCAGATTCACATAGTTGCGCTGCGGCGTAACGTATCTCATTTACGTTACACCGCCGCAAGTTTTCAGCGCAAGTAAAAAAAAACACACGCACACCGTAGAAAAAAGTCCTTTATTAATAAAAAAAAAAAAGAAAAAAAATCCACTCTTGATCCGGCTCCCCGAGACGAAGTGATTCTTTCACGAAACACGTCGGGTGGAGTGAGTGACGTGCGGACGCCATCCCTTTCATTACTCCATACGAGTGGCTTTGTTCCTGGATACGTCCGGCCGGCGTTACAGGCCAAATGCTGGTTTTATCAACCCAAATGTGAGTTGTATACCTGTTTACTTTTGTTTTTAAATAAATCACCCAGATTTTATGCTATGTGGAGCTCTGTTTTGTCTTTTATACCCATCGTTGAGCACGGCATGGTTCTAGCGCAAGTGGAGGATCTACTGCTGATTTAAGATCTATGGTTGAGAGATATGTTGATAGTGGTCCGGCTGGACCTTGATTTCTGGTAAGCAGCTGCATGATTGGTGGTGGATTCATGTCTGGTGCCTAACAACAGCATTTTTGCAGTTTTCACGGGTGTCTTCCCTGTTATATGGACTTACCACTTATTTTTCATTTATTTTTAATTTTGGACTTCACGGACTTCATTTACCACTTTTGTGATTTATTTTTACTAGCAATATTGTGGTCACGTCTTTTCACACATTTACTTGTGGTATTTATCACTGGGCTTACACATATTACTGCCTAGCAGGGCCAGGTGGCTTTGGGCCCCCTGACTCCATGCGATTTATATAAGTTTTTATATCTTAGAGTGTTAATTTAGATGTTTAGCACATGCACTTGGGCACATGCCTAAATTGTTTGTTTGATATAAGTTCACAATTTGGTTTAGCGCAATTATCCTCCTTTACCCGTTATTTACTTTGGCCCAGATTCAAGAAGCTATTGCGCCCGCGCAACCATAGGTTGCGCGGCGCAATAGCTGTTTTGCTCCCGCGTAGCGAATGCCCCTGATTCAGGAACATCGCTACGCGGACTGCAGCCTAGGATATGACAGGCATAAGCCTCCTTATGCCTTCATATCTCAGGCTGCATTCTTGCGTTGTCCGCTAGGGGGCGCGGCCATTGTGATCGGCGTATAGTATGCAAATTGCATACTACCACCGATTCACAAAAGCAAGGTACAGAGTTTCCGTACGGCGACTTTAGCGCAAGGTTGCTCCTGCTATAGCAGGGGCAGCCAATGCTAAAGTATAGCCGCCCTTCCCGCTCGTGAAATTTAAATTTCACGTCGTTTACGTAAGTGATTCGTGAATGGCGCTGGACGCCATTCACGTTCACTTAGAAGCAAATGACGTCCTTGCGACGTCATTTGCCGCAATGCACGTCGGGAAAGTTTCCCGACGGAGCATGCGCTGTTCGCTCGGCGCAGGAGCGCGCCTAATTTAAATGATTCCCGCCCCCGGCGGGATCATTTACATTAGGCGCCCTTACGCCGGGCTATTTAGCATAGCGCCCGCGCAATTTACGGAGCTACTGCTCCGTGAATCGCGGGCATATCAAAATATTTGCGTGGGCGCAGAGCAAAAATCGTTGCCCTTTGCCCACGCAAATATTGCGCGGATCTACCTGAATCTGGCCCTGTGTTTATACACAATTTAATTGCTGCTTATTAATCCGATTTTTCACCTTAGCGCAGTTGTTTCCAAATTTTCTTTAAATGACTTTTTTCCTTTCATAAATTACACTTTGTGCAGGGACAGTTCTATTTTTATGTATTTTTAAGTTATTTCCCTATCCACATTTGTTTGCAGAGTACTTTCCATGCTCTTACCGACATGTTGCTGCCATTTGCAGCACTCTAGCCCTTTCCATTAGTTTTTTAGAGACATTTTAGTAGTCAAAAGTCTGGGTCCCCATTGACTTCAATGGGGTTCGGGTCAAGTTCGGGTCCCGAACCCAGACTTTTTTCCGAAGTTCGGCCGAACCCGCCAAACCCAAACATCCAGGTGTCCGCTCAACTCTAGTAGAGAGCGATCAGGAGGAGCAGTTTGCTTCCATGCAGATGTAATCGTTCTACTGGCTGCTATGAAGCCGTGAACAAGAAATGGGGGTTTGCGTTATTGCACAAGATTTGTGATGGAGAAGGAGCAGTGCTGTAGCAGGCTTGTAGTCTATATTAATTGTGGAGACAGAAGACAGGAAAGAGAAGACATTTTTCCAGAATGTGAGTACCACAGGGCATTCCCACCATATGTGCAGAAGAATCCTGCGGTTGCCGCATTCCCTCCAGCAGAGTGATGATGAAGACGGGAACATTTTAGCTAGCATGGTAGGGGTATAGTAGCATCTGTGGAGGATCTTAAGAGAGGCTTCCCAGTGAGTAATGCCTTTTGAGGATGTAATGAGCAGCTGAGAGACTTGTTGCCACTGATTTGGTGAGAATTGTAGTGAAAGTTCAGTTTCCCAGATTTCCATAGAGGAAGTTTTGCTGGAGAAGAGATTGTGATTAATAGTCCGATAGAACAACGAACTGCCTTTGACTGTCATGCCGCGTACACATGGTCAGTCCATCCGATGAGAACGGACCGATGGACCGTTTTCATCGGTTAACCGATGAAGCTGACTGATAGTCCATCGCGCCTACACACCATCGGTTAAAAAAACGATTGTGTCAGAACGCGGTGACGTAAAATACAACAACGTGCTGAAAAAACTAAGTTCAATGCTTCCAAGCATGCGACGACTTGATTCTGAGCATGCGTGGATTTTTAACCAATAGAAAAGGTAAAGCTGCGCTGTAACATGAATCAACATAAATATCAATTATGCTGTATGTGATGCACACAAAACACCAGTGCAATATGAAAAAGCAAGTGAAAAAAATATGTGCAAAAGTCCATGAGAAGGATGTATCACAGAAAGTTCACAAATGTAAAAGAAAGTTCTCCGAATGGGTGATATTAGATATCCAGATGATTTTGTGAATCTGTATAGCAGATGACAGAATCCACCACCACTTATGTTCTAACTGCTTACCAAAGCAAGAAATTAGTCAGGCATATAAACATATAAGCCACTTAAAGGGATCCGGGATATGCTGTCAATCTCTCTCCAATCTCACCAATCTTCTACATCAGACTCATCTCTCTCCATGAATATGACCCAGAGGAGAAAAACACTAATATAGCGTAATAACGCTTTAAAAGGTTTTAATGATAAAAAGTAATGCACTCACATGTATGCAGATAAAAAGTGCGTGTATCGATAATAGCCGGCCGGCTCTACTGTCCGCTTGTCCTTCCGGGTAGACAGCGTGGTACGAATCGTGGTGACGTCAGTACGTCGCTCCTCCCTACGCCGTTTCGTCACAACAATGAGAACGGACCGATGGACCGTAGGGAGGAGCGACGTGCTGACGTCACCACGATTCGTACCACGCTGTCTACCCGGAAGGACGAGCGGACAGTAGAGCCGGCCGGCTATTATCGATACACGCACTTTTTATCTGCATACATGTGAGTGCATTACTTTTTATCATTAAAACCTTTTAAAACGTTATTACGCTATATTAGTGTTTTTCTCCTCTGGGTCATATTCATGGAGAGAGATGAGTCTGATGTAGAAGATTGGTGAGATTGGAGAGAGATTGACAGCACATCCCGGATCCCTTTAAGTGGCTTATATGTTTATATGCCTGACTAATTTCTTGCTTTGGTAAGCAGTTAGAACATTAGTGGTGGAGGATTCTGTCATCTGCTATACAGATTCACAAAATCATCTGGATATCTAATATCACCCATTCGGAAAACTTTCTGTCACATTTGTGAACTTTCTGTGATACATCCTTCTCATGGACTTTTGCACATATTTTTTTTCACTTGCTTTTTCATATTGCACTGGTGTTTTGTGTGCATCACATACAGCATAATTGATATTTATGTTGATTCATGTTACAGCGCAGCTTTACCTTTTCTATTTACTATTTTATGTTTATCTGACATATGAGCTGCAGCAGTGTTTTTATTATTTTTATTTTTTCTTTATTTTTTATTTTTTAGTATTATTATAGTCTCATCACTATTCACTTGTCTTTGGACCTGCGTGGATTTTTAACCGATGGTCGTGCCTACTAGCTATCGGTTTTGACCTATCGGTTAGGAATAAATCGGTTAAATTTAAAGAAAGTTGGCTTTTTTTTAACCAATGGTTACATAACCTATGGGGCCCACACACGATCGGTTTTGACCGATGAAAACGGTCCATCAGACCGTTGTCCTCTGGTTAACCTATCGTGTGTACGAGGCCTAAGTCTTCCCCAGGTTAATTTCCTCACCCCCAGCCATAAAATCTCTTGCTTTCTCTGGGTTATACAGCTCTGTAGACACTGAACCCGAGACTTCAGCACTACAAGGCAAGCATGCCTAACACTTTGCCTATTCCACCGAGCTATTATAACGAGTCATCTCTCCCCCCAAGCGAAGATATGATTCCAACACATTCTGGTTAATATAACTCGTTAAAATAATTACAAAGCTGAAATTTGATAGATTGCAGTAATGAAGAGTCGGCCACTTACAACTTTGTATAAATAAATAATCCCCTCGTTACTTTAGCTGGAGTCTTATCATCAGTATGCCAGTCTCAGCGACTGTAGCAGCAGGTGGCCGCGATCTCTTCTGTCTTGCTATGGGCCTTCTACTTCCCAATTGATCTTGACTCTGTAGAGTGGCTATAATGAATATGCCACATGTATTGTCACTGCTGTAGGCTGCCTGATAAGCATTAAGAATGTCTCTGCAGAGGCATCTTCTCTCCGAGACGGAGCAAAGAAAGGACAGGTGTGACAACAGCCAACAATGAATCTCGCACAAGGAAAGTCTGAAAGACTTTTGAAGACTTGTTAGTAAATTTCTTGATATCAGTGGGTTTCCAGAGTTATTCTTAGCTAATAATATAGTAGATGAACTCTAAAATTGGTTCAAAGTTGTTGTCCTTAACCACTTGCTGAACGCCCTATAGCAGTTCTACTGCTACAGGGCAGAAGGTCTGCTCAGGATCATGCATATGCCGTATTTATTGGGGTATTGCGCGGTCCGGCATATAGCGCCCCCCCTAATTTTGACCCTAAAATCCTGTAAAAAAAAACATTTTATTACATTTTACTACAGTTTTGGTGTCTTGCCTGGCGCCCATCGGCGGCCTCGTCCGGTCCGGCGTCCGTCTGCGGCCTCGGTGGTGTCCTCCCGGCTTCTCCCGTGCTGTCTTCATGTCGAATCCCCGCTTCCCGCGCTCAGTTTGAAGCCTCCGCCGACGTATACCGAGTGCAGTACACTCGGGTATATTCGGCCACGCTCGGCTTCTCACGCATAAACGTCACAGAGCGTGACTACGAGTGAAGCCGAGCCTGGCCGAATGTACCCGAGTGTACTGCGCTCGGTATATGTCGGCACAGGCATTCAAACACGGCGCGGGAAGCGGGTATCGGCGTATATCGCGCACCCACGATTTTGCCCTGATTTTTCAGGGCAAAAAAGTGCGTGATATACACTGATAAATACGGTATACGTGATCCTGTACTTCTGCCTGCAGGGGGCGCACGCGCCACTGATGGGCAGCTTTTGCTGTGATTTTTCACAGCAGAAGCTGACCTGCAGTTGCCAGACACTCTATCTCCACCGGCACCCGCCGGTCGTCTGTAAACCACACAGAATGAGGTTCTGCCTATGTATGTAAACAAGGCAGATCTCTGTTCTGACAGGGGAGGGAATGGATTCTTTGTCCCTGCAAAGCAGAGACTAGAATCCATCTCTTCCCCTAGTAAAAGCACCACATTCAGTAAACAAAAACACTGGCTAGACACACAGTTAATCCTTTGATCGCCCTAGATGTTTAACCCCTTCCCATTCAGTGTCATTAGTACAGCAACAGTCCATGGCCCGGATTCAGAGAGCAGCTACGACGGCGTATCTCCGCATACGCCGTCGTAACTCTGAGTTGTGGGGTCGTATCTATGCGACTGATTCATAGAATCAGTTACGCATAGATTTCCCTAAGATCCGACCGGCGTAAGTGTCTTATACCGTCGTATCTTAGGCTGCATATTTACACTGGCCGCTAGGTGGCGCTTCCGTAGATTTACGCAAGGAATATGCTAATTAGGTAGATACGCCGATTCAGAAACGTACGTCCGCCCGGCGCATTTTTTTACGTCATTTACGTTCGGCTCGGAGTACAGCGTCACATGACCCCGCAATTGTCAGTTAACCACTTAAGGACCGCCTCCTGCACATTTACGTCGGCAGAATGGCACGGCTGGGCACAAGCATGTACAGGCACGTCCTCTTTAAGTGCCCAGCCGTGGGTCGGTCCGAAGCTCCGTGACTGTGACGGCGGGAACCGCGGACCCGATCGCCGCTGGAGTCCCGCGATCGGTCCCCGGAGCTGAAGAACGGGGAGAGCTTCCCCCTTCTTCACTGTGGCGCTGTCATCGATCGTGTGTTCCCTTTTATGGGGAAACACAATCGATGACGTCACACCTACAGCCACACCCCCCTACAGTTAGAAACACAGATGAGGTCACACATAACCCCTTCAGCGCCCCCTTGTGGTTAACTCCCAAACTGCAATTGTCATTTTCACAATCAACAATGCATTTTGAATGAATGAATGAATGAATGAAAAAACTTATATAGCGCGGCACATGCGAACTGAATCGCTTCTGGGCTCTTGATGTTTCGTGTCTCATGACATCAAAAGAGCAGAGTTTTGATCTGTCTTCTGAAAGTCAGGTGGTTTTCCTCCAACCGAATGCTGGTTGGTAAAGCGTTCCATAGTCTCGGACCTTGAAAAGCAAACCTTCTTTCTCCTTTGGACTTGTATTTGGTTTTTGGCACCTTGACCAGATTTTGGTCAGTGGATCGCAGAACGCGATTAGAATTGTGAGGTTCTATCTTGTCGCAAAGATATTGCGGCGCCTTCCCATGGATGCACTTATGTGTCAGGCAGAGTGCTTTAAATACAATTCTGTCTTTTACTGGCAGCCAGTGAAGGGTTCTCAGCGAAGGTGAGATTGATTCCCATGTCCTTTTCCCAGTCACCAGTCTGGCGGCCGTATTCTGTACGACTTGCAGACGAGCGATTTGGTACTTTGGGAGCCCGAGGTAAAGGGCGTTAGCATAGTCCAGTCTGGAATTCACGATTGTTCCCACCACGACTGCTACGTCTTCTTTGGGGATAAATGGAATAAGTCTGCGTAGTAGGCGCAACAAATGGTGCGATCCGCTGACTACTGACCCTATTTGTGCGTCCATTGTCATGAAGGCGTCAAACGTGACTCCTAGACTTTTGACTTTGGAGCTAGGGGTGATGATTTGGCCCAGAATGGGCGGCGGTGTCCAGGTTGTTGCCAGTTGACTCTTTCGGCTGGCGTGAAACATAAGAAGTTCTGTTTTGGAACTGTTGAGTTTAAGATAACTCTTAGTCATCCAGTTTTCTATTGAAGAGAGACATTTCTCTAAACTGAGATGATGATCCTTTTTGTTGCAGATGCGAAAATACAGTTGCGTATCGTCTGCATAAGAGTGATAGAGTAGTTCTTGGCTACTGATAATATCAAAGAGAGGGCGAAGATAGATGTTGAAAAGCACCGGCGACAGGGGGGATCCTTGGGGGACTCCACATGGCACCGTGCGTTTTTCCAACGTGAAAGATCCCAGTTTCACTGTTTGTGATCGGTTTTCAAGAAAGGAGGAAAACCATGGTAAATTACCTTCTGCGATTCTGGCTACCTCGGCCAGTCGCATCAGTAACATTTTGTGGTCTACTGTGTCAAAGGCTGCGCTTAGGTCCAGCAGAACCAGGAGACAGGATTCTCCCTCGTCTGCGGCCTCGAGGGCATCGTCCCATATTTTGAGTAAGGCCGTTTCTGTCCCGTGTCCGGGACGGAAACCTGATTGAAATGGATCGAGTAGATTGTGGGTATCCAGATGCTGTTGCAGCTGTTGTACCACTACTTTCTCCATTATCTTGGAGAGAACATTTAGGCCTGTTATGGGGCGGCGGTGAGTTGGGTCCTTGGGATCCAAGTTAGGTTTTTTCAGGATGGGCTGGATTGTGCCCTCTTTCAGCAGGGATGGCACTATGCCTTCCTTAAATGACTGATTTATAAGCTGTGTGATGGGAGGCGCCAGAATGTCGGCGCATTCCTTCAGCAGCTTGGTGGGAATGATGTCATTGGGTGCTGTGCTGTTCCGCAACGCACCAATGATATTTTTGGTGGTATCGATGGAGATGGGTTCCAGAGTGAACTTAGTTGATTGTAGAAGGTTTCTGTTGGTGTTTTGTAGTTGATTGAAGAGGGGGCTGAGGGGGGTATTATTTTAAATGCATTTTTTGCTGTGAAAATGACAATGGTCCCAAAAATGTGTCAAAATTGTCCGATGTGTCCGCCATAATGTCGCAGTCATGAAAAAAATCGCTGATCACCGCCATTAGTAGTAAAAAAAAGTTTTTTTATAAAAATGCAATAAAACTATCCCCTATTTTGTAAACGCTATAAATGTTGCGCAAACCAATCGATAACCACCTATTGCGATTTTTTTTTACCAAAAATATGTAGAAGAATACGTATCGGCCTAAACTGAGGGAAAAAAAATGTTTTATATATTTTTGGGGGATATTTATTATAGCAAAAAGTAAATAATATATTTTTCAAAATTGACGCTCTATTTTTGTTTATAGCGCAAAAAATAAAAACCGCAGAGGTGATCAAATACCACCAAAATAAAGCTCTATTTGTGGGGGGAAAAAGAACGCCAATTTTGTTAGGGAGCCACGTCGCACGACCGCGCAATTGTCAGTTAAAGTGACGCAGTGCCGAATCGCAAAAACTGTCCGGGTCCTTTACCTGCATTTTGGTCCGGGTCTTAAGTGGTTAAGGACCCCTGTAACTCCAATGGATTGGGAGTCCTTATCCTGAGCCGCTGTGCCCTTATAGATCAATGCTATCCAATAAAGTCCCCCAAGCAGTCGGACTATATAGTGCTGCTGGAACTGTTCTTTTTTCTTTTAAGCCTCGTACACACGACCGAGGAACTCGACGGGCGAAACACATCGCTTTCCTCGTCGAGTTCCTTGTTAGGCTGTCGACAAGCCAATTTTCTCCATTCCCGTCGAGGAAATAGAGAACATGCTCTCTTTTTGGCTCGTCGAGCTTCTCGACAGTTTCCTCGACGAAAGTGTACACACGACCGGTTTCCTCGGCAAAAAAATATCTCCCAGCAAGTTTCTTGCTGGTTTTTGCCGAGAAACTCAGTCGTGTGTACGAGGCCTAACATGGAGACTGCTCACAGTGCTCGGGTGTTGACAATGAAGCCTACAAAAAGTTGACATTTATATTTTCAAAATGGACAAATGTCCATTAAATACAATATAGTTTAAAAAAATCCTTGCAATGTATATTTACCTGGAGGGACTGTTGTTTCTCATGGGAATGTGAACTCCGGAAAGTTCTGTTCCCTAACTGTAGTGTTACCATGGTTGCAAGGGAGTTCAATTTTAATGTTTGTCAGTTGTAGAAAATAATAAAAAGCTTGTGCAGTAATTATATATGAAATTATGTTTTCTTTTAAAATGTTACTATATATTATATAGGCCCACGCATGCCACCTATGTTGTATCTTGTCAAATGCATTCATGTATGAGAATTTGTAAATAAAAAATGATGTCAGCTTCTATGATTTTTTTTTTTTTTTAAACGGCCGTGTGTAGGGGGCTCATTTACACTTGTTTCGACTTCAACATACATTAAAGCGCCCACCACTTCAACATGCTTTTTTGATGTGCTTTTGATGCTTCGGTGGTTCTTCGATGATGCTTCGGTGGTGTTTTTTTGCTTTAACCACTTAAGGACCGGACCAATATGCTGCTACAAGACCCAAGGGGTTTTTACAATTCAGCACTGCGTCGTTTTAACAGACAATTGCGTGGTCGTGCGACGTGGCTCCCAAACAAAATTGGCGTCCTTTTTTCCCGCACAAATAGAGCTTTCTTTTGGTGGTATTTGATCACCTCTGCGGTTTTTATTTTTTGCGCTATAAACAAAAATAGAGCGACACTTTTGAAAAAAAATGCTATATTTTTTACTTTTTGCTATAATAAATATCCCCCAAAAACATATATAAACATTTTTTTTCCCTCAGTTTAGGCCGATACGTATTCTTCTACCTATTTTTGGTAAAAAAAAAATCGCAATAAGCGTTTAACGATTGGTTTGCGCAAAATTTATAGCGTTTACAAAATAGGGGATAGTTTTATTATTTTTTTTTTTACTACTAATGGCGGCGATCAGCCATTTTTTTCATGACTGCGACATTATGGCGGACACTTCGGCCAATTTTGACACATTTTTGGGACCATTGTCATTTTCACAGCAAAAAATGCATTTAAATTGCATTGTTTATTGTGAAAATGACAGTTGCAGTTTGGGAGTTAACCACAGGGGGCGCTGTAGGAGTTAGGGTTCACCTAGTGTGTGTTTACAACTGTAGGGGGGGTGTGGCTGTAGGAGTGACGTCATCGATCGAGTCTCCCTATAAAAGGGATGACACGATCGATGCAGCCGCCACAGTGAAGCACGGGGAAGCCGTGTTTACATATGGCTCTCCCCGTTCTTCAGCTCCGGGGAGCGATCGCGAGGGGGCGGCTAGAAACGAATAGCCGCGCCCTCGTCCCGGATCGCTCCTGAAGCCACGGGAACCGCCGCATGTACGGGGGGGAGTCCCGATCGGACCCCCCGACCCACGTCTAGGCAGGGACGTACAGGTACGCCAACGTGCCTGTCCGTGCCATTCTGCCGATGTATATCTACATGCGGTGGTCCGGAAGTGGTTAATGAAACCTGCCTGATGCCCTGTTTGTGTGTGTGTTGATATCTCATACCTTCAATATCTCCAAAAAAACTAAGCTAATGTAAAGCTGACTTAAAGCCTCAAAAGCTTTAGGTGCATCAAGCAAGCTTTGTCATAGACTTCTATGGAGGCTTTGAAGATGCTTTGAAGCACCACTAAAAGCGACATGGGGTATAATTTTTGAAGCAAAGCAAACTGTAAACAGGACTGTAAGCTAACCGTTTTGTTTAGTGACAGGGGCTTTGATTGACGTGTAGAGATTTTTAAACTGGTTGTAAACCCTTTACAACCACTTTAACCTACAGGTAAGCCTAGATTAAAGCGGAGTTCCACCTAAAAATGGAACTTCCACTCCTTGCTCCCTTACATGCCACATTTGGCATGTATTTTTTTTGGGGGGGGAGTGGGGGCTTCAGAAGGAGTGGGACTTCCTGTCCCACTTCCTCCTTCCGCCGAGGGGCTGGTAAGGCGAATAGCTTAATCGCCTTATTGCAGCCCCTCCCTGTAGGCGAGCGCCTGTCCAATCGCATGGCGCCGCGCCGCTCGCGCATGCGCAGTGGGTGCCCGGCCGTGAAGCCGAAAGTTGTCACTGCCGGGTGCCCACACTAGGAATGAAGACGCCGGAGGGGGGGGCGAGGAGCGGAGCCCCGGCCGGCGCGTTGCTGGAACGCTGGAGCAGGTAAGTGTCTGTTTATTAAAAACCAGCGGCTACACTTTTTGTAGCTGCTGACTTTTAATAAACTTAAAAAAAAGGCTGGAACACCCCTTTAATGCTTACCTGTAGGTGCTTGAAATATCTCCCAGACCTACAAGGTAAAGGATATATTTGCAAATCGCGGTATAGCGATTTCTCCTGCGCATGCGCCGGAGTTAGAAAGGGCACGCTGTGTCATTTCTATCTCGGGTCATGCAGTTAAAGGCGGCTCCCGCGCGTGTTGTGCGGGAGTGACGTCACGCGGCGTCACATGACTCTGGCCAGTCACAGAGCCGGAGTTCGCGGCACCGAAAGGAAGAGGGGTGAAGAATGGACACTCGCTACTAGCGAGGAAGACGGGGACATTGCGGGCTTCTCCTGCAGGTAAGTGTCACATAATGGGCTACTATGCGATGCACAGTAGCGCATTATGCTTTACCTTTACAGGGAAACATAGAGGAACACCCACCAGGGTTTACTTCCTCTTTAGGAAAGCATGTCCGAAGTTTTGAAACAAGTGTAAACAAGCCCTTAGGGCACTAAATAAAATGGTTAGCTTACAGTCCTGTCTACACCTTGTATTTGCTTTGCTTCAGCTTTGCTTTAAAATGTATACCCCATGTCGCTTTAGTGGTGATTCAAAGCGTCTTCAAAGCCTCCACAGAACTCTATGACAAAGCTCGCTTGAAGCACCTGTGGCTTTTGAGAGGCTTTATTTCAGCTTTGCTTTGTTTTGGAAAAATTGCAGGTATGAGATATCCATACACACACAGGGCAGCTGTCAAGCTTCAACAAAGCTTCAAAAGAGCATCACCGACGCTTCATTGAAAGCATCATTGAAGCACCACCAGCACAACAAAAACACATCATAAAAACATGTTGAAGCAGAAGGCGCTTTAGTGTGTGCTGAAGCCAGAGCAAGTGTAAATGAGCTCTTATGCACTGTACACACGGTCGGAATTTACGATGGAAAAAGTCTGATGGGAGCTTTTCATTGGATATTCCGACCGTGTGTATGCCCAATCAGACTTTTTTCATCCGAAATTCCGAAGACTTAGATAGAGAACATGTTCTCTATTTGTATGGAAAATCCGTTCGTTCGTCCGATCAAGTCGACGCATGCTCGGAAGCATTGAACTTCATTTTTCTCAGGTCGTCGTGGTGTTATACGTCGCTGCGTTCTTGACGGTCGGAATTTGGTGTGACCGTGTGTATGCAAGACAGCTTGAATGGAATTCCGTCGGAAAAACCATCCAAATTTATTCAGACGGAAAAAAACGGTTGTGTGTACAGGGCATAACAGACAGCTTAACCACTTAAGGACCGCCTCCTGCACATATACATCGGCAGAATGGCACGGCTGGGCACAAGCACGTACAGGTACGTCCTCTTTAAGTGCCCAGCCGTGGGTCGCTGGCGCACGCCCGCGACCCGGTCCGAAGCTCCGTGACCGCGGGACCCGCAAAACCCGATCGTTGCTGGAGTCCCGCGATCGGTCCACCGTTCTTCACTGTGGCGCCGTCATTGATCGTGTGTTCCCTTTTATAGGGAAACACAATCAATGACGTCACACCTACAGCCACACACCCCCACGGTTAGAAACACAAATGAGGTTACACTTAACCCCTTCAGCGCCCCTTGTGGTTAACTCCCAAACTTTAATTGTCATTTTCACAGTAAACAATGCATTTACAATGCATTTTTGCTGTGAAAATGACAATGGTCCCAAAAATGTGTCAAAATTGTCCGAAGTGTCCGCTATAATGTCGCAGTCACGAAAACAATCGCTGATCGCCGCCATTAGTAGTAAAAAAAAAAATGAATAAAAATGCAATAAAACTATCCCCTATTTTGTAAACGCTATAAATTTTGCGCAAACCAATCGATAAACGCTTATTGTGATTTTCTTTACCAAAAATAAGTAGAAGAATATGTATCGGCCTAAACTGAGGAAAAAAAAGTTTTTTTATATATTTTTGGGGATATTTATTATGGCAAAAAGTAAAAAATATAGATTTTTTTCAAAATTGTCGCTCTATTTTTGTTTATAGCGCAAAAAAGAAAAACCGCAGAGGTGATCAAATACCACCAAAAGAAAGCTCTATTTGTGGCAAAAAAAGGACGCCAATTTTATTTGGGAGCCACGTCGCACGACCGCGCAATTGTCAGTTTAAGCGATGCAGTGCCGAATCGCAAAAACTGGCCAGGTCCTTTAGTGGCTAAAAAGATCATTGGTGTCATCTCATTGGCTTTGCCATGTGCCAATGGTCACCAGAACTCTGTAGGCACCACCAAATGGGAGGTCAGCCAGCCACAGCTCACATAATCTCTGGAGGACAACTGGTTGAGAAGAGCTGTCTAGACCAACCAAAAGCAAATGACCTTGAGATTGCGTTGGGAAGGTTACCCCACCCATATGGTGTGTGTTGGTCCCAAGTTTACGTCTGCTCTAGGACTGATACACATTAATTACATCAACAAATCTAATGTATACAGTAGTGAACACTGTGTATACCACTTCCATTTCTCTCAGATTTCTTCCCCATCTGTAAAACCTCTGCAGACTGGTAAAGGTAACTGATTAGTACTTGTCGTCAATCGACGGCGATCCCCTGCAGACATTTGTCCGTAATATTTATAATAAATACAACAAGCGTTTGGATACAAATGGCGGCATGGAGCGTTACACATTAATTAAGGCTCATTCATTGACCTGAAAGCTGTTTAAATTCATAAGTACATTTTTCTTATCATGGAAACAAACAGGCTAAACATATGTTTAGGTGCTCACACAGAATACGTTATGAGAGAACCGGAGACGCTTTGTCTTTTTCATTTCCTTTCTCTTTGGGCTTCATTACTCGAAGCATCTGTAATAGGGACTGTCTGTGTTCCCCAGAGTGGCCACACTGAAGAGGAGAAGCAGATTAGCGACTAGCAGGAATAGAGAGCTCACCTTTTTAGACAGCTTGGGAAATTCTCTTCTTTGTCTCCCTCGCCCCGATCTTAAGAGTTTTTCAGAGACATAAGTTAACGTGATCAGCTTAAAGGATAACTAAACCCAAGAACAAAAATGTAATATATTGAGGCTTATGCCGCGTACACACGATCATTTTTCGGCATGTAAAAAACTACGTTTTTAAAAAATGTCATTTAAAACGATCGTGTGTGGGCTTCACATAATTTTTCGGGTTCTGAAAAACGACAAAAAAAAAATTCGAACATGCTGCATTTTTTCACAACGTTTTAAACAATGTCGTTTTTCGGGTTGTAAAAAATGATCGTGTGTGGGCTTAAACGACGTTAAAAAACCTGCGCATGCTCAGAAGCAAGTTATGGGACGGGAGCGCTAGTTCTGGTAAAACTACAGTTCGTAATGAAGTAAGCACATTCATCATGCTGTAACAGACAGAAAAGCGCAAATCGTCTTTAGCCTCATACACACGCTCAGTCGGCCATACTTAACATTAGCTACGCCTCATATAGCAGGGGTAACTATACGCTGAAAAAAGCCTAACGTAAACGACGTAAAAAATTGTGCCGGCCGGACGTACGTTTCTGAATCGCTGTATCTACCTAATTAGCATATTCCTTGCGTAAACATACGGAAGCGCCACCTAGCGGCCAGCCTGAAAATGCAGCTTAAGATATGACGGTGTAAGACACTTACACCAGTCGGATCTTAGGGATATCTATGCGTAACTGATTCTATGAATCAGGCGCATAGATACGACCTCCCGAACTCAGAGATACGACGGCGTATCAGGAGCTACGCCGTCGTATCTCTTTTCTGAATCTGGCCCCTTAATTTTAGGCACATTTTTTTTTTCCTTTACAACTCCTTTAAGTATTTCTCCTTTGATTCTATTACACAGTGGTGGGTCCCCCGCCCTGTCTTAAGGCTAACCCCCTCCAGACGGCTCCGTGGTCTGGAAGGAAGGCATTGTTCTGTGCTTGACCATTTATTTGTTTATGTACTTTAATTATCTCCTGGGACTTCTCTGTGTCATTACACATCTCAGTCCTCCTTTTCAAGCTATCGGACCAATCCCTGCTGACCCTGTTTCAAGTCCTCATTTGCATGGCCAAGGGGACCTATGTGAGGACTAGCGTGTACTTTACAATTGACTGATAGCAAAGTGGTTGTTTGGGCGGGGTGTGCAAACTGCTATGTATAAAAGTGTGTTGTGTGCATCCAATAAAGAGAAGATTCCTGTTGGAACTTACATACAGCCTGCCCGGTGTTTGTTCTGAGCTATCACAACTGGATTTGAACGGCACATAGCTGTAATTCGAATCCCGGAGCATCGAATGACCGAACCATCAGATGTTGCAATCTGCAATCTGATGCAATAGCAGCAGAGGAGTTTCGGGAGAGTGGAACCGAGCAGGCAGGGGCTCGCTACATAGTGTAAAATTAATGTAACAAGCTCTCGCACCTCCAAGTGACCACAGTGAGTGAAAATGAAAGAAAAAATGCTGCTCAATCTAAATGTACATAAATAAATAAATACACAAGTAAATAGTAATAATAAAGTGATAAGCGCAAATAGATACCGTATTTATCTTCCTATAACGCGCCCCGGCGTATAGCGCGCACCCCCAACTTAGAAGGAAAATTCCTGAAAAAAAAGAAATACGTACAGTTTGTATGCCCCTCGTCGGTGTCTTGCCCGCCGTCCATCGCGTCCATCGGCGGCCTTGTCCGGTCCGGCGTCCTTCTGCGGCCATCGTGGTGTCCTCCCCGCTGTGTTTTTCTGACGATCCCTGCTTCCCGCGCTGTGTTTGAACCACTCCGCCGACATATACCGAGCGCAGTACACTCGGGTATACTCGGGCAGGCTCGGCTCCTCTCACGTAAAGGACGTACAGGACGCACAGGACGTGACCGCGAGCGGAGCCGAGCCTGCCCGACTATACCCGAGTGTACTGTGCTCGGTATATGTCGGCGCAGTGGTTCAAACACAGCGCGGGAAGCGGGTATTGGCGTATATCGCGCACCCACGATTTTGCCCTGATTTTAAGGCAAAAAAGTGTGCGGTATACGCCGATAAATACGGTATATAAATGGACACAGCCAAGTGCTATGTGGATAGCCTATTAAGCTAAAGGCTAAAAAATGTTTAATGTGTAACACAAGTGTCCCATACAGTGAGTAATCAACGTGAATAAATAACAAAATTATTAGTGGTGATGATGTTCTTCCTGTGGTCTTCTAGATAATTCTTCAAACCAGTGAGCTCACAGAGCGCTTACCTTCCTGCAGTGATAAAAACTCCTGTATAGGTCTCTGTTTGCGATGGTAATGGATGTTTGCTGTGTGGCTCCCACAGATCCGGTTCTTCCTGGCGTCCAAAAGGTGTAGGCTAAGTCCTCAAGGTAGTCATCAGTGGTGCTCAGGATAAATGAAATAGACTTTCCATGGTGAAGTACGCAATGTACAGTTTAAAAGAAGGTAAAAAACGCTTCTTACAAGGGAAAATTAAAAAATTAACAGTCCACACAATGCTTCCTGGTGTTCCTTGTGTTTCCGTCCCTTACATGTTACGCCACGTCACAGATTTGCTTCATTAATTGATGTGCGTTTCTCTATTTTAAGTTTCTGGATAAGCCATTCACTGTAATCGCCCACCATTTTAATGGCACCATCCTGGATGGAGACATTTACTCCAACAGGATGGCCGTCGGAAATGTGTGCGATGTCAGTATGGTAAATCAACACTATGAGAGTCATGCTAACGAGTACCAACCAACAAAATGGCCGTCGCCTTTACGGAGACATGAACTCCGGCAAGATGGCCGCCGTGTCACTTCCGCTATGTATGTATAAAAGACAAGCCTTTTAACCAATCCATCACCTCTGATGAAGCCACGTGACGTGGCGTAACATGTAAGGGACGGTAACACAAGGAACACCAGGAAGCATTGTGTGGACTGTTCATTTTTTTATTTTCCCTTGTAAGCAGCGTTTTTTACCTTCTATTAAACTGTACATTGCGTACTTTGTAAAATGTAAATTTGCAAAGAAAACCCATGTAGCTTTTTCTCCATTTCAAATAGACAGGTCCTCTTTAAACAGCGTGTTGTGTTGTTCCATTAAACTTCAATCGGAAGAAATATATTCAGACTCCAGACTCTTTGTATTGCAATACTGGGAATAGTTTTCTTAGATTATACAGATAAAGCCATTATCGAAGTCTAGAAATGCAAATGAATGTGTTTTAGGAAGTAAAACATGATATCTTTGGATTATAGAAATCATTTTCTCTATTTAATGAAGAAGTCTTTTACACTAAATACTCCAGGGTGGCTTTCTTTGGATTTTTTATTTTTTCATTTTTTATTATTGCTTTATATAGTCATTCTTAAAGAAAAACGGCACAATATAAACAAGAAGCATCCTTCCTTTGTTAGTCTTTGGTATCAGTCAGTGCTGTCCCATCCAGTCATTAGACCTGATCTGCATATTTGTTCTGGGTCATACATTGGATTGGTATGACAGCCAGGTAACCATCATTTCCATAAAGAAGTAAGCTGGAATTTTTGAATCACTTAAAGTGTATTTCCAATTTGCATCCTAAATCGAGATAACACCTACTTTATATTTGTTTACATGTCCCCATTCACTTAGTTTAATTGCAGTATAGAGAAGTAGACATGTGCAATTCATTTAGTTCCAAATTTTAAAAAATGTTGTCAAATTAGTTAATTACAAAACTTCTGAATTTCCGAATTTTTTAATTTCTGAAATTTCAAATCTTGGAATTCCGAATTTTAGAATTTCTGAAATTTAGAATTTCCGAAGTTTCGTAAATTCTGAAATTTGGAAATTCAGGAAGTTCGTAATTTCGTAAATTGAAAAATGTGAATTTCCGAAATTCAAAATTCAAAAATTCGTAAATTCAAAAATTCTGGAAATTCAAAAATCTGAAATTTGAAAATGGGAAATTTTTGATTGATTGATTCGAAAATTCAAAAATTTTCGAATTTCAGAATCCTGAATTTTTAAATTTCCAGAATTTCTGAAAAAAGCTAAAAATCAAATGAAACGAAATTAGAACAAATGACTAGAAAGTAGCGCATGTTTCCCATGTTTAGAACAGTCCCTGTTTTCACATTGTTCGTCTCCCGCGGCGTAATCCCATATCAGTCGGGTTTTAAAAGAAGCTCTGCAAACGGAGATGAGTTTGGAAAAATTAAAGGGGCAAAAGTGTTCCCAACAGTGTAATAAAGTTTCCAGCGGATAAATCCTCTGGCGGATTTGGATCTGATGGCTGTACTCACCATCAGATCGAAATCCACGCGGAATCCATCCGCGGCGACGTGTCGCGCCGTCGCCGCGACGACGATGCGGCGACGTGCGTGACGCTGGAAGGTAAAGACTTCCACGCATGCGTCGAATCATTACGACGCATGCGAGGGAGGGGAGCGGACGGATTGATCCGGTGAGTCTGTACAGACCACCGGATCAATCCGCTGGACAGGATTCAAGCGGATAGATTTCTTAGCATGCTAAGAAATTTTTATCCGCTTGAAATCCCTCGGCTGGAATTTTTTCCGCCGATAAATGTCCGCTCGGACGTACACACGACCGGATCTATCCGCTGGAACTGATCTGCGGATAAATCCCAGCGGATAGATCCGGTCGTGTGTACAAGGCCTGAAGGAAAAAAAGTAATTTAAAGTGGTAGTAAAGTTTTTACTACCACTTTTACCTACAGGTAAGCCTATAATAAGGCTTACCTGTAGGTATAAAGAATATCTCCTAAACCTGTACGGTTTAGGAGATATTCCCCTCGCAATGCGGCGCATGCGCAGTGGGGATCCTCGGCTAGAGGCCCGGCAGCCGCCAGACCTTGTCAGAATGAAGTCTCCCATGCTCCAGCCAATCACAGCGCTGGAGCGGCGATACCTGGGAGACACGCCGAGGCAAGATGACATCTCGCTCGGTGTGGACCAGGTAAGTTCTACACACCTCGTTCCAAGGTAAGTATTTCATAATGAGCTAGTATGCGGTGCATACTAGCTCATTATGCCTTTTGCCTTTCAGGTGTAAAAAATAAATAAAACATTGTTGCGGGTATACAACCGCTTTAAAACTACTCGTGGCTATTAATGAATTGTCGGGTCCCGGCAATACAGATCAAAGTCATTGAAAAAAATGGCATGGGTTCCCCCCCAGTCCATTACCAGGCCCTTTGTGTCTGGTATGAATTAAAAAAAAAATGTGTGGGGGTCCCCCCCAAATTCCATTACCAGGACCCCCCAGGTTTGGTATTGATATTAAGGGAAACCCTGTCCCAAATAAAAAAAAATGGCGTGGGGTTCCCCCCAAAAATCCATACCAGACCTAACAGTCGCCCTGTAGCAATAAATGTGCGACAGGACGGTTGGCCAGCTAATTTGTTAAAATGTATAGAGTACCTTCTTTTTGTTGGTAATCTGGGTGTCTGTAGTCGCTGCTTTTGTTGCAGGAGAGAAGAAGACACCTACAACACACTTATTTTCATTCACATACAGAAAGCCTGATTAAAAAAATAAAAATAAATGTCAGTACTAATTCATATCCCACAACCATTGGTTAGATTGAAACCTGCTTTGGAAGGATGAATATGAATGGTGACTACAGAAAACCAAGAAAGATACAAATAAAGAGGACAGGAAGTACACTCCCAGTGACCTGGTGAAGTGCTCTCTGAAAATCTACCTGAGGGGGATCTCAAATAACTTAGATTGAAGAACTCTGATTGCACCTCCTGATTGTAGCACAATTGCAATGTTTGCTGCATAGCACTGATTAACTTCACCTGTTGACTAGAATCAAGGAAGGATGATACAAGAGCCATGCTTCCAAGATATATAAATGGCAACAATATTCTCTCCAAGAGACACCACACAACCCTTATGTTAATTGTCTCATTATAAAGGTCATATGCTCATCATATCATTCTTCTGTGGCGAGTGTTTTCTCATTGTTCGTCTCCCGCGGCGTAATCCCATATCAGTCGGGTTTTAAAAGAAGCTCTGCAAACGGAGATGAGTTTGGAAAAATTAAAGGGGCAAAAGTGTTCCCAACGGTGTAATAAAGTTTAACAAAACTTAATAAGAACAAATTAAAAGCACTCACAAAAGTAATAACAGCTAGTAAAATATCCGCAGCACAAGATTGGACATTTAGCTATAGAATGCTACAGATAGAGCCACTTATAAAAATCCAATCATGTCCAATGAGGGCGTGAGGATGTCTTAAAGGATTTTTTTTCTCCTTAACCACTTCATTACTGGGCACTTACACCCCTTCCTGCCCAGGCGGGGAATGCACATAAAAGGACGTCCAGGGACGTCCACCCGGCAGTTGAGAGCCGCGCTGTGGACGTCTTTCGTCTATAGTGCGGCTCTCAAGTGGTTACATTTTTTTCACCTTAATGCAATCTATGCATTAAGGTGAAAAAACATCTGATGCTGCCGGCCCCCCCAGCCCCCATTATACTTACCTGACCCCTTGAAAGTCCCGCGCTCAGTCCCGAGATCCTCCTCGCCGCTCAGCCTGGCCGCTGATTGGCTAGAGTGGATGGATTGAGAGCAGCACAGCCATTGGCTGGCGCTGCTGTCAATCACATCCAGTGATGCGGGGCCGAGTGATACAGTGAGCGGCTATGGCCGCTCGCTGTATCACGGGAGCGCGCCCGCAATTACTCACCACCATGCAAGCTCGCTCGCATTACTGTGGTCAGTACTTGTGGGAAGGACCAGAGACAGCCGCTGAGGGACCCCAGAAGACGTGGATCGGGGCCACTCTGTGCAAAACAAACTGCACAGTGGAGGTATAACATGTTTGTTATTTTAAAGGAAAAAAAAATTTCCTTTACTAACCCTTAGTAAAGAGGTGATGCTGGGAGCAGTAGCCGTAGGAGTAGGACAGCTGAGCACTGGGACTTCTCTTTTTGCTACACTACCAATGGGGTTCATGGTCCCTGCCTGCCGTCACATAAAGTAAGCAATACAAAACAGTATACATTCTCATAAAAGTACATTGCACAGCAGGCACATATCATGAGTATGAAGTTATGGGGTAACAGATGCTTTAAGGCAAATAGACTGTGCACTCTGCAGGGGCATTTGCTCCAGAGCCTAGTAAATTAGAGAAAGCTCTGCTGACCTCTATCATACAATTATGTGCAAGCAAAATTTCATTTTTTTCCCTTGTGTTGATTATTCTTTGCAAAGTAAAGCTTAGCCTCATTTGGCGATTGCAGAATGAAATTGCACTTGCAAAATGCAGTCTATTTGCCTTTAGTAATTCAGCTCCTTCGTGTTTTTTCTGCTGTCAGTCTTCTACATTTCTATGTTACATGTATTTTCTCAATTCTTTTATTTACTTTCTTCCCTTGTCTATCCCCTTTTTGTGCTTTTGTGTCTTTCAATACAATGGAATTTTGATGAAAAGATGAAAGAAAAATAACTTGTGCTGTCAAATCCTAGATAATAACAACTTTAGAGTCATTCAAAATTTGAAAGAAGTTTTAGTAGTAAAACATTATTGCTTGATATGCCGCTCACTTTTAAGGATATCTAAATCATCTTTCAAGATCACTAAGAAGTCTCACATTAAAGTATACAGTATGTGAACCCATACCTTGTAAAACAACCCATTCAGTTTAAAACAGAAATGTAAAACATTTGAATGTAGTGTGTGCCCCGCATCTCCGCTGCCATGTCAAGCTGACCAGGGCTGAAGGGAGAGCGTGCCTGTCAGCTCCTGCAGGGGATTTCTCCCCCTCCCTCTCCTCTTCATTGACTATTTTGCTAGCACACACACAGGCATCCGTTTGTCTGCTCCCTCCTCTGCATCCACATTGGCAGGGGGAGGTAGCCAATCATTAACAAGCAGGACTTCAGAAAGGAATTGTGGGACATATAGTTGTTGAGCAAACGGCCCCATAGCAATCCATAGGGGACAGAACTACACACCCTAGCATGCTATGGGGGAAAAATAACCACAACACCATCTTGTTTGCCTGAGGCAGTGGCGAAATTACCAGGGTTGCAACAGTCGCACTTGCGACTGGGCCCTCTCATTCCGCCAGTGTGGAGGGACCCCTCACCTCCCCCTGTACTTCCGGCTGGCATCACTTATATATATTACCAAAACTATTGGGACACCAGCCTTTACACACACTGGCTGGAGTACAGACAGCAGTGGAGATGGAGCTTAGCGCCACCATTTAAAGTGGAACCAATTTTAGATCTCTTGCATCTCTACACATTGTCAGTGGCAGTATTTATATATCATCCGTGATATAATTCAGCACCATGGACAGAACTTATACACATTGGCCCGGATTCACAGACATCGGCGCATATTTAATGCCGCCGCAGCGTATCTAATATACTCTACGCCGACGCAGCGCACACAGAGGCAAGCACTGGATTCACAAAGCACTTGCTCCCACTCGCTCTTAAAGATATGCTGGGTTTCCTCGGCGTAAGCCAGCGTAGGTGGAAGTGAGCATGAGCCATGCTAATGAGGCGTGACCCCATGCAAATGATGGGCCAAGCGCCATAGAAGTACTTAAAATGAACGGCGCATGTCCCGTCCCGTGGCCGCATCCCAGTGTGCATGTTCAGAATCACGTTGAAACAACTGCCTAAGATACGACGGATCACTGCCTATGACGTGAACGTAACCTACGCCCAGCCCTATTCACGTACAACGTAAACGACGTAAAATACGACGGCTGTGTTCCCTGGTCCATACCTTAGCATGGGTTGCGCCTCCTATATGGGGAATAACTTTACGCCGGACGTACGACTTACGCAAACCGCGTATATGATGTGCCGGGCGCAAGTACTTTGTGAATCGGCGTATCTCCCTCATTTGCATATGTGCATAGAAAATCAATGGGAGCGGCAAATGCGCCCAGCATAAATTTGCGCCCACGATACGCCGGCATAGGAAAGTTACATCGCTCGGATGAAGCCTATTTTCAGGCGTATCTCAGTTTATGGGCACGGCGCACAAATACGACGGTGCATACTTACACTTACGCGGCATATCTCGAGATACGTCGGCGTAAGTGCTTTGTGAATCAGCCGTTATCAATAGCAGTGTTCAGCACCATATCTTTCTCTGGTCTAATTCAGCACCATGGACAGCACCTATACCCTACCTAATATGCTGCAAATCAAGCACAACATACACTAAGGGCCAGATTCACATAGCAGATACGACGGCGTATCTCCTGATACGCCGTCGTATCTCCTGATACGCCGTCGTATCTGTTGTTCTATCTATGCGACTGATTCATAGAATCAGTTACGCATAGATAGCCATAAGATCTGACAGGTGTAATTGTTTTACACTGTCGGATCTTAAGATGCAAAACCGCGGCCGCCGCTGGGGGGAGTTTGCGTCGTAAACCAGCGTCGGGTATGCAAATTAGGAGTTACGGCGATCCACGGCGGTTTTTCGCGTTCGCTACGTCGCCGCTAGTCTAGTTTCCTGTCGCAAAGTTAGTCGTTTTTTTTGGTGCCATAACTTTACACAGCAATCGTATTGCTGTATAAAGTATGGCCGTCGTTCCCGCGTCGAAATGTAAAAAATAACGTTGTTTGCGCAAGCCGTCCGGGAATACGGAATCACGCTACGTGCGTCGCAGTTCGAAAAAATGACGTCACTTTGCGCAAAGCACGGCGGGAGTTCGGAAACGGAGCATGCGCGGTAGGTCCGGCGCGGGAGCGCGCCTAATTTAAATGGCACACGCCCATTTGAATTGGCCCGCCTTGCGCCGGCGTAGGTTTTCATCGCAAGTGCTTGGTGAATCAGGCACTTGCGATGAAAAATTGCGGCGGTGTAACGGATACGTTACGCCGCCGCTCTTCTATGTGAATCTGGCCCTATATTGCCAAAAATATTGGTACACCTGCCTTTATACGCACATGAACTTTAATGGCATCCCAGTCATAGTCCGTAGGGTTAAATATTGAGTTGGCCCACCCTTTGCAGCTATAACAGCTTAAATTCTTCTGGGAAGGCCGTCCACAAGGTTTAGGAGTGTGTCTATGAGAATGTTTGACCATTCTGGCAGAAATGTATTTGTGAGGTCAGGCACTGATGTGGACAAGAAGGCCTGGCTCTCAGTCTCTTCTCTAATTCATCCCAAAGATGTTCACACAGCTCCTTTCTCTATCAGCAACGTAGAGAGCGCCCTGACTCTCCTGTAGTCCAAGAGAGGGGGCGAGCACGACACTCCACACCAGGGAGAAAACCTCGCATTACTGTGTGGAGTTACAGACAGAAGAACAGGAAGTGAGGATTTCTCAGAAGAAATAAGAACATTTAAAAGCAAAATGGAAGGATGAGGTAAGTGAAGGAGGACAGCACTAAGGTAAAGGAAGCTATTTAGGAAACAAATATTGTACCTTTACAACCCCTTTAAGCTGTAGAAATGTTATACTGCAAAAAGTTTTATAAGACAGCTTTTTCACTTTCTAATTATGTGACATAACGCTCATTGAAATCTTCGCACTGCTCTGTGCACAAACAATTATTCTTTCCATATGCAGCCTTGGAGCGCAATTGCCTCCTTCTTCCATGCTGCATAATCTTTTAATGGTATTAGGGAATAGCGGAAGGGGCTCGGCCCACAGACTGCTATCCTCAAGGCCACTTAACGCACAAAGTCATGATGCTATTTTAATAATATCGTGGGGAATAGAGAGCCAGTGATGCAAAACCACCATCCCTGTAGAGATTACAATCTCTGATTTTTATCAAAGCTTTCAAAGTATAACCTTCATTACTGCCCTCTCCATGTGATTGTTCTTGGACGTGCCGCCTTCATTGTGAGGTCCCCATAATCTTTATCATTTCCCTATAAATATTCCAATTTAGCGAGGAGTGCCTCGGAGTGAATGAGGTGTAAATGTAAACTGCAAAATTATAGCCCTTAAATTTACTTCTTTTTCTTCTCGATTTGGGATCTGTGCCGTATAACTAAAATGTCTGTAATTTGAATTCCATTCACAACAGGCCAATGTTATCCGGCGCCCCCCTAGGCTGTGAAGTGGAAAGAAAGTCGGCTCCATGCTCACAATTAACTCCTATTTCTTCCTTTATTAAAATGTTGACCAATCCCTGGGTTGCAACAGGAGGAGGATTTTAGCTTTGGAAAAATTACAATGTGAACTGTTGGACTAAGAGTAGGTGTGTAATTGGAGAATTGAGACCGCAAGACATTCTGCACTACAAGAAAAACTAAAGACCATCAATGGGCAAAAATTAAGCTTTATAGAGGGATTCCAAGGCAACCAGCTGAACCAAAATAAGAAGGTTTACTTAATGTACCTGTCATGGATATGCAATAAAGTCTGGCAGCTTACCTGTCTCATGTGTTCATTAGAGGCCTGATCCTCTTTCTGGCTGTCTTTTATCACCTTCCTCCCTGTATGGCTCCACCCCAGGCCATCCCAGGAAGCCTATATTAACCACTGCACTGCTAGTCTGCTTCGCTGTTCAACCTTTGTTTGTAGCTTGTTCCTGTCTGCAGTGTGTTACATTTACCTTCCTGTGTACCGACCTTGGCTCGTCTCTGACTTCTCCTGTTTGCCTGTTTCCCTGACCCTTGGCCTGTTCCTTGTTTACCCTTGTCTGCCTGTTGCCCCGACCTCGGCTTACCCATCACTATCACTTGTCCTGGTTGCTGCTTCCCCTCTCTCCCTGCGGAGCGTGACCTTGGGGACCCCAGGGGTCGCGACCTGGATCCAGCTGCGGCGAAGGCCATCCTCACCACCAGAGGCTCTGGTGAACACAAAGCTGGGTCTTAGACTCCGCGCCCTGGGGAATCTTGGGCTCATGCTTCCTCTCTGATCGCAGCAGTCGGCCATAGGGTTCACTACCCTGTGGTGCATCCCTGACCCCAACGGGGTGCACTTGTCACCTGGCCACAGGTGACCTGACAGTACCTTATTCTATTTTTTTGGTAAATTTTAAGCTTTTTACTTGTCTTCTTTTGTCCTCCCGAGCGACTCCTCTCTTTTCCTTCACCTTGTCATCCTCGCCTTTCTCTCCCTCTACCTTAACCACATTCCCCCTTTCCTTAAACTTCCATATCTTCTTATTCCTCTTCCTTCTCACTTCCCAGCCATTATTCTCTCTTCCTTCCCTTCTCCTGTCCTCTCAGGATTCTCCTTAAAGGGGTTGTAAAGTTTTGTGTTTTTTTAACTGAATGCATTTTATGCATTAAGGTGAAAAAACACCTGGCAAACACGACCCGCCAGCCCCCCCCCCCGTTTTACTTACCTGATCTCGTTCACCTGCTGTGCGTGTCCCCAGCATCCTCTTCTCCACTGAGTCTTGGCGTTAATTGGATAGATTGATAGCAGCGCAGACATTGGCTCCCGCTGCTGTCAATCAAATGCAATGAAGCGGCCGAGTCATACACTCGCCAAGTGTATCACACAGGAGCGTGCCCGCAAGGTAACCCTCTCAGGAGAGAGCTTCCCAGAGGTGGTTACCTATTGCGGGGAGGAGCTGTAAGAGGCGCCGTGGGGACCCCAGAACAGGAGGATCACACAAAGCTTTAGTGTCACTTTAAAGCCTTCCTTTCCTTGATCTTTCATTATGTGATAAGTTGTGTAACCATAAAATTTCCATCCACAAATGGAAGCTCCCACAAGTGGATTAGATGCAAAATCCACCAGGATCTACAGAGTATAAAAGAGAAGAGAGGCGCCTCCAAGTGTAGCAATATGGTTACATTTAATGAAGGTACAACATTTAGCAACTCACATGGTTGATGATTAAAAGAGGCACATCTAAGAATGCAGGGATCTGGGGTAAAGCCGGCTCTCACCGCTGTCAGTCTTCAATTGCGACTGGGAAGACTACCCTGCAGTAGAGTGATCTTTAAGCGAGGCTTGAAGAGCTTGTAGAAGGGACGACATCAGTGGTGGTGCAGAGGACGATCTATGTGGATCGCTTTACCCCGGATCCCTGCATACTTAGATGTGCCTCTTTTAATCATCAACCATGTGAGTTGCTAAATGTTGTGCCTTCATTAAATGTAACCATATTGCTACACTTAGAGGCTCCTCTCTTCTCTTTTCTACTCAGTTGTGACAGGACGCTATTTGTATATCAAGACATTGCTTGTATATCAAGGCAAAATGTATTAAAAAATGTTGCTTGTCTTGCAAAACCAAGTTACTCTCAAACCAAGGTTTTACTGTACTTGTATATAGCAGAACCTCGAGGTGCTCATTAGGAAGCTGCTGGAACCTTTATGTACCCGGATCTGTTTTACAATTCAGCTGCAGCTTAGCAGTTCTATTATGGCCACAAGTTTACTGGGGGTTTTTTTGGACACGAGGGATCTGAATACACAAATTGCGAAACGAGTCAAAGTAGTTGATACAGCTGTGACTGCATCTCATGGGAGTTAATCAAGTTAACGATATAGGCAGATCATCCATTAAAGGGGCTTCTCATCAACGTAAAATCAATTTTGGGTGTCTTCAAATACTTTCTGCCCCATTCATCATTACAAAGGAAAAGGTGTTTGAGTGGAGCTGAAGTCTGTTGCAAAAGACACCATGAAAAAAAATAAAAAAAATAAAAATAAATAAATAAATACAATGTTATTTATATTACCAAATGGGGAGTTGGGGGGGTCTGTGCTGTATCAGCACAGACCCCATCAAATGTACCCATAAGCTGCCAATCAGTGCCCAGTCCGTGCCCCATCATAACCCCCTGCCAGTGCCCAATAAAGTGCCAATCAGTGCCCACCATAGTGCCAATCAGTGCACAGCATTAACACCTGTCAGTACCTGCCCAATCAGTGCTGCCCATCAGTGCCATCTATTAGGCCCCGTACACACGATAGAATCTATTCACAGATAAATCCCATCGAATGGGTTTCTGCGGATAGATTCTATGGTGTGTACACTCCGGCGGATATTTATCCGCGGATATTTCCGAATTCCAGCAGATAAATATTTGTCGACATGCACAGAATATCTATCTGCTGGAATCGGATCCCAAGGATGGATCCGCTCGTCTGTACAGACTCACCGGATCCATCCGTCCAAAGGGATTCCCCGCACGCGTCGTAATGATTTGACACATGCGTGGAATTCCTTATATGACAGCGTCGCGCCCGTCGCCGCGTCATAATAGCGGCGACGGCGCGACACGTCATCGCCAGAGGATTTCAGCGCGGATTTCAATGCGATGGTGTGTACACGCCATCGCATAGAAATCTGCTGAAATCCTCGAGAGGATTTATCCGCGGATACGGTCCGCTGGACCGTATCTGCGGATAAATCCTCTCGTGTGTATGGGGCCTTAGTGTTCATCAATGCCACCTGTCAGTGCCAATCAGTGCCCACCATGGTGCCAGTGTCAATCACAGTGCCAATCAGTGCACAGCATTAACATCTGTCAGTACCTGCCCAATCAGTGCTGCCCATCAGTGCCATTTATTAGTGTCCATCAATGCCACCTGTCAGTGTCAATCAGTCCCACCTGTCAGTGCCCATCAGTGCTGCCTGTCAGTGTTTTTATTTTTTATTCCGCATTGGACCTACTATTCACTGCTGCATTGGACTCCACTGCACCATCTCCCTTATGGTGAGAACAAGCTGTCTTTGACCACTTGTGAAAACATATGGTCCAACTCATCTGGTAAGGAGGCACTTCTTATACTGGTGGAGGATATCATCACATTTGCCGAAGATTTTTGCTATCTCACTGGGTGTCATCTTAATTCTTGATTCTTCAGTCAAGGACTCTATTTGCGCTGCACTTTTATTATTATTTATCATTTGTACTTTTTGAGGTTTTTGTGATTGCCTCTGTTGGTGTTCAGCTTGCAATCAACTTAGTTTTATTTGTAACATTTGTGCGCTGATTGCTGTTTTTTCTAGTGATCAAATACCACCAAAGGAAAGCTTTATTTGTTGGAAGAAAATGATAAAAATGTAGTGTGGGTACAGTATTGCACGACCGCACAATTGTCATTCAAAATGCGACAGCGCTGAAAGCTCAAAATTGTCTTGGGCAAGAAGGGGCGAAAGTGCCCGGTATTGAAGTGGTTAAATACATATATGTTGTGCGTTAGACATGTGCACACTGAAATATTTTGTTTCGTAATTTAGTTTTCGTCCGAAAAATAAATGTATTTAGTTACTCCCGAAATTTGTTTTTATTTATTTTGTTTTTCGTTAAAAAAATGTATTCGTTCCGAATATCCAAATTAAGGTCGAATCCATCATTGAAGGCTTATGGGGCCAAATTCTCAAAAGAGATACGCAGACTTAACTCCATTTTTCTAATTTTACACGGCGCGTATATTTGCGCGCGATCGTCAAAATGACTTAAGCAAAGATTTCCGTATTTTCAGCCGTACTTAAAGTAGTTACACCTGCGCATTCCCGGGCGCAAATTACGCTAGGCTCGCCGCTGTTTTTGATAGGCAAAGATGCAAATGAGGGAGTTAGGGCGATTCTCAGAATTAAGTGTGTGTGCCGTATTTTCCGCCCTGTGCGCACCTGTTAGTTTTTCTGACTAAATTTCCACATTATAAAACCAGCCCTAATTTTACACATGCTGTGGAAGGGTTTGCAGAAGGGAGTTACAGCTCTAGTTGTGAAGTTTGTTGTTGAAAAATGCCAGGACCAGCAATGATTTTGACGGCACTTGCTGCCTTACAGGCACAAAGGAGGAGGAGGGCACAGAGGAGGAGGATGAGGGCACAGGCGCGTGTTTATCGGCCACGCCGTGATATTTGGCAAATGCCAGTTTATGAGGTCATTGGCAACTACCGATTTGATAGGGAGGCCATCCTGGAGATTACCCAACTCCTTCATGAGGATCTAATCGCCCCAACCCTACGTTCCCATGCCCTGACACCTCTGGAAAAAGTTATGGCAACACTGCATTTTCTAGCGAGTGGCTCCTTCCAGCGAGCATCTGGAGGTGTGGCTGGGATGGTGCAGTCAACCATGAGTAAATGCCTACATCAGGTGGTCCCTGCCATACTGCGGCGCATGAGCCATCAGTTTGTCATGCCCACCCAGGAGGACCAGCGTGTGCAAGCAATGACAGACTTTTATAATATTGCTGGCTTTCCTAAGATCATCGGGGCGATTGACTGCACCCATGTGGCACTCCAGCCCCCCCATGATACTGAACACCTGTTCAGAAACAGGAAAGGCTGGCATTCAATCAATGTCCAGATGATTGTCGATGCACATGGCCTCATCTGGCACGTTTGTGCCAAGTTTCCCGGCTCGTGCCATGATAGTTTCATACTAAGGCAGACCAAGATCTACAGAGACTTGGAGATGAACGTGTATGGAGACAGCTGGCTGATTGGTGAGTGACATTGGTGTCAGGTATGCCCCCCCCATGATGGAGACATCACAAGGGGCACATGCATGACTAATATTCTCCTGTCTTTTCCCTTACAGGTGACTCAGGATATGCATTGGGACCCCACCTGATGACCCCCTTTCGGAACCCCCAAACACCCGGAGAACGAAAATACAATGAGGTGCACGTCCAGACCCGGGCTATAGTTGAGCGGACTTTTGGCATGCTAAAGTCACGATTCAGATGCCTGGACAAGACTGGGGGTACACTATTGTATTCCCCAGACTTTGTGTGCAAAATTATTGGTGCATGTTGCATACTGCACAATTTTGCATTAAGAAGGGGCATGCATGTGGAGATATCTCCTGACCTAACCCCCCACCCAGGCAACCCCCCCCCCCCAAACCCCTCTACCCGGTCTGCTGAGGGCCAGGCTATCAGGAGACAACTGTCTGAAGGCATCTTTGCCCAGTAAATGCATCCTAATACAATTTTTGTTTTTGATTTGCCAAGACCAAATCACAGAGATTATGTGACCTTTAAATCTTTCTTTTGCTAAATAAATGCACATTACTTATATGCCAAACAGAATGTTTATTTTGATTTACAAAACGCACATTAATTATCTCACAATGAGAATGCATGAATGCACGTCACTGTGGTCCCTAGCACAGACACATCACATGCACATAGAATTGGATTAGATCCAAGTACCCCCCCCCCCTTTGGTACTTGGGAGCAGTAACGCCCCGCCACGGCTCCAATTATGTCACTGTGCATTCATACACCATTCAGGAACCTAGGATGACTTCTCCCTGGTCCTGGGGATCCCTACTCCACCAAAACTGAGGGTGACACCCTTATGTTTTCAGGAATGCCATCCCCCCACATTCACACATCATTCACACACATATACCAAATCATAAGTACAGTGTAAAAAAAAAAAAAAAAAGTACCCCTGCAACTTAAGGATGTTGCCGAGTGCTCCTTCTGGGCTGCCCACAGGCACGGGGACGGGCACGGGGACGGGCACGGGGACGGCCACGGGGACGGCCACGGCCAACTGGGGGATCTTCACGGGGGGGGGGTCTGTGCAGGGGAGGGAGTATTTTCAGGGGGGGGGGACTGTGCAGGGGAGGGAGTATTTTCAGGGGGGGGGGACTGTGCAGGGGAGGGAGTATTTTCAGGGGGGGGGGACTGTGCAGGGGAGGGAGTATTTTGAGGGCGGGGGGACTGTACAGGGGAGGAAGCAGCCTCCCCTGGTGTCTGTCCTCCTGCTGGCCTTCCCTCCAAGGCAACGGCTATCCTTGTCAGACAGGAAGTTATGGCAGCCGTATTGGCCTGCACAGCCCGGGTATTGGCCTGCACAGCCTGGGTGAGGGCAGTCACCTCCTGGGCCACACCTGTTGTGGCGTTCCTCAGGTCCCACAAACAGGTGATGACCCCCACGGAGTTGGTGGCCACGTCACCCAGTGACTCCCTCATTGCACCCAGGCTGCGCTCCACCTTGCTGATAGTTTTTTGAATTGCAGACAGACTGCGGGTCTGCCGGACATTGTCCCTCAACAGACTGACCGGCAGACGCACCAACCCCCCCCTGTTTTCAGGGGTCGGCATCCTACTTGCCCCTGAGGCTTGTGGCCTTGGAGGAGGAGTTGGAGTGAGCCATGGGTGCTGCTGCATGTTGGAGGAGGGTTGGAAGGGGCGACCCATGATGGTGGCCTGACTTCTGGGCGCCTGTGGGGTTCCCTCAGGGGATGATTCAAAAGTCATATCTTGGCCCATCATTATTTCCTGCCCAATCAGAATATTGTCATCTTCCTCCCCCTCATCCTCCTCCCACTCAACATCCAAATTAGGGGAGTTGTGGGCACTCCCCTCCCATGGCGAATCCTGCCCTTCTTGGGACTCTGCATGAGCCTGTCTTGGGGGTGGTGCAGCAGCCTGCCCTGATGGGCCTGCAACCTCCTGACCTGATGGGCCTGCAACCTCCTGACCTGATGGGCCAGCAACCTCCTGACCTGATGGGCCAGCAACCTCCTGACCTGATGGGGCTGCCACCTCCTGGGCTGATGGGGCTGGCACCTCCTGGGCTGATGGGGCTGGCACCTCCTGGCCATCTGGGGAGGACACAAAACAATCACAGGTTGTTGGATCCATACACTTGGCACATCTTCCCTTCCCCCACCCACACATGCTAATCACCAGATAGAAATTCCAAAAAATGACCTGTCCTCATAAGAGGATCATTGTCAAAGCCAGGCAGGCCCACCACCTGCTGTGGGTGGAAACACTGGGCCACTGCCCATTCCTCCTCACTCATCCTGACTGGGCAGGGTCCCCCTCCTCCAGTGCCCCTGGTATGGGCATGCAGCGTTGCCAGCTTGTTCCGGGACACGCTCCTCAAGTCATTTATTTTTTTTTGAACTCCAGCGATGGTCCTGGTCTCCCCCCCCCCCCGCCGCATTGATCCGATTGGTGATCTTTTGAAGGATCTCCTTCCTCCTGGCCGGGGTGGTGGTGTGGCTCTCAGGGCCATGGAGAAATCGCCCAAATTTAATGACGCCCTGAGCAAGTATATGCTTCTCTGCCGGTGAAAAATTTAGCTTCCTGCGCTTGGGAGCCATGACAGACAACACCCAGCAACAGGGAACTCAGCCAACAAACAAACAACAATACACACACACACCAAAGAAAATACAAACAAGCCAAAATAAAAAATAGACAGACAGCTACTATTAATTTGAAAACAAACAGGCAAAAAAGGAAAACAAAAAATATAAACAAAACCAAAAAAATACTATTAGGAAAAACAAACAGGCAAACAATCAAAACAAAAAACAAATTATCAAAAACAAACACCAACTATACCCTCCAACTCCACAAACACTTTTCTCACAAAACAATCTTACCAACAAACACTGACAAACGTTCAAAGCAGAAGCAACTTGCTTTAGGAAGGGAACACAGGGAAATACTTTTGCAATTGAAGTGTGTTTGACTGGGGCTATTTAGACACAGGGCGATCTTCAAACTAAGTACGCTTGGCCTTTTACCTATCTCACTGATTGCGCTGACCAAAGTTCTGCACATGCGCATTGAGGTCCAGATTCGTGCGCGCATGCGCAGTACGGCCGGCACTTCATTTGCATGGGGTCACGGCTCATTACAATGAAGCACGCCCACTTCATTCCCACTTGCCATAACCACGCCTTAGGCATTGAAACTTAAGTTAAGGATGGCGCAGTTTTGTGCGCAAATGCACTGAGAATACGGTAGTTACGACACCAACTTAGGGCGCCGTAACTTAAATGACATAAGTTAGATAATCCTAAATTTAGACATGGTTTTGAGAATTTGGCCCATGGTGTCTGTCGAATGTTCTTAAGAAAAAAAAAGAAAAGAAGATTAGACAGAATCTTAATAAAAAAACAAAAAAAAACATTTTGACTCTTCATGTCTCTCTATGTCTAATCTTCACGTCTCTCTATGTCAAATCTTTTCTCTCTATGTCGAATCTTCATGTCTCTCTATGTCGAATCTTTTCTCTCTATGTCGAATCTTCATGTCTCTCTATGTCGAATCTTTTCTCTCTATGTCGACTCTTCTTCATGTCTCGTCAAATCTTTTCTCTCTATGTCGAATCTTTTCGCTTTATGCAGAATAATATTAGACTAATAGAGTTAAGGTTAGGCACAATTAAGGTCGAAACTGTAATTGAAGGCTCATGGTGTCTGTCGAATGTTCTAAGAAGAAGAAGAAGAAGAAGAAAAAAAGAAGATTCAACAGAATCTTTAAAAAAAAAAAAAATTTGAATCTTCATGTCTCTCTATGTCGAATCTTTTCTCTTTATGTCGAATCTTTTCTCTCTATGTCGAATCTTCATGTCTCTCTATGTCGAATCTTTTCTCTCTATGTCGAATCTTCATGTCTCTCTATGTCGAATCTTTTCTCTCTATGTCGACTCTTCTTCATGTCTCTATATTGTCGAATCTTTTCTCTCTATGTCGAATCTTTTCGCTTTATGTAGAATAATATTAGACTAATAGATTTAAGGTTAGGCACAATTAAGGTCGAATCTGTCATTGAAGGCTCATGGTGTCTGTCGAATGTTCTAAGAAGAAGAAGAAGAAGAAGAAGAAGAAGAAGAAGAAGAAAAAAAGAAGATTCAACAGAATCTTTAAAAAAAAAAAAAAATTGAATCTTCATGTCTCTCTATGTCGAATCTTCATGTCTCTCTATGTCGAATCTTTTCACTCTATGTCGAATCTTCATGTCTCTCTATGTCGAGTCTTCATGTCTCTCTATGTCGAATCTTCATGTCTCTCTATGTCGAATCTTCATGTCTCTCTATGTCGAATCTTCATGTCTCTCTATGTCGAATCTTCATGTCTCTCTATGTCGAATCTTCATGTCTCTCTATGTCGAATCTTTATGTCTCTCTATGTCGAATCTTTATGTATCTCTATGTCGACTCTTCTTCACGTCTCTACAATGTCGAATCTTTTCTCTCTATGTCGAATCTTTTCTCTCTATGTCGAATCTTTTCTCTTTATGTAGAATAATATTGGACTAATAGAGTTAAGGTTAGGCACAAATGAAAACTAAAATAAAGCATTTGTTTATGTCGGATCTTTCGTTTTTCGTTTTCTGTGCTTTCGTTATCGTTTGTTAAAACGATAACGAAAATACCTGAAATTCGGACGAAAATGCATTAGGACGAAAACAAATGCACATGTCTATTGTGGGTTAGAACAATTATTTCCATGAATATATTAAAAACACTCTTTAACAAAAATATGGCTGCATAATAGGAAACCTTTATTTATTTATTTTTTCTCAATAAGTAGTTTTGTGCTTAATAAGAAATTCTCAAAATCCGTATCTTTTGCAGTAGAGTTGGTTCACTTCACCGCAAAGCACCTGACCTCTTATAGCGGGGTAACATCTGCTTGTAAGACAGCCCAAGGCCCACTAGAAGGTAGAAGTATTTGAGATTTATTAACATCTGCCGTTTGTAGATAATTAATGCCAACTTGCATTTTTAATTGAGATTGGTGAGTGCATCCTGATTAGCTCAGAACTCTGAGGAACAAATGAAGAGGGAGACAGATGAAATTAAGCTTCAATGAAAAGTCATGCCGAAGTCTTATAATGGCAGACCTTTAAAGATCTCTTCTGTTATAAACATCAGAAGCACCTGCTAGGACCTTTCAAAATGAATGCAACTAAGTAGAAGGGTTTACTTTTACTATAAGCACAGGAACAGTCCAGGTGTTGTAATAAGAAACATTGCATTCCATGACACCTTTCCTTTCCTTTTCTTTTCTTTTCTTCTCTTCTCTTTTCCTTCCCTGCTTTGTTCCTTTTTTCTTTTCTTCTCTTTTCCTTCCCTTCTTTGTTCCTTTTTTCTTTTCTTCCTTCCATCCTTCCCTTCTCCTCATCTCTCCTCCTTCCAACTCGTTCTTCTTCTTCCTGCATTCCCTCTTCTCTTCTCTTTGTTTTCTCAATCAACTCTTCTCTTCTCTTATCTTCTCTTCCTTCCCTTCTCCCCACTTCTTTCTTTTCTTTTCATCAATATCTAATCAAATTATAATTTTCATTTCAGAAATATGGGCTTGGCGTATATCCTATAAAGAAAGAAGAACCAGCGAGGATAATGGTGACCAAACACGCTTCAATAAATGTCTGATTTATTTTCTGATTGATCTCTCCCAATAGGTATAATCAATCTATAGTTGACAACCTAATAAAGAGATAGGTCAGAAATAGGGAAGTAGCTTTCGATTAACAGCTGAGAGCTATGATTGTAAGTTGCCTATAACCGTAGGATTGTCCCATGTGTTGTAATAGGAAACATTGCATCTCATTATACCTCCTCTCCTCTTACACTCCTCTTCCTCTCCTTCTTCCCTTCCTCTTCTTTTTCTCTCCCCTTCTTTTCTCGTCCTTTCCCTTTTCTTACTTTCCCTTCCCCTCCTTCCCCTTCCCTTTCTCTTCTCTTCCTTCCCCTTCCCCTCCTCCCCTCCCTCCTTAT